>NC_090944.1:18048441-18673441 GCF_040807025.1 Struthio camelus
CAGCTGTGCGATAGAGAATGAATGTAGTGTAGTCCTTTTTATTGCAGTGGCATATTTTTAGGTCTGTTTCATTTTTCTGTGCAGTGTAAACATACAGTTACTTATAAGTCACAATGTCTCTCTCAGTCAAAGTTTTTTTTTTGTTTTGTTTTAAATAGTTGTCATCTCCTCTTTTTCTGGTGAGCCAGAATCCTTTGAATATCCCTTTGATAAAAAATTTTAATTCCTTTATAGTGGGAGATCAGTTACATATTTCACCCCAGAACACAGGTAAATAACATTAAGTATATTGATTCATTTTTTTTCTCCTCTATTTTAGTCCTTAATGTGAATGCAATACTGCTGTTTACCAGTCTTTTTAAAACCATATATCTTAACATTTGCCTATATGTATTTTTAAGCGCTCACCAGGCTACTATAGCACTTTAACAATATACCTGGGTTTTTAAAGGCACAATGTCTTTTAATGGTGCTGTCTCTTAAAGGACTTTCCTGGCAATTTATTACAGTGTGGCTGGTCAAAATTGCAAGGGGTTCTTCAACTGGAATACCCTCAAGGATGAAAAAAGCAAGAGTGGTATGTCCAAAAGAGGCTCACCCTCCGAAGGGAGACGCATCAAAGACAGTCACAAGATGGAGGAGCTATTTTGTCTGCAGCCAGGATAGTCTCGATGATACTTCCAAAAATTCTGCAGTGGAAAAGGGTGTAATTTGGCAGCGGTTTGAGGAAAGATTTGCATGCAGCGCGGAGAGGCGTATGAAAAAAGATTCTTGAGTGGTATCAGTGCTTGTACACTAACCAGTGTCAGGGCCTGTTCTCTGAGGCCGACCAGGCCCTCTGTGGCCATGTCTAGACCGGTATGTTCCCCTGCCCTCCAAATTAGGTTTGCTACATCCAGACTGCCCACTGGAAGTGGCTGCTGGCCCATGCGGGCCGCTGGGCTGTGGTTAGGATGTTTTAGGAGGAGGCTGGCTGGCCCGTCCCAGGAGAGCACCAGCAGCTGTTCTAACAGCTGATCTGTAGAACTGAGCTCCTGTGCTCAGGCCCAGGGCGTGAAATAATTGCTTAAATAAATAGTGTAGCTGGGGCCCTGAGTCCTCTTCTGTCCGCAGGGGCTTGCTTCTCCCTACCACCATGTTTGCTCTCTGTCTGCCTTCAGAGATCTCTAGGGTTTTGCTTTCTGTAGGGAATTTAGACAGCCAGTTGTGGATTTTCTTCTGTACTCTGTATTTTTGCTGGTGATAGGAAGGATGTTTGAGCATGACCAAGTACAACTTTCTAGCTCTGAATCTTATGGCAGCTTGATGGAAAAACACGTCACTGTAACTGAATGAACTGGGTTTTGTCTCTACCCTCTGTGGATGAACTATGCAGTTTTATTGTTTGTAGAGTCAGGCCAAGGTCTTCTGCATCTCTCTCCTCTCACTTCATTTGTTAAACCTACTGAATTTAGTACCTGTAATCAGTTTACGCCAATAAGCCTCAGATACTAGCTGAATAAAATGACTTGGAACCAGCTTCCCTGAACAAAGCAGCACTGATTTTGCAAAAGGAACATGAGTACCTAATAGGTTAAAGCAAGTAGCAGCCTTCTGCATGCGTTTCTTTAGCTAGGATAAACTTTTGAGGTAATTTGCGCTCACTGGCTTGAGAGAACCCACCTTTTCCTGTGCTTCCCTGCATCCATCAGCCCCTAGCACCCATCACAGCAGCCTCTCCTACACACACGGTTCCCTCCCTTCCGTCCTTTTTCCTTTGCTACCGTAAATCTTTGCAGTGACTGCATATCCTCCCTCAGTCCTATTTTTTTTTTTTCCTGGAAAACTGTACAGAGCGAAGAGGTTGATACTCCCCAGGCAAGAGTTCTTTTATCTCCTCATGGGTCCTTGACAGTTCTTGTCTCTGCTCTGTACCTTTGCTATTGTTTCAGCGGATTTCCCCTCACGGCTTATCCTCATCCAGTTTTGTGCACGTGGGTTGACTGAACCTTTCCATCTATTGTGTATAAACACAAATGCAGCTAACTCCTAACAACGGTTAGGAAAGGATGAGACCAGCGAGAGCAGACCTCTTGGAGGCCTGCTGCCAGAAGTATTTTTAAAAGCTGTGTAGCTAGCTTTTGCTGAGGTCAGGCTCAACCATTCTTGATGCCAAAGGTTTGCCATCACTGGGTTTAGTCATTGTAGAGATTAATGAAGAACTTGGGGCCTCTTCTGGCTGCAAAGTGGGTGATTGCTCTGAGCAATAGAGTGGTGGGGAGGGAGCAGCCAGCTGGTCTTGGCCTTGCCAGAGCCCTGCAGAGCCAGGCAGGCTGCAGGAAGGGGTACATCAGGACACGAACCAGCGGTTAGTTCTGGGTAGCTATCCATTGGACAGATGGTCTGGAGCAAACTTGTCAAAATGTGTATTCAGCTGCTGTGCCTTCTGGTCTTTGGTCAGCAGTTGTACTCCTGAGCTGTCACTTTCACTCCTCATGCATGCTTCTGCTCCTCAGCCACTCATAAATTCACAACTCTTAGTCTGGCCAGGTAAGCGCGTGGCTTCTGCTCTGAATCCGGTGGGATTCATGTACAACAGCAGAAACACTTGCTTATCTGTCCTGATCAAATGAGAGACGGTGGAGGTGCCAGAATAGAGAAGATCCAGGTTGTGATTTCTTCAATGAATTTCAATACTTAAAACAATGAACAAGGGAAAAAAAGAAAGAGCCTTGTTTTCCTAGCATGCTGCTTTAGGGCACTCTGTGCATCCATGCTCACAGCTGTGAGGCCTTCAGAGATTTAAACAGGCAGACCTTTATTTTCTGTCAGTTGTTGAGTCACGCTTCTAGGTTGCAAGGCATGCTCGACTGTCGCTTCTGCCAAGTGACGCAAATATTTGTCGCAATTCCAGTCCAGCTGCTGTCAGATTGGCAACTTATGAAACCACAGTAAACAACCCTGTTGGTCTTCCACTGAAACATTTCTAGTAGTTGAAACTTTTCCCGAAAGCCAAGGGCATAGTCTCTTGTAGTGTTCCTCTTTATCAAAGAGAGGAAAAAGAAGAAAAAGCAAATAAAAGTATGCATTACCCATCCAATTAAAGGGTGAGCCGTGTTCATTTCCCACAGGAGTGGGACCTTGAGCCAGGGGGGTTGGACTAGGTGATCTCCAGAGGTCCCTTCTAACCTCAACCATTCTGTGATTCTGTGAGTGTCTGCTCTCAGCACTTTTTAGCGGCAGCCTTCCAGCATCTCCTTGGAGATGTTGTAACCTAGTGGATAGGGAATAAAGAAGGATAGCAGGGATGCGCTCTCTGCAGGAATTCAGTCCTTTTAGTTTGTCTGTCCTGACCGTTGTTTATATTTATGGGTGCCTTATAGAGTGTTCATTTCCCATATACAGATCATACAGGCTTTCCTTTTCCCTCTGTCTGCAGTTCCATCACCTTAACACAGCTTCTCACATTTCTTTGCTATCCCCCCCGCCCCCAGCCCCACAGATGAAAGGTTGAAGGTGACTGAAAGCAAACAATGGAAAATGAAACCATGTTGAGCTAATGAATCTCACAGCATCGTCCCTAGTTGTCTGGTGTTGTCTCTTCTGAGCGATTGCTATGGGGTCTGACAGGATGTTTTCCTTGGGAGGTTTCTACCGAAGCCTGAGTGGCTCAAGGTGATGGAACTGAGAACCAGCTTTCTAGCTGTGCTTTCCAACCAGGGGTATTGAGATGAATGTGAGAAGGACTCAGCCCTCTTCTCTCATTCCTGTCCTGCGGTATTTGCTAAGTTAGTGTATGTACACTCGGGAAAACTTGGGATTTTCTGGAACTGTTGGGTTTCTGGCTGAAGTCTCCATACATAAATGCTCCTTCAGGAGACCGTATTTGACAGGTGAATGCAAAAACCCCACTCTGACTACACTGGCAATTGGAAAGAAGTGTAACTGGTGAGTCAGAGCTAGACTGCTCAGACCGACAGACAGGTGTGGAGAGGAGTGGATGCCCGATGATCACGCAGAGATCTGAAATTGGCTGCTCTCATAATTTTCTTTCGTTTTGGACATAGTCACTTCCCTGACCCAAGGAAAACTTAGGAGAGTCCCTTTCTCCTCCATGGCAGTATTGTCCTTATCTGCTTTCCTATTTCCTGGTCTACTGTTAGATTTCGAGTCCTAAATGATTATGCAGTCATTATTACCCCCATTATTTACCTTGAAGCAGTTGCCTTGCTTAAACTTCAGTTGTGAGTTTCTTTCATGCCTGGCTCGAGTGATTCCAGTACGTACACAGCTGCAACCTGAGGATCCTCTGGGAAGGAATTTAAGTAATTATTTTAATGCGCTTCATTTTCTTTCTGATTAGAACACTGAATATATTTTAATGGGCTTTATGAATAGTGATTTTGTGTTTATACCATCATCTGAAACCCAAAGGATCGCGAATAGCTCTGTGTAGTGCTATAGCTGTGTATGCCTTCCAGCAGTGTTTTCACGCAGAACCCAAAGGTAACTACACCTAAGGTAAAATGCAGGAAGGACGCCATAGCTTAATGCAACACCTCATTGCAGCACCAGACAGTTAAGTGAAGAATGTATAATTCAGTTGGTAATACAGGGGCAATTGCACCAATGTAAATTTAAATACCCAGTTTAGAATTTGACCAGCTCAGTGAAGCAGAGTCTGCTTTTAAGAAAAATATCAGGGGATTGTTAATGGACCTAGTTCACTGTTGGCAATATATTAAAGCAATAAAACTTGCCACACACTTTTCTGTATATAGAAGAATTGTACAGCCAAGTAATGTCAGGGAAGTGGAATGAAATAACACTACCACTAGCTGGCACCAGCTTTCATATAATTGCCATAGTCCTTTAAGTGAACTCTCTGCTTTTGATTTTCCCATCCTGTTCAACAGGAGTGTGCGGTCATTTGTAGCAGTGTGAACGCCTGCAGCAGCTGCCATGAGCCATTCTGCAGGCACATTAAGTAAGTCCTTAGCTAACTGAGACAGATACATAGGAAGCAGCCAGTTCTTAGCGGGTACAGGATAAATTTACAACTACACAGAATCAAAAGTTTTCTTTCTTTTTTTTTTTTTTAAATCCTGCTTTTTGGAAGAGGATAGAGCATGACGTAATTGGGCAGATTTAAACATGCTTTGTTTCATGGACTTCAGAATAATAGGATGACTCAAGTCTTTAATTAGAATAAAAAAGCATTACCTCATCGATTAGCCTGCTCCTTTCACCAAGGCACGGGAAATCTTTAGTCAGTGGACCCAGGGAACTGTTTGTAGATGAGACAGACTGCTAATGAGGGACGGATTCAGAGCTGCCCTGTTTTTTTTTTTTTCCTGTTTGTTATGTTTAACAGAATTGCTTACTCTAGAAGAAGCTGTCTGTGGGTGAATGTATGCTCAGTTTAAATCAAGATGGGAGACTTGCTTTTCCTTTCATCTGATGCTGTCAAGTTCCCAACTAAGCAGACTTATTAAAGCCATTGTTGCCTCTTCCCCATGGACCTTGCTGCAGAAGTTTCTGTCTTGGTTTAAAAGGATCAAAGAATTAGCTTTTGGAAAACTATTTTTAGAAACGAACTATATAACCTTGCCAAAAATGCATGAATTGGCCATTGTTAACTGTGGACTGGTACTAATTAACACACCTGGGAGATCAGATCCCCTTGCTACCGCCCCTTGCAGCAATTAGTGGGATCTGGGAATGTCTAAAGTGTCAGCAGAAGGAGGATTGTTCTGAAGGACAGATATACAGCTGGGACTCGGCAGATCTTGGTTCTGCTCTCGAATTCTCACAAATGTTGCATCTTGGGTGCAGTATTTAGAAGTTAGATCTCTCTGTTATCCCTTTTGTAAAAGGAATAAAACTAATTTCATAAGTCTGCCTGTGCAAAAGTTCACTCTTGCTTAGAGATCTGAGGTCTTGTAGGGGAAGATCTGTTAGAAATGTGGCACTGAGGTCATTGATAATGGCAATTGTTATTGAAGTTAAAGAAATGCTTTCTATTACCTTCCATAGGTTTTGGACAAGTCTCCAAACCTTTCTTTTTATATTGCCTGAGATACCTGACATCAGCGTGTTCTGCCCAGGTCAGAAGGGGTAAGATTTATCATCACAGTGAACTGTGCAGCTGTAGGAGATGGTTTGACTGTGGCTTAACTAGTAAATAAAACTGGACAGGAACTGCAGTCTTGCTCTGTGCCAACTGGGATGACGTAGCTCTTGACCACACAGCTAAACCTTTTTGCTCCCCAGGGCAAGCTGACTGGGTCCAAAGTGGAAAAGGCCCTGAGTTTGTACTGATTCTTAAACTATGTCCAGGCATCATTTGGGAAAGCAATAATTAGCCTGGGCCAAATACATGCCAGGAAACATGCTAACAGCTCACAAGAAAGTCGTTGTGGGCAAGTATCTTAAGTCGAGGCCCTGACCGTGTTTATTTGCATGTATAGATGTTGGCTTTCCGTTGTCAACAAAAAGCCTGAAGGAGGAGCACGTTTAGGAGTGAGGACTGGAGCTGTTTGGGCCCCATAACAAGGCTTTTCTCTGTGCAGGCTGTGCTCAGTGTATGTCTAGCACTTCAGGATGCTCTGTGAGCATAAAACGCCAGGGATATTCTGCAACTTTTATCATCATTCAATTCAACTGTTGGCCAGGGAATTGCAAGGCTGGGAGAACTGGGTCCCTTTTGCCTCAACCTTAATCAGACCAGATGTATTTACTGAACACAGCCAAATAAATCAGGGCAATTAAAGGGCTATTTAAAACAACTGTCCAGTTCTTGGAGGACGTTTCTACACAAGCAGATTGCACAGGGCCAGGACAAGGGTCCAAGCATTGTCATCCGTATAGTTAAATAAGTAGCCTGGCTACAGTAGCTTGTTCCAGCCAGCAGTCTTTTAGACAGTGATGAGCAAAGTTTGGGAGTTAGCCTGGGACTGGACAGATGCAGCCAGCCTATTTTGGAGCCTGACACGAGTTCAGCTCTATGGGTGTCAGCTGGCATCAGGGCTATGGAAAGGTCCTGGCCTGGTTTATTTACTGGTTTAGGCTATTGCTCTGAGGTCTGTTCTCTGAACCATGATTTTCTGTAATAACTGCTACTGACTTGGCACGATGTACAAAGTGGTCAGCGTAGCTGGAATGGAAGATTTCCAAGGCTCTTCTCCGCCTTATTTTTCTGCCTATAATAGCGTCTTAGGCATTCTTAAAGGCATCGTTAAACACACAGCACAGTGTCTTGCCCTCAAAACCACCACCACAACATTATCTAGACCCATTTGCTAAAGATGTCTTGTTTTTCAGCTATATGATGGGTTATCTGGCAGCATAGGCTGCTCCTCTATGTAATAATCCCGTTGTGGAAGCTCTTGTTCCCAAGTCATGCTTGTTTCTTGTCTTGGCTATTAGCAACAGAGCCATGGCCTTGCAATTCCTGTAATATAATAAAAACAAATATGTTCTTAAGAGGCTCTTGAAGGCTAACCCTCCCTTGCTCCCTCAGGGGCTGTTACAGCAAACCCTCAACTCATTAGGGTTGTTTTTATTTGTTCAGTGATGGTGCCAGGAGACAGGGGCAGTTCCGCACCATTCAGGATGCTCAAACAGGAACGAGAAGAACATGGTCCCAAGTCACTGGCCAAGGTCTCTGGGGAATTAGTTTCAGTTCCCTGTTTCAAAG
Source organism: Struthio camelus (assembly GCF_040807025.1). Taxonomy (NCBI): domain Eukaryota; kingdom Metazoa; phylum Chordata; class Aves; order Struthioniformes; family Struthionidae; genus Struthio; species Struthio camelus. The sequence continues at coordinate 18,056,120 of NC_090944.1, forward strand.
ACTTCCTGTTCAGGCTTATAGGCAAGTCACTTCTGTTTTCCAGGTTAGCTCCCTATCTGTGAAAGTGGGGTATTGGCATTCCCTGCCATGTAGGGGTGCAGTGAGAGTGAATTTTGAAGGGTTGTGAGGCATTCAGGAGCCACCTAAGTATTGCAGTCTATTGGCAACAGGCATTATTTCAGTTGCGCTTTGGAGGTGGTGGGAGATGTAAGCAGGCCTGTCATATTCCTTACTCTCCCTGAGGAACTTGCTCAGTGTGCCAGGCTTCTGCCAGCTGTTACCAGCACAGCACCATCAGCACCACAGCACAGGGTGCAGAGGCATCGTTGTGCTGCCGTGTACTACAAGGTGGACTGTGAGTGTTACTGTTGGATGATAAGAAGGCTGTCAAGATATCCTTAAACCCTTTGGACAAAGGGACGGTATGGCTAAGGACAGTCTCCTTTCCTTCAGCATTAGCCCTTGTGCTCTCTGCTTGTCCATTCCCTCTGGGAGGCTCTGGGACTCACGACCCCTTGCAGGGGCCTTGTCCAAAAGGCAGCAAGGAGGAGACTGCATCAAGCTTGCCTCTGTATACAGTCCGCTAGCAGTATCGCATCAGGCTTGGCACCTTGCAAAACCGCCACATGCCTTCTTTCCATGCCCAAGGCATGTCACAAGCACCCTCCTTTTCAGGCTGTCACTTTGCTGGGCTCCGGCAGACCGCTCACGTTCTTTCAAGCGCTTTGAGCTGAAAATCAGCTGCAGAATGATAACTCCAGGAAAACCACATGGGGCCAGGGAAAACCTGAGGCCGAGTTTTATATAGTGTGGATGCAGCCCTGCTCCTGCGCTCTTTCATTCAGCAGCATAGCTGTATGTGCTGCTTCCTGTTTTTGTGGCACCTTCGCTGTGGGATTTGGCCAGCCGTGGGAAGGTGGGTAGCCTCCAAACCCTTCCCTTTCTTGGAGAGACCAGAGTCAGGTAGCAAAGACCTCGCTGTGGGGGGCTAAGGAGGGTGAGCTGAGACAGGAGTGAGGCCAGGAGATGCAGATAGGGGCTGGGTGGGCAATGCAGAGAGGCACAGCGAGTGGCACAAGGCAGCAGCATGGGCAATAAGAATCGGCGCCTGGCATTTTGGCAGTGTTTGATGTGCTATAAGCTTAGAGTCGCACTGATCCGGTGGTGTTGGTTCTCTCTCCTACCCGTGTGGCGTGTCAGAAGTCTGCCTTAGTGTTTCTCCTTGTGGACCCGGATGCTGAAATATCCTGTGTGTGTGTGTTTTCCTGTGGCACGTGAATCTTCAGCACGTCTAATCCATGCAGCCCCAAGGGGGGCAGCTGGTGATAACGGACAGTAGCGCATCATCAGGTCACTAACTGGGATCGCGGAGCAGAGTCTGTAATGGATTGGCTAGATGGATCTGCAGACTCGTGTGAAGTGGTAATTCTCGGGGGTGTGAGGCTATAGTTGGAGGTCTGACTGAGATCATCCATCTGCAGTCCCTGAAGAGGGCTGTGGGTGAGCTCTAGGTGAGCTGCGCTTTGAAGGATTTTTGTCAAGGGGAATTATTTTGGTTATGATTCCAGAAAGCCGTTGTGGTTGTTAAAGAAAACCGCCAGTCTGGATCTCGTGTGTGAAGCAGGACCCTTGTAAAGACTACTTTTTTTTTTCCTTCTTATTTTTGTCAGTGTTCACGGATTTCCTGTATTTACCAGATCGGTGCGATTTGGTTCTCTTCATTCAGCGCGTGACCTCACTGAGCTCTCTCAGCGCTTCCGAAGCTGAACCCTTTCGCTCCACGGAGCAGCCACAGCCAGCTGCTGGGTGTGTTGAGCTCAGTGCCCAGCCTCTGCAATAACTTGTTGCAGACGCTGGTGAGCTAAGAAGTTAGGCTAGTTGGTGATAAAAATGTAAATAGGAATCCAATTAAAAATTACAGAAAACTATGTCAGCTGTTTTTCTGCTTGCAGCAGAAAGAAGCTCCTTGGCAGATGCCTCTGCAGAGCCTCAGTGTTTCACACAGGGAGTTTTGTCTCTTCGGTGCTCCCTGCTGTGACTGTTCCTCCCGTCTGAACTCCAGCGACGTCTCCAACATCAGAAGCAGAATTCGCTTTGTGCAGTAGTCGTATCCATGGCCTGGGGAGTAATTTCACCCAGAGCAATTTTAACTACCCTCTTGAAAAATAAATACCTCAAGGCAGGAAAGTCACATTTTTGTTTTTATGGGAGCAGGTTTGATCTTGTGATCAGCGGGAGGAGAGAGCAGCCAGAGCAGGGGGTTCTGTGCGCAACAGCAGTGTCATTTAGCTCTGGCAACGGCTCACTGTGTCCTTCTCTATTTTACTTCCTGTGGAGCCATCTCTGTTTTGTGGCGATAGGTTTATTTTACTCACGGTGCCTCAGGCAGAACAGCAAAGAGGAAGAAGTGACCTCTGAGCAGTGAGCTGTGGGGGAGGGACCCTGGCTGAGGAGGGCGATGGAAAAACAGCCTCAACGGGTCTTCCTTCCTCAGGCTGTATCCTCAGCCAGTCAAGACGCTGCGCTTTTAAAGCAGTCTGCATCTGAGCACAAATTCTGCTTGGCTACTGCTGGAATCTGCCCACTGCCTTGGTAACCAGCCCTCCTCTGGCTTTTAGCAAGCTCTCTAGATGTAGTGTGACAGGTACGTCAGGCAAAATTTTAGATTGGAACATGATTTGTATTTTGCCTGAGGTTTTCCCAGACTCTGCAGGTACCAGGCAAAAAAAGAAGGGCGCTCTTGAGACAGTGTTTTCCACAGAGCCTCTAGAATTAGAGAGACCAGAGGCTTTTAGAAGCAAACATCCTCTGTTGTTATTTTATGTATTAGAGGCGTCTCTGTTCACAGGCAGCTAGAAATCAGAGCTCTGCTCATAGCCCTTGTTCTCGTATCCGTTTCCGCTTTTGGATGCGGTAAGGAGGGAATTCATTTGAGCGCAGCATCGTGGGAGTCCTCTTCTGCTGAGGAGCATAACATGAGGCCAGGAGATGTCAGTGGATGTGAGGGCATTCTGACTGTGAGGAGATGAAGATTAGGTAGCGTAAAGTTAAACTTTCACAAAGTAGTTGTAGAACAGTTGCCCGCTGCCCTTCCTTGGGAGGAAGCACCAAGCAGTTGCAGATCCTGTTGATTTGGCTTAAGAGGTGTAAGTTGCAACACTTCCCGTAAGATATTGGCTCGCAGCTAGTAGGTCTTCCACTCATCTTTATATTCAGACTCTTCCTTTCACGTTTTACCCAGTCGTAACATTCTGGAAAAAGACAGATGGGACAGTTAAAGGTCTCCAAATGTATGCACGTAGAGCAACAATTGCCTGAAATGTTGTAGTAAGAATTCTTACAACTAGAAGTTACAAGTGACAAATGCAAACAGCAACTATTTGGGAGAAAAGTGGCATCAACTAATCACATGTTCAAACATATTTGTCAATCCAATATTTTTCCAAAAATTATTCAGATGTGTCTAATGCAAAACTAAGTTATATGTTCACAGCGTGTATTTGGCTCTTTTCACCATTTCAGTGTTGAAGAAACCAGTCACTCTTCTCACCAGCCAATGGTTCTTGGTGTTGCACTTTTCTAACACTAGCTTTATTTTTAGCTCTCTGGAAAGAAACCTCCCTGAAATTCTAAAATGTGTGGAGTAGGTACATCCAGGGCGCAGAAGGATACTTGGCCAGTTTTTTCTGAAACATATTAGTACATGTTACATCATTTTGCATATTTGAAAACATGTATCATTAACATGAGTATTAGCATAAGAACTGTTGCATTGCCACCGGCAGCCCTGAAATTGCCGTTCTGCTTCTTTGCAGGCAATCCCTAAACTACTAGGGAATATTTTTGGCTTTTTTGCACCATTATTGGCAACTTTATTACACCTGTCTTGTTCTGGATCAGTGTCTTTGCCATGATTTAACTTAGTCATGATTATATTTTGAAACTTTTTTTTTGCCGTTGTTTCCGCACATCTCACATTCTGGTTTAGTCTAGAAAATCAAAGGAAAATGATAAAGAAATTTCCTACATGATAATATTTTTCCTATATGCTAAAGTTGTTTTGCAATCTACTGCGCAAGTCTTGTTTCTTGTTCCGTTGCTGATCATATTAGTGCCTGTGTATTTTATTCGGTGCTTAGGTGAAACCTTTTCAGGAAATAGTCCTATATTATGATTATTGCTAATGAGCTAGCTGTATATTAAACAAAAGTTGTCAGTCTGTGGTCTTGTTGTCTGTTTTTAAATTACATCGAAGGAGGATGTCATCAGAAAGTTTAAGGTCAGATTTTAAAACTGTTCAGCTTCGTTTAGGAATAAGAGGTACTCCTGAGTGCTGAGCCCTTTAGAAAACAGTCTTTCCACTAGAGCAGGTCCCTAGGTGGGAAATGAACTCTTGAAAGTCTGGTCCTTCATGCCACATTTCCATGTGTTCCATTGGAACAACTAATCTGGAGCTTGCAGCAGCAGAAAATTTCCCTGCAATTTAATGTTCTAATTTTAAATGATTTCTAATAGGTTTGTTCCATCTCTTATTCATTACCTTATTTTGGGGTATACCATGGCCATTTAAAACACTGTAAGCTACTGTGATGTCTGAGAAGACAAAGCTGACTGTGTGAGGTAAGGTATCCCTTTGGCCAGCACTTGTCTCTGAATGCTTAGGAGTCAAGACTGTGTTGAGCTGACTGGCTTAGATTTTTCTGTTCTGCATCCCTTGCCCAAAGCAGATGAGAATGACCCCTTTTGTTCTGCCTGTTATTATCAAACAGCTTTGGAAAATGAACACTGTTGAATGGAAAGAAAGCAGCAGATGACATTTCGTTTTCTGCATGAACTAGTGTATAGGATCTTTGTTTTTTCAGAAACACTTTTCAAGAAGATGTGCTAATATTATTGCTATATTGGTAATAGTTCTTTTACTCAAGCCAGAACGTACATGTGTTGTGGGAGTTGGGATGCATGTTTATATTAGTGAGCTCTTTCCTTGTAAAATCTTCTGAAATTTCCAAAAGAATGCGTGTGTATATTTTGAATAATTCTTTTCTATATTACTAGAACATTCTCTTCCTGGAGCATTTCCTAGAAGAAAAGAGATGATCATTTTTTCAGAATAATGAATGCTAAAATACTTGTCTGTCTGTGCACTGAGATTGCACTTACTCTGCATAATTACATAAACAAAAGTGAATATTTATTACATGTCTTTTAACCCAGTTGTGAGTATGGTTTAGGGACTGCTGTCTTACTGAATATGATAGATGAGCACTGTTGCAGAGCCTGGGCTCTTTGCTTTAAGCTATGTGTCACCCTGTGTTAGGTCTGGAGGTCCAACAGTTCAAAACACAGCTATCACACATACAGATCGGGAAATCTTATCCTCTGACTTTGGAGCGTCTTAGTCATCCCCGCTGCAGTTTTCTACAGCTGACCAAAAAGCTTTTCTGCGTTATTGATGTGCCAGTGAGCTATGGAGGCTTCCAAACAAGTGACCTACGTTATGTCTGCAGGCAGTAACAGGAGAACTGTTTTGCAGAATGGGCTAGTTTTGAAAATCATTGCTTCTGCATACAGGGTTTTATGGACATTTTTACAGGTGATTGAGAATCTTTTGGGAGCCAAGAATTTCCACTGGATTTTCAAGTGAACCAGCAGCCTGACTAGGCAAATTCATATTCCCTAATTTTTGGACGTCCAGTTTTGATCCGTGTCAGTTAGGAGGCTACTCTTCATTTTTACAGTCACTGATGGCTCCTTTTGGAATGACTCAGAGCAGAAGACTGTAGTGTTATTGGAGTCGTTCTCACAATGCCTCATGTATAGAAACCAGTGGATTCAGTTGGGTAGATAGATATGTTTCCAGAAATCTCTTCAGCTGAGCAAAGGATGCATCTGTTTTAGAGTTGGTATGTTTTTTTGGTAAGATTTTTAAAATTCACTGGAATGGTGCCTGAAAAGTCCACTTATTTCAGTTCCAGAAAAATAGCAATGACATGGGTTATCGTATGCCAGCCAGATACAGGTAGTTTCAAGATGTCAGATGCCAACATTGCAAGTGTGATGTTAGGAGATCTACTGCACGAAGAAAGTACTAATGGCTTCATGACCAGTTCATTTCAAGCTGAGTCCCTGGTGCTACTGAAAGTGGTTGTCCTTCCCTCTTTTGTCCCTGCATGTCCCTCTGTGCTTTTCCTCTGCGCTGGATCTAGTACTTGTGGGACCTCCTGCCAGATTGGTTCCTTGCTCGTGGGGAGGTGGCAAGGAACATGCAGAGAGGGGTTGAAGGGGCAGACAGAGCTACCTCTTTCAACAGAGTCTCAGGCCATCTGAAGCTGATTGCGAGACCAGAACCTCAGACAAACTCCAAAACTTCTTACATGCCCTTTCTCATCTCTTAACCTCTGTTCAGCAGTGCACAGCCTGAACCAGCACAGCTAAATACAGAACCGTGGGAATCCTGTTTCCCAGTTAGAGACTGACCTCAACAGAGTCCCTGTATGGATATGCTGGAATTACTTGGCAGTGTAACTGTGCCTTCCTTAGAAGGACAGTGAGGGGAAATGATTTGAAGGCAGAAAAACAACTTCTTCATGTTCCTACTGGTAGCCGTCAAACCCTGTGGGTTTGGCCCTGTGCCCTGGAACTGCCAATGGTGTTCCCTGGCAAAACAGAAAGCAAATCAGTGCAAGTGGGCTGGTTTGATGGTTAGACTAAACAGAGGTTTGTTACCAAGACCTTTCAGTTCAGTTCACTTTATTTTACATGCTGTTTGTTACGACATTGTTTTTATGGTTCTCTTCCCTTTGCTTGATGTTTGCCACCATTCTGCTACTCTTCGCAGCAGATATTTTAGCTAATAATACTAATAGTAATAGCTAATAAAACTAATAGTAAACCTCTTGTTAACTTCACTGGGGTGGAGAGCTGTTGCTTGGAGATGTGTTGGCTCATGAATAAGTTCCTGTGGTGTAACATGCCCTTGTGCATCAGGAGAGCTGTTGTAACTCTCTGGATGGACAGGGATCTTGTCGAAGGCTTTTGACGCTGTGGATTGGCAATCCGTATCTACATGCTGGTTCAGTTCTCCAAAGAATACTAGTACGCTGAAAGGCATGAATTCTGCAAATAAAGGTTGGTCCTTCCCCAATAGATCTTATTTATTTGTGTCTACTAATTCTATTTGCCAACTCTGTAAGACTGAGCCTTATTATACTTTTGTTCCTATCTTTTAAATAATGGCTCTCATTTATTACCATTTGTTGCCTGTTGTTCCTTCAATACTTAGGCTGGCTTGAGTGATAGATCACTAACTGCAGCTAATAAAGCAATAGCTTTGAGTCTGTGTTCAAAGCCTTGGTGAAAGCCATCTAGTTTGTATGTAGTGTTAGTTTAGATTTTGTCCGTTTGTGGAAGAAGCCTCTTTTATAAATGCCTCTGTTTGAGATCACTCCTCAGAGCTGACCATGCAAAACTAGCAGAAATGCAGAAGTCACTCCAGGCATATCCATAATGAGGACAAATGTGAAAAAACAAAGCCTTGGAAGTTTCTCCTGTTTTAAGAAGGAAGTTATTTGTTTCATAAGTAGTTCAGCAAACTGGTCAGTGACAACGGCAGATATCATGAGTGTATTGAATAGTGTATGTTTCTGAATAAAGCTGTATTTTAAGTTTTGCGTAAGGCTCTGAGGCCTCTGAAGTGCAGCATTTCCTGTTGCAAAGAGATGAAGTATTGGTAGCAAGGTATTATTGTACAGAAGTTCTATTTTGTTGATAATAAACTTGTGAAAATAATTGGAAGTAGCAGGTCTCTACGCTCTGTGCACAGCTGTCGTTTGAAGAGGTTCTTTAATGTAGTTGGAATGTATGTGTAATCTTTTGACCTTAGTTCTTAGTTTTTGATGACTACGGCATGTTAAGTGCTGATAATTGAGTTTGCCCTCGGCTGAAACCTGACCTGCTCTCTGCAAAAGAGAAGGTCGGATCTTCTATTGAAAGAGGTGTTCAAAGGGGCTGCCTTAATAATTGCCAAGCCATGCTTGGTAAGAGTAAAAATCTCTAAAATCTGGAGATTTCTTATGAAGGGCATGCTGTTCTAAGGAATTATTTTCTTTCTACTTAGTTTGAATTGGACTTTTCATCTGATGGCTTTTGTCCTGTGCTCTAATTTGATTTTTTTTGTGTGTGCGCGCCATCTGGCTTGACTTTCTGCCTTGTAACTCAAGCTGCCCTACTGTGAGAGCTGCCTTGTAGCTTCATCTCATGGAACATGACTCTTAAGGTATAAGACCATGAGACACATGCTTTTCTCTCTGTTCTAGGAAGGAGATTAATCTCTCCTAGTTTAAGGCATCTGCAAATGGCCTCTAATCCAAAATAGTTTTTAGCTTCCTTATCTAGTCAGTGGAGAGACATACAGAGAAATCTTCAGAGATTTATTGCATCCAGATATCAGCGTTCAAAATAGATGGGATTAATTGTCCTGTGGAGATATCTGTTCTCTTTCCATTGACTAGAGAAGCCTAAAAATTAACTTTGTCTCACTGTCAAACTTTTAGAAGGCTAAATTTAGAGCAAATTAATCCTACCCTTAGTTCCAGAAAGTACTGACTGACTTTTGTAAGTTCTGCGTGCTGTCTGTCCGACATAGTATCTACCAGTCCCTGCTCACTTCACCTTAAAGGTGCTGTAGACTTCATACCGTATCTCCTTTGGGGCATATGAGAGTGTTCTGATAAGCTAACACCTTTGTGCAGCACTCAAAAACTGCAGCAGTCACTGGCTAGGGAGTGGAACCAAATAAACCTTTTCAAACCCATCCAAAGGGATCAGTGCAGTGGTTCAGCCTACACTCTGTTTCTCAAGCCCTTCTTCTTCTGTCTGTCTGTAAAAGTCTTGCTGGAATGACCATTCTTTCTTGTTTTAAGCTTTCTGTGGGGGAGGAGTAAAACAGTTAAAAACAAATGTGATAGGTAGTTTTCACAGTACAGCGTTGTTAGCACTGCTCCTCCCGTTCCCACTGGGTTCCTTTATAGTTCTTAAGAATACAAAATGTGAGTACAGTTAGAGTACATCAGACCAAAAGTTCATCCAGTGACTGTAACAGATGCCTACGTACCTTTCGCTGATGCTTTCCCAGCCTCCCGTCTATTTTCAGTTTATGGGACTTTCTGAGCCATAAATCTTTCTTGTTAAATGCAGAATTGCAGCTGACTTTCTTGTCTGTTATGTTTTTAGAACTAAAAAAACAAAGAAGGTATCTGCTTCACTAGCCAAGAAAGAGAAGCCCAAATTAACCATTTTTGAAGAGGAAGTCGATCCAGAGGAAGGACTGTTTGGTCCAGAAAAAGATTTCTCATCACTTGGTCCCAGGAAGAAGATGAAAGAAAGTAAGCCTGTTCTCCATTTGTTTATATTCACAGATTGTTTTCTCTAAAGCATGTCTATAACTGAGCTTTTAAAATGTAATGATACAAGTTGGATGATGACTTGGGAATGTTAAGACAAATCTTTTACTGGGACAGAATCATCTAGAGGGAATAAATATGACCTGCACTTCCTATAGCTGTCCACTATTGAAATTTTGGGCTTAGATATTCTAGATCTGTGGGAGCTGGCCGTCCCACAGTCACTCATGACACTTCAACAAGAGTAATGTGACCTACTTTTGAGTGCAAGAAGGAAGCAGATTTACCAAGTCCTAAGAATGCAGTGTATCAGTGATGTGTTTCATGGCACTTTGTGGATTGGGAGTCCTTGCGTAAAAAGAATTTTCTACACGACCTTTTTTTTGCACCCCATCACCAGATTTTTTAGCTAGTGTTAATGCAGGTACTGTGTTATGTAGCATTATTTGACTATAGCTTCTTCTCATTCCCCTTTCTAGATCTGAAGTTATTTGAAGACCCAGACCTTGGTGGGGTGGTAAAACTGGGTGACTCACTACTGTTACCGGCCGCCGTTGAGAGCAGGGAGTTTGTGGTGAACAGGAGTCCCGAGGATGACGCTGAGGAACTGCTGAGGTACTCATCTCAAATCTGTCCTGTAGGATGAAGGTCACTTGAGGAGGGAGTTGTTTAGATCTGAAAACAGATGAATTTGAGGGCAAAGCTTAAATACTGTTGAATGCTAACTCTGGATCAGTACTTGTACTTACAAAGAACAGAGAAGATCTGTGTCATGAAGCTTGGCAATCAAGCACATTAAAAGGGAAAATTAGCAGGACCCTTTGTGAAGGGTAGGGTGCAGAATGTTATCCTGTAAGTCCAGGTGAAGGGTCTTGTACGCCCGAGACATGCCATCCAGTCCCAGGTGTTTAAAAGTCCCACTTTTGCTCTCTGCAAGTGATCTACAGGATGGTAGAGACTCACCTTCATTGTGAAAAGTGAGAAACTGAGGAGGGGCTGACAAAGTCCAGAAACAAAGACAAGTTCTATACTAATGCTCTGAAATGAGGAGTTTTTCGCTTTTGCCACTAGAGGAATGATTTTCTGCTGATGGCTTACAGATCTTCGTGCCCGCTTCCAGCAGGATTGCAGTGCATACGTCCACAGTCATAAAGGACTCGCATTAAAATCTCCATCACCCTGCATTTAATCTTTAATACAATGAATGGCAGGGCTGGAGCTCACAGTTTTAGGAGGGAATAATGTACTTGTTGTCAGACTTAACCTGCCCCCTTGTTACTGTAGGTCTGGAACATATCATTGCATGTTTTGTTCCCGATATCACTCTCACAAGGCTAGCTTGCGTGCACTGATAACGCTCATGAGATCAGATAGGGAGCCAGTACTCAGAGATCAGAATCACCAGGGAATCTGTGCTGCAGTGAAGGTCAGACTCGCACCTTCTGCATCTCAGACTGACATCTGAAAGATTAAGCCAACTTGTTTTAAGTGCTAATTCTTGCCAGACAACTCCTATTAGGATGCATGACTTTTAGCAACTGGTGCTGAACACAAGAGAGAGAATCTGTGTCTGGATTCCTCTTTTGAAGCAGGTAGTTTTGCAGCTATTGCTTTCTACCTGTGCGGAGGTGCTAACCTATCTCAGGAGTGATACCTGATGTAATTTAAACAGAGCTTAAACTGGATTAGATGCCCCCTCCCATTACAACCTGACAGCCTCATGATATTTGTAAAAGCCAGTGGTACATGACTTGATTTAGTGCTGTGGGAGCAAACATATATGTGCTTGCAGTATTTTCATGACCACTTTCTTCTGGCCTAGTAATCTCAGCATAAAGTGCTTGACCCAGATTGTTTATATGGCTAGAAAAGAAGTGCCTCTTTGAAATGCCTATTTGCATTATTATTCACCAGTGGAGAGAGCTTCTCCATCTGTCATGTTATTGTCGTTTGTATTATAGGATTTCCCTTCCTTCATTGCAGAGAAAGGTCTCTGAAGTCTTCTCTGAGACCAACAGACCATGCCTTCTGGTTAGTTTTGGGTCAGCAGTGTCAGCAGCACACCGAGATGGTAATGGAAAGCCATAGGAAAAGATTCCACTTCCTTTAAATTACAGTCATTTTCATTTCTTCTTGACTTGTCCCAATGCTTTCAGCAGTTGGCAAACGATCAAGATCCAAGTGGAGAAGAATATGTGTAACAAAGCAGAAAATCATGCCTGCAGTCCAATGGGAAAGTTGCTGTGGGATTCCAGAGCCAACTCATCGCTATGCCAGAGGTATAGGCAGATAGGTCAGGATCTGTCCAGTTGTGAAGGTGCCTAAGACCCTTTGAAATCCCTATAATAAACCTAGCCCACAGCTGCACATCTCTGAGAGCAGATAGACTGAATTGCAAGCAGACTGGGAGTACAGGAAAAGCTGTGAAAAGGGAGGAAGGGAAGAAAGAGTTCTGCTTTAACCTAGTAGAATGCTTCACCTCGCCTTTAGGTAAATTCATTGCAGTCATCTGGGACTGTCAGGTCTCATAGATATAGAGGCAACCTCTGAATCAGCTCCCACCTTCCCTCATCAGCAGGCTGGTATTGCATGTACTTGCGTGGCAGTGCCATAGTCACTTTCCCAGGCAGTGACCCTTTGTGGGGAGAAGAGCATGAGTTCATCCTCACTATCTGTCTGGCACAGGCGCTTAAGCAGATCTGGAGGTCTGAGAGTAAATCTAGCCTTTGCTATGTAGATGTCACAGTCCCTCTCGTCTCTCAAAGGGACTGAAGAACTCTCTCGCCAGCTCTCAGATCAACGTGGGAGCTGTGACAGCCCACTCTTCAGTGGGCTAGAGCTGGGTAGGCTTCTAGAGTAGGCTAGCAAATGCCTTGGTCCCTGTTTTACCACACAGAAAATTTACCTGTAGACATATTGTTGAGACTCACTACCAGCCCGAGCTATTATGTGCCAGCAGGAGTGTGGTAGGTCCAGAAATCTTAGATGAGTTCACTGTACATCATATATGGATTAGGTGAATAATGCAGATGTGGTAACTCTTGATGTATGTAGCATACATCAGCACTACTGCAGGTACCATGCAGTCTGCTCACATGCATGTGGTAGATCTGAGAAGTGTGTGACTTGCTGAAAACTGTACTACACAGAGCATCTCCCCAGATATTCTTTCCAGTGAATCACGAGCAGAGAGAGAGGAGCACTGCATAAGACAGTGATGGGTGGCACCTTCTCCAGGCAAAGGAGAGATAGGAACAAGGTGACGGTCAGAGGAGAGTGAAGAAGCAACCAAGTCCTTTGTGATCTTTGTGGTAACCAAGCAGTTACAGCAGCAGTAGCACCACAGCGTTGTTGGCACAGCAGTGAATCCCCTGCAGTGACTTGTAGCTCTGGAGGAAGAGATTGTTATGGAGACAAATGAGCCTGCAAAACGTGCGTGGGCTGTGCATGTCACAACATGAGGGAGAAGAAAATATGATAAATGCTCTCATTGCAAACTGTGAAGACTATGTTCTCCCTGGATGCCTGCTCAAATGAAATAAGAATTGCTATTTTAATGTGCTTCACATTAGCAAGTGTTCAACTTTAAGAAGGACCAAATGCTTTATCAGAGTAACATAATGTTTCTTTTTATGGCAAAACACCCATGTCTGCTCAAACAAGTATCTTTCCACTGCCTGTCCATTGACCAGCCTCTTACTGGTTCCTAATTTCTTGGCCTATGGCCAAAATCTAGTAGTGGTGATGGAGAAACTAGGTGAGCTACCTCTCTCTGACCTCTGGCATTGTAGCTCTAGGCACTTTTTCCTATCCCTTGGTCTGCCAAAATACTTCAGTGAGGTGCCTGTAGAGGATTGTACGTGCATGTTCTTACTGAGTGTGTGGAAAAGAGACATATTGCTGTGGTAGGAGCCAGCCAGATCAAGTCCCCTCATGTTGCCTTCAGGAAGAAGGAGCATCTGCCTTCGATGGGATATACTCTGAGAACGGGAATGATAGGTAGGCTGGTCTTTTGGCTAATCTCTTCACCATAGGGATACCAAGGAGGAACCCAGGCTTCTGGAAATCCTGGGTCCCATTGCGTTCTGCTCTTCAGAGGTGCAAGGTGGCTCATTGAAGTGAAATTTAAAAAGGCAACTGATCAACACCTTTCCCAGAAGTTAAAGGAATTGTCATTTTCTGGTCTGGTGCCACATCTGTAATGGTTCACTCTGGACCCTTTCCGCCTTTTACCTCCACTCTTGCAACTCCACTTCGGCTCTGAGTTCCATTTTAGGCTAGTGATAGGAGTCAAATGCTGCTGAAGTCAGTGCCCTGCGAACTCTCCCGTTCTAGACTCTCATGTCATCTTACTGCCTTGTCTCCATCCACCCAGTGGCCACAGATTTGCAAATTAAGTTTTCCTGCAGTGGGACTGCAGTTGACCTCTTCTGCCTCATTAATCTGAATCATGCCTGCCTGGTGTGATGGATCAAGCTTTTGTGGAAAAGCAATGCTAGAATTGATCCTGTGAATGTCACAGCGGGTCTGTGGGCCCACAGAATTACAGAAATTATCACGCATCCTAGGCTGAAATAATTACCTTGGTTGTATGAGTAGCCTTTCAGGAGAGATTTAATTAGTTTCACCTTTGATAATGAATAGGGAGTTGAGATAGAAGGAAGCAGCTGGCAGCATAAGATTTGTCTTTTTTCAATGCTGAGAAGAAGTGTCAGCAGCAGGGTCTCAGTTGTGCTGCACTATGATGATAGACCTGGTATTTTCTTACTAAGGCTTACTCTGATCTATGACAGAGTTGTGCTGCTCTCATTGAAAGGGACAGTCCAGCTTTTACCTCTCTGCTGCTGCCTCCTCCTGTCTATCCCCTTGCAAGATGAATTGTACCTGTATTTACAAGCTGATAAATATTTACAGTTGTGAGCTGTGCCATCAGTGATGCCAGTGATGACCCTTTCAGCAGCATTATGTTAGAGAGGCTGAAGCCATTCGTGAAACTGCATCCTAACAAAGGGCATTTGTAAGCACTCTTCAGTCCATACAGCTTCCTGAGGGGTTTGCTAGTTTCAAGTTTGCCAAGAGACCATTGCCACCTTTGAAGTGGAGAAAGTTCGTATGTTCTTCATTCAGCAGGCCGCTAGTGGCTGCCAAATTTAGAGAGCAACACTTCCATCTTCAGACTAGTTGAATGGGACAGCACCTCCAGCCCTACGTGCTGGAAGGTGCTTTCTCACTGTCCTGAGTGCGCTAGAGCAGCACCAAGGGTAGGGAAGGAGGTTTGAGAAACTCCAGAGGGTTTTTTGGAGGATGGGCAGGTGGACTGCTGAGAAGGCTGGAAAAACTGAGTCAGGAATTTCCTGACCACTCCCGGGCAGCTTCTCTTGCTTGTTGAGACCTGACTGTGGGGAAGGAGCCTTGATTTGACCGCTGTAGCTTTCACTAAATGACTAGCTATTCTTCCTCTGTTTAACTGGGGTGGGTTTTTTTTTTTTTTGTTTCTTTGTTTTTGTTTTGCTGCCCAAGAGGACTTTCCTTGATGTTCTTCAAGCGTTTATTTGGTTCATTTTGTTTTTCCTGTGATATATAGGGATGCTGTTACAAGCACCTGAAGAGTTACAAAGTAAACATGGCTAAGGCTTTTGCTAGGAAGATGAGAAACACAAATTCTTGCCCTGGTCTTAGGAAGATGTGTGGGTTGTATGGGAATATTGCAGGGAGGTTACCTAGAGTCTTTGTCTTTCCTGTCCTAGTGAGGGATCCTTTTGCTAGGCTTGAGCGTTATCAGATTTCAGCCTCCTTGCCCCAGTTTGTAGCATTTTGGACAGCCAAAACTCTCATCTTCTGCCTGCTCCCCCCTGCCCCGACTATGCCACTGCCTGGTGACTAGGGAACTCTGCGAGGAAGTACAGGACAGCGTTTTGAACGTACTCAGGCTGGGGAAGTGCTCCAGCCAGGAGGCTGTTATCCTCAGAGGGCTTCTTGTGGGCATATATGCACCTCGGACTCATCCGTACTGACGAACGTGCTCTCTGGCTCTCGGGCTAAACAACACCATCAGGCTGCATCCATGCTGTTAAACTCTCTTTGGCTCCAGAACAAGGTGGCTGTACCCCGCTGCCTGCTGCAAATGGTCTCTGTCCCATGTGAGCTCCTGAGTTGTGCCTGGGAGTTTTTTGGCAGAGGGCTATTCTGACCCGGACCAAAATTGTGCCAGGGGTTCTTCTAAACAGTTCAGCAATACAGACTCTCATCTTTCAGTGTCCAGACATATTTCCTGGCACTGTCTAAAGTACCAGTATGAATTTATCCAAAATGGATTGTAGGGGAAATCAGGGGCAGCAGGGGAGATACCCTGTGCTTTGCGCTCCCATACAGGCTCCAGCCTGTATAATTTCCATAGACCCTCGTTAGAAGCCTAGCTGTTTTTGTTGACCATTCCGCAAGTAATGGCCAACAGATACTTTGCAGAGCCTGCTATGCATTTTTAGGCGCATTACTTTTCCCAAGCCATATATGTGATATTACAGCTGTACCCAGCACTTCACTAAGGTGTATCTTGCTCTTGGAATCAATGCCAGACAAAATAAATGGTAATAAGGTAGGGAAAGAGCTGTTCTGCAAGAACTATCATGAGCTGCAAAACCTTGCTTCAAGCACAATCCTTTTGAATACTTAAGCAAATTACGGGAGTTTTTGTAGTACTCTTGTTTTCCTTACTGATTCTTCTTATTACAGTGTCCTCAGCAAGTAGAGGAGGCGACTGTCCCCATTGTGCTAAGTGCTGTACACACACATAGTCGTTCCTGTCCCACAGACCTTGTCCAGGTAGACAGGACAGAAGTCAGAGGAGTGGCATCTAAAAATTGTTATTCTGGTGGCAGCTGAGTCTTTTTCTCTGAATAAGAAATCTTTCACTCTCTTGAAGTCCACATCCGGGCCGTCATATCATAGGGCTTTGTGACAGGCTGTCTTTGATAGTAAATAGGGTCTTTAGGTTGCTTTCTACATCTGGAAACAATGAGATTTTCCACCGATATTGAGAGTCCATGAATCAGCACATTAGTATGTCAGGAATTTTAAACAACTGTGGTGCTACTTTTCCATTTCAGAAAAAGAAAGAGACTGATTAGAGAATGATTAATTACATGGATTCTGTGCCTGATTATCTTTAACAAGATGGGGGATGGGAAGGGGAAGGTTCTTTCTTTAATCTCCTTGTTACTTCAGAATAGCTGCTAGATTTTTTTTTTTCCTCCTCCTGGTGTAGAGTTAAATATGGTGGTAGTTATGCACTGTAACACTTCATTTGCTTCTCAAGAAATAGAAGTCCTTGTTTCCATCGCTGCCTGAGGCATTTTTGCATTTTACCTCTTCAGTTTTCCAAAGACAATTGCGTCTCATTTGATCAAACAGCAGTGGATCAAACAGTTTGCCTTGCACCACAGCAGGAAAAGCACATTTTGAGACAAAGACCACATGTTCTCTGCTGTGTTCTCTCTATAAAAGACCTTTCTCTAACCAAAGCCTTGCAAAAATCCAGGACAAAAAAAGAGAGCTTTACATGATCAGTTTCCAGACTTTGAAAAATCAGATCTCCTGTAGAATATTTGTCTTGAATACCCACTGCCAACAAAAAGCAACTACTGCACTGCATCTGTTCTATGAATGTGCTGAGAGTTCTTGTTGCTGAGGTTAGCCCAGAAATCAATGTAGAGCTGCACAAGTATAGAGAATTCAGGAAACTGCCGTGTCTGATCAGGTTGATGGTCGGTGTTTGCTACTGCCCCTGCTGGGCAGATCAGCTGCCCTCCTCAAGCACTGCGCCTAGTTCAGAATCATGCTTCTTCCATATGATCTGCATTATATATTTATGCCTTGTTCTTCTAGTGATTGTTTTCTGTTATTTATGATCAGAACTTTACTACATGGCCACTGACTCGTTCAGTATTTGTTTATACCAAGTAGGGAGGCACCAGATCAGCTAAAGAAAGCTAGGCTTTAGAAATACCAGCCCTAACATGTTTTGTTTATTACACAGCAAAGAGAACAAGGAACATGTCCTGGCAATGTGATCACTGGTGTGAGATCTCTGATTTGGAACTCACAATTTGCAGCAAAAAAAAAAAAAAAAAAAAGTGTCTGGGCTTAGGTTCAGTTAATTTCTTGTCCGTAGATGAAGTATTCGGAAGGAAGGAACACACTTACATTGTGTTAGGTGGGCTGTGATACCCACAGGTAATCATGGACCAGGAGACATCAGAAATATTATTATCTAAATAAAAAAAACCATAATGTCCAGAATTACTTGGGAGGATGAAATTTGAGATAACAGCAGGAGCTGCCCGCTGGAACACAAAGTGCACAGCGTAGAGTTCAAGGTGCAGAGTTCTGGGACATTGTCCCTGCTCTGTCCATCAGTTGGACTGTTTAGGTATTTCCTAGTTTTAGGCGCTTGATTTTAAAAGATTAGTCTTAGAACTGACTGATTAGTCAGTTAGGACTGACCCTTTTTACATTTCCTCATGGAAAGATCTGACTTCAAGCATGGTTTTACCTGCAATGACTGTGGCCTATAAACATGTCTCCAGCTATGCTAATTTTTACTCTGCCATTTCTGCCTTTTCTTCAAGAGATATGCTATATCACAAACTTCATTCCTTTTCCTTCACATACTCGCTTCCCAAAGGCAGCCACCTCTTGGAGCCTCTAGGCAATCTGTTAGAAGAACACTCTCAAAATCTGTTACAGCGCCAATGGGAGCAGAATGGGGCACACACAGCATGCTGTGTCTCATGACAAGGTCAAGCAATCCAGATAAAAAACATCCGTAACTTTTTTGGATCTTTTGGGTTGTTTCACTAGGAAGTAGGGAAAAAAGGTCACCAAAAAAAGAGTTGTTGAACATACTCGCAGATTGCAAAGCACCTTCAGTTTCTTGGAAGCAAGTGTGAACATCTTATTTCTGAAGCTATGAGATTTTCCAGTTTGTTATGATTGAGCGTGTCTGACTTGGGAGAGGAAGCAGAGGTAAGTGGGAAAAGATTTTTATTATTCCATGAAAATTTCTGAGTTCTTGGAAAAACAAACCATCCTGTCACAAATCAAAAGCATTTTTTCCCAAACTAAAATCAAGGTATTTTTATTTGGATAATTGCACATTGTTTTTAATTTAGATATTTGAAAACATGCTGTAAAATACATTCACTTACATAGTGAATTGAAAAATACCATAAACAAGCAGTTCTTATTTTGGTAGCATTGAAATTGTTTTTTTGCAAAACTCTTCCTAAAAGAAGTGCATTGAAGTTGATCCTTTTCTGCAGAAAGTTTCATTTTTGCTGAACTACGTTTTCTTACAAAACAAAAAACAGTGCAGAAATTCCCAAGCAGTGTCACTGAGAAGTTACTGGTATTCTTTTATTTCAGAGTTGAAGATGATTTAGAGAAACTCTTGAAAGTAACCTCGAAACCAAAACCTAAGGTACCGTCAAAACCACCATTACCTCAGAAGCCAGTAGCTGCCCCCAGGAACAACGCTAGTTCATCTCAACTGGCAAAGCCAAAGGAAGACAAGATTCAAAGAATGAATGAAGTGGACATTCTCCAGTATATCAAGGAAAATGAATCTATCGACAACGAAGATACAAGTCTCTTCTGAACATAAATATTTTTAAAAAGTAACGATGCCTTCTTGGTCCAAACTCCCGTTGAGCTCGAGTGATAGTAGCAAGAATTGGCCAGATCACTTTACTGTCACAGTGTCCGTTTATGTATCGTGATTCAGAGACCAGCAAGTTTGACTTGCACAAGCTCGAGCTGATGCTTTCAAAACAGCACAGCTGTGGTGCAACGCCTTAGATTTTCAGGGCTTTACAGGGGATGTGGACAACCACATGGCACTATCAGTTATGTCTAGTACAGTCACATGGCAAATCATTTTAGTATCAACAGCACAATTTTGGCTAGTTTAGTCTTAATTAAAAATAGCAAGCCTGCAGCACACGTGGCGAGTGCGGATAGTGTCCTGAAGCAGGACAGGATGCTGCTTCTGCCATTTTACACAATGTATTTCAGCTCACTGGAAGGGTTATTTTCATTTTCTCCTGTGCATTATTGTAGCAGCCATTTTCTCCCTGACTGGTATTTCAGTAATTTATAGCCTATAACTGTTAAGCATAGGTAACAACTCCTCTATAGTTCAGAGAAATACTGAAATCCCAGACCTTGCTGCTGGCTTTGTAGTTGCACAGCTGCCAACTTGCACGAGAGGTAGTAGGACTGCAAAGAGTAGGCGTTGGGCATCTGTAGCTCTTGGGGAAAACAGTGTATGACTGAAGATGGCTAAGAGCGCAGCTGCAAACATATGCGGAGATTGCAGCGAGTAGGAGATTTGGATGCTGGAGGGCTCTTGAGAGCATACTCAAGATTCACTAAGGCTAACTTTTGCCAGGCAAGCCTTCCTGGGCTTTTTCTGTAGACAGAGTTTTCTCCTGGAGGTGATTCAGTGTAGACATCCTAATTGAGGAGCTTGGAAGTGCTTTTTGGAGTCTCTCTCTCCGTCTCCCTCTCCCTCCCTTCTGTAACTTAAAGAAGGAGCCATGGTGATTAATTCCACGAAGCTAAAATGAGTTTTTTGGTAAAACACCTGTCTTCATTACTGTGGTAGTCCTTATAACAAGACAGGGGCAAATTTGGGATTAGCCAGAGGGAAAAAAGAAAAAAGGAAGGAAATATACTGGAGAAGTTTTAATATGCAGGAAAAGTAAGAAATACATGGTAGAACAGGCATCCTGGACTATTCGTCTTCTTCCTGGACTCAGACTCACTGGCTGAATGCGCTGAATTTACATGTAATGTGAGTTGGTAACTGCTGTCATGTAGAAAGAGACTCCTGAACTCCTGTCGCCTGTGATCTGTACAAGTGGGGAGAAAAGCTCCCCAGAGGGAATACACTAGTATATGTAAGCCATATTACTATCCCTAAATCTGCCTTTTTAATATAGAACAGAATGACTAGAAAGCCTTATATATATGCCTATATTTTTAATAATGAAATTATCTCTGTCAGTATTTTTGCTTTAAGCCAATGAAAAACATGGTAAAGGTATTTTGTGTTGATGGAACAAGTAAAATAAAACCATTGACTCTGCTTCATGTAAAATAGGTTTCAGTATAATAAAACATTTTGCTAACCTGCAGGTATTGTTGTTATTGTTACTTTCTAGGTTGTACATAGCAGCAGATCTGACTTAAAGGATGGATCCCGTTTAAGACATGAAGAGCATTACATGGTGTTAAAGTGCGAGCTCAGCTAAATCCCTATGTAAATACGTATCACACCAGGAACGTAGCTGAGGTCATATTGCCTTTGAGAGCAGCTAGAGGTAAAATTATATATGGGCAAAGGTGGTACCTGACCCTCTCACCGGTCTCAGCGTGTCCTGGTGCAGTTAGGAGGTTTGTTCATATCCGTTCTGCAAAAGGACAGCAAAGGCACTGAGGCGAAGATGAATGACTCGTCAGAGACCACACAGAGAAGAGCAGACAAGGAAGGTGAATTCAGGACACTCTTCCTGTTGCGCTACCTGTTGTCGTGAACAAACACAGTATATTTGGAATCTCGATCTCCCCTGTCTTCAGCACTGCTTGGGAGACTGTGTTTTGGTATTTTTGGCCTGCAGCCCAGCACATGGCCTGAGCACTACTAAAACGACCATTCCAAGGGTCAACTTGAATTTAATGATTAGCAGACTGACTGCAGATCTTCACCTTTAAACAGCAAGGGAAAATGACTAAAGTTCATTGGAATAAATTATAGAAGTAATAGGACAGAGCTGGAACAGACATGGGAAGACCTGTTTGTCCATGGTGGCTGAACACAGTTAGGCTGGAGCAATACCTGAGTATGGAAACTGAATTCATTTTGCAGTGGCTGTAATTATGCCGGCGTTATTTCTCCTAGATGTTTTTCTAAGCTGTCCTTAGAAGTTTGGCAGGCTGGAGTGCAGTGCTGGGGATGTCACAGCCTCTCTGGGTATGCTATTACGGTACTTTGCCATCCCGATTATTAGAAACATTTTTCTAATGTCTGACGTAACTGTTCCGTATTGCAGCTTAAGCTCATTACTTCTTGTCCTCACAGCCATGCACAGAGAGCAAAGTATCCCCTTCCTCCTCACGTTAGACTGAGACTTCTGAAGATCCTTGATATGTTCCTTTCAGTCTGAAGAGAGTTGTCTCAGACAACTCCCTGCAGTGAGGCAGGCAGCAAGACAGGTCAGGACATCACTGGGTTATCAGCTTCTCATAGCGTGGTGTCTCCTAGCTGTTTGTTGTCACCTTCTCTGTTTTAAAAAGAATTACTGGCTATCCACGTACCAATTTACCTGAGGGAATAAAGGATGCCAGTATCCCACATCCTTTCATTAACACCACTTGGTGCAGTAACACAGTTTGCAGCCTTTGTGCCAGCTGGGCCTATGTTCTTTCCCCGTTCCTCATAGCAATGACGTCTGTCTGCCTTCCGCTATCTCTTAAGTGCTCCGCTCAGAAATTGCTCATGCTTTCACAGAGCAGGAGGACAGGCATTGTATATTACCATCTCAACCATGGGAACATTCCCAATTCTGCTGATGTAGCAACAGTAGAGCTGTATCCATTTTGAATGGTCAAGGAATACTTTGCCCCTGGCTCTTTCCAGAATTGAAAAATTAGCTAGACAACACAAGGAAGGAAGAACCATTAATTGTTGCCTGAGGTAGATTTTTAAGATGATTTTAAGATCAGTGTTCTATGTCAGAAAAATCTATCTTTTCCTGTCAAGTAACTAACGTAAAAGGACCCTTCATAAATCCCAGCGTCATACATTTGTTTTACAATGCAAATGTCTAGCTCCAGTAATATTTATAGGCACTTAGAGGTGAGTTACAGTCCTCGAATAAATTATATATAATGAATCATTATTGTACAAGAGAAGAATGTCAGGCTAATGTAGCCCAGAAAAATTGAACATATTATTTGAAATGACATCGGGAAACCACACAACATACTTTGGATCCTGCCAGACGAGAGCTTTTTTTTTTTTTTAAATACATCACTCCTAGTAGCAACTATTTTATTAGCCTGCTCTTGACAACTCTTGAAATTCAATTACGGACTCTAATGTAGTTCTTGGCTGACAAGCATCACCTTTCAGGATCGGTAATAGCTAGCTCATCAGAAGATTTGAAAAGCAATGAATTTAAACCTATACAACAGATGGGTTTTTTGGAGATTAGAATTCATAATAGGTATCTGTACTACTTTAAAAGCTGCTTCGTGTTCTGCGTAACCTTTTTCTGTTTGTTGTGTGATACAGGACTAATTAATGAATAATACTATATGCTTCATTATCCAGGTCATAGTTTAAAATGCTGATTCCACAAATTGAGTATAAAAGCTCTCTGTCCTGTGGGTCATCTGTTCAGGTCTGTTCTGTGCTAAATTTTAAGGAAAATTAATCCCCATAGCAGTTATGGCATAGTTCAGCCAGTAACACTTTGAGTGGGTCTAAAAATGCATTAATCAAAACTGATATTTCTGTATCTTAGCTTAGCTTGCTACAATGTAATACACAGGTCAACCTGTGATTTAAAGTAAGGAAAATCCAGCACACTTACGGGGTATTTAAGCATTAGCTAATAAAAGGAGACTGTAAATTACCAATGGCCTCTGGTCAGTAGATTCAATGTAGAACACAAAAATGCATTGATACGTGATTTAAAAATACAGACTGTCACTAATTTCACCAAGGATTCTTGGATCATTCTCCGTGTGTGTGTGTGTGTGCACATGTGAATCAACCGTGTTTCTTATGGATGAGAGCATGCACCTATTCGTGACAGGAAGCAAGAGAGGGGGTTTTTATTGAGGTTTTACTGTAGAGTTTTGTCTATATTCTTACATTTCATCTCGACAGCAACAACAGGACTGAATAAAGTCATTTGATTGCTTTCTGTATTGCACCAATTCTTTCCTTCATTTGTCTTTAAACCCTTCCGATCTGAGTTATTCAGCCCTCACTATATTATTAATCTTTCTCTATAACCCTCCTCATACCACACAGGTGTGGAATGCCGTATGTTGAAACAAATGAGGAATTCAGAGCACAAATGAAGGGAAATGATGTGCTTTTATGTTGAGAGAATTATCTGTAGGGCACGCTGCTTTCAGTAAAAGTATTAGCAATGACAGCTGAAAATGGTAAATTAAATTAATAATCAAATTAAGTTCCACTGTGGGATTGCAGAAGTCAATGAAGCTGTTTAAAGGATTGGTTAGTCATAGATAGAGGCTAAGTTGTTCTCATAGCAGAATGTTATGGATGCTGAAAGTTTGTATGAGGTTAAGGAGGCACTGGCTAGAAGCATGGAAAAGAAATCTATGAAGGCTTGTTAAAGATGCCACTTAGTGTTTGGGAAGTCCTTAAGCTGCAAGTTGCTGGAAGCTAGGAGAATATAGCAAACAGATATTCTCATTCTTCTCTGTAGTCATCTCTGCTTTTGGCCGTTGTGATGAATACCATACTGAGCTAGATGGAACTGGGAGAATTTGCATGCATTCAAAACTTACACTGAAAGAGTCTCCCAGTGAGGATTTGGTGACTGTAAGAACTGGACACCCTCGTCACGTTATCGGCTTACTTCCCAGCACCCTAAATAAGATCTGTCCAGTAGCTATATAACTAAAGTAATAATAACAAAAGTATTCCTCATATTTACTCAGAAGAGATTCCTGAAGTCAATGACAATCTTGGTTTGCAGTACTGGCTTCTTCAAAAGCCGCTTCTGACCTATGTGTGCTATTTCTGCAGTCAGCAGTAAGAGTCTTACTGATATCAGAGGAAAACTTCAGCCGTTCCTCAATGCTCCTCCAGATCCCAACTTTAATGATAAGATTAGTAGATAGCATGATTTATCTAGGAAGACAAACGTAAAAGATTTGCCAAGGATGACTTGGCAGCAAATGACATCATCGTAACACCCAGCGAAATTCAGTGGAATAACTCCCAAATAGTGCATCTGATGTTCTTTGATGCTCCTTTTCAGTAACGTGCACAGAAACTTCAGAATTTGAAACCATCATCAAACGCAAAAAGGTATAACAGCCCACTACCCCCGTGCTGCATTAACAGCCACCATAGTTTGCTATTCTTGAGTGTATTGTTTTTATTATCAAGTATGTCGGAATCATAGTATCAGATTCTAAGGTTTAGAGCTGTTAAAGCCATGGAGAAATATGTGGTCATTGCGCCTTCTTGATGTGATACTTTCAGTCATCAGGACCAGATGAAAACTGTCATTTTGTTATTTTTTGCTAAAATAAATCCAAGCCAGTCCCTTCTTGAACTCATGAAATACTCACCTAATGTGATTCAGCCATTCTCTGCCAAAAGCACTGGTTCTGTGCCGTTCATGTCGCTGAAGAGTTGCTTCCTATGTCTTCTAGGGGAGTCATACACAGTCAGTCTAATCTGTCAAAACCCCACTGCAGATCACCACAAGTCTGGTGATGCTGATGTTTGGGGCAGGCTGGAAAGGAATAGGATGTGACACCGTTGTTCAAGCCTGATCGGCTTGCAGAGCACCACTGGGAATGGGAGAAATGTGAGGAAAGAAGGTATCTGCCTGATTTATGCACAGCGCTTCAGAGTCTTTTACTTTCCTTGAAAGACCTGGACTGTAGAGCCGAAATGAACAATTCATTTAATGGTTCTTTTGGTGAGATGAGCTTCGTGGCGTTTCAAAAGAACGTAAAAGCAAAAAAAAAAAAAAAAAAAGACAGAAAGTCCCAGGATATATACTGAGCACTTTTCTTATTTCTCTGCTAATTTCTGTGTACTTTTTAAGTTTGTCCAGGGAATTGGTGCAAACGATCACAAACTTCTCAGATATTTTTTTTGTTGTAATAATAATTAAAGGCCACTAATTTAACCTCAGAGGTGCTTATACAAATGATTCAGCTTAATAATGTCTGGGTATGTTAAGAAGCTCTTACTGTGAACAAAAATAATTTCTTTACTTTGAATGGTGAGAATCAGCTATCCAGTGCTTTTCCCCCCGTAAGCAATCAAATCTGCAGGCTACTATGATTGATTTTCCTGCTTATGCCTTCCTGTGTCTTGACCTTTAATATCTTACATATTTAATCTTGTGTCCCTGAAAGGAATTTCTTGTGTGCAGAATTGCTGACTAGTTATAGCTGCAATGCCCTACCTAAAAGGAAAACTAAATTCTACCTGGAATTATATGGAGTGTTAATCTTTTTTGTGAAGAATGAAAAACAAATCTGGGGCTGATCTTCATCAGTGGTTTAGTTTAGATCAGGGCAACATTTTCTTAACGGGTCTCCTGATAGCTCCACTGTCCATGTGTTGGTTCCATTCACAGTCCTGCTGTGGAGCAAACTGGTCATCTTTCACATGAAACTCAACTGGAAGCTGTGCTCCAGGAGCACATCCAGTGTGCTCAGGCACTAACGGCCATCTGGTCCAGAGGACCTGATGAGAAGTAGGAATAACTTGTCCGAAATGTGTACAGGTGGGTTCCTGGGCACTCACCACCAGCTATTTCACTCTGTAAATCCTTTGCTATTGCTTGCTGATGTAGTCGGTGCCCGTTTGGTGGTAAACGGAGCCCAAGTTTCAGCTGACCTCAGCATGTTATCTTCCTCTTTTGCAGTAAGGCACTGTACTGGGGGAGCACAATGAGAAAGCAGCAAGATCACAGGCGGGTTCAGGTGCCCCCAATATGCGGGTGCTGGAGTGGATTTCACAATACGCAGTTGGGTACCCTCGATATAACAGCTTACCGGTGCTGATCTCTGCTCTCCAGGCTATTAATGAGTTTTGCATTAAGCAAACATTGGCTAGACTAAAGGAACATTGTTGTATTGTGTGGGAGAGGTGGGGGGAGAAAACAAGCTCCCGCGTCTCCTTTTCCCAAGGAAATGTCCTCATTCCTGGCTAAAAAGTCTCTTTTTCTTCTTCCAGGAATCCTGCTTGCTTTCCAGTTTCAGCAGGGAAGATAAAGTGTGGTTTCAGCACTGCCTTGCTTTCTGCAGTCTGGAGAAATGGGAGATGGGGGTTCAAAAGTCTCTGAGGCGGAGAAAGGCAAAAGGCCCACATTTCTCCCTTCCTGGGTGGGTACCTTAATCAGCATAGCAGCAAAAAGATAGAAGCCAGTGGGTATTTATTAGCCTGTGGAATTAAGAAGGTGGCTGAAGGTTCGCTTTGCAGTAGTTATCTATGTATGTCCTGCCTTGGCCTCACTCCTTTGATGAGCCTGGACCTGCAGAGGTGGCAGGTAGGAGTTACAGTTCCTCCTGTGCACCTAGCATTACACTTTATGTCACTCCTGTATTACACAGGTTCAGATCGCCCATTTGCCCATTCATAAACCCAGCTGCATCCATATTGATCCCAGGCTGGTTTTGAAGGGGGAAAACACACACAGGAGGCAGGAAATTCCCGTGGGGAAGAACATTTTTGAGTCTCTGCTTTTTTAATTTAACAGTCGACTCAGCAGATTCCTAGGGGATGGGTAGTTAAACACTGTGCAAGTTTGCCTTGCTACAGTATTGATGTTTTGCATTCTACAGAGTAAAAATTTCCTTAGGCAGTGAGATAGGAGGCTATCTGTCACAAGTCTGGCTCCAGAAACAGTGACTGGGGGTCAGTATGAGAGACCATTGCCTCCTTCCTCTTCCATGCTGGCTACCCACAAGCTGGGTCAGGTTGGGAAGTAATTATATGGCTGTGACCCACGCTCACTGGCTGTGCCAGGAGCAGCACTTGTGGCTGAGATAAACAAGCAACAAGGCTGTTCTGAACTGGGTTGCACTTGAGGGATTTACTAGTTTCAGTTTTCCCAGATTTGCAAGTCTTTGCACCATGCTTGGTTGTGCAGAGTAGTCATAAACTGACCCATTTCCTTCCAATGCCATATTTACCGGATTGACTGCCTTCGCCGTCAGGGAACTGGCCTACATTGGCTTATGCTGTAATTGCTGTGGAGGCAATCTGTACTGCCTGCATTTGACACAGCTCTTTTAATTCATTCCTGTAGCTGGATATTTCCTTCTTCTATTCCTTTTCCTTTTGCTTTTCTCTTTCCTTCTCTTTTCTGCTTGACCTGCAAAGAGGTAGGTGTGTAGAAAACTAACACACAGCGTGTATATTAATCACTCTGCCTTTTGCTCTGTTCTAGTCCTGGCTATTTACCAGCTTTGTGAAATAAGATAGTGGGATTTTTTAGGCTCACCCATCTGATGAGAGGAGAAGGAGAAAACTGTGAGTTTAGGGGGAAAAAAGAAAACTTTCCCTTGAGAGAGCCATGTTTGAATAGTAAGACCGTGTAATTCTGTAAAGCTACTATCAGAGAGCCACAGAGGGAGTTACATAGGGCAACATGCAGAAACCATTGAGACACCCCGGGGTAGCAGGGGTGGCTGTTGCCTGAGGTCTCAGTCTTTGCTGTTTGGCAGGGAGCCCTGGAAACGTGCTGAACAAGAGAGACAGAGGGAGCACGGCACTGCGGCCCCCCGGCCCTGGCCTGGGGTGTTCACCTGGCGACTTCCCTTTCCTTTTCCACTGGCCGTCTAGTTTAGTGATAGCCATTTCATGAAAACAGTATCCATTTGTTTTAGACCCTGTAGCAGGGCCTGAGATTCAAGATGTTGGAGTCATTTATAACCTCTGTGTTTCTCTCTCTGTCTGCTAATATATATGTATATACATATATATATAAAAATGTGTCAGCTGTACATATGAGAACATGGCAAAAATAGAGAGGCTTATTAATCTTCCTACAGTTAAACAGAGACTCTGTACCAGAGCCAAAAAAATTCTGCTAGCTTCCTATCTTGGCCATGAACCTCAAGGCTAACCTAAAAATACAAATAAAACAAGCTTGTGGGTTAAGAGATTTTCTGAATTGCTTTTATTTTTGCATTAAAATGATCTGAAATATTCTCCCCCAGAACATTTTGCCTGCCTTTTCTCTCTTTATTAGAAATTCAGGGAGACACTGTGGCTGCTTGACAGCCAGTGAACTGGTGATATTGCAAGAGAAGAAAGGAAGAAAAAATAGCACTGGAGTAGGACTTTTTACTGCTAGAATTTTTAATGTCTTTTCCACTTCCATTCCTATTTCATTTTAAAATGTCTAACAAAGTTTGTGAGAAAAGCTATGTTTGTTAGGATGTGTTTACCCAACACTAAGGGTGTGAGAATCTGAGTTTCCTGCTATTTTTTCCACTTAAATATAAGGAGGAAATGAATGACCTTTGGAAATAAAAGAGGAAAAGCTTAAATGTTCTCTATTATGTCATGAGCACAGCAAAATAGGGCCAAACTTCAAATTCCTTTAAAAGTCACTTTTTTCTTTCATAATCCAGTCTCCAATTCCTGAACTAGTCACACCTGAGTCACTACAAACCACTCAGAATCTGCGTGCATCGAGGATTTACTGCCCTTGTGCCAGAACAATGTAAGAAAGAACTTTTTAAAAGGAAACTTTTTTTGAGAATAGTGATGAAATTGTCACAGCGAAAAAACAGAGGTGCATTCAAAGGCACATAAAGTAAAAATCCGTTTGTGTGGTTTTCCGCATAATTAAGCATTGGGATTACAGCCACTGTGGTCTACTAAAAAATTAGGTCATGGGTACAAATATGGGGTAGGCCCCAAGTTGTAAGGTTTTGAATGGCTTCTCAAAATCAGGGCTGTTTTAGGAAAACAGAACGACACTACTACCCTTTCAGCCTGGTCATAGACTTACGCTTCAAACGGAAATGACAGCAGCCTCAGCTGATGCAGAGCTGAGTATTCTCCTGTTGCAGCCTGACAACAGTGCACTGACAGTAGTCCTGATTCTTAGAAACGCGGTTATGAAAACAGTTGAAGAGTGATGAAATGCTGACTAACAAGCAATTATGTAAGAGCGTGGCTGTGCACTTCAGAGCGAGGGAGTGCACCGTCGGTGATTTAACACAGAAGCATTTAGGTGACTGAAGCACGGCAAGCTGATTGCAACGAGACTTTCTGCACCTTGTTATATGTGTGCGCAGGACAGAGCACTTGTGGGGAGCGTGAGAAACAAGGTTCTGTAATGTGGATAAAAAATTAAGCTTGCTGGGATCTGAGTTGTTTCTAGTCATTTGAGACATCTTGTTACTCTTCATTGACTACAAGTTGCAAATAAGATAACAATCCTATTTGGCACCTGGTTAAACCAAGAGGAACATGATTGTTATTAGTATTAAGTGGCAAGTTGTTAGTGCTTCAAATACAGTTGTCTGGTCGTTTTCTTTGCAAGACATTGTTTTAGTTCCTTAGACTTTGCCAGATTTTAATTGTTCAGGCTAACATTTCACATGCTCGGTTATTTGGCTCCAGCTGAAGTATTAGGAAAGTTTCAACTCAAACAATTTAGCAATCTTCAGGTGAGGAAGTTGCATAAAATTCTCTGGTTCAGTCTGTATAACTTCTTCTTAAAACTTTGTGGACAAGAAGGCCTTGTAATCCCATGTCTTGAAGGAAGATTTTGAGAATTGGCATAGAAATCACTTGGGTGTCAAAGATATGCCTTTTGCCAAATTAACTAGAAGCACACAAGAAAGATCTAACCATCCCCAAATTTATCTGAATGATAAAAGGCAAAAATAAATAAATAAATTAATAAAACACAACCCAGACACCTACATGTATATACTACCAGGACTGATATATTATGGGCAATATTGCAAATTCTTCTGTGAATGTAGTCTCCCCCAGCGGTGCCCATTTGCAGCCAGCCCACGCACGCAGCATCTCCCCTCCGTAAGCCCGGCGTAGGAGGAGGCTGAGCAAGACTTTTCTCCCCAAACGTGTCTCAGCCGCTGATGTCCAGCTCCGAAAGGGGTGTGGAGCTGAGCAGTGTGCCTGCAAGCTGAGAGACTGTAGCTGTCATGTATGACACCTACAAGAAAGTCTTTCAAGGGCCAACAAGGCTAGCCAGCCAAAAAATGTGCTGGCAACAAGTACGCGAGGAGGTTCCTATATACCAGCCAGCTGCAGGGAAAATACAAGTGGTAGTAGCTTGTCCTAGTGGGACTCCTCTCCTCGCGGGGTGTGGGGCCACAATGAACCATCTCCTGCGGGCAAGCAGAACTCTGTCCCTCTCTCCTGTTTGCTCCTCTCATGGCAGAAGGATATTTTCACAGTGAGCCTTGCAAGAATCAGTTCATACGGGTCAATCCTACAAGAGCTGAAGCTGGAAGTGTTGGGCCTGTTCTTAGGGAAATTCTAAGATTTCAGAAAATATCTTCTTAATTTCAAAGAGCCACTGAAAGGCAAAATGTCAAACACACAAACAAAAACTTCTAACCAGAAGCATAAAACGAAGCATTGACCAGAAACAACAGAAGTAGGCTTTCATTCGGGGTTTCCCTTTGCTTTCTAAAACTATACAATTAAAATTTAATTTCAAAGCAAAAGCCAGAAATGTGATATGTGAACAACTGTGAAAGCGTTTATTCAAAAAAAAAATCTAAATTTGGAAATGCAGAAGTTAGTTCAGAGAGACTCTTCCCTTGGAGGAGAAAGGATCCTCTTTCAATACAGTTTCATTTTTGGATGTTAAAATACTAGTGAAACAATTTCCCCACCTGCTCCAGACCTAAGTAGCGATGTACCCAGAGACAGGTACCTCTTTAAAGAACGTAAATAAGTTCCCTCCTCCGCAAGGCTGCCTGTCCCAGGGACCTGTGCTACGTCATGCTCTCTGTGCCCAGGCAGAGCCGCCGTAGCCTCAGAAGGCTCTGCCGTGGTTCTGCTTTCATTCCCAGCTGCGGCGCGGCTGCAGGGCAGAGTTTGGGGGACTCGCCCAGCTTTCCAGCACAAGCAGAAGGAAAACCGGCCCCAGAATTTGCAGCTGAGCTACCGTGTTTGCATCTGCCATGACACTGATAGGAGATGGGGTGGAGGCGGCGGCACCGCGGGGCTGGTGGTGCAGAGCGAGGCTGTGCACAGCAGCCCGGAACAGGGTGCAAGATGCATCTGGCGGATGTCTTGGCAAAATCAACACCCCTTTTTGGTGCAGCATGAACGCAGCGCCGTTCCTGTGGCACCAGTGTGTCTCTGATTATTGTCCAAATGTGCAGGGATGGGAGAAATTAGCCTGGCTGGTCCAGTATTAGCTGTGTCCTGGATTGCATCCTCAGAGGGGTATTTAGTGCTAGCTCCATTTCTGCGCAAGGAGGGGGGCTGCGTGTTGGCTCCTCAGGACTGACAGCTCATGCGAAGAGCTGCATCCCTAACTATGCAGGAGGCCTCTTAGACCTCCTGTTGGTTGAAAAAAGCACGTTCTCTGGCTATGAGGCCATTAAATATTTACAGCTTCAGACTGCAAACCAGGGTTGCAGAGTGACGTAAGCAGATTACTTGCCCATCATAAAGGTGATGTTCCAGGAATGAAGCAGAGGCCGGGCTTGTTGCATCGCGTTTTGTTAACCACACTGGCATTTCTTGTTGGAATGACACGGTTGGGGGGCTAGAAATACTAGTGGGGTAGGTGACATGCTGCTCCGAACACTGGGTAGGCAAGGAGAGAGTGTTTGCATGTCTGGAAATGGAGAGGAGATAAAATGGCAGCAAAAAGGGGAGGCGCTTTTGAGTTGTGCATTGGAAAGTTGTCGCTCTGCCGTTTTTCACATTTGCAGGGAAGTGATGGGACGATCTTCACGGAAGATTTTTTCTCCCTGCGCTTGCACAGAGTCCATATTCAGTCCAAGTTCCTTTCAAACCTGAAGTAAAGAATGTTTTAAAACCCACGCAGAGGGGGAACACTTGAGAAGAAAAATATCTTTTGTTGGATTAGCAGTGTATTTTGGAAAGCCTGGTTGATAAATATTTCAGGAATGACAGAAGGGAACTGTCCCTGCAGCTGGGTTGTGGGGTTTTAACGGACAAGCTCTCTCATTTGCAATGGAGCATTTGCATCCGAAAAATGAACATCCTTCTGACTTCCCTGTGTAAGCTCCAGGCTGGTGAGAGCCCCACCTCTTTCATTCCTCCAAAGGGTTGTTCTTTTTTGCTGACGTTGCAGATGGCGCATTTGGTGTCACTTCACAGGTAAAAGCTGCAGTGATGCAACAACATTTCATTTATGAATTATCCTAAGGGCCTTACAGCTACATAAAATTTCCGATGGGCAGAATTAAGATCTTGCCTTCCTTTCACCTGCTCTATTACAGACAGTCCAAGCTCTCCACAAGCAGGATTTAAGCTCAGTTTGTGAAAAGGAGCACAAGGTGCATATAGCCCCTCCTGCCTTCAGAACAAATATAATTGATGCTGACATGCTGTTCTTTACAAAATAGAATCTCTCAGTCCAGCGGAGAAATGCAAGGAAGCTGGAGAGTGTAGCAGGGTGCTCTGACCTCCTTTGGATCCTTCATTTGTTGCCTCCAAAGTTAACCAGAGACAGTCTTTTATCAACGGTGCTGGACTGAGGTACGGATGTTTGTCCAAATCCAGGCTTTTCTAGTTTTGTCCCCCAAGCAGGGATAGCAGAAGTTATGCCAAGCAGTGGACGCAGAGGGAGCCCTTGGCCTGTTATTCAGTTTTTATGTGTGTGCAGAAAAACCCAACCCAATCCTATCCTGAAACACTGCCTTAAGCAACCAGCTCAAATAAATGCAACATGCTCTTGGCAGCACGCTCCACAGCCCTGCCTTTGCAAACAGTAACGGGAGTTTGAAAATCAGTTAGTGGGCTTTGTTCCGACAGCAGCTAACGAAGAGCCTCACTTCGTTTGCTAGCTCCCTCTTGGGCCTCCATGGGTGTCACAGTAAGTCACGTACCCAGCCTTGGAGCTACGTTATCTCCTTCTGCCACAGAAGGGAAGAGAGATTCACTTGGAAATAAAAAGTTCTCCTGCAAAATCTATATTCTATGGCCAAGAAAGGGAGATATTTGGGGGAGGTAGGTGGGAGAAAAAGGCAGCAGGGAGGGATGAGGGTGGGGAGAGAGGGAATTGCTCCTGCGTTACCATCCAGCTTGGCGTCGCTCCGGTGTTCAAGCCTTGCTCCTAGCCAGCCCAGCTGTGAGAGGGGGGCCTGCTCACTTGGGCTGCGGAAAGATCAAACTGTGCTGTCAGCTGCACACCCATGAGCAAGCAGTGCAGTGCAATAGGAGCAGGGCTGGAGAGTGAAGGAGCTGGTGTGGAGGCCCCACCATTCGCACTGCTTGTGTCTGGGGGTTGGGGGGGGGCACCTTGGACTAGCTCCAGCCTGGCCCTTCTGGATCACACTCCAGGGCTGCAACACCCAGTTTCATTTCATCCAAAAGACCCTAGTTATTTGCTCCAGGACTGCTCCTCACTGTAAACTGAAGCAGCAAGTGGGGAGAATAGCAAGAGCCTCTCCAGAAGCACATGCTCACTCCAAGGTACAACCCTCCCGGGGTAGGTGCACGCCGGTTCCTTTGCCGATTCCACAGGGGAGGCCCACATGGGCACAGACTTGCAGGACTGGGTGTTGTCTTTGTAAACTGGATGAGGAAGATAATATTTTGATGACTGAAGGAACCTGTTGCTGTTAACACCAACACAGCGCCACCAGGGCAGAGAGACAGCTAGAAAACAGCTGTACTCAGGTTTGCTACAAGAAGACTAAAATACTGTCCAAGCACTTCTGTCACGGTGTGGGTGCCTCTGCCTTTTAGGCTTTTAGGACTAAGGAGGATGGATGCTGGTTTGGGAGTTAGCTCATCTGCTGCAGCAATCACTCGCTCTTTATTTATTTGCTTGTTTCTAATGACTGCACTGTTTTTAATCTAATTTTCTATGTTAACAAGTATTCTGGAGTTTGATGTTCTTCACAGAAGTAAACATTTCTTAATGATTTTATTTTCTCGTATGCATAGAAAAAGTGAATATTCATTAGGCTACTGAGTGCCTGCAAATAAGTTTGACTCCATAATATTGACCTGAGGGTAAATATATGATTTTATTCACTCCTAAAATGAATGAAAAATGTGTATTTTATACTAACTATTCCTTTAAGTGGGGACTGAGAGTGTGTTTCCCCATTCCCAGGTGGGTACCTCAGCATTCATGCCCTCTTTCTTTTACTCTGACCCCGTGAATGGGAAATAAAATACCTTTTACCGAGAGACACTTACTGAATCCCTCTCCGGAGTCTCTACCAGCCGGACATGTAGAGCATCTCCCAGCTAGGAAGGAGACATGGGTTCATCTCCCCTAAGGGAACCGCAGCTGTGTGCATTTCCCCCAGGAGCTGCCTGTCCGCTGACCTCGCATGTAAAGCATGGACCTTGCCACATCCTTTCCAGGGTGTGCCCTGAAACAGATGTTTACATCTGGAGGGCTGTGACATTTCGTTTTGCCAGTTTGTAGACCTCAGGGTAGATGTCCACCTCTCTATACAATGAGAATAAGCCCACTGACGGTGGGCTTGTTTTTCAGTAACTACGCTGAAACGTGAAGAGATAGACATCAACTCGCAGAGGCTATGAACCATGGATGGAAAATCACTGACCTAGTGGACTTAAACCTCAGTGTCTGAGAGATTTGCAGTCATTTGGGACACCAGGGCTAGGCAATCGCTGCTGAGGTTTTTCAAGGGTCAAATTGTGAAGTTAGGTGCTTCGAGTGGTTTTGGAAAACCCACTATTCCCTAAGTTTTCTTTGTGGATCATATCAAAAGAAGATTCTCTCTTTTGTTCTTTGTTGGCATTCTTCAGGGCAAGGTCCCTAAGCCTATGTGACAAATTTTCGACAACCTACTGGATGTTTGGTCTCAGTGGAAAAAGGAGGTCCAGCTTCCGCACTGGCTTCCATCATTTAATGAGGGAAGTCTGACAGTGCCCTGGAGACTGAGAACAGGCAGAACTGGGGAAACAGGAAGGTGGTTTATGTGTTGTCGACACAGTCTCATCTTGCTCACATTTACAGCTTTAAGGATACAGTGCTATAATGCAGAATGCATACTGTGTGCGAAGCAGAGCACACATGGGAGAAAGCTGCATGTTCTTAGAAATCCAAAAAGCTGCACGGTCTCCATTTTCTAGAACCAATGTCCATCTGTATAGGGATGTATGTGCCTTTGGGATTATGCAGCATATTTTAGTGCCTAAGGACAAGGAATGCATTATATCACTTTGTTTCTTATTTGATTCTGGTGCTTTTTCACTCTTTTCAGCATGTATATCACTCCATCCTTTTTAAGGGTGTCTTGCATATGGACTGAGCAGCTCAGGATGTACTTTGCAAAACCGGATGAATTGAATGCAAAGGGTGGCCCCTTTTCCTTTCAATATCACTGCCTCTGACAAATTCTCCAACAGCTGGTCATCTGATTCCTGCTATAGGAAAGACGAATGTGGGAACGTAATGGCAACCTGAAGGAAAAGATTGCTGAAGCCGAAAGGAAAGTGTGCTCTATGCTCTGGTTTCGACACGCTGAGATTTCCAGCAGTGACCCTTGACTGATACAAAATACCAGAGCGTGGTGACTGGGCAGCAGCGATAAGCAGCTGCTGGCACCGTCTGTGGGGGAAATGTGGTGCATGTGGCACTGAAGGTGATGCCCTACTGGGGGTGGCAGGGTCTTCTCACAGGAGCCAGCCTTTTTGCCTT
This sequence comes from Struthio camelus, assembly GCF_040807025.1. Taxonomy (NCBI): domain Eukaryota; kingdom Metazoa; phylum Chordata; class Aves; order Struthioniformes; family Struthionidae; genus Struthio; species Struthio camelus. The sequence goes on from NC_090944.1 coordinate 18,092,196, forward strand.
CTCTAGCCCAACATACATAAATGCAAGCTGCCGCACTGAGACTTGGCTATTGCCTTTCTGACACCAGTTTGACACCTCAGTGAAAAAAAAAAAAAAAGATAAAATAAAGCAGAAGCTTTAAAAGAAACTGAAATCCGTGGCTGCTTTTAAAGAAAATCTCCAGAGATATTTTGATCTTAAAGGGATTACAATGTGGCATATGTATCTCAAGCAATTATTTGGCATCGCCTTCACTAAGTCATGGAGGAGGGATTGGTATTTAATTTCATTACAGTATTTGGTAGTGAATTTAAGAACAAAGGGACAGATCTGTATCTCTGTTCCCAGGTTTTCACCAGTGTTGCACTGTTGAGATATTTCTGCTTTACAGAGATTGGGGGAAAGCCAGAATCCAGCCCCAAGTATTCCACGTGGACGCACACAATACTGCTGTGATTTTTAGTGTTATGCAATTAAAATGGCATGGAATGACTTACTGGATATTACTATTGTTCATTTTCTCCTATAGCCAACTTCCATTTTCCCACAGAAATAGCTAACAGTAGAGAATGTAATAGGTTTTCAAATGTTTCCCTGCCCTTCAGGATAAAAGTACTGGGTTTAGAGGTTAGATTAAAAGAGTCAGGAAATTCTTTCAATAAGCTGAAATTTCTGTTGATACTGAAACCTTTCAGAAAGATTTGCTGCATTCTGCAAATTTTGACCCTAATCTGAGTAACTCCTCTACCGGGGTTTAAAAGAAACAGGTCGGGTTGAGATTAATGTGGTCTTTCCTGAAGCTAACAAAAACCACAGCTTCAAGGCTGGCTTAGGAGCTACGCATTAACTTCTTGCAAGTACTGAGCAGGGCTGGGGAGCACCGAAGAGGCAGTGTCCATCAGCACCTTCAAGTGGCAGCAAATGCCGGGGGGGGTCCACGTGTAATGCTGGTGTCTCTGAGCAGAGACGTTGGTGTGAAGGGTGACACTTTTAATTAGCAGGCTACAGTCGGGAAGCCACTGCAGAAGTGCTTTCTCCATCAACGGCCTTTTCCGGCTGCTTCTTCATTACCCACCTCCCCATCTCCTGGTTGGGGCTGGACACAGTTTTGCATAGAGCTGCGCGCTAGGCCAACCCTGTCCTCAAAAGTAATGCTCACTGCAGACGCACCTCTGGCCGTCACCCTCTAGCCGCTAGGAATTGTTCATTCCTAAAGACACACATTTAATTCTTGGCAAGCCTCTGCTCCCCGCTAGTTCATAACCAGGTTTTGGTAATGGTAGACTCCTCACTGAGGGCATACTGAGAACAGTTTGTTAGTCTGTAAGCACACTGGAAGGGTAATAACTTCATTACTTTAATACACAAAGAAATATGGGGCTGAATTTCTATCAGAATGGCCTGGGAGTTTGCTCTGACCTAGGTTAGCTGGCTGCACCATCCTCCTCTCCCCGGTCCCTAGAGCATGGGAGCAGGGGAAACCCTCACATCTGAGCTTCGGAGCCTAGGTCTGGACTGCTGCAGATGGTGCAGGTACATAGAAAGAGTTTGCAACTAAGTTATCGTTTCTCATGAAATTATATGTTATTACTAGTGCCTACAGTAAAAGTACTTTTGCCCCCATGCTGCCAATTATTTCTTCCACCTACAGGAAGACATTTTGAGTCATGGTACCCTTTTCTAAGGACAAAAGACCCTCCTTGCTCATAGCTCCAGGATTTCTGACCATATGGCAAGAGCCTTTTCCAGGCCTTATCCTTGAATTTGGCTATTTGTCACCTCAATGAACACTGACAGTAGAACAAAACAACGGAAAAAATAGAGGATGCCACTGACTCTTACATGTGAAAAGGCCTCTCTGCGCTGGCAACAGCATCCTTGAAGATCTGAGTGCATTTATGTCCCTAGTAGGCTGAGCAGATTTTGTATCATTACAGGCTAATCAGTCCAGGAGATGCTCAAAGCTTTTTCAGCAGGTTTAATTAATCCCCTACGAGGCAGGGTGGCTTCTGAAGCAGTATTGCTTTGGTCTGTCAATTGTAAATGACTCTGAATTCAAACACTGAAGTTTTGGGATGAGATCCTACGCAGTAGATGAACCACTAAGATCCATGTAGCTGTACTCCCTCTACACATCAGTTGGCAATGCAGAGGTAAGACAGAGGATTATACTGTTGGTCTCTTGAAATCTAGCTTGCTTGGCCTGAAGGCTCTTTGCAGTGGGCCGGGTGTATCTCTTCCTTGCAGACACTCTGTTTTCTCGCAGCATGACAAGACTGCAATGTCAATCCCCTCTTTCCTTCTTAGAAATGTATGAAAGTTGCTCCAGAGAAAGATAGGAAGATAAAAATAACCATGCGAAGAACAATGACTAATGGTGCTAGCACATGCTGATCTGGCTTCCTCTGTCTTTTGCTGATGGTCACGAATTCCTCCTGTTGCATGTCTGTGGTTTGTGACCTTGCAGGGGACTGCAACATGAGTGACAGATGTATATTCATATGGGGAACATGAACATCAGTGGGCATAGCTGCACTAGGTTTTAAATTCTTCATTTCACTAACTTCATAACTGCTATAATCTGGTGGGGACAGTTATGTGCATTCTAACGAACATCCTGCTAAAGGCCATGGTAACGACTGACTTATAATGCCAGCTGGTCCCATGAAGGATTTCCAAACTACGTAAGAAAGAGCCATTAGGTAAAGAATGATTTTTGTGTATTATAGGAAAGAAAGCTTCATATCCTTTTACAGACAGACTTTTCTACACCTCTGTATTTCAACAGGCCTGGTTTTCTTCTCTTGGGGATTGTCATTTTAACAATACAGCCTATAAGACACCCCCCGTGAGATGGTGAAATCTCAGCCTGTATAGAGGAAAGCTTGACAAAGCCTTATGAGGTTCAGGTGTGATGTAACAAGGTACCACCCGAGAGCTACACAAACCATCCATGGGCTCCCTCTTGGCCTCCAGCGGTGCTACCTAACCTCTTATCACTGTGGGCTAAACTAATACAATGATGTTTGTCTGCTAGCCTGGAACAGGCACAGGACAGTTATCCTGATCTTGGGGCAGGTCTCAACCAGCGTAACCATGACACGAGTAAGCCTGGAGGTGCTTTCCTCCCACCTCAGGTATCTGCATCCATAACTGGCCTCTTCAAAACCATTGATCAGTTCCTGCTAACAGGGCAAAGTGGTCGGCATTGAGGTGCTGCTTCAGGGCCCCAAACTTGCCTAACACCCTGGAGCAGCTTTGCCAACGGCTGACACACGGCACACACGGCTTCAGGCAGAGTTTGGTTGGGCGTCACACAAAGCAGAACTGCTGTGAGTCCTCCTTTGCCTCTGCAGTTCAATATTAAAGAAAATCATTCAGGACTTTTTTGACTTACAACCAAGCTGTGCAGCTGAGCAATTTCAGTCGGCTCATGTTTCCTAGCTGAAAGCAGGCTGGCCTCTTCTTTTCAGGACAAACTTTCTTTAGGGTGAATCTTTCAGGAACACACGGAACCATCGTTGCTTAGAAAGTGTTCGGCTAAGAGGACAATGGCTGTGTCTTTGCAATGCAGTAAGAACATTTGCCGTGCTGAGGTCTTTCTTTTCTGCACCTTTTCCTGGGCAAGCTGTCAGTAAGCAAACCTTGAATGCTGAAACCCAGGGCATTAATAAGGTCATTTCTCAGGACCATGAAGTTCTTGGGGAAGAAAGGAAACAAGAGGGGATGGGGTTGGCAAATGCCCTGATTATAGTCTCTTAACACTGACAGAGGCAGCGTGTTCCTGATAATGGGGGGCTTCTTAAGCTACCCAGGACCCTGGCTGCTGGCTCACTGTCAGAGACACCAATATCAGTCTAGACCATTGACATAGGTATGAACATATCTGTGTGTTTATTATAAGGCACCTTACGTCCTTGCTAGCTTCCTAGCATCCCGACGGCTTTGCAGGTGCGTTTACTGGAATTCACAATGCGTGATATAAGCGCAGCAGTTCTCGTATCTGCCTTTTTTCTCGTTACACTACGTGAGCCCTCTACGTTGACTCGGTTCAAAGGAAAGACGTTTCCTAAATAAGAAAATTCCAGAAGCTACCCATGACTCCCAAAGGATGTTAATAAAAAAAAAATGTACTCACCCTGACAGGAGATGACTGGCAAGGCACTCAAAAGATGGTAAAACTATTCAGTTGCATGTGACTTCAGAAGGAAGGATCTGTTTCCCATTACATGGCCCATTTCCCATAAATCTTAGCTTGAAGCAGTTATTTTAGTGTGTGTCAACCAGGCTTTTATTTTGTATAGTTTGAGTAACTGATGACTAACAGGCATAGGCTAACTGGTAAGTGTACAGAGAGCTTGATTCTGATGCTTTGCACTGGTGGAACTGACTTTAATGGAGTTGCTCCTGATTTATGCTAGTTAAGAGGCCCTGACACAAGATCATGTTATTGTAGATTGGCAAGTTATCACAAAGTTCCTCAGCAGTAGTAAGTACCCGCGTGTGATCTGACCCTCTGGCAGCAGAGGTTAAATTTGACATCATTTAGCTTGCAGTGAGAAAGCCAAGCTGAACTGCCTCATATCTCCTGAAGGCTAGAGATGCTGATGAGGACAGTCATCATGACTCTTGCTAAGCATGGGAACAAATGTGTCTGACCCTCTCCCTGGCAAAATATGCCTCCAGTTCCTGGGGATGCTCTCCGCACCCATGCATTGCTCCTGGCTAGTGTAGGATGCTTTCTCCAATGGCATCCAACAATGGATCCAGATCCAGCAATGCCAGATCCAGCCATGCTATGTGTCCAGCCATGGTCACGTCACTTGGCACATGTGCTTGAGCCTTACTGTGGCCAGCGTTCATGAGGGCCTCACGGCCATGTAGCTTTGTCAGTAAATCCATGCCTGCCAAGGACCGCTGCCTCTTGCTATCCCAGTGGGGGAGTGTTAGACTGGCCACGTGGGGAGGCCGTGCAGCCTTCTGGGCACTGCCTTCTCAGAGAGGGACAGTGGAGCTCCTCAGGTTCATGCAGCGGTCGTGTAGAGCTTGTCATCACCAAGACCTGTATCCAGTCTCGCTGTGAATAAGGAACCACTGAAACGCACAGGGCCCTAGTGTAGCAAACACCAGTTTTGGGAGAGGACACTGGAGTCACAGATGGCTTATGGCTAGAAGAAGAAAAGTACTTATACATACCTCTTTGAAGTTGGTGAGAAATCAACACCTGGAAAAGTGCTGTGCTGACCCATGGTCCCACTACTGGCAATCTCTGTAAAGCCCACTTGCCTGCTAACTGACTATTACCTAGTACCTCACCGTATACATTTGGGCTGCAGAGGATAGAGCTGCACCAGCTGCATGCTGGCATGCCAGGGACCTCTTATCGCAGGGAGACCTCCCCATCCTTCCTCGAGAGACATCCCTTAGTTATTGAGTGTTGCTCTGTAACCCGTAACAAAGGCATACTTACTGCTTCTTTTCACCTAGATCAGGCAGTGCGTCCTGCAAGCTATGATGCAAAGACGAAAGAGGAGGAAACATCGAGGACTGGTATGATGGGAAGCTCCTTGCAAGCAAGGGAAGTGTTCCTAGAGAGAAAGGCTGAACTTTTGAATATTACTGGCAATTAGTCAGTTCAAAATCACCAGCAAAACAAAACATTTTAAAATATTGTATGTTTCATGAAGATTTTATACATGGCAGTTTTTCCAACAGTCCCAAGTGTTTAATAAATTGTATTTTATCTCTCCTTTAATCTGCCCCTTTGTTCGTGAACTGGCTCAGCAAGGTCAGAGAGAAAGCAGAGGAAAGCGCATTTTTGGCAAAGGGAAGCTTTCAGTATGTCACATTTAATAGAAGTAATAAGTACACAGAATCCAGGATCTGTAAATGTCTTTGTACAGTGAGACTAATTTGCATCTGCAGTGGATATCTTTCCTCAATTATCTTTTTGTTTGGTCTTACTTTATTTACTGCATGGACGAGTATCAAGGCATTTCCTCTGCCGAGTGGAGAACGGCTAACAAACTTCATTGCAGAGCTTGGACACTTGTGAAGAGACCAGTAATCAAAACTGCTGCAAACGCAGTGTCACATCAGAAGAGAATCGTTAAGGAAAGATACCGAGAGGGACTTCAATATCTTTTTTCCCTCTCTTTGCCCACACAACGTTTTATAGCCTGCAAGAATTCCTGAGCAGAGGCATGCCAGATGCTGTTTGTGAATCCATGGGTGGAGTTGAAACACAGAAGGCTGGAGTCAAAATAATCCTCTTCCCAGTTTCTGAGGCATCCTTTATCTCTGAAGTATTTGCAAATATGGAAGTCTGATCTCTGCCAGCAAGGCCAGGCCCAGGGTTGTCCTGTGGTGCAAAGCCTTCTCCAGGAAAGCCCTCTCCAACTCAGAGTCTCTTCAGTGGTGACGCTGTTTTCCCAGAACTTAACAAGAACAGGATTTTTTTTTTTCCCACGCAATAGGAGGGATCGGATGCTCAGGGACATTTTCTTCTCTTACAAGTTGAAAATGAACAGAGGGCAGCTCCAGAAGTGGGATCGAGCCGCTTTCACACTTGTGCAGTAAGTCCCCAGGAAGCCCCATGGGTGTTGAGCATTGTGCGCCATGCTGAGCCCCTGCGCTGGCCACACTTGGGACACATTGCTGGGGGATGCTGTCGATTCTGTCCTTTGTACCTTAAATACACAGGAAAAAATTATGGACTTGGAGCCCAGAAGCCACGTCTGCTCTCTGCCTCATATCCCTGCATGCTCTGCTGTTGGTGCAGGTGAGCAAGTCCTGCCACTGATGTCTGTTCAGCCTCCTCCGGGGCATGGAGGAGGAGACAGCTCAGAGCAAGCCCCCAGCTGCCTTGCAACCAGGACCCATCCTCAAGGCAGGGACCGAGGCTAGTCAGATGTGTAAACCTCTTCTGTGCAAAGTGAGACCTTCCCTGCAGACCAGACTCAGATCTTCTGGCACAGCATCAGGATCCTTAATTGCAAGGGGAGAAACGTGACAACATCCAAACAAGCAGCTCAGAAATGCTCTGGCAGCTGCTGAGTCAGTGAGTGACAAGAAGCTGCTGAAGTCATTGGCAGCTTCAAGGTGGAAGTGTGAGTGAGAGCAGCTTTGGTTTTGTCTGGGAACAATTAAACCTGATTTGTGGTTTATTTACAAGAAGGATAGTTGTCCAAGTTATCTGTCATGTGGACAGAGACTAAGGAGTGAAGGGACAGTATTTGAAATTATCACTGTCCAGCTGCTCCAAGTACCACTGTGTGCAGCTACTTAGGAAGAGGTGACACCAGACTTTGCAGCTGAAACACAAAATGCTTAGGTCTGTGCTCGTAGGAAGGGCACTGCTGAAGAAAGGCAGGAATGGGTGATTTCCTGGAAATTCAGGAATTCTTGGAAGTTCAGAGATTCTTGGAAATGCTGACATGCCTAGACTCAGGCCATCCCACATGAAGTCTTGTCCCAGGGAGATGGTGAACCAATGGCCCACAATGGCAGGAAAGTCACATTAAAGTAGTTTGGTGGCTTCCATTGAAGGTGGTCAGTGCAAGATCAGTGGAGGTCACTAGCTCTTATCAGCCCAGTTTCTGCACTGGAGGAAGAGTGATGAATTGCCCCAAAACTCAACACCTACCAGCTTCCCATGTGAGAAGACACTCATTTCCTTTGGAGGCCAGGTCACCAGGGTCTGGGGTCTCTCTCGCCTAGCTTCCTACCTCTCTGTGCAGTGAGCTGTTAACAGCAGCAGTTTTTACAGTACCCTGCCTGCTCCCCCAAAAGCGTTCACTTGGAGGTGAAAAGGGGGTCAGAGCCTGGACAGAAGCTGAAGTTTCCACTTCATTCTGGAGACGGTGGCTCCCCACTGCTTGCATTTCTTTGGCATTCATTTCAAATGAAGAGGCTGCCTGTTATCACAAGCCTCTTGACTTAAGCTACCACATTTTGCATGCCAACTTATACTCAAATCCCATACTGTTTATCAATGTGCTTATTTCCTCTGGAGGAAGGTGAGCAATTTGATTAACATTGAATTTCAGCTTGTAAAAAAACAGACTTTTTCCACTAACAGATGAAGATTAATGCAGATCCTTTTCCTTTCTCAAGATTTTATACTTGGCTGGCTTAACTCCTTGCATGGATGCATGTTTGAACAGAGAGCAACTGTTTTTCAGGCATCTTTGGCTCATGCTGTTCTCTCATCTCCTTTGTTTTCTGCACCACGGTGGTGACTGATGTATCTTGCACACATGCCAATGCCTGAAGCTAAATAGTTGAGGATGCTAGGTAGGCTCGAGCTGATGAGCTGCAGGGAGACTAATGCATTGCTCTTTGCACCCTCCAGCCATCTACATTAAGGAAAGGAAGAAGCACAAAAGTGCTCTTTTCCTGAAATACTGAGACAAACAGTTTAAATGCTAACTATTTTTCATCAGCAGTATCTATACTGCAGTTTGGACACATGCCCAAACACTCTCCTGCTCCTAATATTATGCCCACATTACGTGGAGACCAGCCCAGACTCAGCTGTGAGCTTGAGGTGACATTTGGTGCTTTCTAAATTGGGAAAGTCTGAACCTACACCACCTGGTAGCATTGGTCCCTGCGCATCCCCACCTGCAATTGAGATGGCTCATTTCTCAGCCCAGGCTGCACCCCTCTTATCTGTTCTTGCAGCAACATGATGCAGTCAATGCTGGGCAGACAAAATGGCCATGAGGTCCTTCTCAGGGGAGTCTACATGGGCAGCTGGGATTTATAGGCAACTTGATCTTGGATTGCTTTTACAATGCCATAGATTTGTCTCATTTCCATTTTGGTCATCAAAACAGGGAGGACAAATCCTGCTCCCTGATGTGATTCTTTCAGACATCATAGGCGTAGAGTCAAGGAGGAAGGAAGGACTGTCTGAAGAACTGTGATCAATGAGAACACATTATGTCATCTGAACTGGAGATCTCCACCATCCTTTCCCAGTTATACTCTCCTCTGTTTGTACCTGCCCGCCTCTCCCTCCAACCCTTTTGAGAAGAAGCTCTATTGGAGGGAGGTTTTGCCTTAGGGGTGTGGGACATGAGCTGTCCTGATGCTCCTGCAGACGTGGCATCTTCGGAGGCTGAAGGACAGCAATCATAATGACGATGCGAGTTTTTCCCTTCCCTTTGAGCCCTCTCTGCCTTGGGCCTGAATGCAGCCCCTGCTTACCAAGGCCTGTTGTCAAGTTCCTACAGTGCAGAAGGGATCCCTCCCCTGCATGAACCTCAGATATCACATCTTATGGGAAAGATCAAAATCAGATCAACAGAAGGGAGCCACAGAAATAAGGAGGCTCTTGTGTTTCATGTGTCTCCTCTACTAAAAAGAAGGCAGACCTCATTCCACCTGTTCTGGCAGCTAAGAATTAGAAGTGGGTTTGGAAAAGAGGCAAAAACCTAAGGAGAATAAGAGGAAGCTTATACATGGAAATCCACTAAGGCTGCTCTTGCTTAGAGCATCAGCAAGGACTTACGTTGACCATCAGGTCAGAGGAGCAATGGGGAGGACATAGCCCCTCTAAGACAACAGCAAAGCTCAATGTATTCACATGGCTGCTGGGGCCTTTGCCTGCTCTCTCCCTCTTCCTCCCTGCAGGGAGAAGGCCAGCAGAAAAATATTTGCAACTTAGTTTATGTCTATTCTAGCAAAATTCTTATGTCCAGATCAGTGCTCTGGCCTTGCAGCCTGCTGGTGTGGAAAGTCTGTTTAACCTTCAGCTTCTGAAACAGGGTAGCCACTGCCTAATGAGATGGCCCAAGGCTGTGTTAACTTCTGAACTGTGCCTAGGAACTGCTCGCGAGAGTGCTAATTAACACCCGGCAGAGCTCTGCCGGGGGCCATGCCAGCAGTTCAGCAGTAGGAGTGTTTGGACTCCGGTGACCTGGAAAGTAGCCTGATTCTGCTTAATTTGCTAGTGTAGAAACAACCATAGGAGCTGCAAATATTCTTGGATTAATTTTTATTAACCTTTAAAGATGAGATGTTACAAAGTGAGGGTCACCCTGACCCCTCCTGACAGCTGGGGATGCTCTGCCACCTCTGCTGAACCTGCAAGGACCCCAAAACGATACCTGTAACAACTTGTTTCTTCGTCTTCTCTTACACTTTTATTTGTTTGCCTCCTCACAGCATTTTAGTTTTACTCCCTGCTTCTTGCTCTCTTGCTCTCTCTCAGCTTTCACTGAGGCCAGGGACTCTGCATGGTACCTGGAAAAATGGGATGAAAACAGCCCATGCAGCGAAGGAGGAAGATATGATTTACCCAGCTACTGAGGAGATCCCAGATCAAAAAAAAAAAATGACACACAGCAATGAGGGCTGATCCTATGTGAATCCAATGATGCCAAACCCCCTAATTCCTTTCCCTCCTCTCCATGAAAAGGAAAATAGGTAGGTAAGTAGATGGATATATAGATACCACATATTATGGTATACTGTGGCTGGATTTATCAGCAGGGATAAATGCAGGGAAGTCAGAGAAGTCTCCTTCATTCTCCTCACTAACTCCATCTTGACAGTCACAGAAATAGCCCTTCTCTAATCCTTCCTCATTAAGAGGCACTAACCGAATGCCCTCTTTTCAGCAGGGAGACTATGATTTGATTGACTTTGCCTTGCCTAACCATCTATCTCAACATGCTTTATGCTCTATTTTGATTCCTTTTCCTCTGCACATCCTGGAAGTTTCTGCTCTTGGCGTGATTTTTATAATATGCCTACCTGGATTCAAATAGGCCTCATTTGTTTAACTGTTTAAACTTTTAGTAAATGCCTGTTAAGCCAAGCCATTATTAACGTTAGACACTGGCAGCATTATCTCGCAGCCTTGCAGCCATTGGGGCTGACCAGCATTAACACAGCTGCCCTGAAGAGAGCGTGCAACAAACCTGCCCCATGCAGAGCCCATCCCTACAATGCAGCCTTTTCAGCCCCAGTCATTTAGGTTCAGCTTTCCATAGGTGTCCAAGCACCCAAGACGGCCTTGGCTAATGTTCAATGCGTCATGTGGACTGACTCTGTACTAATGGATAAAGATGTAGATCTGGGCCGAGTCCTGCGTTCAGCGCATCACACAGCCGAGCCTCCAGGTTCAAGAGGGTCATGAGCAATTGGCATTCACATGCTCAGAGAGGAGTAGTCCTGGCACTTACATGGAGCACTTACCTGGCACTAAAAGTAAATTATACAGCCCTAGCTGACCGTCTGAGCACAGCCAGGTGGTGCATAACCCATGGGAAGAGATGGGAACTCCAGACAATAATTCAGTCTTCAATATCATTTTCTATTTGTCTCCATTGACTCAATCGCATCTTATTTACCTTCCTAAGCTTTTCTGCAGTCTTTAAATTTTGTTCAAGGTGGCATTTAAGGTAAAATATCCATGCAAATTAGATTAGTTCTGGATCATTAGAGCCCTTACCAGTTTCTGAACAAACACTGCCAACCATTTTCAGAAGTGCCAACACCCAATGAACAAACCACTATTACCCTTTCAGTTGTAGACTTGTCTTTTGCTGAGATGTAAGCAAACAGCCAGCGCTATTCTACACATTCTGAACAACATAATTTCACAGATAATTTACATTAAAGGAAAGCATATCAACAAGTGTTTTAAAACCTGGGAATATAATTTCCAACTTGGGGGTTTCACTCTGAGAAGTGGCATAAGCAAAGCCATCAATGTAGCTACATTGAGTTTGGAGCCTAAATTCAAAGAAGGATCCAAGGAAGAATCCAAGATTACTTTTCCAGGTTCCATATCATACCAAAGCTGCTTGCAGTTCACAGGCCAAGTAGTCCTACTTCCAAGGCCTCGACAGCTACTACCTGGGCATGCCAATGCAAATGAAGAGCCTTAGGTTGTGTTAGCAGCCACTGTCTTCATTGAGAAGCGTACTATCAAAACTGGTCTTTACCTTCTGTGTGACAGTCCTGGGGTTAAAGCTTTCTCCTGGGCTGTAAAAATCTGTTTTCCAGACTTTTCAGACTCCCACAACCCCAGATCTGAACCCATAGCTCTTGTATGCAAGCTCTTGTATGCAAGAGCTATGGTATGAAGATATTTCAGGTGAAAAAGCTCCCCATCACTCCTGCAGAGGCTGTGAGACTGGAAAGCAAGACTCAAGCCTCGGGACTGTAAATGATGGAAGCACTCCCAATTCCCTGAGTTTAGAGAGGAATAGATGAGAAAATATCTTGCTCAGCAGGACTAAGGGAGTAAAAGCCCTTTCTCTGTCACCTTAGCACATTTTACTTTCCTTAACGTGGTTTGCAAGGATAAGAACACGGGTGGCCAATAGCAGGAAAGCCTTTCTTGCTAAGACAATTTAAAATACATCCTCAGTTATCTAGGGTGAAAATGAAACATGTCCCAAGAGTGTGCAGCCTTGTCTACATAATTACCGTGAGGGCATGCGCTTCCATTTTCAAAACCGGGCAGTTTCATATAACATAGAAGCAAAACCAGTGATGAAAATCTTACTGTTGGAGTCTGAGAAGAGTCAGCTGCCATGTTCATACACGCACATTCGTTGCAGTATTATTTTTCGTGGTCCCAGAGGACAGACAAATGTTGGCCACTGGTAGAAAATCTCAGCACAAGAGGTAACTTAAATCCTAGCTTTACAGAGAAAACCCATCAGCTGAGTCAGATTGCTGTAATGAACTTACAGTTCTTGACATTTACTATTCTTGGACAAAGCAGCCTCAAATGCTCCATTTAAACTCTAGCTTTGAAAGGTTTCCATTTAAATCCAGACAGACTTTCCTGAACCTAACACAAGTGAGGTCAGATTCAGATACAAAGACATATGGGTGCCTGGCATTTTCCCCAGCAGTGGTCTTATTACCGCCTAAGAATATGTGAAACTCAGCTTCCCATTTACCAGAAGTCTGGAAGGGCTGAATTGCCCACAACTATTTGTGCAAAAGGCCACTAAATTCAAAGTACCCTCCCTCAACCCAGTATGGAGAAACCCACTCATGCATACAAAGAGGTGCACCAGCCACAGTGCCAAATCCAGCTGGCAGAGTTGCCTCTTGCCCTGCTAAACTGCCAACGAACACAGATATGTGGCTTTCTGGGCTCAGGAAAGCAGCAGACGAAGATGCAAGGGCGGATTGATGGTTGTCATGCCGAGATGGCGCCTTGCTGCACCTCTCGCTCACAGGAGCCTGCAGGGTGCAGGGAGCGACGGGGCGGCCCTGGCGGGCTCGTGGGTTGCCCATGTTGCGGGAACTGGACAGGGTCCCACCATGGCAGCACAGCTCCTGCCTCGAGCTTTGCAGAACAATAGGCCTTTCAATTAGTGATTAAACTGGTATCTTTAAAAATGCTGGTTATTTCTGGTTTCCTTTTGGCATGGATAACAGTTTGTTGCCCTTTTCTTATGAGCTAGTTTTAGAATAAGTGCTTTCATCTCACTGAACTCTTTTTAGTGAAATAATACTTTGTTCTTACTGTACTGATGGCCTGGCTTGTCTGAAAGCAGTTTGATTTCTATTCTGTTATTAATGTGCCTAACTAAGTATTATAAACAAAGGGAAGATGTGTAAAGGCACTTCCAAATCAGCAGATTGATTGTGGTCTAATTCCACCTTCAATCTTCAGTCGTTGCAGCAGAAAAACTAATTTACTCTGTGAAACTGGAACACAAGAATCTAATCTTGTTTATGAGGTTGTTATCCTCAAAAACAAGGTGGCAATGACTGGGGATGAAGGGAGCACCGGCTCTCCTCTTATCCCAGGAGGACACAACTCAGAGACAGAGAGGAGAAAAGGACCACCATTGAACTTGAAAGCCTAAAAATAAGTAATGTCATGGAAAGATCTGCAAATCTTGTGGCCCTTAAAGAGCTCAAGCCTGTAGCAAGAGATAGAAAAATTATAGGACAGTAGATCCTGGACAAATGCTTCCAAGCAAGGACCAGAGCAGCGGGCTGGGGTATTCCCACAGTGCCTGCGCTGGGCACCAGCCTCCCCAGGCTCCCATGATGGGCAGTGAGGCTGACAGTCTCCAGGGCCATGTGTGTCTTTAAACCTTCCTGCTGGCCACTGGGCTGCCAAGGCCGCACTCCTGGCTAAGAAGACGTTGGCTCAGCCTGGGCTTTTCCGCCTGGTGAAAGAGGCGTGGGCAATTAAGCCCGGATCCAGGACTTTGCTTTGTGCTGTAAAAGCAAATCAAATGAAGATAAAGTCATTCTTGGGATTCAAAAGATTAGCCTGGGCCAAAGTAGGCCTTTTTTATTTAATGAAAATTAGAAGGGGAAGATAGGCTTTTAAAATACTTCTTTTTAATATGCTGAAAGGCTCAGCTCCGTGATAGCACTCTTTCCCAAGAGCAGCAGAGATGCTTTCTGTGCCATTTGCTGCAATGCTGTAAGTGATCTCACAGACCCAGCAGGAGTCTGGTGCACAGGAGGGCCCAGAGCTATTGACTCCTAAAGGTAAATTAACAGGAGGAAACTTCTGATTAAAGAGCTTTGCATGAGATGAGCAACCTTAAGTGGTGGGCTGGAGTGGCGAGGATGTGCTCCCCAGCTTCTTCTGCCACCAGCTGAGAAGCGCCCGCTATCTGGACACCAGGAACCACAGCCGGCTGCAGTCTTTGAACAATACCTAGAAACCCACATAATACTTGTGCGTCCTGGTGATGTGCATCCACCACTTCCCAGAAGGCCTTTTTATTTTTAATATTTAACCTCCTTAACCAGGAAAACCACATGGCAGCAAGTCATGCTTCTGAGCAGCCCACGTTCAGGACACAGCGCCCTACAGTTTGGTGTCCTTTGCCCTGCGGGAAGCAGCAGCATACTCTCACCCCACAGAGTGGGTGGCATGGGGAGACCTCCCTCCCATGAGGCACAGCTCAGGTCTTTAACCTGTGGCCAGCACTTATCTCCCTCCAGGAAATTGCTTTAATATTTTCAGAACTGTTAAGCTTTGAATGAACTCAGCCAGCAGCAAACTTTGGTGGGAATACCAGAACAATGTATTACTGGAGATATAAATGCTATATACAGTACACTATACAGAGAAATACTATAAACAGTATTTCTGGATCTTTAAGGGTGAAAAACACCATAATAACACAAGGCCTTGTTATGAGAAGCAATCCTGTCCACCTTTCACCCACACAGCCAGCTTTTTTCTTCTAAAAGTATTTAGCCCTCAGCTTGCTCTTACCACAAACAGGAAAGTTTCACATTGCTTGGAGCAAGCTTCCTTGGTTCACTTGCAGCCAGTGTGGCTCTGACCTCCTTACAATGGACAACATGACTTAAATTAGTGAAAAGAACACATAAACATGAGTTTGAGTTTCTTCTGAAAGGCTGTGTGCATTCCAAGCAACTTTTAAGAGCATTTCTGACACTAGCTTTTAAGAGAAACTTTATCATACTGAGATTAAAGGATTAGAATTAAAAAAGAGTTTCCAGACAGGTCTGAAAATTTACAAAAAAGGAAGAAACATCTTAGAAGAAGAAGAAAAGATCCATTGTGAACAAGGCACTGTCTGTTTCTAAAAATTGCACAAAAGAATTATATTCTCCGCAACCTGGTAAGTTGCTTCTTCCTTTATCCAAGATGATTTGAGAAATGGAAACCATCCAAAATGAATTACATCTGGGTGGATTAAATGGGCTCCGCAGGAAGTTCTGTTTTCAGTCGCGTTACTGCAGGGATTACGCAGCATGCATGTTCTCAGCAGATCCTTTTGCGTAAGTCTTGATTACCTTACAGCAGGAAAGCCTGAGCACCTCAGCAGTCACTTTGCCCAAAAGGCATAATGCACTTATAAAAATGCATAATAATAATAAGGAATTACACCATCATGATACAGAATTCATGATTGCTGAATCTGCGGTTTATTGAAAGGATCAAATCAGATGCTTAGACCCTGCCTAGTGCGAATGAGGTCTTTTGTGAACAAAACTCCAGATAGACTCTAATAATGCCTCAGGAAACCATCAGGCAAATTTGACTCTGCTGCTGGTGCTACTCTTCCCCCTCTAGGCCCTGTCAAGCAAAGTACGTAAGTACATACCCAGCGCAAAGCAGGTAAGTAATGACAGCCCTTAAAATAAGCCGCATGCTTTTGTGCTTTCCGCAGGTATCAGTCTTGCTTATGCCTGATGTCCTACATGTGTAGGAGCTGAGCTCTGAAGAGTTACGGGAGGCACAGATGCTCTTCACCCGTGTAGCCAGGGTGTCTGCATCAAGAGGACTTCACCAGGGCAAGCCAGAACCCGTGTGGTTAAAACATGCCCCTGGCACCTTCCTGCATCCAGATCTCTCCTGATGTCTCACTGACTGAGAAGAAAGCCTCCACTGAGTATGAAGAACACTTTCAGACAGGAGGAGAAAACATCATCCCACATCTTCCCACAGTAACACGTAGGTGATCTTCCACACATACGCCAGCCAATGCAAGAATCAGGAACAGCATTTACCACCTCTCAACCAGTCTCTAGACAGGAATAAGCAAATCTAGACCATTCCTGATGAGGGCTTGCCTAACCTACTCTTAAAAGCTCCGATGAAAGAAGTTTAGGAGTTCCCTGGCCAGCTTGTGCCGGTGCTTTATGGTTAGAAAGATTTTCCTCTTATCTAATCCAAACACTATTTGCAGCAACCTAAACCAAATGTATGTTACTAACCACTACAAGAGGGACATAAAAACTGATTCCCATCTTCCCTAACACTTTCAGAGAGATTGATAGCTTTTCGTCTCCCCTCAGGCCTCTCTTTTCTAGAGTAATTTTTCTACCATTCCTCTACCGCCATCACAATTGCCCTTTCTGGACTGTAGCCAATCTTTCTTAAACTGGATTTAGCACAAAGCTCAAGCCTCATCATCAAAGAGCAGAGTAAAACCGCAGCCTGTGATATTCCTATTGCCGCAACTCAGAACAGTTTCCCTTTTATATAACATTTAATCCATAATCTAATGCAATCTCACTTTTTTTTTGTCTACTTTTGCTGCCTACTTTGTATTTGCCCAATTGATTCCCCCTTCCCAAGTTTGACATTTTACTGAATTTCACTTCATCGATCGTGTTTTCCCCCCTGACTTACAGAATGGTTGTGACTCCTGTGCCGATCGTCAAGCAGGCTTGCAAAACTTCCCTCCCGGGGCCTCATCAGCAAATTAAACTGTATCCTCTATTTCATTGTCTAAAATGTTAGTGACATTTTTGACTAAAATCTCTGCGAACTCTTGTAAAGGAAATCTCCAGCTAGAAAGTAAATGATTGACAGCTTGCCTTTGAGTATTATTTGTCAAGCAATTCAGCACCTATCTCCTCATGATTTAATCTTTTTCACATTTTCCTAGACTGCATATAAGGACAACAAATGGCAGCGTCAAAAGCTTTTCTTGTATCAAGATAGAGCATATCAGCTACTTCCTCCCCTATTCATTAGACCAGTTATTCTGTCAAAGAAAGGAATTAGACTGAACTTACATGACTACTTTTTGAAATATCCACTTTTCATAAATTCTCATTTTATCCTTCTGGTGCTTATAAAGTTGTTAATAATTCACTCCAGACTCTTTCCAGATACCAAAGTGGGGCTGGCGGCTCTGTAAGTCTCTCACTCCATGTCCTTCTCCCTTTCCTTCTGTTGTTTGCTGTTTTCTCATCTGCCGGGATCTCCCCTTCCATCCTCGTTGTGTACTCAGAGATAATTGCGAATGTTTCAAAGAGTGCTTCAGCTCGTCCCTTACGTGCCCTAGGGTGACTGTCATCTGTCCCTGCTGGCTTATCTAATTCCTCTAATTTATGCCTTACATTTAAAACATTGAACTTCTCTAAACATTTCAATGCTGAGGAAATTACAGGAGAATACCAAATAATAGTTAATATGTATTAATTTATCAGTCTGCTAAGTCAGGAGAAGTAATGGAACTTTTATGTCCCATTACTTTGAAAGATACTTTCAAGTAAAGTCAGAAGTTAGATTTATTAGGTCTGATGTTAATAGCCTGTTTATAACCCCTTTTTGAAAAGAACAGTTTTGCTACAAAGAAATAATGAAAGATCAAGTTTGAATTTCTTTCTTATACAGATGTGACTCTTTCAAAGACTATTATTTATTTCTAACAAAACCAAAATCTGCTGTATTTTTCCTTTAAAATCAAACTCATTTTTTAACCTATTGTGTAATGGAAGTTCATAATTTTTTTTCTTTCTAAAATCACTCAAACTGTTGCCATGGAAATAATTCTATATGGGGATGGATCAAGAGAAAACAGTCTCACAGAGGAGCTTGCTACTTGAAAAGCACATAAATTATAATAATTTAATCAAAAGCATAAAGTAGTCAATCTAAAAACCTCTGCAAATATAATAATTCAATTCAACTGTCTGATCTTTCTCTCCTATGCATATCTTCTGCACTATTGTTAAAAATCCATTACTAATTAATCTGCTAATACGGTTTTCCAGGACACAGCCCAGCTGGCCACTGAAAGTATTCTGCAAAGGCGATGAGAAAGGATTGCTGTTTGATAAAATAAAGAGCATTGTTCTCGCACTTGCTTGTCACTTAGAGATAAATGTGATTTCTCCTGGATATAGAATCCTTTATCTTCCCTCTTTCTATCCTGCCTTATTGCTATGAGAAGGCTTGCTGCACTAAATTCCTGTCACAGATGTGGCTTCATGTCCATTGTGAGTATTTTATCTCTGGGAACCTGATCCTAAGCTCAGTGGAAAAAAAAAAAAAAAACAACAGAAATCGTTGGACAGAAAGGATTGTTTGTATGGGGCTAGAAGTGGATGCAGATACCTGTTGAACTGTAAATAATTTTTGCTGTTGAAACATTTTATTCCACATTAATGCCACAAATGAAAGAATCGAAGATTTTGGGGCAAAAAGAACAGATGCCAGAAGTTTCAATTTACTTTGCTCTTCTCTACTCATTTATTCTAATAATGTGAACACTTGCAATGTGTTTGCCACATTTATGCCTGCGAGCTCTATTAATGATTTTCCTTGGGTCTTGTCCTGAAAGATCACATTGTCTTTCTCATCAACCCCCTCACTATTTATTCTCTTCATAAGGTTTGTCCTAGGCCCAACTACATTTTTATCTGAGAGCTATCTAGTGCCCTTCATCTAAGCTGGTTCAAGACGATATATTTGAAATGAGCAGCAAAAAGAGATTGGTAAACACTTTTTCCATTTCAAAGGCAGGTAAAACAAGGTGGATTTGTTGAGTGGTTTGCTCCTGCCTATTGAGGAGGCTGTGCCAGAAGCGAGAAGAGAAGCCAAAGCACCGTATTCCCATGCTCTCCGCTTCAGGCTCTAACGCCACATCATTTCCATTTCAGGGGTGACCCACGAATGTGGGAGACCTATTTTCACTTGAAAGCTTTGAAGAAAGGTGAAAGAAAAATAAAACTTGAACGAAGTTACAAAATACAGAAAAAGAAAAATCATGAAAATAAGACTAAGTATCCCAAGGTAGCAGGATTAATCAAAAAGATCTGAAGGCTTATGATTAAGGCAGCTAACAGAGAAGTGATTTTTCCTTGCGGGAATGGTACTGGGGAAAGTATAAACTAAAAATAATAGAATAGCAGAGTTATTAGGCCATCTGCTTTTAAAGCTGAGAGGGACAGGTTTTTACCTAAACTGATGATAAGATTTATAGAGAGAGAAGCAGGAAAATAAGGAAGCCCACAGATAAATCCCAAAATAGCCTGTGAAGGCTTAGAGCCTCTTGGTATTGACAAGTCATTAAGTGCAGGCAACACCCGTCCACGAGGGCACAAAGAAGGGAGGCAGGACGGGAGAGGTCTGAGCAGACGTTTTTCCAAGGTCACACGTCATCAGAGAGACTCCCTGGAGGAGGGGACAGGCCAGATAAACATGGGAGAATCAAAGCCACCAGCATTTGATTCAAGCCTATTTGATAGCAGCAATGGGGAAAAATCTCAAAGTTTGAAAGGAATCCTTTAGGAAGGTTGGAGAAGGGGAGGAGAGCTGATACGAGAAGGCAGTTTTAGCATAATTGTTTGGGCTGTTTTTTCCCCAGGAACTATGTGGTGATCCCAGGGCCTCACATGGTAGAGGCCTTCCTGAAGCCTCGCCAGCAGCCCCATCTCTCTCCGTTAATGGCATGGGCAACATCAGGAAATAGTCTTCTCACGGAGATGCCTAAACTGTGACAGCACGAATATGCTTTTCTTCTTTGCTTTTCCTTCCTATGCCTAAGCGGGGGTAGCCAAAATGAACGATTGCTTACAAACAGACATTCCAGTGCTGGAAGTATTCGAATTTAGGACAAAGCCTGGGCATGTCTTTCAGCCTCACTGAAGTTAAAGGAAGCAGACAGATGTTATAAATCAAGAAGAGTTTTGTATGCTTTCTCAAATTGGAGTCAGATTAATTTAGCTGATGATTTTTCAATCAAACAAAGCATTCCTGGACCACTCAAAAAGTGTCATTCATTACTAAAAGGAATGTACTGGAGAGTTTCACTTATTTTTCAAATGAGTACTTCGTCTCACACGACAAATTTGAATATTGCTGGTTAGGTTTAGTAACAGGCTACCTAAGGGATGCCTTGATATTCTTATTCATCAGTTGGTTTGGCTTTCAATCATATTAAAAAAAAAAATATGAACTTTACTATAAAGGTTCAGAATAGTAACTCTTGTGCTAATATTCTTAAAACACCTGAGACCTCCAAATAACTCATTGCTACCCATGATCAGTTTAATAATACTAAGAAGCAAATATCACAACTCTCTGAAGCATGTGATGTGGTGGTGATATATCCTCCAAAATCTTTGCAAATTCCCTTTTTTTTACTAAGTTTTGTCATACAAAAAAACCCCAGCATGTCAGGTAAAAAGGTAGCTTTGTCTCCAGAGCTTTGGGTTTTTCTTCCTTATTGACCTATTATTGCAAAGACCTATGGCTATGAAATAGGACCGCTGATTTTCAGCAGCTGTTTGGAAAAGCTGTATCTTAGCCTAATTAAAAATAGAACAGGACAGTACAGTGATACATCTGGAAGAGCGCAGAGAGGATCTGCATTCAGGCTCCAGCTGCATAGAAAAAAATAAGGCAAAACCTCAATAAAAGATATAGGAAGCCAAGAGGAATTTGGGTTTTAGGCACTTAACTTTCCTATAGATTTCTAAGATCCCTAGATCTCTCCCACAATTTCATGTCAGGTGTTGCAGTATCTTGCAGTAGTGCTGAGCATCCCATTACCAAGGTGTTTTATTGAATGCGCTCATCCTTGTCTTTTCCACTGATTTCTGGCACCTGCAGGAGTTATGCAGCACTTGAGAGAAGTTCTCAATTGTTTTCTTTAAAGATTCTAGTGCAGGATCTGGGATTTATGGCAAATCAGTTTAGCTCTGGGTTTGCAATTTGGTCTCTATGTAATTTGGAGGTTCTTGATGTTTATTGTCCTGTCTAGTGGGTAAGGCTATAGGAATGCCACATAAACTTCAGAGGTAAAGAACAAAGACAAGATCTCAGACAGGATTTCTGAAAGTTTTAAATTTTTTTCATCAGGCTGTTCTCAGCAGGCGGAAAGATCCTGGATGAAGACTAAAGGCTCCTGAAATGAAGAGCATAAAAAGATGTCTTTTATTATCTTGCTTCAAAGTATAGATCATGGCCATTAACTTCTTCAGGGCTACAAGTTCCAGACGTCCTTTCCCCCCTTTCATCTAACCAGTGGAGGAAATGGACAAAACAACTTCAGCATTTAAGACAACTAACACATCTTACTCAAGAAGAAAATAAATCCCCTTCAAAAAACTCAACCGCCCCCCCCTTCCCCTAATCAGCCTTATTTCAACATCTGTGTAATGTGTCCAATGACAGACCGGAGACGGCAATATTTGTATGCTGCCTCTTTACTGACCTTTAGATATGAGCAGCCTTCCCCATTTCTGGCCAACAGAAAAAAAAAAAGTCAGTGCACAAAATACGCCTGGCCTGGGGAACAGAGTGATGGGTACAGCTGTGGTTGGGCATACGAAGCGCAAAGCTCGAAATGTGAGCGTCCACTGTCCCTCTGCTCCCCAGCGAGGCGCCTTCCCAAGGCAGCAAGTGGTTGGAATTGGACCAGGAAAGGGTGGGAAACAGATTCAGCCACTCCAAGAGTGGCATGTAGGCATAAAAGCTGCCTGAGCGGGAGCCTGTTGCCTCCACCTCTGGGGTCCCAAAGGGCATCTGGGACAATCTCAGGGCGTCACAGATAGGACACGGCCCTTGTGGATGTCCGGTGCTGGCTGGGATGGCCCAGGGAATCAAGCTGGCACCAGACACCTATGTTGGGGCAATATATCCTGCTCCCTGCAGCAGCTCTCCAGACTCAGTCCAGATGCCATCGACTGCGCTGACTGGGTCTCCAAAGACCGAGGTGGGAACCTGGACACCAAATGCACACATACACACCTACACTAAGTATGTCAGCAGTCTCCAGCTCAATCCTGCCGTCTGATGCACAGTCAAGCTGAAATGCACATGACCTTTTTTACCGGGGGTCGCTCTCCTCCTCTTCTGCTGCTCTGCTTTCATGCAACGTGTTGGAAATTAGCACCTTAGAGCCTGCACCTCAGTCTGTGCCAAATTTTGCTGGAGCTGCTGGCCAAAGGTCTCAGAAACTGCTAGGGCAAAACTGATGCACACACACACACACACACACACACACACACACACACACACACACACACACACTCCCCCGCTCCCCCAAAGAACCCAATCACACGTGCTGTTTTCTCCCAGTCTCACGTCTTTTCCCCATAGCAGGGAGTGCTGTGATTCCTTCACTGCCAGTAAGCTGCACCCAGCTTTGGAGAGAAAGGTGGATCCTGGTCCTACAGCGAGTGAGAAAAAACACATCAGAGCTGTGTCACTGCTGCTGAGGAAAAATGCCTTCGACTGTAGGACAGGAACGAATGTGCGTGAGGCAAGGCAGCAAATTCAGGAGCCAGGAGAAGTAATCTCACTGCCTGTCCTCAGCTCCTCTAGTACTCCTGCAAACAAGACTGTCGTTTCGTGGCAGCCTGAGTGGGTCTCATTGACGTCCTGATCTCTCTCCTACCTCCATGACATGCCTTCCTCTCTCCCTGCCCTTATGCTACCTCTGGAGCTCATCAGGCGTTTCAGCACACTAATCCAGCAGAAAAAGTGAATAGCTTGCCATAGTGTTAACACTCTGAAATGGCTCAGTGGAGGGCTGGCACGAAAGCTGGAGTGTGGGTGTAAGGGAGGCGATGGTAGTGGATTACAGGGGTAAGGTAGAGGGAGGACCATGGGAGCCAGCAGTTAGACTGGCGGGGACCACCGGAGGACTGTGACCTGTGAGAAGCGGGAAGGAAGGTGGTGTGCAAACAGCACGCGCACGGATGTGTGCAACAAGCAGCCACGCTGGTCTCACCCTAGCGGATTTCTGTTGACAGTTACAAAATTGCTGCTGTTAGCCAAGCAGCAAGAAACACCGTGTGAGATAGTTTTATGCTTTTTGCAGCAGCTGACTTTCCACTTTAAATGAGAGTTAATTTGATTTCTTACTCCAGACAGACTATAGTCTGTTGAGCTCAGAAGCAGGGGGTTACATACGGAAATGCAGAGAAGTACAGATGAAATATAAATCTGATATCTGATCTAATACATGAACATATTTTTGAGTGATGAATGGCCATTGCCTTGTGAACAGCTTGCTGCTACAGCAGCCTTCTGCAGCAGCAAAT
Organism: Struthio camelus; assembly: GCF_040807025.1. Taxonomy (NCBI): domain Eukaryota; kingdom Metazoa; phylum Chordata; class Aves; order Struthioniformes; family Struthionidae; genus Struthio; species Struthio camelus. Next base: position 18,115,947 of record NC_090944.1, read on the forward strand.
ATACAATACGCCAGTGTTTCCTAGCATCACATTCAGGCTTTGTCTGAGCTTCCTGCATTCATGCAGGATTCCCTAATAATCTGGAACAAGCAATATATCACTTTCATGCACTTGTAATGCTGAGTTAAACTGGTGACAGTGACCATTGGCTCTGCTATTGCTCCTTTTTCGTGGTGTCGTTTTAGCATAACTGGGTGACCATTCAGCCTAGCTGAGCCTTTTGGAGTGGTGACCACAGCGCGCCAGCTGGCTTGCCCCCCTCAGGGCGCTTGTCACCAGGAGATGACAGGGCTGGTGACGCCAGACAGATGGCCCTCGCCTTGCGGTCGCCTGCAAGGCAGTGTCCACTGTGCTTTTAAGGAAAATAATTGGTGAGGAAAGTGCCTGTGTGTGTTAGAGGCAACACCACCACCCCTAATGCTACCAGTCAACACCTAGCGCTGCCCGTAATGAGCTTGTTAAGGTGATGGGGCCAGTCAAAGAGGCAGCATGTCCTGGCCATGTCACCGCAGTGAAATGCTCCAGGGTAGGAGGCAGTTCCCAGAGTGGTTGCGGAGCCCAAGGCAGGCGCTGGATGGGCCAATGGCCCTACACACCACAGGACCCACACTGGATGCCCATATGAAATTTGGTGAGATGCTTAACTCTTTCTGTCAGTGGGATGGAAGTAATCTCTTTTAGCTTTCTGTGAGACTTGGAAAGCATTGAGCAGTGGGCTTGCAAGCCTCAATGGCTTTGCAGACCTCAGGCACAGCAGGATTTGGGGGGAAGGAACGCTGACAGAAGCGTGAAGGAAAAAGACAAAGATGCTTGCTGATTTAGGCCTCCATATCTGATGCACCAAAGCCAGGAAAGCAAGTATCTCTACCACCCTTTGCTTTCAGTCTTTATGACCGGTGTGTGTTTTGAGACTGCTTCGGCCAGGGCTATGCTGAAAGCAGAGGGGGCTCTGGTGAACTCTTGGTGTTACCACTGCTCGGAGGTCAAAAGCAATGTCTAATTTTACCAGAACTGTCCCAGAAGAATGCTACATGAGGTTAGAACGTCACCTGCAGTTAACATGGAGGTTGACCTTCAGGCCTTGAGGCTGGAGTCCGGCTCCTTTGCGCTCTCCGTCAGCCTTTCCCATTGCAGCATCGTAGAGGCGGCCCGGGAGCCCTGAGCGCGAATCACCCTTAAGCTCCTCTGCCAACAGCCAGGGCTCAAGCGAGGAGTTCATGAGCAGTGACAGTGCCATGTGGAGCCGTAGGGACTGAGCGGTGAGTTTCCAGCACGTGGGAGTTGTGCAGACCCGATGGCTAGACCCCGTCTCCATGGCACAAAGCGGAGAAAAGTGGTTTTCGCACAAGCAAAGGCGGCATTTCCAGTTAGAGGCAAGGTGGACAGATGCGAGAGAGTTTGTGTGTGGCCACAAGGGAGCTCATTTGAGGCAGAAAAAGGAAAGCTGTGTAGTGCAACTTTCCCAGACAGACAAGTCATAACTCAGAGTCCTTTCACTGTCTGCTGCCATGAGCTTTCCTTCGGCTGCAACCTCTGCTCATCCATTTCCCTCCCTCCCTCTCTGCTGCTTCTTTCATTACCCCTTACGAGACCTATTCATGGCCCCCTCCTGAAATGCTCCGTTTGTCAGTGGCTGCAGCACTCACCTTCGCTTCCAGCTACTGGACATTTCCAGCCAGGGGCCCAGCGCTAGGTAATAACGTAGGTTTTGTGAAAATGAAGCACAGTTTAAGTACCGGCGAACAGTGTCTGTCTACGAGACAGGGGCCGGTCCGGCCTTAGCCTGCTGTTGAGCCGTCTTTGTGCGACGTTGCCATAGCTACCCTCCGGCTAAGCGGGGAAAGGGCTCCTTTGTCCCAGATTAAGACCAACAGACTTTTGGAGCGAAGCCTGACAGCGACTGCGGGGAGGAGGCTCGCCTGCAGCTGCCACGGCTTTTGCACTGCTGTTGTGTGCGCCCGGAGCCAACGGGCTGAGCTGAGAGAGAGGCAGGGACTGCTTGAAATAAATAGATTAAATATATATTTAGATTTATATAAGTATGCATACATTATATACACATACAAAGAAGGCCATTGAATGGTAGTGGTTGAGGGACTGATTTGCCAGAAAAGGAGGTGAAATCTGAAGCACACAGCATTTGAACTCAATCAAGCAGGAGCCCTTTATGGTCACGGGTGAAAGCTTGCCTCTGCCTCCAGTGCACGCACAGGAAAATGCCATGTGCAGCCGTTGTTTTCTTCCTGAGTCCCCTGAATACGGGGACATTATTCAGAGAATTAATTTGCTGTCATTAAAAGGTGGGAGGTCTCCAAAGAGGTAACAAACATCCTCAGGATGGACAGGCTGGACCCAGCTCCAGCTCTGGGTTTCGTTTCTGTCCTGTCATGGACTTCCTAAAGCCACCCTCCTTCTTGAGGGAACTGGAAAAGTAGGGAGGATTTCGGACCTCCTGAGGCTGGGATATGCCATTCCTATTCTGCACGTAATGTGAGCTGTTTTGGGACTGAATTCCTCTGCAAGAGTGCTGGGCCCCAGACAAAAAGGGCTGGATGCATTCAGAGCAAAGTTTGGATGACATGTAAACTAGCTCTGAAGGAAGGACTGAAAACTTGGAGCTAAAGGAAAAAACAGGATAAAAATACAACAGAGCTTTAGCAAGGTCACTTGAGTCAGACTAGCTTGATAGCTTCTGGTGATAAGAAAAGAAAAAAAAATGAAAGAGCAAACAAAGTAGTCCATGGGCTTTTTTAGACATGGGAAATGCTTTAGATCTAATCTGTCTGGACTTCAGCAACACTTTTGATAAAAGAGCCACATGGGAAATTATTGTTTATGTTGGGAGAAGTGGGGACTAGTATTAGAAATGCAAGGTCTGTCAGGAAATAGCCAAGAACAAACACCACAGGTTCTGCTGAAAGGAAAACGATAGGGAGCGGAGGGACATAATTGGTGAAATTCCTTGGAGCCAGTTTTAGTCAGTATTCTTACGGAACAAAAAATAAGCAAGTGCTAATGATATTTGCAGACAACACACGGTTGGGAGGAATCAGTGATATAAAAGTTTGGAATATCACAAAGGAAAAATAAGATAAGTTTGAGAACTGGACCAGTGGACGTGCAGCAAAGAGTTCAAAGTGCCCTTCATGCACTAAGGCGTCTTCTACATTAATTAATTAAACAGAGCTAAGGCAGGTTTATGAACTGCCCTGTGACCGTCCACACTGATAAATGTTTATGTGCTTCCTGGCACTGCCTGACCGGGGTCGACTCGCGCTTTGCTAGACAATGCCCAGGCACGGTTTGGGGATTAGCGCCGGCCAGGGACTGTTTCCAACAGACTGTTTGGATGAGGTCATTGTGGCTTAGAGATTATGGGAGTTTAGCTGTATGGATGCGAGCCATGCCATGCCGTCAGGCCCTGGCTCATTTTACTGATCTACCGTAGGTGTGGCCTAAGAAATTACATTGTTTTGCTGTAAAGCATTGATCAACCACAAAATGACTATGAGCACCCATGCAAGACGTTGGCACAATGAAGCAGATACGCCACAGTTTGCATCGGGTGAGAGACTTCCAAAAGAGATGAGGCACATTCATGCTCCTTCACAAAGCAATGGCACAACCTCTTCTGCAAAAATTTGTGTCATCCTGTTGTCCCCTAGCCCAGAAAGATTCATTCAAACTGGAGCAGGCTGGAGCACAAAGAAGGCCACTGAGATGTTGGAAGGAGCAGCACGCATGTCCAGTGAGAGGAAACGGAGTGAATTTGGCTGATTTAGTCTAGCAAAACAGAGGCTGAGCAGCAATTCACTTGCACTGTCTATAAAAGCATCAAGGAGGTAAACACCGGAGGAAGGGAAGAGCTACGTAAGCTAAGGGCAAACGTTGGCACCACTGCATATGTGTATTAACCAGCCACAAATGACTTTAGGCTGGAAATTAAAAGGAATTTTCTAAGCGCTGGAGGAGCATGCTTCGGGAGCAACCTTTTGGGAGGAGTACTAGAGGCAGAAACAAAACTTGGTTGAGGAGCTGGTGCCTGAACACATGAGAATATGTATGACATGGTGGCTTGTCACCACAGAGATGGTCCTCACTGACCCATGAGGGCCACCTCACTGCAGCTTCCTCTCTTCCTAAATAATTCATGGGAAAGCCTGCCAGTAATGACCATGAGAAATGGTGCAGAGCCTAATTGTTCTCACTATCCATCCAGCTCTTTCATTGACAGTCCTTGCGTACCTTAAACGAGGCAGGGGTGCTAATGAAAACTGGCATTACAATATGCACAAATGCCAAATGCAGCGCTCAGCCTTGGATAGCTGCTTGGGCATATTACTTGCTGAAAGACTTGGCCTCACACACTCCATTAAAAATGCAAACATGTGAAAAAAGAAAGAAGGTTTCCATAGCATGTGTAATAATCTGCAACCTGAAGTTTGTTTGGAAGGTAAGAAAGCGTGAAAATTGCACTGGCTAATAACAGTGCACATCCACTTTACTTCTGCGTGTTTTCTCCACTGTGTGCTTGTCTTAGCTATTAGTAGTGTCTTGTGTGTTAAACCAGTGCATTTCAACCTCCATGTATAGATTCTAAACGGTATCTGTCTGAGCTGCTTCTAGGCAGTCGTGCAAAAAGTAATTAAGAAAAGGAAACCTATTGTCAGGAACCCTACATTTGCTCTGCAGAAGCCTCTATTTTAAAACAGTTAGCCTGCAAACAAAAAGAGGCAGACAAGTACCGTGACTGACTATAAACATTTTGGGATGGGACATCCCACGATGCATGGACTAAGCATATGAGAAACTGGTATAAATTTATCACTGAAGCAGTATATTTTCCAAGTGAAAATACAGCTATAGCCTACAAAGGTGCTTGATATCCAGATATTTCAATACAAGAAAAGATAAGATAAAGGCATTTTATACTGATATGATTAGCGGAAGTGCTTGTGCATCTATGTTGATTTAAAAGATAATCCTATTGCTCCCGAACTAGCATAGCTCAGCTCTCCCCCAAACTGTGTGTGATCAGGCTGGGGTTTCTTGCAGTGTCCAGCATAATCAGACGCCCAACTCCTCTGGCCTCTAGGGGCATAGCCATAGGCATATCGCCTCTGTAATGTAGCTCAGAGGTGTAGGGCATGTCTTCAGTGTTTCTGTGATATACAATATCTATACAGTACACAGCACCTGCAGCTGGATATGAAATACATACCCACTTGAGAGAAATCAGAGAAGGGTCTTTGTATGTCAAAAGGTAGCAAAACCAAATGACATTGCCCTGCGGTATCTCTTGGACTCTCACAGTGGGACCTGTCTCTCAGAGAGGGGTTTGGGGAGCAGTTGAAAAGCCTCGAGCGTTGCACAGAAGCAGGAATGACAGCAATAAAGCAGCTGTTCTGTTTCAGTGCTTCTTTGGACACTTGCCTTTCAGCCAAGTCATGCAGCCCCCATATGCAATAGTCATAACATTGCATAGTTTAGTTTTTAATCTATTACTTAGTCATGACCTAAAGACCCAAGAGGCAAAATCAGCAGCACGATTCAAATCCTCCTGTAGAAATGTCAGTAGTTCTGAGATGTCTCATAAGAAACAGTTTACAAATGCCTCCTGCTTTTTAGGCATCAGCTACAGAGTTTGTATACAAATCTAGGGTTATTTGGATCCAAGAGCTTGGACTTCTTTCCAATATTTGTAATTTAAAGTTAGATACATGTGCCAATTTCCCTGTCTTTAAAAATGGTTATAGGTGATACTGGAATAGAGAGGGAGAGCGAACTGATGTTTCAGGTCTAGTTCAGGAGAAGCAGACTGACATCCCTGCTCTGTCTCAGACAGGGACAATTAAATTAAACCTTTTTTGCTTATATCCTGGCTTTTCTATATCTCACAGGGGCACTGTGAGGAAAAATGCGCTCATGGACGTTCAGGCTACAGTAGTGGGAGCCGTGCAAGCAGGCACCCGATCTACAAAGACCTTTTAGGCATGATTGGTTTCAAAGGCATGCAGGCTCCTAAATACTTTGGTAGCTCAAGGGGTGTCAGATTGCATGCATGTTGAGTACATTTTTTTACAGCGTTAGCAGCATGCCTACACTGCAAAAGGAATTGCACCCCCTCATTTAGCCACTTGAGAGGCAGAGGCATCCTCATGGGAGCAAAGGGTTGCAGCAGCTGTGTAGCTTGCACGAGAGTCAGTGCTACTCTACCACATTCAATTTTACCCAGGCCATCTAGGCTAAGCACCTGTGCAATACATTTACTTCTGGTTTATGTACAAACATATATATGTACCTCCACATATACATATACCACCCTATATATGCATATTTGGGTACCACCTTTTGGCCCCCTAAGCTGATTAAGGGATTGGCCTATCTAACATACGAGGAGAGGCTGAGAAAGCTGGGACTGTTCAGCCTGGAGAAGAGAGGGCTCAGGGGAATCTTATCAATGTGTATAAATGTCTGATGCAAGAGTGTAAAGAAGACGGAGCCAGACACTTCTTAGCGGTGCCCAGTGGAAGGACCCAGGAGACAAATGGGAACAAGCTGAAACACAAGAAATTCCATTCAAACATAAGAAAAAGCTTATTTATTTTAAGGGTGGCCAGACACTGGCACAGGTTGCCAAGAGAGGCTGTGGAGTCTCCATCGGTGGAGATATTCAAACCCTAGGCAGACTGCTTTGAATAGGAGGTTGGATTAGACGATCTCCAGAGGTCCATTCCCACCTCAGCAATCCTGTGATTCTGTGCTATACATGCTAAACACATATATATATGTCCTCAGGGCTCAGACGCACAGCTGAGGTACAGAAGCTCGATGAATAAGCATCCATCAGCTGATGCCAGTGGACCACATGCACTCATCCGCAGGCACCTGCATATGGAATGCAGTGTTAACTTCTTTAACTAGGGTTTAAAATCAGACATATTACTTCTTTCCAGTGACAGGCTGAAATGGTGCACTCAGACTCTCAGGCAATCACCGTGGCTTAGCTGACACACAGTAATTTGTGAAGTTGTCCTAACTTGAACAGGTTTCTGAGCCTTGCAGGTAAGTTGTTTCGACTATGGTGATTTATGTTCATTGAAGCAGTGAGGAGAGGTGATGAAGGTTTAAGTAACTTAACCTAACACAGATTCAAAAAATTTAAGTAAACAGGATATACGCATGTTCCACCACTCCCTGGAGCGTATTCCACTGGTAATTCTTGTGACATCTCCTTAGGCCTTTATGGGAGAAATGAGCTATAAAACTTTTGAATAAATAAAGCTTTTTTTGAAATTCATACAAAAAAATCTGGGAGTGACAATGCAGTAACTCACAGAGCATTGTTGCCAACAGTAGAAGCTCCTAATTTGGGTCAACTAGTGATTTAAAGTTTAAAAAAAAAAAAGGAAAAAAAAAACATTCAAGAAGATTGCTTTTTAGCAGTTGCATATCAGGAGCTAGACTCAACACTGTGCTCCATCTGTTTTGTATCATGCTGTGACGCCAACCCAGATCCGAGCATCACTGGCATCGTGCGGAGCAGCTAGAATAGCTGGGAAAGGCTGGGTCAACAAGCTTTCATCCATTTTTAAGAGTTTTGCACATTTAGGAGTGGGGTTTTTTTTGTCTGTTTCTTATGGCAACCCTTCAGATACCACAACGAGCACTTCTCAAAATCCAAATCTGCTGAGCTGTGGGATGGCAGAAAGTGGCTGGCCTGACTTCTCAGAGGAGGAAGATTTCTGCTTAGTCTCAGGATAATGAAGGGGGACCCAGCTTTAAAGTTTCAATTCCTAACCGAGAGCTGTATTCTCCCTCACTCTCCCCCATTGCCTGGGTCCCCATGCAAGTTCTGCTCTGCTATTTGCCCCCCAGCAACCCTGCACCTTCCTGTGGGCCACGTGGACAAAGCCGGGGCCTGGGTGTGAGGTGCGGGGACAGGAGACAGCTGTGGGCTCGCTGCTCACACTGCGGTACTTTTTCCTTGGAGAGGCGTAAGGACTGGGCTCTGTGTTGCAAGTGGGAGGGACAAGGCTACCTAGCAGTGAAGACTTGTGTTTTCCTTTCATATCCTTGGCTGGGAAAATTCACATCACCTCTTCAAGCATCTTCTTTCCCAGCTACTTCTTTTCCTCCTTGAAGACCCGAAGATCACCAAGGATAGAAATATCTCTTGCTAGGCTCATACAATACCTGGATTGCAGGGCTTATAATGTAAACAGTAAAGTAAGATGCTTGCCATGAAAGCAAGTGCTTGTCTCTAATGAGAAGCTTTGCTGGTGCTGCCTGCAGCAAGCCCGTATATATAACCTTCTGGGAGGAGACATTTAGTCAATACACTCCGTGTAGAAAGTAAAATGTAGGTAAGAGAAGGAACGAGAACTCTCTTAATCATTGTCATTGATTTTCTGGTAGGGCTCTGTGTCTGTTAAGAGGACAGATGCAGTGACATCCTATGTTTATTCAGTTTCTGCTTTGGGTGGGAGGAGATGGCCATGCCAATTAAAAAGTTTAATTAAAGCAGCAACCTTTCTGTTCTAGAGGTGGGGGGGGGGCCTGTCATCTGCCACATTCTTTTCATGACTAATTAATAAGTCATTAAAGCTGGAGCTGCTTAGGACTTACTTGTGCAGCTGAGGTTTGCATTGCATCTTTCCTGGTTTGCCGGAAATCATTTCAGATCCAATACCCAGGCCTTGAGGTGAAACTCAGGAATATGTGCCTAAATTGGTCAGAATTACATGTGTGATGTTCTTCTGCATTATTGAAATCTCCAACAGCAGGGACCTGTTGTTACATTCTATTGCAAGATTAATATGACTGGGCTTCATATGCATGTCACACCCAATACATCTTCAGGAGCACCCGTTTCCCATTTTTTTATCTTTCTGCCTGCAGCAGTGCTTACCTCTGTTGGTCTCATCAGAGAAAAGAGGTGCTTATTATCTCTGAGACACAGCTGGCTGACTGTCCATGTATGTGTGACATGGTAAGTTCCTTGGTGAATAGATGTGACCCAAATCAGCAGGTGCTAAGAAAGAGGAATCAGTAGTGACAATTTTTAAGCTCACTTAATGAGCTACCCCAGAGACTAATTTTGTATTCAGATGAACAAATTCAGCTTCAAGTTCAGGCTGCTTTGAAGCACCTCTGGAGTTTATTTCACTCAGCCTGATTTACTGCCTTGAAGCTGAAAACTCCTGCCTATTTCACCAGATTTTGGATCAGTCAGAGCTGGTAGATGAACATTAGTTGGAGATCCCTGCAACCTGTGTATTGTTCTTATGCAGGGAGGTAAACTCAAGAGTCATTAAAACCTCTTAGTTAGAGATGTGAGGCCTGTTAGCACCTTGTAACTGTTCTACTACCCTCTAAAGTGACAGGGTGACCTGCACAGAAGGACAGAGCTCATCCTCCTGGACCTTCTGAGACCAGAGTTGGCATTTGGGGGCTGATCATCATTTCCTTGGACTCAGAGCTCCAACCCACATGCTTCTTTGCCTATTAGGATAGCTATGGCTCTCCAAACCAGCCTATAGACTTTTGGGGGACTTCAGAGACTGGCATTGTAGGAAAAAAATGGCACAAGAAGTAAAACTGGTTTGCTCCCAGGAACAATAGCCAGTCTGGCTTTGTGAGGATTTGTCATAAGCCAAACAGGCAGAACGGCCATTTTACGGCTGTTGACTTAGACATCCTGACGTTTCACCGTAGCCTGCTGAACGTCTACTATCGTCTGAAGAGAAGAAACAAGCAAATGTTTTGAGGGAAAGAAGAGATCCCCTCCCTAAATCTCAGGCCAAAAAAGTTTAGCATGCTTATAGACACAAATAAGACAAAAACCCACTTGTTTGTGCTGGTACACGTATAGGTATATGCATGTGTCTGTGCATAAAAGTACCCATGCACACCTCACATATTAAGAGTCATCTTATATAATTTGGAAGCTGACCTAGTCATTGGATTGAAAGTGATGCTAGGGCAATATTTAAATACCAGAGGGGATTCAGAAAACATAAATAAAATCAAGTCTCCACAAGTCTGTGGCGGTTGTGTCCTCTAGGGAAGGACAGGAAAAACCAAGTGGCTGAGATTTTCAAAACCAATTCGAGGTGATAACCACAGGACTCCCACAAAAATAAACATGAGTTATATGGCTGAATCTTCTGGCCCGTTCCTGTTATCCTCCATGACAGCTGTGGCTGAATCACTGAGCCTGCTTTGAAAAGCGGATCCAAGAGTCTGAGCTAGTTAGGCAATAGTAAAATGGTTGTCTGTTGGAGATTGTGCAACACCAGTGATAAAGAGCCAAATTCAAGCTGATTCAAGCAGGTATAGCTGGAAGCAATGAGATGAAACTGAGAAAAAAAGCTGCAGAATAAATGTCAGAACTGTTTTTCCAAAGCCAAGGTCTATTAGCTCAGGGAACATCTTCCAAAGAGAGTTATGGAATCCCCATTAGCCGGTCCTTGCGAAAGCCTAGCTATACCAGTAACACTCAATAAGACGTTTTTTGGAACAAACTTATATTGGCAGAGAAACAGGAGGTGAATTAATAGATCCTTTCTGGCTCTGATTTTATAACTCTTCACATTCAATCCTAATACAAGAGTTTATCATTATAGCAGGCAATGAAAGATTTTCCCCCTAGATTACCACTTGAAAAGTACATGCTGCACTTCTTTAAAGTACAGGACATTTTATACCGTCATTTGATTTCAAGTGATTGGAGTAGTCTACAGCCAACTTCAAGTTAATATTTTAGCAAGAATCAATGGCATAATTAAACTTTATGGATGTCCCTCATCAACAGTTCCATGTGACCAAGTTTACAACATGGTGGTACTTGGATAAATCATTTTGTATTTATGGATAGCTCATGAAAAGGTGGGATGAAAAATTAGCTGCAAGGGATGATGGAATAATTACAATGATTTGTATAGTTTAAACGTAAATGCAGTTTGTTAATAGTGTTAAGAACTGAAGTGTGCTTGACTTAAAGGAACAGCAATATGTCATTAAAAAAGCCACAGGGGCCTCGTGAGAGGACCTGTTTCTTGGGATATCCAGTCTGACACTTCACCTCCAGAAGGATGTTCCTCCTGGCTTTTTTGTCTACATTAGCTCCAAGATTCAACATTTGAAAAATGATCTAATTGTTGGAACCGCTCTGAGATGGTTTCTTTGTTTCAGTGGAAACTGCAGCTAGACATAGACATCAGATTTAAGTGCCTAAGTCAAGCATCACAACAGACGTCTGTTTCCCTCTTTGCACGGGACGAAATGTGTCACAACAGAAGTGCAGACTTGGGGGACATTACATCCTCTGTTCTAGCCCAACTTCCCAAATATTTTTACCAAGGGCTAGTCTGTACTGCATGCAGATGCAGCCTTTGGTTCCCATGAGGAATAGTCTTTCCCGCCATGTAATTGTAGACCAACAGCTTATTCCTGATGATAGGCAATATGTATCAATCCTGATAAATAGATGACGAGAAATCTAAAATGAGCAAGCTGAACAGTACTGTCACAACTCATTGCCTCCTACTGCAACAAGTACTGTGCATCTCCTGCAAGACTTTTTCCCGAGTTTGCTCCCACTGTTTTATCACTGCTTCCTTTAAAAAAAGGTAAACGTTGTGGTGTCTGCCTACCTCCTGACGAGAATCTTCCTCAAGCCACAGGTAATTATATCTTTTCTCTCTGCCTAATATACAGCCCTGCTATACCTGACACCTTTTGCTCCCACTATGAGGACTTTTCATGGGGTTACACTGGCAAAACCGCAATTGGAAAGGACTGCAAAACAAGGGGGCAGGTCATGTTGCTGATCTTGAGGCAAGTGAGGAAAAGGAAGATGAAGGCAGAAATAAGTTCACCGAGAAAAGCAGGGGGAAGGAGGATAAGGAATGTTAGGATTTGCTGCAGTAGAGTAGCCACCTCAATTAATAAAACCTGTAGTACAGAACTGTGATTTAACAACTTCCTCGTAAAGCTGGTGCACCCCTTGCCTGTGTCCATGTTTGGGGGAGAGGAGGGTCTTGAGATGGTTGCTAGCCAAAGCTCAAATACCTCTAAATTGAACACTTGCCCGTTTGCAGCAACTGAAACAGCATACTTGTATCAGGGAGCAGATCCGATGCCTTGACTCCTTGCGCTTTCTGAATGAAAGGCCCGAACCCCTCCCGGCTGCACAGCGGGAGCTCTGTGCGCTGGGCTTCGAGGGCGCAGCAGGAGCGGGCACAGTTTTGTCGAGGGGCTGAGCAGGCCAGCCAGCTGTCTGCAAAGGGCAGAGCTCCTCCGTAGCGCAGCCAACGGAGGCCAGTTTAAGAGTAGGATAAAAATGTGGTCGTATTTGGGCTTATTTAGACATAATCTGGAAACACTAACAGGCTTTATGTTACAAGTGTCAAATAATATTATCAGTGTTACAACATGCTTCCTTCATACAAAATTGTCTTTCTTGGGGAAAGATATTCATTTCAGATATCGGTGTTTTGATAAGATGGCTGTGTCCTGGCTCAGGCTGGCCACTGTTTATACCAGCTGCTGGTAGCGCTACGCTGCTTTGCTATGGGGCACGTCAGTCTTTTGAAAGCTTCAGATAAACTCATTATGGCATTTATTTGAACTTATTTCAGCACAAAATAATCTGACAGAAGCAGTTTAACTCTGAGTTTTCTCTGACCTTCACCTGTTACATAACTACAAGCCATAACTATGTTTGTATCTTTAAATCTGGAGTGTAAACACAGACAGCCTTGCTGCACTTCCCTTCTAAAGGACTGTTTAGGTTTCAGAAACCTGCCATCGACTGAAAGCAATGTGTCGAACCAATTCACTGTGTTTCTGTCTTAACCAGCGGCTGCTAATCTGCTCAGAGGAAGGGCACCCCTTTCTCAGTTTGCTGGAGGTTGCTATATCAAGCCTGAATGTGCTGGTAAGCAAAATAATCGCTTACAGGCCGAGATACGCTGGAGGGGACATTTTGCCAAATAAAACGCATTGCTACTGTCATGCCAGGGACCCTCGCGCTTTGCACATCTTTAAATGTCCAAAAAGGACTTAATTGCAGAGATTCTGTTGGGGAGGTTGCAAATGTTGCTGGCTGCTTTTTGTTGTTGTTGTTTCATCAAAAAAGATTTTTCTTTAGCCTTTAATGAAACTGAACCTTCCTTGACAACCTGAAAGCCCAGGGTAAGCAGCTTTGCTTTATGTCATACAAATTCTTCAGTTCCATCTCCAAATATTTATTGTTCATTGGGAAGCATGCTGAGATTACAATCTGTTTCCAAGGACAACCAGGTCCCTAGCGGCAGTTTTATGGCCGCCTCAAAGCAGTGACACTCAGCTTCACACACCACTGAGTATAAGAAATAAATAGGAGCCTCCAAGGATCCTAAAAACCCCATGCTTGCATTTCGGCAGTCGGGTTCAGAAAAGCCGGAGGCAGAGTGGGAATGTGGTTGGAGCTTCCTTCTTACCCCTGAGCTTGTGCTTTCTGGCCTAAGGTTTGAGGGCTTTGCTCAGTGCACAGGGAGTTTTGCGGCACCACTGCTCCAACCTGCCCTCTCTGCTTTTGTTGGGGATCCCAAAAAGCTGGGACAAAAAACAAGGACATCATTTGCCACTTAGCATTGTTAGGGTAGTACACCAGGAGCTTGTCCCTCATGAAGCTGAGATCGAGGACGGCGGCTGTACCTCACTCGTCGTCCTCACTGAGGAGGTCTTCCTCTGTAGCCATCCTCTTCAGTGCTACGCAGACAGTGGGGAGGAGAAGGGGAGGTTTCACAGGGCCTTGTGAAACCAGGGTCAGGCCTGCTGAGACACCTCTCTGGGTAGTAAGAACTTGCTCTTGAGCAACATCCCAGAGGAAAAAGAAAGCGGGTGAGCCCAGCGCCCAACCTTTGGCTTGTCTACTATCCAAACAGAGTGCAAACATATGGAGAAGGGAACCATTTCCAGCCTGGTGAATTTTTTGAGATTTCAAGAAGAGAAAGGTGGATCAAGAGAGCCTGTAATAATTAGTGAAACAATTGCCTGAGACATGCCCTTTCCAGGGTAATCTTTGCTCTGAATAAAGCAGAACAGTCTTGAACCCAGTGCATTTATTCTGACTGACTGACTGAGTCTATTACGGAGCAACAAACCTTTAGCTGATCAAAACTCTGTCAAAACAGATATATTTCCATGAAAACCTTCCCTTTGGAAAAACTGATACGTAACAGTTAAAAAACAAGAGTTGAAAAATTCTCAACCGGCTCCATTTTGCATCTTCTCTCTTCCAAATATCAGAATACTGTGATAAAATGGAAACCTCTTGGTAAAATTTGTAATGTCTTAGATGCCTTTGGTTTAGAACAAAAAGCATTCCTTGAGATTAAATAGCAGCAGCACTTTCTCAACATTTTAGAGTTTCCACTTGGTGAATACAAAGATTAGTTCAATGATCCAGACAGCTCAGCTCATTGCCAATAAGAACATTATAAATGCAATAATAAAGAAGACGTTTTCTTCAACTTTTGACCTCAAGGTAGCAATTTCAGTAAAGCACGATAACAGCTGGATGTGGCTTGCAGTGGGGCCAGAGACATTTCCCTGCTTAACACCAGCTGATATGCGTGTCTGTGTGTGTGTGTGTGATATCTCTTGTGGGGATGCATTAAGCAGAAGAGTTAACCCATGTCGTCTGACGATAATGGTTAGTGCTTCCCCTTGGGAGAGCACTAGAAATAGGTTGGGTAAACATGGTACAGATTGCAGACAAAATGGCATGTTTGCTGAGGGGCCTTTAAACTGGTGATGCGCAAACAGTTCGGATAAACTGGTCTTTTCTGAAACAACAGGCCCTTGCTTGAACTGAATGCGAATTTTTTTTCTCCTGGATGAGCTGAAAGCCCTGACAAAAATGATGCATTATTAGATTAATCTTTAGGAACGACTTTGCACATGCTGCAGAAATCCAGCTGACTACTGTTAGCTGGGAAAGACTGTAAACATCAGGTAATTGATACAAATAGTTGATGATTCAGGGAAGAATTGTTATATGATTTTTAAGAGGTCAAATATGCAGTTTTCCCAAGTGGGTCATTCCATTGTACTTTGCCATTTGCAAGAATTTTCATCAGTCTATTTTTACATATTTATTTTTCTGTTCAAAAATAAGTGCTCGATTTTATTAGTAGCATGTCTGGGATATATATACGGTTGTATTAACCCTTCGCTACCAGGAGAACATGGGAATAAGCCACAGAAGCTGTTTCTGGGTGGGTGGGATCCATTTTTTGACATATCTCTATGGGATAATGATTCCTAGTTCACACAACTACTATTATTGCTTAGGTCTCAGCTAAGATCGGGGTCCCTGAAGTTCTATATATCCATACATAGTAGAAAACCACCCAGACTCAAAAGAACTTTGGCTCATGTCCTCAAAACGATCGGGGTGCTCTCTGTTTCCCCAGTTACACACCTGGCACCTTTAAGGACCTGCCTTGCGGTCTAAGTAGATGATGCACAGTTTGAGACAAGAATTTTTGTTCCACTTTATGGCTTATAAACGGATACAAAGAAATTCAGTGGCTTTGGTAAGATCAAGCAAGAAGTCTCCCAAACCCTGATCCACACATCCAAAAGATCCCACGCTCCATCCATGCCTGCCTTCATTTCTGTCCTGGGTTGCTGTCTGCCAAGTCCATACAGCAGTGGCATGAGTTGTTATTAAAGTTGCCTGATATTTTCTATTAAAAGCCAATTTGTCCAGTGCTTATAACTTCACCAAACCGTAACTCTCTGATCTGAAATTCTCCATGGCATACATCTGCCTCAGATGATTTTTTTTTTTCCTTTAGAAAATTTTCAACACAAGAAATTAAGGTGTTTTTCAAAATGATCCTGGAGGAAGTTAAAATTTTCTGATAATCTTTTCTTAGGAATCTCTAGTGACTTCATGCCTTGAAAAAGGAAGATGAAATATAGCAATGGGTTGACCTGTGTGCGAGGTGCACTTTTGTCCCAGCATAAACAGGCCCAGATGTGACCACGTTAAAATCACAATTTGTGCATGTTCAGTAAAGTCCTCTTAGACTTCAGACCCAAGTGCCTGACTTGAGTTTAGATTAGCTGAGATTGCCCAGGCCCAGGGTTTTACTTGATTTTCTTACTCTAGACTTGCATGGGTCAAACTGGTTAAGTCTATACTGGTAAATTAAACGCTGCTTGGGGCTATGCTTTGGCTCCACAGCCAGCTTGTACAGTGTGGCTCACATGGTACAGCTAAACTTTCCTACATCCCAAAATCGTGTAGTCACTTCTGGACATATTGGGAAAGGCTGCTGATCTGTGCTAGCCCCCAAACCATGTCCAGGTAGCTGGCCCAGGCCAAAAATCACACCAGGAAGTATTTAAAAGCCAGTCAGCATGGACAATGAAGTTCCAAATCCAGTTCTTTGTTCTCGCGTAGATATGATGGCTGAGCTTCAGTGGTGACCAGAGACCATCCTCCTCGCACACTCCTTGTTCCTCTGCTGGAAGAACGTGTTTTGTAGATCGATGGTGTGGCAGGACGGGGAAAGGCCCTTGTGGGATCAAACTGAGCTGGATCCTGGTAGGCTCCTGAACTGGAGCTGAGAGCTGGCAGTAGGACATGAGGATGAGAGGTGAGAGGAGACATGGGAAAAAAGGCCAAGGATTTGGGGGAAGAAAGCTGGGACTGGCAGCCAGCTGGGAGAACTGCTGAATGTGGGTAATACATTGGGAAGGGAGATGACTGGACTTGAAGGTGAGGACTAGGACAGATGAGGAGCTGAGCTGATGGGACTGAGGCTAGCTGGAGAAATGGGCTGGGAACCAGGGACTTGAGGGGAAACTGAGGATGGTGAGGGTGGGATGGGAGCTGTTCCGTAGGGATACAAGGGGTTTGTCTCTGGTTCTGAGGCCGCACACCACAGTGTGCCTCCCCTTGCATGTGCCGCAAAGCAATGCAGCGTGGCTTTGACTGAAGCCAGGCACATCGAGGTGGAGGGAGCAAACCAAGAGCCTTGGCTCCGGCTGATCACCCTGAGCCTCACCTCATGGCTGCCTCCCAGGGAGCTTTAAGTCCAAGAGATGAGGCACAGCCACCCGGAAGGGCAGGTGGACGGAACTGCATGTTTCCGGCACAGGTCGACGTGCATAGGCCTGGGATATGTGTGATCAGCCGGAGCTGACAGCGCTTAATCGCAGTAGGCTGGCAGAAAAGCCATTTAGCGTCCTTGACACGAATACCTCTCCTCCTTGGTTATCGCAGAGCCCAGACTCATTGACTTTCAGACTGTGCAATACAGTTTCGATATGGAATTTGATTCCTTCGGTCTTTCCCTAAGGGATTATGTGTGCACAAGGGCGGGGGAGCTGGATCTCAGTGCACTGAGTACATATATTATTGATTTTGATCAGAGAGGTTTTTATGTGCTAGACGGGGGAGATGTGAAACTAAGGAAGGGGGATTTATTTTAGTTTGTTTGTTGCTTTTGCATGGATGTCGATCCAGCAGAAATATTGCTATGGGCTTATAAATTATGGGTATCCAAAAGGAAGAATGGGTAAAACCTCCCTTTGTCCTCGTGGCAGTGTTTGCTCTTCCTTTTGACATGAGGGAGGAGGCCAGAATTTTCTCTCATTATAATTGATCATGTGGCGTACAATAGGAGAAGATACTTTTCTAGCAGATCTGAGTGCCACCTCTGCAGTATTACGGTTTCTTGCTAGGTAGAAGATTGTTAAAGAAAAAGCTGCATGCCTGAAGCTAGCTATGTAGCATGTGCACCCATATCAGCCTGGCTCCCTGGTCGATGCAGACCTCTGGCATGCAAAGGTTAACTTCCCGATTGTATCCTGATGGTTATTTTTGTCTAGCCTGTTTATCTTCAGCCCCCAGGTCATTAATAAACATCCTCTTTCAAATACTTTGGACATCTGGAATATGACTTGCTTCTCTTCTGAGACAATGATATGCTTTTAGATTGGTGAGGGAAGGATGAAGATTTACTGTAAAGATCCCCTTCTCTGGAAAAACACAGTCTGCACTAAATTGTCCTCTTTTGTACTCCAACGAATTTACCTTTCAATTGGAATTCCAGTCTGTGGGAGTACTTCAGCAGGTATCTAACTTTCATATAAATGGCCCCACTGGTATCACCTCCCTCTCACCATCCCTGCAGAATGTTGTATTTGCACCTTAAATGTGGGCAGAGTCATTTGGAAAAATGCAACATCTGCTCCTGCAATACACAACTGATTGCTAATATATATGCAGCGGGGCAATGATGAGTTGGGTAATTTTCAGTTCTTCTTTTTAAGCCCTGGGATCTGTAGCCACAAGTGGGGCTTCAGCCTTTTCCCTGAGTGCCCTGGTGAAGGCATTGGAAACCCATGTGTACATGTGCACCGCTTCTGCCTATAACCCAATGCATCTTGCATTCCTAGCTGATCAGATCAGATATACAGCTTGTGCAGGAGTGCATATACCTTCAGCATGGCTTAAGGCGGGAGCTGGTGGCCAAAGTACTCCCTTGACTGACTTTGAACCACTTCTGACTGAGGACAGTGGTGAGACCGTGTTTTCTGGGCAAGTGCTTTCATCTGCAGGGTATTTTTAGCTTTGTAACAAAAGCATAGCTTGTTTCACTGTGGAAACAGTACTTTTAATATGAATAGTTGTTTAACTGCAGCTCATTTTCTACCCAGAGTGGTTTTGGACAGAAACTTTTTAGCAGAGCCTTCCTAAAAGCAGTGCATGGGCCTGCTGGGCCCTGGGGTGCGTATGGCAGTGTGGACACCTGATGCAGCACCTTGCTGAGGATCCACTCACTGCTTCCCCATGGGCTAGGGCTTGGCAGCCACTCTGGTGTGTCGGTGCAGGGGGACCCCCACAAGCCTCTGGCGGCCCCGCTCCCTGCCAGCCTCCCCAAGGAATCCTTTCAGGTCGAGCTCCCTGATGTTACCTTTGCTAATCGGAGCAGGTCGTGTGGCATGCCACAGAGCAGAGACGGCCCTTTAAGGTTATGTCCTGAGGCGTGGTGCAAATGGAAAAGGTGGCGAGCTCGGTTAGCTTATTAGACATGAATCCCCACCCAAGAGCAAAAGGTTGCCATGGAGGCTGTAGCCATCTTTTGTCAAAAAAGACACAATTCAGTCAGGTAATTTGGCTATGGGCCGTGGGTGAGCAGTGGTCACTAGCTCCATCCCAGGCTTCTCCTGCCCTCCCAGGCTCACTGCCAGAGGTTACTGCCACCTCGGTTTTGCTGGATTCACAGTTCCTTTGCCCAGCTTTGTATAGGGACCCAAGTTAAAATAACTGTTACCCTTCCACAGAGGAGATGCTCTGCATTCCCTTCATGAGTGAAATGCCTGGAGAGGCTGATTTAAGTCTTGGCTGCATCTGAAATACAGTATTTCTGCCCACATCTTTGTGCCAGATCCCATCTTTGTTTACTGACTCAAAGCCAGGGAGATGTTCATGAAAAGTATTTGCTGATAAATCCTGACAAAGCCACTGTGGGGCAGCCAGTTCTGCTGGCTAGTAGAAACTGTTTGTGTCAAATGTACATAGCAAATACTAACTGTAACCTGAGTGGCATGTAATAAAAAAGGAAGTTGCATTGCCTCTAATTCTCAGAGTTACCTCACAAATATTCAGGCTCTCCCAGGGTCTCTTTAAAGCAGAACCGCGAACCGGGGACTCTTTGGGGAACTGGAGACTGTGGCACTGAGCTACGAAGGTCCGTCTTTGGTCAAGAAAGTCCCTGCTACAAAATGCCCACCCAGTAGGAGCGTGCCTCGCCACTGCCCCACACATGCAGCCTCAGCTCACACCAGTCCGTGGCTGCCGCTATGGAGCACTTGCTGCCACTGAGTTGGTGCACGGGGGATGCTCGAGAGGTGGTGCTCGGAGGATGCAAGCATGAGCACAGCACGGCCTCTCCTTTCCCACCTTCCAGTCTGGGTCTGTGCCGTCCTTAAGGAGCTGTGTGAAGGCCTGGGGTCTGTTTCCGGTCTCAACTTTCCCCGCAGAGGCCCATGCGAGAGACGCTGTCCCAGCCTGCCCCAGTTGTGCGCTGCCAGACTGGCTGAGAACATTTAGCAATGGGAAAAGGATTAACGGGAGACACTCTAGTCTTCTGTGTGTACCTGTATGGACGTGTATATCCTCGTGCCTATTTCAATAGCAGAGTCAGTCCCATTGCCTCTGTGTGACTAGAAAACTCTGTATCGTTTCTGCTGCATTTCATCTTCTGTGAGCTTGGCTTGTCCAGGATTTATCTCAGGTCCTCATGTGTTTAGAGTGAGATAACTCTTGGTATGTTCTTTTCCAATTGCAGGATCTATCACTCTAGAGATGGTAAATGACATGCACGACTCCAGTAAAAAGTATACATTTCCATGGCATTTGTATAACAAAAGCCATTTGGCAGATGATGCATTTGTTTTGAGTGTTTCAAACTATTGCAGACATCATGGATCAAAGGCTTACTGAGCACAATTACATTTACTGGTCACTACTTGGGTACATTTGAGGCAGTTTGCAGTGGCTTGCAAGAGAGCAAGTCATTCTCTTACCGATATGTATTATCAAGGTACATCATAATTGATGGTCTTTCAGGAGTCATATTCTGCAAAGGCTTCAAGCCCTGAAGGAAATGCAGAATTCCCCTGTAACCTCATTCCCTGCAGAAATCAATAACCCCTCCCCCCTTTCAGATCAGGTACACAAACTGAGGTCCTGACCATCTGCTGTTCTTAAAGATTGCAGGCCACCTCTCTCAAGAGCTCTGTCATTAATTTAAGGATCTTAGTCAAATTCTAGCTCTACATTCCTGTGCTTTTTCAGCAAGCTGTGCAATTCTGCTTCTGCTCCTGCTTTAAGCAGCTACATAGTGTTGCTGTGCACTGCTAGGACGCTGCAGCATACCCAGAATATCATGTGGCTGCATTTCTCTCGTAAGGGATGGATGACTATCTGCAACAAATTTCCATGGGATAATAGCATCAGAGAAAACTGGCCTGAAAGGAGACTCAAGAAGTCACATAGTACATCACTCACCCCAAGACAGGATCCACAATATTTAAGCTGATCCTGACAGACGCTTCTCTAACGTGTCCTTAGAAAATGCCAGTGATGAAGACTGATCCAACTTAGTCTTCATTTTTATTCGATCTACAGAGTTTTTCGTGTCTAACTGAAATCCTTTTGTTGTAGTTCAGGGCCATAATCGTTGTCGTCTTTCCAGGCACAAGGACAGATTATTCCCTTCCCTTCTGCAGCCACTTTTTCCATGTTTGAAACATTCATCTTTCATTAGCAGTCATCTATCTCACAGACTGATGTATCCTGAATCCTTCAGCCTTTTCCCATAAACCATGCTTTCTGGACCTTAGATCATTCTTGTTGCTTCTCTCTGAAGCCCCACCAGTGACTCTACATTTTTCTTCAAGTGTAGTGACCAAAACTAAGCTAAGTCCTGGTCAATGACATGTAGATTGGGAATGGTTTCTTTGGTTGTCTTACACATTGCTGTTTTCATGTCCTAGTATGATATATGCCTTTTTTGTGATGCTGCTGAAGCACACATTCATTTCCATCGACCTGACAGCTGATGACTTTCCAACCTCCAGATCCTCTGCTGCCAAAGCATGACTGTAGCTGTCATTGGGATCAGTCAAGGGATGAGATCGTTCAAAGTTGTCACCATCATCAAGAAGGAGGACACTGCCTGCAAGCTCACTGGCTCTGCAGGCCTACACAAATGTCATTGGCACGTAACCCATGGATCAGGTCACTGTATGAATCAATTAGCTGTTGCTGCTGATGGGGCCTTCGCTTGCTTGTTAGCTGTTCATGTTTAACAAATTAAAAAGTCCACTGAAACATCTGAGATTGTGGCTGAGCCATGGGAACCCATGATTTCAGGAGGCTTTTATTCTTTTTGCAAGTGCTGTGTTGGATTGAGACTTTATGGGGAAAGAAGGTTCTTAACCTTCTTTCTGCATAGTCCCTTCTGCATAGTCTTTGCATATCCTTTAAGAAAGAGTCATGCCTTCATATGCTCCTATCCAGCTCTAGGCTGGGAAACACAAACTTGTTCTTAGTTTTGGGGATGTCACTTAACCTCTCTGTCATGGTACTCCCTTCTTGCTCCAAAATGAAAGGAAGCATTATTTGCTGCACCTACTAGCACTGACTGATGAAGAGAAATCCATGCCACTTGCAGGTGATTCATTAAGGGGAATGTAAGACTGTACAGATGTGCAGTAAGTCAGTTCAGGGAAGAGATCCACCAGAAAACACTTTTTTTTTTTTTCTAGGATAGTTTTCAGCCAGATCTGTTTTCTGATGGTACAAATGCACGAGCCCAAAACGTCACAAACAGGCTAGTGGGAATGAGTGGCCAGAGCCAGGGGAAGGAAGGTAGAGTGTGCCTATCCCTTTTGACAGTGGCTGTAGCTTAAGCTGTTTAAGTTTGCATCATTTGGGTGATTCCTACCCAAACTGCCTGATGTCTCCTCTGAAGCCTCTGAAGTGTCACCATGTATTGGAAAATATAGGGAGTATATTTCTGCAAGAGACACAAATACCTTCCCTACTCCTTTACGATGTGCTGAACAGTCGCAAAAGCCCTTTCTCCAAACACAGAGGCACAACAAAGTGGTAGAGTTACCTTCTGTTTTCAGGGGATTATATTTAAAAAGGTCCATGTCATTTTGTTTATTTTTTTAAATATCAGCCCAATTTTGTGAGGTATATTCAAAGAAAGCAAATAAAGAATATCAGATTTGAAAAAAAATATATTTTTATAGTTGCCTTTTTTCAATTATTTACCCACCAAGTCCTCAGAGTAGGCAAAAATTCCCTTTAAGGGTCTGAATGCTAATACATTCAACCACCAAACCCTCATCTTTGTGCTTGTTAGTTAAACTTCAGTCTTGTCTGCACTATTCTAATGAATTTATTAAGCCATGACAGAATTAATTGCATTCAAAGAACAGGCTCCGTGCTGTCTGACTACATCATAATTGCCATTTTATTCTGCTGAGTTAGGCTGTTTGCAGACTTTTTCCTCCTAAATTGTTACCTTTGTATATATCCTACAAAACCTCACACATTTGGTGGAGTGCATCAGGTAGCTATCAGCAAGGAGAGTTTATTTTCCTTCTTTGAACAGTGATTGCCAATAATTTAAGTGCTGAAGCCCTTTAAATGCTGATTTGCTGCTTAGGTTTCACATGACTGCCCTGGCCCTGCTGCTTTGAAAGTTCGGGTGACAGCCAGCGAAAGATGCCTCTCTTCTCCGGTGCTTCGGTATGTGACCCCACCAGGCAATCCCACTGCAGCCAGGTGAGATCCAGCCAGTAACCTTCCCATCCTCATAAGGAAAAGAACGGGAAAACAGCTGTAGGACTTGGATGAGGACTACCGTGCTCTGCAAGGAGGTGTTGTGGCATTAGCTGAGGGACACTGCAGTGTGCTGACCATAAGAAGAGCAGATGCCAGCCAGGTTCCCAAAAAGGGTAGAATTCACCTACCCAGACCTCCAACTACCCAGACCTCCAAGCTGCAACTCCTGCCTCACCCTGGAGATATCTAAACTCCACTGATGTCTCATGTTTTAACTTCTGAATTTCAGCAGCACCTGAAATGGGCCCAGGAAGTGCTCCGGTCTCAACAGAGTTGAGTAGATAGATATATAACTCATGCGTCAGCTTGGCCAAGTTCTGGGAGCTCCTTAATTCCTGGATCCCATGAGCATGCTCAAAGCACCCTGAGGGCTCAGCAGCCAAATGCAATCGCAGTACTGGTCTCTCTGTGCTGAGCTGGCAGTGCTCAGTTTGAAACCAGCTCACATCCCAGTGCTTGCATGACTTCTTGCAGACAGAGGCTCTGTGCTCCGAGGCACATAAATCCACACTGGACCTCCCCAGGGGAATGCCCCGAGCACTGGGGAACAAGCACAAAATGAGCACTGGTGGGTGAGGAGAAGGACCAATGTGTGCTCCACACTTCAAGCTAAATCATTAAGGCAGTAGAGGAAGTGGAGAGGGGTGGCAATGAGGTAGGCTCTCACCATCACCTTTCCTCAGCCCCTCCAGTCTCTGTGTGGGGACCAAAACCATGGCCAGGACAGTGCCTTTTGCTGGCTGGGGGGTATTTCTGTTTCCACTCCAGGAAATACAATGAATTAAAAAAAATCCTGGTGTAGACAAGATTATTTTAAATAGTTAATCAACTTAGGGGAAGCCTATGAAGGAGAAGGGAGTTACAGTTAACACTTGTTAACACAACAGCCTGCCCTGCTGACACCTTGAAAACACACATATGTCCTTAGGGCTTTGACTGACAAGCTCTTGTGAATCTCGCTCATGCTGGTAAGACATTACCGTTACATCTAAAGAGCAAGCAAAGCAACACCAGGGCACGTGTGCTGCGCCTGGGGCCAGCTAGCACTGGCCGTGGGTGGTTCGTGCCTAACTCTTTGGGGCCTCACCTGGACAAAGGTCCACCCTAATGTGACCAGACTGCTTCTTGTTCCAAACTAGCTGAGTGCTTCGTCGTGACGCTGCTGGGCGCTGTGTGATACAATCCTTGGCATCCCTTTGTGCTGCTAGAAAAAACAAAAAAGACCCTCTGTATAACCAAATCATGGCTTATGTTGTAAGTTTTGGTTGTTTTCAGGTAACTCATCCTGATGGCAGCCCCTGCCAGGGAGCTGCAGTCTTTTTTAGTGATTTAACATGATGATCTGCTCATCCTAGAAGATCTGCTTGTGATTGGTTCCAATATGGCCTTTTCTTTGAGTACATCTACCCTCCAATGTTTGACAGACAAACACATCCGCACATCCACACATTGACACATAAAACCCATCCAATGAAAAGCAGATAAACACACCTCGAAACACATTGTGAGTTTCCTGGCAGAAACCGCCTGCAAAACAAAACAGTGTTTTCTCCGTAACTGAGGGAAGAAGGCCATTTATTTCAGGTTTCTAAAAACGATCTGGACTTCCTTGTCCCTCAGCTCTCTTACTGCTACAAGTCTTGCAAAGGGCTGTGGTTGAAGGGTGTGGTGACGCATGCCTTTCCTAAAGCGCTTAGCATGCACAGGGCAAAGTACTGCTGTTTTTCCTGGGCATTGGTTGGCTTTTACTTCCCAGTCCTGTAAGAGCAAGTGAGGCCTCGGTCATGATGTTTGCCTTTGCTGTCACTTCATGGCACTTTCCTTCATGATTCAGCCCTAGAGCATGAAATTAATCTTGTGCAGGAGTGGTAGAAAGTGTAGTAACTAAAGAGGACAATCGTCTATTACGGCTGGAGGGGCAAAGTGGGGAAGCACGGTAGGGAAGAGCTCTGCTGCCATAGCTACCGCAGCAACACGGTGTCAAAGGTCAGTGGAAAAAACAGTCTTCTGATCTTTCCCTTAGTTTAGGTCGCTGTGTTTGTTTGTTTATTGAAAGTTACCTCACTATGTATTGCTTAGCAACTTCCAGTGTCTTCTGCTTGGACATTGCACAACGACATGTATGTTGGCAGGTGATTGATTGTTAGATAACTGCTAGAAGTCTATAGTCAAGCAAATAAATTTCTGTGGAACACCAAGGAGTCTGCTTACATATCAGCGACTATGCATTTCTCAGACTGTACCTGTAGCAGTTCACAAGTTTGCCTGCGATGTTTCAACGTCCTTTATTTGAGTATTGGTTGCTTTCCACTGAGAGCGTTGGAATAACAACCCTTCTTTAATCTAGCTTATCTGTTTAGTTTAGCCTAGGGGAAAACAGGAAATTTCTGGCCTTCAACTGTTTATTGTTGTCCACATTTGGGATTGAAAAATGAAAATCTTGCAATTTAGTCTCCAGGAAAACATCTAAAATATTGTTGTGGTAGAGGAGCATTTCATTTAGGCTTTGAGCGTTGGCTTCACCTCACTCAGAATTTGATCCCTACAGTGTAGCTAGCAACATCTGAGCCAATTTCCCTGCTCTCCCTGTACAGTGTAGAGAGAGAAATAGAGGTCTAAATGTTACAGTTCATCAGATTTATTTCAGACCCCTACTTGTGGATGAGACACATTGCCTGTTTATTTTCACTGGCTGTAAAAGGACTCGAGGTAACTGGGACTTGATTCAGCCTCTTACTCATGGTAGTCTAGCGCTCTTGCAGATTCACCGGTGTATATCTCCTGGTTTCTACCTGGACTCCAAAAGGATCTTCTAAGGGTTTTATGTCACAAATCGCCAGTCCTGTGTGGATATCTCAGATTCCACAGAACTCTTCAAATGGCATCAGACACCTATGCATGCACCTAAATTAAGCCTCTAGCTTGAACTGTGGATGCTCATAATATCCTTTGGCCGGTTGAAGTCCTGTTTGAATCTGACCACAGCATCCAGACATTCACAATGCTTAAATGTTTGTTGCAGTTGATTGCAGTGGCTGTCACCTCTAAATAATGATTTCCTTTGATTCAGGCTTAACATTAAACTTAATTTTCCTGTAGTGCCACAGTGCTCTATGGGAGTTACAGTTTATTATACTGCATTTGACTTTGTCTGGCTTCAGTTTTCAGTCACTGGTTCTTGTCATGTCTTCTCCATTAGACATAAAAAGCTTTTTAACATTTTAACCTTTTTATTGACTGTAACTGAGTTGCCATTCAATCTTCTTTTCCTCTACAAACCACAATGATCACTTTGACTCTCTTACCATATTTTTCCAGGTCTCCAATCTCTCTTCTTGCTTTTTCTGAGTATTGGCTCCACATCATCAAGTCTCTGTAAAATGCACGTGCTAAGATGCAGATCTTCTTCCATTAGACATCTTAAAGGTAGCCGTTTAAGTTTAAAGGTAGCCGTCTAAGTCTGACTGCATCATCTAATGCACAATGTTTGGATGGAAGGAAGCATTAGAGAGTGAAAGGGAGACCAATCTCTCTGACGAGTGTCATGACATCAGAGAGCACTTCATAACGTACGTGCTGTCTGTGATGGAACAGTTCTTCTTTCTGTTTGTTTCTATATATACATTATAGGCATAAAACAATATATAACTTGTTGGCCAGCTTCCTCCTGCTCCCTGCCTGACTCACACGTTTACTTCTGCCTCTCTTTGAGTCACGAGTCTGCACTCTGCACAGTGTGAAAGTGGCACTGAAGACAGCTGGGCCCGAGTAGAGCAATTCACTGGGCAACGTCTGCAGGAGAGGCATGCGGAAAGGCGTGTCCACGTCACGTACATCAGGCATTTCAGTGGATGGCCAAGGCAGGTGGCAGTGCTCCCTGTGACAATCAGCAGAGAGACATCACCAGCTCTGCACAGCAATTGGGAGTTTGCAGTGTGGCAAGTGGTGAGCTGTCTGACTTGGGCTTGGTTTCTTGACTAGCAGCATTGGTTCTGCGTGCAGCTGGAGCAGGCTTCTGGGCAGCTCAGGGCACATGATCATGTCTTTCTGAGGTTAACCGGTGTGCAAAGGCCACTGAAGTAAAATTTCAACAAGCTTTTGACAAGAGAAAGCTGGCAGAATGCGTTTGGACCTTATTGGCACTTTGTACCTGTCACCGTGGCATTTTTGGTCTAGTGGAAATACTCCTGAAATCCAGATTTACTTTCCTGTCAAACCAGTTTTCGATATGCTGAATCACTTCTTGGAAGCAACTATCTCATTTTACCCTGACCCTGTAAGGAATTAGGGCTCCAAGCCTCTTCTGGGAATTTACGTTATTTCCCCATTGGTGGTGATCTGATGTTAGTGTGGGAACTGCCCAGCTCTGCACCCAGCCTCCTGCCAGAGCTTGGTGACCCTCAACTGCCTGCATAACTGATACAGAGTCCTCCAGAAGGAGATTCATTTCATTCAAAAATACAGGTTTAGGTCAGGTGTGGTGCCCTCTGGAGAGGCCCGTTTCTCTAGTCAAGGAGAGTTACTCCTGCCCAGGGCACCGAGGCATCTTGCTGATACTTCCAGTTTGTTAGGAGCATGGACACCACTGAGGTATGGTTCACGCAGCATTAGCCCTTGGGGCGCTGGAAATGACTGATGCTGGTGATACCACAATGACAGGATGATAATTTTGCTTTATGCCCATTTCAGTTACAGTCTCTCTGTTTGCTGTCACACAGAAAATACCAATTACCTCCTACAGGGAGGATAGATTACTTGATCAGTCACTCTACCACGAGTAGCAGGACAACACAAACCCATTTCCCAGGGGTCTCGAAACAGCTGTCAGAGAATAATGACTTTCAGTCACTACCTACCCACACCAGCTCTGAAGCAGTGACCTAGAGGCAAAAAGACTGAGTCACATTACAAATCCCTTCAGCTTTCATTTGTTCTCTAACACCGAAAAATTTAATTAATGTGGATTATCATTTTTCATGGCATTTGTCATTTATGTAAAAATTGATCTGGAGACCAATTTCCCAGAACTCTTTCTGTTTAGGAATTTTTCCACTGATATATATTAGCACTGTTCCTATCAATATTTTTGCTTCTATTTTACAGCTTCAGGAATAAAATCTGACTACTTACTGCAAAAGTAATCTTCCTTAATTGAAAACTGATCTTTTTACATGAAAAAAAGGCATTTAGGTAAAAATATTCAACAATATGTTACTGAAGAGCAAGAATTCAAATCTAAAAGCTTATAATGCGATGTCAGAATTTCCAGATTCCCCAGAGATTCTCACATCCCCTTTTTTTTTTTTTAATTTTCAGTTGAACTGAAGCATCCATTCCTTGTTTTTTAGTTTTATCTTTGTTTCTGTCTGTCCTCAGTTTCTGACTTGCCTCTCATTTATGCTGTTGTAAGGAGAAATCCCGTTGCAACTGCTGAGGTAATGCCAAAAATGAGAAGAACCAAGTCTCCCAGCTGTATGAAATCATTTCACATGTTACTAATCTAGCAGACAGACACTGATCATGGCCATGCTACACTTGTATATTACCAGTATAACTGTGATTAGAATCTGACTGTAATAGCATTCAGGATACTTATCCACACTAATAACTCTTGGTGACCTTTATGTGTTGCAAGCACAAGAGAAAGCCACTAAGAGACGGAAAATCAAAAATTTTGCCTGAAAATGAGCAAGTAGTCTACAACTAAGTGGATTTTACTGAACAGAAAGTAAATGTAAGGTGATGCGTTTCCACTGACCAAATCTAGGTCGGAAAAGCATTGAATTTCTTCATTATTTTGACAGATAATGTTCCGACTTGACTGAGGGTTTATGAAAGCATGCTGCTACTTTGGTGGGTGCAGTTGGCAAACGGCCCTACTGTGGATGGAAAGAGCCATATGTTATCATCAAAGGAATAGCAAAACTTCACTCAGAAAGCCCTTTGGGGTTTAGCAGAGGCATTACTTGATCTTGCAGTCCTATCATCTCCAGTGATTTTAATAACCACCAAATAGCTAATGAAAAGCTTAATCCTCCTATCAACACATATCCACTGGAGGGAAATCAATTTAGGGAAATCTCTGTGAAGGTAAATGAGCCAGCCTCTCCCAGCATGACCTGCGAAACGACTTGGATGCACTGCAAAAAACACCGCTGTGCTTCAGGAAGGCTAAGGAGAAAGGTGAGAGCAGCCACATGTCAATGGGCAACCACAGTCCCTGCAAAAGAAACACTAGAAGCCCCCAAGCAGGGACCAAATCATTCACAACACGTACAGGTAGTGAAGACAGCAGAAGAGGAGATGGAAACCTCCAAGAGGTTTGGTAGGATTCATTTCTCTTAACTTTGAGTGTCTACAACATTAATGTCTATTCCTGGGCTCATCGCCATGGATTCCTTTTGTAGCTAAGGGAGTCCAGGTCAACAGACCCAGTGCAGTCTGCGGCTACATCAGCACTGGTAAATTCAGCATTGGCAGGGCTCAGGGCTGGCTCGGGATTTCTGTAGGGTCTGTAGGGCTGTAGGGCTGTCTGTAGGTGTCAGACCATCCCAATGGCTATAACAGTCTCCAGCAATGCTTTGGCCTGGGCCCCCTAGCACTCTCCCAAATATCTGGTGGGCTCCGTTCAGGGTGGTAGCACTCAGCTTGAGGACAACCTCACTGTTTTGGAGGGCAAGAGCATTTAATGCTATTGTTTGGCCCTCAGCCTCAGTGCCAGAGAATGATCCCAGGCACTTTTAGTTTTCTAATACAGACATAGCCTGAACATTTACATCTGCACTAGTCACTTTAGATTCCCTTTAAAGCCAGTGGAAAGAAATAGGCACTTTCACGGTGGTATCTGAGCCATTGTAGACTTTAGGATAAGGAGAAATGCATCCTGAAGGGCCTATATTTCTCCATTGACTATAAAAATAGTCTAGACACTTAGCTCATATGCAGAAATTTACACTGTGCACATCTGGAAGTGGTCAGAGAAGTCCCACCTCTCCTGTCAAACACTTACAAATTTCTTCTGTGAAGACACTGTTTGTGTCTCTGTTAGTGTGCATGGTGCACATTATGAATGTGCACAGATAAATTAAAATGCTTAATTTAGAGAAAATGAAAAATTTAGTCAAAATAAATGGGAATGTTTTTGAGGTTAAGATAATCTGCTATGGAAAATGGTTGCAAGTGTTATTCCTTAAGGTCTATATGGAGTTCTCAAAATTGTGTTGCTAGGATAGGCTGTCCTGGATAGACTTCGTGCCTTAATGCATCTCTTCCATCTGACATAAAGCTGAAGAGACACAAATAAAAAATGTCTGATCCAATATGAAAGCTGCCCATAACAAGCTAACTTATCAAAACAACCCGAACATAGTTGAATCAGTGCACTGAATTTACACCAGATCAACATTTTGTGTGTCGGACTGCAGTGGTTTTGCTAAGACATACAAAGAGGTTATCACCTGACTGTTGTACTGCTGCTCTACCCTTTCAGGGTTGGTTCCACTGAAATGCTTAATAATTCAGTGAGAGACAAATAAGACCAAAAAAACATTTGAAAATTCTATCCTTTAGGCCATTTTAAATGTACAAAACGCTGGGAAGTTTAGCCTTAAGAACAACTGAAAAATGTGAGTGTTGCTGATACCTAGGTCTAAACAGATGCAGGCAGCAAATGCTGCCCTATATTTTATCATTTTCACGCCTGCACTCGTTGCATACAGTATTATAAGCATTCCTGTAGCTGCAGTCTTCCTTGCATGCCGAGCATGGACATGATTCACAAATGACAGTGTTTTGTGACTTGAAGCTTCTTCCCCACTGATGAATAATTTGAAGTAGCAGCTCTGTTATGAGCTGAGCAGGGAGTAAAATATTTATGCAGCAAAATTTATGATTGATGTGAACCAGCGCAGAGCTGGAATGGGCTGTGTGGAATGTAGTCTGCCACAGCGAGCAGCAGAGCCGCGTGTTAGGGGCTCCCCTGGCTTCCTTTCCATTTCTTTTCCAAGTGTAAGGAATTAACGGCAGATGAAGGCTACTTCTGGGTTCACTGACTACCTCGCTGAGGTCTCCGATGGATTGTGTTTGGTTGCCTGCTGGCACAAGCGTCTTGTTTTCTCCCGAATACAGGAAACCTCCCATCTTGAGATGTGCTCAGACACGATAGATGATTCACGCTGTGCTCCGCTATCCCTTCCTCAAACTCCAGCTGGGGGCTTTAAATAGAAAATTCTGTCAGATAGCCTGTGCGCTGGGGAAGCCCTTTTATGACCCAGAATATGCTCTGTGCACAACATGTGTTTCATCATCAGGGGCACGCACTTCCTGAGCCTCCATCCTCTCTCTGCCCTGGCCCCAGCTGCCTGACGTCAGCCGCATTTCCTTGCGTGCCTGGGATGTTTGAAATTGTTGGGGCTAGCCGGGAAATAGAGGGGATTTGGGGAAACAAGGGTAAGAATCATTTTTCTTTCCTACAGGAGGATGAGCTTTTCCTACAGGATAGCACTATTATGCACTGGCCATTTTTAACCTCCCTTTTGCCATAGCGCATTTAACAGGTCAGGCTACCGTAAGCTCTGAAGCAGATGTTTCCTGCCCTGCTCCCACTTTGTTAGAGCTAGTGAGGCAGAAAATGTCACTGTAAAAATGTGACTGTTTAGTTTTGAGCTCAAGACGCTGTGAAGTATTTGGGAGCAGGATACACGCAGTCCCAGCACTACCCTGTGGGGTACAGGGGCCCGCGACGTCAGCACCGTGCTGGAAGGGGATGCAGCCTGCTCACTTCCCTCCACCACCACCAGCTCTTGTGCTTTGTGTGGGGCCTTGTGGAGACTTCTTAGGATTTGTAACACTCCCAGGATGAGGCAAATATCTTTAACTCTGTCTTATAGAGAGAATTAAACTGATATTTTCCTGGATAGGTTACTACAGTGGACAGTATAGGCCATATCTACATTAGCAAATTACACGTAGCCATATTCTTAACATGTTAGCAGAGTTTCTGGCATGGTTTTTGGTCTTGGACCTACTAGCACTGTCCCAGGCACCTGCCAGACAGGGCTCTGGGATTAGCTTGGGCAAAGGATCATTCCCAACAGGCAGTTTCTCTGTGGCTACCCTGTTTTTAGAATGTAGCTGTGAACCATTCCAGGCCAGCCGGCCTCAGGATCACAGCACAGTCACACATATGTATTTTATTTATTAGAACAGGTGTGATCTTTGCATGCTGTTGTGCAGCTCCTGGCTTCGGGCATCTGCTCAGCTCCAGGACAGCACTTCAGCTCTGTAAAGGCAGGAGAAGAGTTACACCTTGGAGAAGTTCAGATTTGGAGTAGCAAATGCAAGAAGAGATGGAGGAACTGCGCTTTGCAGCTCAAAGGCAGTCAGGTACATCTCGTGGAGCTGGTAGAAGCACCTAGAGATCCACCTGGGATTCTCCATCCTGATTGTTCTCCTAATGCTCTAAAATTCAGATCACTGTGAGAAAAGCCTATAGGACTCTTGTCCCGACATCCCTTGCTGTCCTGCAGACCAGGAGATCTCCAGGAAAGTCGGAGCTTTGTCTGCTCGGCACCTCCTCTCCTCTGAAGCTGAGACCTGTAGGTAGAGGTTCTGAATCCTTCTCTACCAGGCTATTTGGTATTGCATGTTAGGGAGCCCTGGTCTCGCCTCTTTGAAGATACTCTACTCTGCACAACAGTTTAACACTCACTTGGTGGGAGAGAGGAGCAGGAGGCTTGCGAACAACTGATTGCATGAAGCAGTAGTGACAGCACTCACCCAAGACCTGGGGACACACTAGTGACAATTTAGTTACACTGCGTGTAGAGAAGAGTTCAGAAAGGCCTAATTCGGATCATCCTGCAGATCGGGGGTTAAGAAAATAAAATAAAGTGCTTTGAAAAAGAGAGGAATGGATCTGAATTGCAGTAATTAGCAATTTGAGTCTGGTCTCAACACGTCCCAGGACTAGTGGATCTAAGCAGCAGCAGGTAGGCAGGACACAATTAGACAAGGGGCCTCAGTTACTCTCCTATTATGAATATCTCCAACAAATGCAAATTTCTAACAAAAGAGCTTGCAGATGAGAACCGGTCTAAGCACAAAGGTGGAGGAAAGAGCCTGTCTTAGCATGAACTCTATATCCTCTGCAGCTTTAATCACTCTTGCAAACTGCAGCAATGAAAGCCCAGTTACGGTCCTGGCAGCAACCGTGCTGGGGGAAGACCGAAGGACAAATACATCTGCGAGTAGCAGGCACTGATCCAAAACAGCAAACGGTCTGTAATAATAATTCCATAACGCAGTTTTTCAGGTGCTAAGTGCTAGCCAGCAAGAGCAATGGCTGTATAATCACAGACATAGGCCCAGGGAAGGCTCTGTCCCTGGGGAGAAGTTTGTAGGAGTCTGCTGGACCTCAGCCCTGGACAACCATATTTCAAGATGACTGTGTGTAAAAAGAGCTGCTTAAGAGATGACTGCTGTTCTCTTTTTCCAACCTCGTTTTTAAAGAGAGGTCTAATCGCTGCTTAGATTAACTAAGCACGATCCTGAGCCCAACATGGGTGCAGCAGTGCCATTGCTACCACACTGGAGGTATTAACCATTGCTGCTTAAAATGGAGACTACACAACTCAAAGGAGAGCAAAACCAGCCTAAACACCAGGATATACTCCTCGCAATCTGACAAATGCTTTTGCCTCTCCTTGAAGATCTTGCCTTGCTCATAGCGTCAGACCCTGGCAGTCACACGGCTTCAACTGTTCAGTCAGATCTGCCACCTCTCCAGTGCTTAGTGTCTCACTGCTCTTCCTCCACCTCCAGCAAGGGTGCCCCGGAGCCACGGCTCCCCATAGCAGCAAGTGAAGAGCAAGCAGCAGGTTGAGTCCCATAGTAAAAACAAGCAATGTGCTGAAACAGCCCTATTCTCTCACACTATCACTAGTAACTAAATTATGGGATAAGAGAGGTGTTGGAAGCCTGCAGCACTTCTGTTAAGTTAGCAGGACAAAGTAGAGCAGATTTCTGTAAGGAAGACACTTTTCTCTGCTTGGGAAATGCTTTTTTCCTGCACGTTGGCTGTTTGCTCCAATCCATGCCCAAGCAGTTGTCCTTCCTATTTTCAAAGTGACCTCCTTGCTTTTCCTCCCATCTGCTCTCTCTTTCTTTCTTGCATCTCTCTTTTTCACATTACTCCACTGCCAAAAAAAGTGTTGTGGAATAGGCTGTCATGTGTGGCTCTCATGTGGTTTGTGCTGCCAGAGAGTCATCCTCCTTTTGTCAGTCCATCATGGATATTTTGGCATTGGCTAACCAGTCAGGACCCATCAAAATAGTCAGTGGCAGCACAACACGGACTGACACGCAGGTAGTGCCAGGGAAGTATGCGTATGTTAGCTTGGTTAATCAGAATTAGGAAATAAACCATTGGGCAAGAGACGACTGAGACAACATTTTCCTTGCAAGCAATATTTTCCACCATTGGCTCCTCTGATAAAAGGCAGGAATTGCTTTCAAGCACATTGCAGGGCGCAGGTCAACAAAAACAATCTGTTTATAATTTCTACTGTCAAAACAGTATATATACATCGATCTCAGGCAGCCGTGTAATCTTCTTGTTAATCATCAAATAGTATGGTTTATTCTGGCTGAGAACTGAAACGGCTTCTCAGATTGTGCCTCTGTGCACTACAGAGATCCCAGCTCCAGGACAACTCTGGTTAATGGTTAAGCCTATGTCTCTCTGTCATGCTCATCCTGAGCAGAGTGTGGGGGCAACACCACTCTGTTCCCCTCTCTGGTTCACCCAGGAGAAATCCGTGGCTCAGAGCCTCTGCCTTTCACTGTGCAGGACGGCCAGTCGGGGGAGCGGAAAGATTAATTTCAAAGGTGAACTGGCTGTGGGAACCCAGACCCCCCGGTTGGCACCAGACACGTACAGAACACACGTTGCTATTTCTGACGGGAGTACATCTTGCCAATCTGTCCTGGTCATGTTAGCTCACAATCATTGACGCCATCCGGCCTGGCAGCATAGTATCGAGTGACATTTATGCGTTTCGAACCACCAGCGATGCAAGACGAAAGGGAGCAACATGCTGTGCACGTGTCACAGATTGTATTTGGCAATGCAAGGACACCAGCTTGGCCATCATATTATGCACCAAGGTTGCTGCAGGCCCAAGGAAGATACTCCAGCACCTAGTCATATCTGTGGCAACACGTGCTGATAGCAGCGCAGCATTCAGGACATCATCATCATCAGTGATATTGCTACTCGTACTATTAGAGGTAGGTATTATTATTTTTAGAGTTGAGTACTGCATGCGATAGAGGGAATGTCACCAGAACACGTGTGTCCATGCTCTGATTGCAAGATCAACCTGTTACCATCACACCTGGAAGGAGTCAGAGGACGACGCTCTCTCATCCACTGCAGACTGTCACACACCGCAGACACAGCTCTGAGACATGGGCAAGTTGTCGTGGTGCTACAGGCTGCCCAGGGGGTCTGCTCCATGGCAAATAACTGAATGTGTGCTCTTAGCCAGGGCATATGTAAAGAAGTTTATCCCCTTCTCATCACCCTGCTGTGGTACCATGGGAATTCCAGCTGAGGAGATGGTTTGTAGTCACTCTCCTGGCTTTTGGCTACAGGAGGGGCGTTTCGCCCTATTTGACCCCCTCAGCCTTTGAGTGGGGCTGGAGCTTGTTCCAGCTCTACTGGCTCCTGCGTGCCCAGCAAGTCAAAGCCAAGGCAGACACCTGTGGAAGATTTATTGGGTGCCTCTTACTAATTTTCAAATAAAAATTGTATTTTTTTGCAAAATGTGTTCCTGTTTTGGAAAGGGCCTGTTCCAGGGCTAATTGGCATATGACAAACTTCATTTTCACCTATAGGTAAGAGGGTTCTCAGAAGAGGGGAGATCTTGTGATTAGGACACTAATGGAGGTCTTAGGAGATTTGTATTTAACTGCTTCCTGTGCCACAGACTCCCTGCCTAGCCACTGGTATGTCCCTTCATCTCCTCCTGCTTGACTTCGTAGCTCATAAAAAGGTATAGCGATAACATTATCCCCACTTTCTGCTTACCCTGTCTATGTAAACTGTAGGCTTTCAGGAGCAGAGACTGCCTATTGCTGTGCTATTTCTTCACGGCAAACACAAAAGGGGTCATGTAGAGCTTCATTAGTGCTCCTAGCAGAGACTATAATGGAAATAAGTATGAATAA
Organism: Struthio camelus; assembly: GCF_040807025.1. NCBI lineage: Eukaryota > Metazoa > Chordata > Aves > Struthioniformes > Struthionidae > Struthio > Struthio camelus. The sequence continues at coordinate 18,152,614 of NC_090944.1, forward strand.
TCTTGTGATTTAAGAAATTTGAGTTATGGAGGTTCAGCCAGTCAGGCAAGAGGAGAGCAGTAACTCAATCTGCCCCAGCATTTCCCTCCCTAAAGTGAACTTTTCTTCCACCCCTTTTGCTGCCAATGCTGATTCTTGTTTGACCTTGCACAGTTACTTTCACATTCATCATTTCTTTTCCTTCTTGATTGTAACTTCAATTCCAAAACAAATTTTTGGTATCAATAGGGAAAAATATCAGGACAACTTCTCTGCTGAGGTAAGCTCTGCTGATTTGAAGCAGAATATACCTATTTATGCCAGCCAAATTGCTGGCCCCTAACATCAATATTTATTAATTTCAGTACCAGGAACGATAACAGCAGGTTTCGATGTGGTAAAAAGCAAATGTTGCTCTATTTGCTTAAAAGCGAGATTAGGCTGTGTCCATAGGTAAATATTCCTGCTAGCAAGTGGAGAGGAGGTTGATTCCCTTTCACCCTTCCCAAGGCAGCCAAACCAAATAAAAAAAAATCAGTTTGAGATCTAGTGAATTTTTAATAAAGGAGGTACTGATCTTGTGGGAAAGAGGAGCCTAAGAGAGCTGTCAAGCCACCATTTTGGCAGCGAGGGACAGCCTTGTGGCGGGGAACAGGGTTCATAAGGATGATGACCGATTAGTGCCACAGCTCCTTATGAGCGAGGAGAGGATGTTCCGAGGGGGGAAAGTTCAAACTCCTTCACAAGCAGGAGCAAAAGTACTTAAAACCAAATGTCGTGGTTCAGCACAAGCACACATTGCATTTTACAGCCTTCAGTTTGCCCATCAGCTCTGCTGCTTCAAAGCGATCGCTCCTGGCACTGTCATGTCCTCCCCTTCTTCCAGGGACTTCTCGCATGGAGTTGAGGACGCAAGGCTGGACTTAACCCAGAGAAGGCCTTTCACTCCTGGGTTGCGAGATCGCCAAGGCATGGCAGCAGATCTGCGAATCGATGGCATAGGCAGGCCCTCCAGACGGCACACGAGTCTGCGATTAGACCATGGGATCCTGCATATTTGCACAGAGCCAAGCAGACAGGCAAGCTCTCAGCACGCTCCAAGGGCTCCGGAAGTGAAAGGTTGCTCAGGGATATGCCGGGGGATAGCAGCCTATTTTTTGTGCTTTGTGCTAATTTTGTGTTTCTGCTTGTTTCCTGTTCAGGGGAAAGTGTCTTCAGACATGGTGCCATGCGCCTTTCTTTCTGCCTCTTTGGGATCAGGGATACTTTAGCCTCTTGGCTTCCTGAGGAGCCGGTTCCCGAACAGACTGGCCGTATCCACACTCCCCTTTCGAAAGCTCCCCATGCTGGGGCAGGTTAATCCACCTGGCAGGGATGAAAGGCTGAATGTAGATTTGAATGTGCAGCTCCGGGGAGTGCGACTAGTTCAAATGAGCTGCTAAATATCTCAGCAGCCTCCAGCTAGCAACAGCAGGTAGCAAGCTGCTCTTGTCATATCTTATCCCTGCAAGAATTCCTAGTCTCCTTTTCATCATGAAGAAGAACTGCCAAAATTGGAGGCAAATCCGCAGGCTCAGTTCAGTTACACTATGGGACTAGCTTCAGCTTTAAGTCATCCTCCCACTCCTGCTCCCAAGCCTGTGCTGTAGCCAGAGGGCCAAATTGCCTGGGGGCTATTCAGAGTCACCCCACAGCTGCTCTACTACCGCCTGGTCCGGTGCAGGTGCGTCCTTGCAGTCATGCGAGGGCCTGTGGCACGCTGGCTCCCGTGCTGGAGGGAGGATGGACACCATTCCCCCGGGGCAGAGAGCACGCGGATCGGGTGGCAGCACCTGCGGGCACTGAAGTGGGAGTGGAAAGGGTCTGTCTTGTGTCCCATCGCCACGTGCTCTCCTTGTTGCGCCCGAGGAAGTGCAGGTGTGCTTGTTTGCATTGCTGGAGAGATCAGAGTTATGGGCGCTCCGGGCTGAGATGTTTCAACACGGTGTGCTCTGCAATATCCTATCTACTGGGCCATACAGCCATGCCGACTTCTCACGCCTCTCCCTGCTCCCACCCTGCCTGGAGGAAGGCTGCATGACGCCAATGGTCTGACTTGCCTCCTCCTGACCAGCAAGCACTGCTGAGATTAAAAACTAGTCAAATGCTTTTGTAATTCCCGAGGAAACCCGCTGTGGGTTTCATGTTCCTCTCTGCCTGCAAACAATGCTTGCGGTGTTGTGTTTTGGGCTGTAGCTGTGGTAGTGTAGATGAGGGTTTGATTTGTACAACACCTAGCACGCTGAGGTCTCAGTCCGTGACGGAAACAATTAGGCATAACTCAAATAAGCAGCATCTTTAATCATGTATTTTCCCTGGCTGCTCCATTCTGCCTGTAGAGAGCTGCACTTTAACAGAAGTAGATTGAGATAAGCAAAGGATTACTTCTTTCATCATCACATGAGGAAAGGTGCTGATTTCTCCTGTGTAGGCTATCTCAATATGTACTCACTTGTTCGTCCTCTCCCAGACCATATATTATTCTTCAACTACACATTAAAAAAGGTTTAATGAGGGAAGCAGGCACTGGCAGTTATTTTCACAACATCAGAATGATTCACTTCATTGCCATAATTTAACTCAGCATAAAGCTCCATATACCAGTAATATCTAGACAAACTAAACTATTCTCTGTTTGTTCTAACAAATTTTTTTTTTTTTGCTTTCAGCAACTCTTTTTTTTTTCTTGACCCTTCTTTGGATGAACTTTGCCTTGAATAAACAGCAACATCTGGAATTCAGCAGAACACACCATAAAGGGAATAATATGTCCACAGAAGTTTTGCTGAAAAGGACAAACCCATTTATTACTCAAACGAAAAGCTGCAATTGCTAAATGTCAGATGAAATATAAAAAGTATTGAATCCTTTGTAGGTGTCCTTTGTGTCCCTGCCAGTGCAGTGTGCCTAGAAAGCTGTCTCTTGGTTATCACTCTTCTCTGCCTTTTTCCCTTCTGTTTTTGTTGAAAGGCTGCGAGTCCTCCCTAATTGCCAACACATAGGATCAATTTGGTTACCTTTACAGCCAGGGAGAGTTGCAGGCGGTTCTTTTTGGCTCAGAAAAGGAAAAACAATACGTGGTGTCTGTAACCAGACCGTGTCATGACTCGAACAGAGCTGAACACTCGCTGTCCCTCATCTCGTGTCAGCCAGGATCGGGGACGCAACCTCCGCACTCAGTGCTGGCTGGGATCGGACGTGCAGTCCTGCACACGTTGTGATTGTGGCTGCATGAAGCCATGTAACAAAGTGCACGTAACCAGACCGAACCCGTCTCCATTTGTTTTCCTTTTTGTGGGTAACTTCTGGTTTCTTGTCCGTACTCACTTTGGAGCATGCGTTGAGGTTGTGAAGTCACAGCTCCCATAAATCAACAGGAGCCAAAGGCATTCACCCACAAGCAGAATTAGGCCTTCAGCTCGTTGGGTAATTTTGGTCTTAGCACATTGCTCCAAGGGGTGAAATGCTGTCAGCCTGTAGCATAAACATCACTTCAAGGAGTGACTGTCTGTGTATTTTTATTCTGTGCAATGAAGCCATTTTTGGGCCTTTGTAGCAAAAAAAATAAAACCAGGAATGTGAGAGAAAGATAAGTTTTGTTCCTACAAGGTTGGAGTGAGCCTCGGTTCAGCTCCTGCTTCTTCCATACATTTCATGCATGATCGCAGATGTATTTCTTACATCCAGACCCACCAAGAGGTGAGACCTCAAAGCCTTACTGACATTGCTGTAGTTGGGATAAGATCTCTCCTATTGGTCACAGAAGAGACTTTTAGGGGAGGTGACCCTTTAATTACATCAATAACTTCAAAGGCTGACTGAGCGGGTTTCCCAAGTGAATACTGGGGGGACGAGAAGCTGTCCCGGGCCAGCTGCCCCGTGTGGAGCTGCTCCTGCTCTGTGTTCGGACCGTGTTTGTCATTTCAGGCATTACTGGCTCCATCTCTACTAAAAAGCTAAACAGCAACATGCTGTTGAGCTGCTAGGACATAATTTTGGCCTAGACCAAACAACTTTTGGTCTCAGTTCAGCAGTTAGCATGAGCCACAGACTGAATGGCCAGAGATAAAGGGGCAAGTTAGCTGTAGATGTGTCTGGTTGCCACAGGGCAAGTGAATGGCCCCGGGGCAGTGTTCGGTTTGCTGGTATAGATGTAGCCACTGTGACAGAAACACGAGGAAGAAATCATCACATGCCATTTTAAATGATCAATTTTTTTAAAATCTTTAAAGAGATTTGGGATCAAAAATGAGAACTGAGCTGAATTACTTGAAACATGCTGTCAAAACTGGAATAAATTCTCTTTTGTTGCAATGCAAAACCCTATTCCCTCCTCATCAATGTCAAGATTAAATGCTTTACCTGAACCTGTGCCAATTTTGCGGTTTGAAGGGATTCATGAATGTAGGAGAGAGAAACACAGACATGTGCATCTGACTGCATGTTCAGGTGCATTGGGAGCATCCCCAGTGCAGACAGATAGGAAGATTTGCATGTGATAAGCTGTCAGGCTAGCGTGCCTAACTGCTGTCTAATGCGGTCGGTCTACTTCAGTCTCCAAATATCTACTTTTCTCTTACTTTGGCAAGATAAATTGCAAATAACCCTAGAGCAGTTAGCACAACTACCTGTGAATCTAATCAGCAGACAAGTTACACCTCTGTCTCATGGTCCTTTTCTAAAGTAGAAGTTTGATTATTATTTGGATCCTCACTCCAGCTGTTAAGGAATTAAAATAAAGCCTCCTTGGCCACACTGACAGACATAGACACAAAACAGGAGCATGTCCAAACATCTAGGGCCTGCCTTGGTGCCTATTGAGTATCCCTCATCTACCAGCAGAACCGCTCCTGTCCAAATATGCAGCATTTCTATGAAAAGCAAGATTACTGCTTTGAGTCACCGTGTTGACCGTGAGACATGTTCCCTGAGAAATGTTAGCAGACAACATGGCCCCTCACAAAACACCATGTCTGTTCATGAAGCACAGATGTGGGCTGCCAGAACAATGCCTGTGGCCTTCTGCTGGTTTTACATGCCCTTTCAAGAAATCAGTGATGCTGAGAGTCTCTTATCGCTTGTGAAATCAAAACCTAAATAGATTCCAGCCAAGTTAATGTATTATTAGGTGGCATTTTGGGTAAGTAGCATTACAGTTTATGTAAATAAGAAGTGAGAAGTTTTTCCTGTTTCCTCTCTTTCCCCATGGAGGTTACATCCATACTAGAAAATTAATCATGCAGGTCCAAGTTTGCAAGTTCAGGCCTTGAGACTTGATCACATGTGCAATTAAACTGTCAGCACTGCCACAGCATGGTTTTGGTCTGTATCATGAGCACTCCCCCAGCAATTCCTGGGAGCATTTCAGGATTTAGCAGGGGTCAGAGCCTATTCCCAGCAGGCTGTTTGGAAGTGGCCAGTCTGGCTGGGAGGCTAGGAGAGGACATTAATGGACAGGCCGACTGCCTGAGGCCCAAGAGCAGGTCCTGGCTCTTTTAAAATTCACTAATGTGGGTATACCTAAAAGTCTGTTTTTCTGCCCTTGGGATATCTGTGACCTAAAAGCAGCCTGGCAAGGCAGAAGAAGTGACAAGCTCACACAGTACCAGGTTACACTAGAAGATAGCATCACCTTAAAAGACAATCCTGTGGAGTTTAGGTAACTAAAGTGATGTTAAATATAATGTAGCCCTCACTATGGGCAGGAACTGCTTAATAACGTGGGTTACACATTGGTTAACCACAAAAGTCCCATCTCCGTGAAGTACGTAATATTATTTTAGTTACCACAAGTACCCAAGGGTGTGTTCATATTTGATGTTTCCTGCTACTGACATGTAAAAAGCCTCTGCAGAGGGTAAAAGGGGACCCTCCCTTTCTGAGATCACGGGGCCTGCTGTCGCCTGGACATCCCACTGCTGCGAGGCCCCTGGCAGCAAGCTCCTAGGAAAACCGTCCACATGTTTTCCTCTATTAGGGGCAAATTACAGCTTGCATCCCCCCTGCTGCAAGTGACAGGTAGCCAAAACGGTACTACATGCTTTATATCACCTTGCATGTCCAGGGCAAGGGTGCTGAGCTCATGGCCCCGCCAAGCTGTGCAATGTCTCCTTTCTGGCCAGCTCTCACCCATTGCACCAAGTTACCCCTGACTATGAGAACTCCTGGTACATTAGGACCCAGCCTTTTCTTGTTCCTGTATTTTCCCATTGCTTTCCCATCCCGCTGCCAGGTGCTGGCAGCAAGAGTGCTCCATTGTGTCTGTGCGCCCCGTGGGAAGGCTGTCTTCTGGGACAGGGCGAGAGGTGGCAAGGGGATGGCTATCAGCCTGACCTGGCCTCCAGTGCTGCTTGCAAAAGCGCCATCCGTCGTTCCCATCCCCGCTCTGTAAAAGAAGGATAAGGATATTCAGCTGTTACCAAGGTCTGTGAGGAATCAGAGTAGAGTTAACTGGGGATTTCTAAGTGAAATAAGTTGTTTTTCAGAAAAAAAAAAATATTTCTTGAAAGGAAAACGTTGGTGGGGACATGCATGTTTTAGCAGGAGTCCCACGTGCAGAGTTTTCCAATGCCCAGGGCATAGTATCTGGGTGAAACCAGCACGGAAGACACAAGCAGTGCTGACAGTGAGGGAGCTGGGATGCATGGGTCAGCCCTGCAGCTCCCATGGGGACCTCACCTCCGAGGCACCCAAAGGCAGATGCTTCCTCTCTTTCTTGCTCTGTCCTTTTTACAGCTTTTTGAAGTTTTTCATGCTATAGAATGGGAACATCCCTGGATTCTTGGCAATGTCTTGGGCTGGGGAGCTGTTTTACAGCCAGCTTGAATGGGGAGATGTTTGTACAGTACCATGAAAATGTAAATTTTTACAGAAGATGTACATATGAAGGCAAGGTTTTACCACAACACATATCGAAATTAGGCAGCCAGCTGTTGCCTGATCCCCTTCTCTAGTTTCAGAAATCCTGTTCGTTGCTAAGAAAAAGAGAATATGTATTTTAGATTTTGCTTCAAAATAGACCCAGGATTTAAATGGGAGTATGGATTACTCATGGTGCCCTTAAGAAAAACATCTACTAGATTCCAGTAAGAAGAGAGGAGGCAGACCTTTAATTTATAATGATAAACTTAAAGTCCATATAAATATATGGTGCCATCAGAACAGCGATGCTGGGAGATGAAATAAATCTTCGATGGCTAGTCGACCTCATATATGGTATGTGCCTTGCCTCTACTAACACATCACATCCATCCAAGGGGCTACCATAAATTTTACAAGTTTAAAATTCTCTTGATCCTTTTACTTACAAGTACCCAGTGGAATGTAACATTTATCCATTTATAAATGCAGCATTGCTATTTATAACTCTGAAGCTATCAGGATTTTTTTTTTCCCCCTGAAATCTTGGAATAATTCAACCCGATGAAAGACAAATCATCTTTCATTTCTCTTATTTAACACTTTTAACTGCTGGGGGTGTGAATGTGGAAACTATCCTAGTAATGTCATCTCAGATGATACTGAATTCCAGCATATAATTTATCTTCAGAGAGACAGAAAGTGATTCAATCTACAGGGAGCCATAAAGAGATTTGCCTGGCAGAAATTAATACATGCGTTTGGTCACTCTAAGTAAGTAACAGAGCAGATCTAGCAATGCCATAAACTGCAGAAAGTCATGCCCAATTTTGGCAGTAACTCTGTGGTCAGAGCGAAGCTGGGAAAAGGCATGCATCTATAACTATCTCATTCTTCCACACTTCCACATATTTAATTCATTCACCTGTTGCATTTGTCACCAAACAAGAGGGTGGGCTCTTTAGAGAAGGAACTTCCACTTTATTACTGGCTTGTACAATGCCTGCCACTACAGGAACTCGATCTCACCTTGGGCAGAGGTCTTTAAGGTAGTATTGCAATGTAAATGATAACTATAATTTGAATTCTTGCCTGCCTTCCTCTTGCTCGCACACACACACGCACACACACACACACACACATAGTCTCTCCAGGAGCCATTAACAATGCCTCAAGAGGCTTGATTCTGGCCTAATTTATGCCAGCCTTATAATGATTAACAAAATTTACCTCAGCAGAATTACTGTTGATTTATGTCTGCACCAGAAATAGACACTGGGCAGACGTTACTGGAACGTGGTACATGCAATTATCCTTTCCAGGGGAGGAAAAACAGAGCCAGAAGACCCAGACCACAGACACGAAAGGAAATGAAGCCAGGCAGCTTGCAAAAAGACAGTGCGGCAACACGCACTGTGCCAGCCTGACCTCCATCCTCAGTTTCCCGGGCACTGTCTGCATGTACACAAAAACCGCACACTTGTCACGCTGCCGCTCTTCCCGGACCTGCACGGAGGCAGGGGCTACTGCCAAGAGCTGCTTCTCTCAATCGCCATTCATTTGATTTTGCAGGGGGAAGGCCAGTGGTACAGCCCACCTCCTTGGCCATGAGATGGGACGATGAGGGGGCGATAACTTCCTACAACCTCATCCTTTACTCCAGGCCTCTCCCACGGGGGAGATCACGCACGCTCCTGATCTGAGACAGAGTGCGTGGGCTCTAGCATTACAAGGTGCACGTTAATCGTTATCAAGATGCAAATGCCTCCCTGAGCATGTCACCAGGTTGCACGGAGGTTTCCACCACCAGCTGATCCATCTTCCCAGCTACTTGGCACCAACTCCACTGCAGAAAGAGATCGAGGTGGCAGCAGGCCAGCGAGCCTTGACTCCCCAGTCGGCACCATCTCTTTGAAGCTGGCAGAAGAGCAAGCAGATAGAAAGATTCCAGCTCTACTCATGGAAAAGGACAGCCACAGCCCTCTGGCATGGACTCGTCTTGTTGGCCTATTATGGGGCCATGGAGGAGCAGCCCTCTGTTCACCTCAAAACATCACAAGAGAAATTTTACCATCACTGGCAAGTTAGGACCAGATGTGATTTACTTCAATCAAAACAGCTACTGAGAGGTCCCAGCAGCCACGTTCCTAGTGCAATAAGTACAGATCAGCTATCTAGGGAAATATGTAATCTCTGATTAGGAAAGGAGGGTTGAGCAGAAATGAGATCACTGGCTTACTGCTGTATTAGAGCAGAAGCTAGGGTGTTTTTATTTTCCTTCCTTTTTCTTGCAAGTGAATAGTTTTAGATGATACATTTATCTGTAAGAATAAAACTCTGCTTCAGGCCCTTTTGCCTCATGTGCATTCCAATATAGGGAGAACCAATGAATTTTGAAAGTCCAATAAGAATCTCCTTTATCAGCTGAAACATCCCCAGTATTTTGAGATAAGGATTTATTTCAGCAGTTTCAAAGCTCTCTTGCTGCCACTCCCCAGCATGGGGGTTGCTGGACTGCATGATTTGATCATAAATTGTGCAAATGTTCAGAGCAATTTTAATTAATGGAAATTTTGCATCTTAATGAAGGGGGTGATGGAGCCCTCCAGCAACAGAAACAATTACATATTAACTTGATGAAATAGCACTAAGATTGCTGCAGTGAAACTGGTTTGCAGTTGATTCAGAAATCTTCTCCTGGGCTCTTGCAGTGGCATCCCAGCCTTGCCCACAGTGAATGAGCAGTGGTGCAATGGCCTGGAGCAAATGCTAAGGGAAAGTACAGCTCCTGGAGTCCTGCTGATCTGGGCAGGTTACATCAGGTGTTAACAGCTTTACTCACCTGTGGATTTGCCTGAGCGGCAGAGAGCGGAAAGAGGAAGGACCTGAGACCTTCTTTCTTCCTTGTCGTCAGCACTGGGTCCTGGCTGCTCTCTGGGAGCATCCAGTGACCCTTCCTTAGCATTGAGAACAGAAGAGAAGCTATTCTGCACTCTTCCCTTTTCATTGCTTCTCCAGATTTGCTGCCCTAAACAGGAGCAAATGGCAGCTTAGCTCAGTTTCTTGATTCAAATCAGCATGGAAACACAGAAAAATGTTTTCACCCTTTTTTGCAATTCCTCCCTCCAGTGAAGTGATTTTCATGTTTTCCAGATGAGAATCTGCATAGCTACATTTCAATATGTAGGACTTGCTTTTGAAGCTTTGAAATTGTACTGCGCTTGGCAATGAACCAAAAGGGCAGTCATCTGAGTGTTTAATGTTGTTGGGGAACTTGCTTCTGCATGCATTCCTGAGAACAGGGCCAAGGCACCAGAAAATATTTTGCCACCAGAAATTATTTATAAAGCATAGAGGAAGTTTAAGATGACAGGAAACATTAAGACTTTCCAGCTTGTTGAACAGAGAGGGATGCAATATAGTTGCTTAGCAGGTCTTGCTAGTTCACAGCATATTTCATGAATTTCCTCTCTCCAAATACTTTACAGTAAATAACAACTGAATGGCCTGACATTTTTTCATCTGGACAGAGACAAGTGAAATCTAAATAAAACGTCAGTGAGCTCTGAAGAAGCTTGCAGTCAAGTTGAGGACTGATTTCAGATCATCTCAGTCAGGATTCAGGCTTAATCATCTGACTACTCTGCCCATGCACACGTACCCCAACGGCAGCATGCACTCTACTCATATCCAAGCCCTTAGACGTAATGGAGCAGGTCTGGAGTCAGCGTAAATGGTTCTGCCTCACTTCACCTCACTCACTCTACCTTACTATCAAGCAAAGCATTGGGAATCAGATCTCCTCAAATGCTCATTCATATCCAGATCATCAACTACCAGAACAAAAGGGGACAGAACTGGCAAGGGTGATGGAAGCAGTATATTTTATCTGCACTGTCTTCTGAATACCACCACAGAAAAGCTATTAGAGTAAATCTCCTAAAATGATAGCAGAGTGAGGTTCATATTGTAACATCTGGAAGGGAGAGATACAGGCAGATTTAGCCAAACACAGCAATGTGGTTTCTCTACCCAACCTTTGAAAAGACCTTTAAGTCCTGACTGTACCGCAGTGGCTAAAAACTCAACTCCTCCTACTTTGTATAGTAGGTCTCCTCTCTCTGCCCTCGTTTCTGTGGTCCTGACCTTGTGTGCAGTCTGTGCAGTTATGCTGGTATTATCTAATCAACTCCTCTGTATTTTTGCCGCTTCCCTGCTCACTCTGCCTCTTTTTTCCACTGTAGGAATTGCGGTACATTATTTTTTGCTGTTATTACACTGTCAACTGCCATTTTGAGACAGCCTGCCTGCCTGCTTCTCATAATCTGTACCTTGGTAATCCTTCCTAAATGGTGATCTGCACAGCCGCTTGCAAGGAAGAGTATGCAAGAAAGGTAACAGAAGAGCATGCAGACAAAAGAGCGCTCCTGAAGTCTAACCAGGTCATTACATAAAAGGTGGATATTGCCACTAAATTTTGAGTGGGACGTCCCCTCACTAGTAGGCACCAGGCCTGCTCTGACCAGACCTCTCCTTGATCTGAGCTTTTGTGTGTCTATGCTTAGAAATAGGTGCCAGGCTCCTATGATGGTGTGTGCAGAACTGCAGACATCCACAGAGTCTTGAGACCAAGCAAATCTCCCCAGGGTTAGGGAGGCAGCTGATTTTGGGATCTAAATTTGTCCCCTTAAGTCCTACATTAAGTGCCTAAGTGAGAATTTTTCAGTGGGAACTATATCTAGATTATCCTTGGTCTTGGTCCTCACTCCTTTCGTTGTTCTTGTTCTATTCATACAGGCAAAGAACACTTTGCTATTTCATGTATGTTATTTCATACATGCTATTTCATATCTAACTTACCTCACCTCTCAGCAGCTCTCATTTTATATCTCTCTCAGGCTTTGACATAGCTACCTCTATTTGTCAGGGTTTTTTTCTAAACCTCTTTCATTTTATACTTACTCCTAGTATTGCCCTTACCTCCAAATTTTCTCAAATTTGAAATGCTCATTCTGGATAATTTTAGGATCTTTTACTTAAAGAAACCCGTCTCCTCCATTCTCAAGGCTCTGGGGTGCTCAGTTCAGGTGACTTCCTGAACTGGTAATTTCCTTCATTTACCAAAATTTATTTTTTGAATATTAATAACCTTGTCAATGGATATACTTCCGTTTATCCTTTGTGCAACTTAAATTGAATCAACTTACAATTACGCAAGCCAAGGCCATTTCCTACAGTCAGTTTTCTCTCACAGCCAGAGCATGACTAACATTGGATAATGAAAATCATAAGAGTCAGTATCTCCGATCTGGTCGTTAGTCAATTAAACCTAAAGCTGTGACAACAGCCTCCTTTATCTCCCAGCTTAGCCCCTGTAAGTGTAATAAAAAGAAGGGAGAGGGGACAAATTCTTGTCTGGCCCTCTCAGAACCAGTTAATGCTCTGAAGCATGAAAGCCAATTCTCCATATTCTAGCTTGTGGAATTACAAATTTCACTGAATCTAATATTATACCATTCATTTTTTGACTGTGTTACCCTCCATCAGCCTCAAATGCCAGGTACCTCTAGCGTGGAAGAATATTTATAATTTTGAATGGTGTTATGCTGTGGGGTCCTTGAACCTCTTCTGTCCTCATGGATTGTAGAAGAAAAATACGAGACAATTTACTATTGCCCACCATGGCATCAGGAGATCCTTTGAGCTCTTGTAGAGTTCTTTAACTCTGCATCTCAAAATATGGGGAAAGTTATTCCTTATGGCGTCAGAGAAGAAGTGGGTATGAGAACAGCTGATTTGTGCAAAGATCTAGTCATTGTTTTCCAGATTCATGGTTGGGGATTTGAAGGATCATTTAAACTGTGCATGGAGATTCACAAAATGATAATCAAAGAATAACCAGAAGACTAACAAAGATATGTAAAGAGTGGCCACTGCTCTGGTTGGAGAAGTGGGCGACAGCTTTTGTAAAAATATTATCAATATATTTGCCTGTCAAATATAAAATCTGAGCTTGAAAAAATATAAGTCTATAATTGTCACTAGTTTTAGAAGGACCACTGTGCAGAAGATAACAATACAATCCCATTATCTCATGTGTAATGTATTGCTTTGACTTAAAATGAAATGTCCTACATTTACAAATTAAAGGGACTACCAGAGAGCATCAACTCCACTTAGAAACTTCTGATTTGTGAACCACAATGAGCAATAAAGTTTCTTAGGGATTAATTCTCCTCTCAATACCATGAAATTCTATGCTCTCAGATTTAGAATTTGCCTACTATTTCTTACGAGAAGAGTTGTTCTTTTTAATCAAAAGTAAGGGAAAGTCACTGTCTGAGCTTGTCATCTAATGAAGAGGGGAGACAGGGATGTGAGACGTTTTAGGAAACAGTAGATTTGTCCCCCAAAATGAAGTTTCGGTCATTTTTGGCACATCCAACCTAAAATACAGAGGTAGTGGGGGCCTGCTTGAATTTTATCCAGTTTTTCAGTTGTAGAGATCTTTACCTTGCTGTAAAAAGAACAGTGCCTCTCCTGCCTAACGGGACATAACACTATAGTTATGGTCTCTAACCGGAAAACTACTGGTATTTGTATGGCACTTTTACTACTTCCTGATACTGTTCTCCTTTGCATTAACTGACTAAATACTGTTTAGTGCATAACATGGAACCCAGGTTCTGCACAGTGGGTAACCCTGCAATTGGAAGAGACCGTCTTCCTCACTTTCTTGCAGCCTGGCCCAGCGGACTAGTCTGTATGTGCTTACAGAGTCATACTGTCATCCACGCTGGAAGGAGACCTCAGCAGGTCTCTAGTCCAACCTCCTGCTCACAGCAGGGTCAGCTCTGCGGTCAGACTAGGTTGCTCAGGGGTTCATCCACTTGAGTTCTGGAAACCTCCAAGGATGGAGACTGCACAGCCTCTCTGGGCAGCCTGCTACAATGCTCGACCGCCCTCATTGCGGGAACTTTTTCTCCATGTCAAGCTAGAACCTCCTAGATTCATTTTATGATCACTGTCTCTCTTTTTGCTACCATGCACCTCCAAAAAAAGGCCTCTCAGTAGGTACCGGCAGGCTGGTCTTAGGTTCCTCTGAAGCCAGTTTTTTTTCAGGCTGAAAAAGCCCAGGTCCTTCAGTTTGTTCTCACAGGGCAAGTACTCCAGCCATGATCTCCCAGTAATGGCCCTGAGAACATTTACCTGCAGTGGCAACTCCATGGCCATACTGTTAGAGTATGTACTAGGAAGCTTCAAATCTATGTTTTTTTTCCAAATTGAAGAATTGTTTACACACAGCACCCTAAAATGTCTATTTCTTATGACTAAATCATATAATGTTGAGATAATCTGGTAGCATTTGGGAGCTACTGTTGTGGGTAGATGGCACTAACGCTTAAGAACAGAAGTTGAAATATCTCACTGGAAAATATTTTCAAGCAGAAAAAATAGCTTTTTTCAAGAAGTTAAATGCATTTCTGAAGAAAGTCTCCTTGCTCTAAAACAAAAATCGGGAAGTGAACAAAATTTCAAACAAACATGGAAGTATTTTGAATTTTCAGCCAAAAAAACCCGTGTTCAATCAGCATTAAGGTTGTAGGGGCTTTCTTTTTCCCTATGAACATGCAATGAACAACTTTCCTGAGGAAAAAAGTTCTATTGCACTTTTATGAACGTTGTTCATGAAAAAATGTTTTTTTCTAACCAGCTCTTACAGAAGACATGATCACTCCCACTGCATGTCATAAATTACCGCAGTAGAGCACTCATGACAGTCTTCTGACAGGGCCATTTTTTAAACTATAATAGGTAGATCTCCTTAGCCTCTCCTCCAGTCTTGTCATAAATCTATCACACCAGCCCCTGGGTTTCCATTTCAGCCTACACACACCTGCCTTATGTCCTTATACTTTCTCTAACGTAATTTATTTGTGCATAGCAGCTTTTCTCACAAGTATCTCACAGCTAGGGAGCACAGCATCATCCCTGCCCATATCTGAGCATTGCCTTTTGGCTCAGCTTCCCCTGGCAGCAGGATGAGAAGTGCCCTCAAGATTACATTACCCAGGTATTGTGTGGCTCCTGCCATAGTCAGAAATGGCACAACAAGCTGTGCAAAAAGGCACACTTGTGCGCTGTCCTGAAGGCCCTTGTCTGGGTGAGTTCGCCATGGCAGGGAAGTTATCCTGGAAGAATAAGGAGCAGAGGTTTTTAGGTAGCCACTGGTCCTTGACTCCAGCTCCTCAAGGTGAGACGAAGACCATAACCTCATTTTGATCTGACAAGAATATCAGTACTTTCTTTACACTTTTGAAGTGGAAAAAGGGGCTACATCCTTTTCAACTCCATACTTCCTTAGGAGCAAAGCAAGACTCTTCCCCACCTCCCCTACATTCACCTTCTAAACCGTTTACCACCCTTATCTGCTCATTTCTGAGTCCAGGCAACTACACAGCAACTACACAGCACAATTAACGCGACATGTTAGATAGCTGTTAAGAGATATAGGTGCCTAATCTGAGCTGATGCCCCCCAAGGCATAATCATTGTCTTTTACCTATTTTAATCACGTCTTCTTTGGGCCTTTGGGCCATAGCCAAAGTTTCTGCCATTATAAGGCAAGTTCAGATCAGGCAAATTTGTGATTTCCCGACAATCCCCCTTCCTGCCTCTTGTAGGGCTGACACCAAGGTCCCATGTAATTCCTGCCTCCCCAATCCCATCCTTGTCCCATCCTAGCCTGCCTGATTCGCGCAGCCTTAGCCTGACTGCTGGTCTATTGAGGATTCCAGCTTTTTCACATCTGCATCCTGAGCTCCCCCCACATTTTTTCCAGTACATGAAAGCCCAGGAGAGCCGTGGCCTCACCTCCCCGTGCCCCAGCTTAGTCGATTCTCTGCACTCCCACACCTGCGCACAACAAGAGGTGACACTGCAGAGGCCCCACAGCCTAATCAAAGCATGACCAGATCCCACAGCTAGACCCACGAGGGTCCTTTTGTGGGGCTGTGATGTCCATCTGCTCTGACACCTCACTTGCCAAATCCAGTCCTTTGTCACAACCTACCATCCACCAACTGGCTATGCCTGGAAACCGACATACCTTGGCAGGTGGCTCACTCCAGTACTGTGGACTGTGGAGTATAGGCTTCTAAGCCAAGGCATCAAGCACAGAATCAAAGGTATATATGTCAGGCTGCTGCCTTTTACCTTTCTTTTCCCTTTTCCCAGACCGTCACTAAACATGCTCCATACTATGAATGACAGCAGAGAAGGCACCGCTGGTCATGAGCCCAGCCTACCGACCCTCTAACAGAAAAGGAACAGGAAATCCAAACCTTGCTAAACTGTTGGGTTCTCGCTGAGTCCCTCTGGGGAGGCATCACTCCTCTAGACTTTGGGTGTCTGCAAGAGAAGCAGCTCATCTACCCTGACTCAGGTGTCCACAGCATTGTAGGGTAAATCACATGCTCAAAAGGTATGTTTCTCTTCCTTGACTTTAAGGGAAGCCCCACACGGCTGGCTCAGAGGCAGGCATCGACACTCAGATGAGTCCTGCGCTCTGGGCCAGCAGCCGCAAGTTGGAAGGCCCTGTCCCTTCCCACCCCTGGCAGCCTAGGGCTGTCCGGAGAGGACAGCCAAAGCTGCTCACTGGAAAGGGGAAACCCAGGACTGGACTCAGCTCTGTGCTCGGCCCTCCATGGCCACTTCTCTCCTCATCTCCTCTGCTTCCTGGGCCACGGTAGGACAAGGCAGAGGTCACGGTGGTTAATGCCTGACTGGGAGTCACCCTTGTAAAATGGAGCCAGTACCCACTTTAGAGAAGTCAAAAGGTTTTCTAAATTATTGAGGGCTTTTTTTTAGCACTCAGTAGCCTTAGGACTGGGGGAGGGGATGAGGAAGTTAGCATTGAGCCTCTTTCCTCATGTTTCCCAGCTCCTCTGGTTGTTCACGGGACCCAGATTTTCCCCCAGGAACATCAGTGCATTTTTAATCCAAAAATTTGCTATGTAACTCGTTTAATATTTCACTTGCAAAACAGACAGCCTGGGTCATTTATGGCATCCTGCTGGATGGGTGTAGTTCAGCACTTTGACTGTTGAGCAGTACCGTGTAAACAGCCATGGGGATGGTCTCACCTAATCGCTTTACATATCACCCCCTTTGAATCCACCTCCTCTAGGAACACGTTTCTCATATTGCGTTGCCTTGGCCCCTAAGCATTTATTTGAACAGACAGCTACAGCTGGGGATTTTTGTCTCTGCACAAACTTTGAACAGCTGCTTGTGGTTGTGCCCACCCCTCCTCTCCAAAGGGCTGTGCTCTGTGTCTGGAAAGAACCTCATCAGGCTGGGAGGGACCAAATAGTAACAGTTCCCAGGGCGTCATTGCCCAGAAACGGGAGCAGAGCACGGCCTAGGCAGGACAGGGTAAGGCTACGCAGAGAACTGTGTGATGAATCCCACAGGACACATGTGGAACCCATTGAAAATCATCAGTGAGTAACAAGGTTTCTTATAGCATGAAGCGATGATGAGCTGGGTTTAGAAAAAGCTGCACACATGGGACATTGTTTTCCCACCCAGGCTACACCTCCTCTGCATATATTTGAGGCCCAGGGGAACATCGCTGGGATGAGCTCGTAAAACCTAGATACGCTTAGGGCATTTATCTGTACGCACCATCTGTACACAGACGATAGCATCAGTATAAGGAGTTTTCATCGCTTGAAGCTGAATGGTCCCAGGGAACTTTGCAAATATAAACTGAACCCTTCCAAGGATGCAGCTTATGACTGGCTTAACCCAAGTGGTTGAGCTACCACCAAAGCAGAGGTCCTGCCCTTCTACCACCCCATCCCTTTACTCCCCTCCTCCCTCCTTGCCATTTTGCTACAAATTTGGGAAGTTTTGTGGTATAACCTTACTGATCCAGCTAAAAATTAGTTTGCCTTTTTTTTTTGGGTGGGTTGATTTTCAGCCAGACCGCTGGCCTGATCAGATACACCGAGCAGCCACAAGGGCGCTGAGCTAACCCAAGGGAGGTAGTTTAAAATATATGCGAAGAGAACTGTTTTGTCTGTGCAAACAAGGCCAAAGAGCAAATAAGACTTAACTAGTATGGACTCCATTTCCTGAAGCATTTCCTGATACCTTGCCTTGTGTGTCAGTATGCTAACACTGTTGCTGTAGTAGGGGTTTAGGCTATAAAAAAAAAAAAAAACCAAAAGCACTTAAAAATTTTTTTAAATTGTTTTATTCTGAAGTTACGCTGAAGCAAGACACCTCTACATTATGAGAACTTTCTTCTCTTCTGGAGTGAAACTTCAGACTAAATCAACATGACTTTGCAAATTATTCTCATTGCACGGGACTGCTTTTTTTTTCTAATGGAAAATAATTTCTCAGCAAGTTACACCCCAAAGCTTGGGAATGTGGGAAATCCAGATCAGGAGCAAGCTGTAAATGTGTCTGCTTGGCCTCTTTGCTAATTGGGAAGGATGTAGGTATTGCTGTGGCCTGGAGATTTCTCAAGGTGAGGCAGGGAGGTGTGGTCTCTGATGAGATTAGGAAATCTCTTTCTTCCTTTTCATTGCTTATACCGTAGACAACGATATAAATGTGCAGAATGTGAGCTTGTAAAACCTTTCAATCTTAGCTAAAGCTTTACATTCCAGCTGTCTAGTTTTTACTTGTTTACCTTGGAGCCTGGCTTCAAGGAATACGATAGAAGAGATAATTGGAGCCGAGTGGCTGCCAGCAAGGGAAAAAATAATGTTTCAATAAAAAGGATTTTATTCTGCTAAGGATGCTTACAGGAACAAATGGGACCCTTAGGTGCAAAACAGAAATAATCCTAAGCATCTCTCTCGCTCTCTCTACCCGTGTGCCTCCCCTGAAAAGGTTCCATACCACCCCACATTGCTGCGCACATAGATTTCTATCAGTGTCTCGATGCCTCTCCATGATGGGCCCCAGGAGCTTTTAGGGCCAGGCTGTTAAAAAGGCACTGTGGGTCGGATGAGTGTGATAGCTGGGGATGAGCAAGGACCTGGGCATCTGCCTCCCAGGCCTCCTCGCATCTCCCTCTCTGGGGCACGGCCATGTGTAGCGCATAGAGCCAGTTTTGGAAAAAGCTGAGCCCCAGAGCTGCCCCTGCTCGCTGTCATGCCAGTCAAGCCTTCAAGCCTTGCCTCCTTCCAGCTCCTGGAGTGCTCAGTGCTGTGATTTGTCCAGCACAGAGATAAGAATAAACTTGGAAACTCAAGTAATACCTCATGATTTTAACTCTGTTTCTCCACCACTGCAACCCTAATCTTCCTTCAAGAGACAAGAGGTTTTCAGGTTGTCGCGGCCTAACTTTTGAAAACATGGTCATGACCGTGTAACCTCAGCCTATCTCTAAGCAAAGTCTTCTGAAGGAAATACTCTGTTTACGTGCAGCGCCTGCCTTGTTTTCTGCTTCATAAAGTCAGGAGCATGGCGTCTGTTTGCAACAACAAAGTCAAAATAAAGATCAGTCAAGGCTATAGTAGTGGTTTATATTAAAGCTTTGCTGCTAATCACTGCATCCCTGCAGCCCTTGAGCAGCTAGGCCTCTGGGTTGGCTGATTTCAATGGTTGGTCCATTCAAATCCTCTAACCAGCTTTCTAGTAAGTCACTAAAATAGCATCTTCAAATGTTGTGCATGAGAAATCCTGGGCACTGCACATTTTGGTTAATAACACCAAATGGAGCTCGAACTTCAGAAAAGAACTGGCTAGTTAAATCAGCTTTTCCAACCAGAGTTTGAAAGTCCACGTGCGTATCTTGTGTCTTACAGCTGTGATAGGAACTGGGATGCTCAGACTTGCTGACAGCCATCCCTGGTGGACGTGGCAGCAGGCAGCTTGTCTCATCCTCAGTGGGGAGCTCCTGTTTCTGTTTCACTTGAGCTATTACAGTGGAGCACCATAAATAATCGTAGATCACAGAGGTAGGATCAGCCTTACCCTGCTAGGCTCGACCATCCCCTATCCCACTGCCTTGAGGGAATGTCCCCGCGCCAGCTCTCTGAAGCCTTTTAGCTGTGCTGGGGATGCCTAAGTCGGGGCAGCTCCATTGGCAAGGGCTGAGGTTGCCACGGGAAAGGTCTTTCCCACACCCCCGACTGTGTCTCGGAGCCAATAACGAACTCTTCTGTGATTGCACCATGCAGGGGGCCAACAAAATCATGTGGCTGCAAACATAAGGTGAATTCAAAACTGTCTGACCCACCAGGCTCAGAGGGTTGTGATCAGCGGCACCAAGTCCAGCTGGAGACCAGTCACTAGCAGTGTCCCCCAGGGCTGGATACTGGGGTCAGTACTGCTTAATATCTTCAATAACGAGCAGCACGATGGGACAGAGTGCACCCTCAGCAAGTTTGCTGATGATACAAAACTGGGGGGAGTGGCTGCTACACCATACGGCTGTGCTACCATTCAGGGGGGACCTTGACAGGCTCGAGAGACGGGCAGAGAGGAACCTCCTGAAGTTCAACCAAGGCAAGTGCAGGGTCCTGCACCCGGGCAGGAATAACCCCATGCGCCAGTGCAGGCTGGGGGCTGACCTGCTGGAAGGCAGCTCTGCAGAGAAGGACCTGGAGGTCCTGGTGAACAGCAAGCTGACCATGAGCCAGCAATGTGCCCTCGCAGTAAAGAAGGCCGGTGGTATCCTGGCCTGCATTAGGCAGAGTGTTGCCAGCAGGTGGAGGGAGGTGATCCTGCCCCTCTCCTCAGCCCTGGTGAGGCCACACGTGGAGTGGTGTGTGTAGTGCTGGCCTCCCCAATACAAGAAAGACACGGACATGCTGCAGTGAGTCCAGCAAAGGGCCACAGAGACGATGAAGGGACTGGAGCATCTCTCCTATGGGGAAGGCTGAGAGAGCAGGAGCCTGGAGAAGAGAAGGCTCAGAGGGGATCTGATCAATGCAATCTCACTAAGGATCTGAAGGGAGGGTGTCAAGAGGATGGGGCCAGACTCTTGTCAGTGGTGCCCAGCGATAGGACGAGAGGCAACGGGCACAAACTGAAACCCAGGAAATTCCACTTGGACACAAAACACTTCACTGTGAGACTAGCTGAACATCGGAACAGGTTGCCCAGAGAGGTAGTGGAGTCTCCATCCTCGGAGGTATTCAAAGCCTGACTGGACATGGTCCTGGGCAACCCGCTCTAGGTGACCGTGCTTGAGCAGGGGGTTTGGACTAGATGATCTCCAGAGGTCCCTTCCAACCCCAACTGTTCTGCATTTCTGCATGGAGCACTCTCAGTTTCTACTAAGGCCTTTCTGCTGTTTACTTCATCCTTCTTCCCTTTTTTGGGGGGCATGGGCCACCGATTATTGTCCTTGCCTGTTTTGCTGTAGTCATTAGCCTGCATGCTGGAGCTGGGATGCTCCATCTAGTTAGATTCTTCACAGAGCCAGCCTCCTCATGGGGCTGTGTGCCATATCCTGATTTAGGCTCCAGCGTACCCTCTTTTCCTTCCTTTGCATAGCTCTTTGAGCATGAAGGAGCAGCAGAAAGAAGCCCAAGGCAGAGATCCTCCCAGCTGTTTGTGGCAGATCTAGCCTAGTTCATGCATATGGCATTGCCAACAAGAGAAGTAGAAAGAGGAGGGAAGAATGTACTGTGAAGAAATGAGAATCGAGACGCCTGGTCTGCATAACCCCTCCTTTGGTGGCTAGCCAAGCAGGGGACACTGACCTGTTTTGAAAGTGATTGCTACTGTCCATCAGCAAATACACAGGGGTAAACTCAGCATCTATTTTCGACAGAATAAAAGACAAACTCCATATATGGAATAAAAGACAAACCCCACACATGCCATCATCTCCTTCTCTCTGCTCCACCAAGAGCAATGGTTAAAATGAAGCACATGATTGAATGCTTGGCTGGATCAGGGCCCAAATTCACTTGAATAGTGATAGGGAGTAATATACAGTTTAAGTGAAGACAGGCCGAAGGTGCAGATGGTTATTTATCCTAGCCACGGGTCTTGTGAGCAATGAGGGTATGTTTGAGGCCCTCATGGGGGCTGGAAAGAAGGGAGAGGGATGAGAGATGCCGTATGGAAAGTCATCACTTTATGGACATAAAAGCCCCCTAAAACCAACTTCTCTCAGAAATTAAAACAGCAGAGAATGTGTAAGTGAATGAAACAGGATTATCTCTAAGAAAGCCTGTTTGGATTCAGTGACAAAGCAGACTGGTATTTTCTTGGATGTTTATTAGCATTTGCATCCCTTTAGGCTGCAGATATCCACATAGCAACTAACTGCTTGGTCACTTACTATGTGGGGCCCCAACTGGCCCTGTTCAAGCCAAACTGTGCCCATGGCAGGAACAGAGGGAGGGAAAAGAAGGAAAATACCACTGATCCACTCTCACATCTCCCTTGTTGTAGGACAGTGCCAGATGGCTGATTCAGCACCAGCAGAAGGTAGGCAGCCTCAGGGAGCCTGCAGCTGATGCACAGTTCCCTCCAGCCCCAAAACCACTCTTAAAAAAAAAAAAAGTCAGTGCACATTCTAGATTTCTTTAAGATGAAAATGCCCCAGTCTCACTATCCTTTCAGAGTGCAGACCTGCTAGCGGTATAAAAAGATTTGGTGCAGCTGGCAGCCAGCTGCTCTGTGCAGGCTAAGGTTAAAATGACAGCCGGTTTTGGATACAGCTCCCAACAAGTGGAAGTCTGGACTGCTGTACGATAGTTACTGAGATTTGGAAAAATAATGAAGGGACAGCTTGTGTCCTCATGGGTGTTGTCTCCTGATCCTTAGGAGAGTGTCACTAGAAGATACTGTGCTGGTCCCAGCTCTTTTCTTGTGGTTGCTGTGAGCTGCTATTTCCTACCTGGGTCCTGAGGATCTAAGGCTGAGCAAGCACCTCTCACTGGCAGAAGTGGTTCTGGCTTTTTCTTTCAAAGACTAAAGACTGGACAAGCACCTTCTCTTCTCCCCCCTCCCTCTTTCCCTTGTGATTCTGCTTGAAAAGCCCCAAGCCATTTGGGTGGCTTCACTGGGGCTGTCCCTGCAAGCAACTCAGCTTCCCAGTCGACAAGATGCCTGTTGAAGCCCAGAATTTCTTTCCCGCTGAGCAGCAGTAAGCAAACAAAGCTGGTCCTGTCTCATGGGGACAGCGCTGTGTGTCTGGCTGCCGGTCCTTCCTCCACAGCTGTGGGCTAGTGGAGCCCATTTCCCTTTGCAGTCCACAACAACCTGGAGGAATGACTGGAATTTTTAATGCAATGCCAAGCAACAAGAAATGTACTGCCTGCACGGCGCTGCCGTGCCCGTGCTTTATCTGCTCAGGGGTTTTGAACAATTGGTTGGAAACACAGCAGAATAAACAGTGCTGCTCGACCTCTGGCCTTTCCCCTTTTGTCCACAGAAGTTCAAGAAATTCCAGGGGCTAGGAGCCAAACATCTGTGTTTCCCTTTGCTAGGCGCCAAACGCTGTGTCCCCCATGTGAATCAGGCAAGGTATATTTAGAATATGAGACTGAGAAACCATTGGGAAGTAGGCGAGCACATCTGAGCTGTTGCTCTCCTGGTAGAAATTTTGCATAAGTTTTGGCATATATTTTTATCTCCATCCACATATCCTGGATCTTGCATACACAAACACAAACTGGCAGGCAATATATTTTTTAAGTCTGGGTTTGTTTTCTTGAAGCTGATAATTTTAAAAAGTGGGGATCTGAGCATTGTGGGCTCAATTTCCTAGCTGAGGTGTAGGCAGCCTGCTGCACCACATGAGGTGCCCTAGGGTAGCTGAAACATCTGCCATAGCCAGGAGATGGCCACAGAGTTTGCAGCAATAGCAGCCAGAGGCCAGCAAAGTGCCAAATGGCATCTTCAGCAGCACTGTGCACCACTGGTTAGGCAACTAAATTCAGCCTTATGGCACTTTTAAAGAGAGCAGCTGCGAGAACAGCAGACTCTAGGTCCACTCATTTCTTCTGCACACAGAGGCCTCACAGCCAGCCTCCAGGCAAGCTGCTCAGGGCTCCCTGGCTGTGGGCTCAGAGGCTTCATGTGTGGCTGGAATACCTAACCCACCAAGTATGTTCAAGCTGGGCAGCCCTGGCCATGCCAGTTGTCTTTCTTCTGGGCTTGCTGCCGGTGGAGAGAGCAGATCTGATTTTGCTGGCAGCCTCTGTGGACCTCAGTGGGCAATCCAGACTGATCCTATGTCTTTTTGAGAGACATCAACAAGGAGTGAATCTAGCACAGACCTTGGATCCTCAGCTCTACAGCCAGCTATACTACTAGCTTGCATAGAGCATTTCCTGCATCAGGGCTCAAAGCAAGGCCACAAAATAAATGATTTTTCAGTAGCACATGTATTTACACTCTCGGTTGTGTGAAAACGTTGCATGTTGTAAGAGTCACTCCTCTTACCGTCGACATACATAAATGACTAAACTGATAACAGCATTGGAGAAGTAGCCCGGATGTAGGTTCCCGTGTCTTTCATGTTAAACCACCATGCAGTTTGAGGGGAGAAACATTTAATTTTGAATTATTCCAAGAGGGGGTGCTATGTAGATTTCTGCTTGATTCTTCAGAAAAAGGTCTTGCATCAATCGCATCAGCCACCAGCAGCATTTGTCATGGTTTCAGCTTAGGACCTTGTTTTCCCTGCTGGCAGAGAAGTGAGAGCCCTGGGAAGGCAGCGCAGTCAGCACCAGAAACAACGTACCGCCTCTTCCTCCCCAGAGGCTGAAGCTCAGTGAATGAGTGAAACTCTCCAGAAGCCCATGGAATAAAAAACCACAAAGGTCCTAAAACCCAGCTTGTTCTTCACGTTACTCAGATTGAACGTCAGGATACTGGTAAATGAGCGGAAAAAAAGAGTTTCAGAATTTGTGACTTAGGTATATGCAGCTCGTCCTTAAGGTTTGGAGGACATATGGGAAAACAGAGTACTTTGTTGAGGTCTCCTGAGGGCTTATTTGGGAGCACTTTCTGTTCAGAATATTGCCAACTTCCAGCAGAATGCCTCCTGAGGGGCCAAGGAGCTCCTCAAGACAAACGAGATCCCTACCAGTTTGTCTTGTGTCCGCTTTGCATGTGTTTCAGATCATCATAATACATTTGGGCTGACTGTAGGGTGGTTGTTACAAACTGTTCCCTGAGACATTTCACCATGACACTGAGGACAGGATATACAATGCCATTAAAATAACTTGTTACCAAGTTGATTATGATGATCCATTGCCAAATCATTTAGCAATACTTCCCTGCGCACTCTCCATTTGCAATAAACATGCATTCTTGCAGCAGAGTTCATCTGGAATCTCAAGTATATTTTTGCAAGCCGTAAAGAAAAGCTGTGTGTCACCATAACAGATTATAACATTTTGATATTTCCCAGATCACTCGTGCTCTCATTCTTTAGCACTGCCCAGAGTCCTTCAGAACGGTCATCACACATGTGCTCTAAATAATATAAGCTCTGTGCATGTGATATTTATAGCCATGGAAAGCTTGCCCATTTCTTCCCGTGTTGTTTCCAAAAAATTCTTGAGTGATGGCATTTTACATCTTTTGCATGTTTCCCCTGTAGTTCTGAACACTGAACATATTTGTAATTACTGTCATTATTGCTGCTGATTACCTTATTAAGCCTACAAAGTGTACTCAGATTTAAGGGTAGAATTATAATTATACCACAGACTTGAGGAGAAAGGGCTGCATTTTGAAGTCAAAAGAACTTATGCAAACACCAGTATGCTCCAAAGACAAGAGGCAGTGTGTATTGCAAAGTCACTTCCACTTCACAGAAATGATACTGTTTTATTTTTAAATTACTTAATCTGAGCATCACTCTCTAAAGCACAGAGAAGAATGTGTTACATCTTATGCTATTGTTCATGTCAGATGACAATGGCTATTCATAGTAAGGAATTGTTTCGGGGGTCATTCAGCTACCCTCTAATCATTGTAATGAATCAAGCTGCATGCAGCCATCAGATAATGCAGAAGAATTCCAAACACGCTTATCTCCAAAATACAGAGAGAAAATAGGAGCATGCAAGTGTCATTTTGAAGTGGTTTACTAGAGTGACAGAAGTGTGCAAACTCTTTTCGATGTTGCGTAACATTGTTCTGCACATGTTGTTCTCCTCCTTCTGGTTCTGTGAATCAACCATTTATGTAATTATAGATGCAATTGGCAAAAGGCACCAACAGCACTAGCTAACTTCTGGAGAAAATTGCTGCTAAGATGGAAGTGCTTTCAACTTAGAGACATTTGGAAGATAATTGAGAGGACACTAGCCATTCAGCCTTGTGCATGCAGATGATAAACGATCTTATCGTCCCCTTAATGGTGTCTGCCTCTACTTCATAAACAACAATCTGGAGTGGTAAAAAATCAGGCCTCTTTCCTATCCTCTTGTGAAAAATTATGTCATCACTGCCTCCGGTCACATTTGTCCTCCTGGAGACCTGCAATCCTGGAGATCGAATCCAGGGCATCATTTACAGGATTATGAAAACTACACTCATGTGGATTCCCAATTACATGGAAGAATTTGCTTGGACAGATACTTGACAAATGTGAAAGCCCAAATGCAATCAGAAGGTGTGTGTGTATATATATGTGTGTGTGTGTGTGTGTATATCTGAATACTGCCTGTAAAGAACTTATAGACTATGCCAAATTGTTGTTTCAATTAGCTTTTACCTACTGCTATGTGTAAGAGGGCTGGCCAGAGCATCAATGACTGCATTTAGATGACTTTCAAGGGAATTTAACTTCTATATTGTAACTGCCTCTCTCAGTTGACTCCATAGGAAGTCATGGATTGGCAGTCCTGGGCAGCAGATGGTCTTAATCCTCTTGAATTTTACCCCTTGAAGTTTCCTGCTTCCTCCTGCAATAGTATTGGTCACAGCCTGGTGTTGGGTTTAGGGTTTGGCACAAAACCTGAGCAAAACCTTTGGAAGCATTTTGCACCTTTCCCCAGCGCAGGCAGTCTCCCCACGTGCTGAGTGAGGGCAGTTGAGCTGTGCTAGAGGCTTTCCCATCTCCTTTCCCAGTGGATAGTGGTGGCCATCATTGCCCATCCTCATTGTATCTTTCACTATAGGTAGATCAAGCAGGAATATGGCAGAGATATAACCTCAAATAGAAATGTGCAACCCATACTATAAACCTGCAGAGGGGAACGCTACTATCTAATTAGGATGCTAGCTCTCGACCTTTCATAAAGCTGCCTTGAAACCAAAGAGGAGTGGAAATGTATTTCTGAGCTTCATAGAAGAAGTATTATTTGAATTTATGCTCCAAGGTTTGCTCTTCAGTGACAGAGCATAGTAGATTAAGCTATGGAAAGCAGCATTTTTAAGGCCCATGCCCACTACCACTCAGAAGAGAGCGAATTTTGTGGCTATCTGCACCAGGAACTCGCTGACACCTGGGGCTTCTTATGCTAGGTGCTATATGAATACACGGTAAAAATAGGCTTCTGCTTTACAGATAGACAAACAGGAGAAGGAAGAAAGGACAACTGTCCCCCTTGTTCTACATGTGGGCACTGAAAGCACAGCACAGGGATTACTGGTTAAACAGTACCTGTTTTAGATCCTGTCAAAGAAGGAACGTTGTGTTAAAGGGACATTTAAGCTGACTGCTCTAATATTCTGGTTTTATTTTCAGCGTCACCAGAAAATCTGAGGCATTGCCAGAAGCTAGATGGAGATATTCTGAGTCTCAGAACAGAGCACTCACATGAAGACATGGCGAGTACGTGTCATGAGTATGGTGTGTTTCTTATGCCAACAGTCTCTTCAAGAAACTTCAAAAATCTAAGAAAATTTCCAAGCACATTCAAAACATGTTCATAGTGTCACAGCATAATTCAGATTGGAAAGGACCTCTGGGGAGCCTTCGGTCCAGCCTCCCACCCTTGCCCGAAGCAGGGTCTAAGCCTGAAGCATGCCCTCAAACCCTACTGCTGCAGGGCCCTCTCCTGCTCCCATCCAAGTCAGCAAACCTTTCCTAGTGGCTTTATATCTACTGATATCTGGCCTTTTTTTAGCGTCACCTCTCCTTTCAAATCTGACCTTACAGCACTTAAAAAAGCTCAACCCACCCTAGCCAAGCCCTTATGTCTTTCTGGACCTGTGGTTTCAGCTTTCTCCCCTCCAAGCAGGTGGCTTTGATAGTCACCATTCTGGTGCTGGTGCATGGGGTCGTAGAGCCTGATACGGTGCCTGTGTGGCGCCAGGTTCACGGCTGAGCCTCAGCATGTGCAAAGCCACACTGACAGGGCAAAGCATGCTCAGAAAGCCTGATGGGCAGTGCGGCGGCTAAGGAAGCCAAGCAGCCGCCCGCCACAACGCGGAAATGTTCTCCGCTTCGTGGGATTTGCACAGCAATAACTCAAGCTGACAACCTGAGATCCCAGCCTCGGGGGCGTTTCTGCCACCCCTTTGGGCTCAGGCAGTAACTAGCTCTGTTTGGATAAAGCAAGAATGAGCACTCTTCCTTGCTGCTTTGCTGTTTCACGCCTGGATTTGTGGTTTTCCTTTTTAGGACTTCTGTATAGCAGTGAGATGGCAGCCTCTCTTTATCTCAAGAATCAGTATGACACAGCCCTCAGCCCTCAGCCCTTCTCAGGTGCCCTCAACCCTGCAGTGGGGGGTCGTCACCAGAGGTATAAGTTCAGTTCTCTGCATTGTCTTACTTTTCTCACTAGGACTGCTTGAGACTTGCCAGCTATGGTAGTCATTTTATTGTTGTGGAGAAAAGCTGGAGAAAAGCTATTTTAACAAAAAACTACATATGTTTTTCTTATTAAAAGTACTTTCTGCAAGTGCCTTACACTGGACTTGACTTTGAAGGAATTTTTATTTGAGAAACATCGCATTCTTCCCAGCTTTGCCTCTTTGTTATGTCTCATATCCCAGACTGCAGCCCAAAAAGAGCAGAGAGGAGACTCTGTGGTAGTCCCTACACATAGGGCTGGGAAATAAGAGGGCTGATTGCCTCTCTCTAGCCCTGGAAAAAGCCACGGTGGGATGCTAAGATCTTTCCGCAACAGCTCAGAGTGACTATCAGCTCATAGGCATCCTGGAGGATAGCCTACAGCATGGCATTAGTGAGAGCAGTATGAATCTGGCATAAATCAAAGTGCTTTGACACTCTTCTCTATTGTGTACATGGGTACTATGTTCAACTGGAAAAATGAAATCAAAGCAGCGTGATGAGAGAGGTCAATTCCAGGATTCGTGCAGATCGCTGACGGCAGAATCTGTTTGTTGAGTATTAAAATTAAAAAATCAAAATAAAAAGGTATTTCCAATGTTTCTGAAATATTTAAACCTTGGCTAAATGGCTGTCTCAAGATTATTCAGATGTGCTTTTGCTACAGCATAATATGCATTAAAAAGTCAGATTAGCTCTGTGTGTGAGCATCTGCATTGAGCTAAGGATGGAAATACCCATACATTGTGGCAAGTATACATAATGAATCTGGTGGGAATCCTGTACAGGAAATGTTCAGCAATAAAAAAGTGACTGGAAAATAGCAACAACATTAAGCAAAAGCAAATATATGCTCTCTATCAGTGTTCTGTTGTTTCATTTTTGTAACTAATGCTTAATACTTAAATTTACTAGTGAAAACACCGAACTGCAGAGGGTCACATTCAAACACCAAACCTCAAGGGTTTAACTTAGCCACTGCAGGCTAACATAGTCTTTTAGAGCAGGAAAGCAGAGACAAACTGTGATGATGAATCAGACAGAAGTAGCTTCTGGCTTCCTGTGCAGTGACTGCACGCAGACTACCTAACCCAAGCAGCGTATCTGCTTTTCTTCATCAACTCTAGAGGATTCAGCCAGGCAGAAGAGAGCATACTTCTGAATTCACACAACAGCAGTCACAATGACAAAGGCCACAGCACCTTAAATCTGTCTAAAGCGGGTCTGTGGCAGTCCAGCTCCCTGCACTGGCGTGGGTGCGCCTGCAGCAAGCCAGGTAGGGGAGCTGAGTAGCCTGAAAATTAATCTCCTTTTTGGCATGGTTACAGAATCATAGAATTACATAGTCACAGAACGGTTGGGGTTGGAAGGGACCTCTGGAGATCATCTAGTCCAAACCCCCTGCTCAAGCACGGTCACCTAGAGCGGGTTGCCCAGGACCATGTCCAGTCAGGCTTTGAATACCTCCGAGGATGGAGACTCCACTACCTCTCTGGGCAACCTGTTCCGATGTTCAGCTAGTCTCACAGTGAAGTGTTTTGTGTCCAAGTGGAATTTCCTGGGTTTCAGTTTGTGCCCGTTGCCTCTCGTCCTATCGCTGGGCACCACTGACAAGAGTCTGGCCCCATCCTCTTGACACCCTCCCTTCAGATCCTTAGTGAGATTGCATTGATCAGATCCCCTCTGAGCCTTCTTTTCTCCAGGCTCCAGTTTTGAATTCACCTTATGTTTGCAGCCACATGATTTTGTTGGCCCCCTGCACGGTGCAATCACAGAAGAGTTCGTTATTGGCTCCGAGACACAGTCGGGGGTGTGGGAAAGACCTTTCCCGTGGCAACCTCAGCCCTTGCCAATGGAGCTGCCCCGACTTAGGCATCCCCAGCACAGCTAAAAGGCTCACAACCCTCTGTGCCTGGTAGGTCAGACAGTTTTCAATCCACCTCACTGACCACTTATCTAACCCATATTTCATCAGTTTGTCTATGAGGATGTTATTGGAGACAGCGTCAAAAGCCTTGCTAAAGCTGAGATTAACAACATCCACTGCTTTGCCCTCCTTCAGTGGGACAGTCACCTCATTGTAGAAGGCTATCACGTTCGTTAGGCATGATTTCCCTTTTGTAAATCCATGCTGACTACTCCCGATCACTTTCCTGTCCTTCACGTGTCTGGAAATGGTTTCCAGGATTAGTTGCTCCATGCCTCAAAAGGGTCTTCAGGCTCTTGTTAGATAAAGTCCAAGTGCAAACATGGTACTGCTCAGAGACAGATGATAAGGGCTGGTGCCATAAGTAAAGCAATGCGCTCTTAAAACACATGCTAGGAGTGTGGGAAGCCACTAAGAAGAGTTAGAAATCATACGAAATGATCGGGGCTATGAACCCAGGAGCTTAGTTCTAGCCTGCTGGGATTGTTCTCATAACTTGAATCTTAACACATGATCTGTTTAAGGAAGATAGGAAGGGGAAAAAGAGTGCAGGGGTGCTGTTATGCATCAAGTGTACATACCACTGCCAGCAACCTGTCATTTGACAATGAAGAGTGCCGTGATTGGAGCCCACTGAGTAAGTGCATATGGCATGCAAAACGAAGAGAAAGCAGTGAGGTCTCAGCTCCAGACCACCAGGACTGAT
Source organism: Struthio camelus (assembly GCF_040807025.1). Classification (NCBI taxonomy): domain Eukaryota; kingdom Metazoa; phylum Chordata; class Aves; order Struthioniformes; family Struthionidae; genus Struthio; species Struthio camelus. Next base: position 18,183,871 of record NC_090944.1, read on the forward strand.
GAGCAGGGGAGAAAAATGCCTGGACCAACTCTCAAGCTGCCAGAAGAGAGGCAGAGGTGAAGCTTTTATCCTCAAGTTCTCCCCATTTGAACACCAGGGCTGAGGGTAGCTGCTGGCGGTCCGACATCCCTAGGTTTACATTCCAGCTTCTCTTTTGGGAAGCACGCACAGAATCCAGCATTTCATAGTGAATGTAAAACACCAGGGACCTTGATTCACAATAGGGATTTCTTTAGGTACTGCTGTGGTCTTTATGGTAAGGCTCATATTTTACTGTTCACTACCCTGGGTTATGATTCAAGATTAGAGAGGCCACGGAAGATATCGGAGAACTGCGCAAATTACTCACTAACACTAGGGAGAGAAGTAAGGCTTCGACTCCACCTCTCCAAGAGATAGGCACTTCCCTTCAGTCAGAATTTGGCACCTAAGCCTGGTTCAGTCCTTGCTTTCTTGCAAAGAGTAGAGATGAAGAGATGCACAGAAGAAGAGTGCACAGCCAGACTGCACCTGTATCAGTAAACTGAATAAGGCCAGGGCTGGGCTGCTGAGTATAGATACTTCACACCCTTGCCCATCATGTTGGACTCTTAGCACTGTCCCCAGCACAGTTTTGGCCTAGGGCAGAGAACAGGCCTCTCATTTGGAGAGCAGCTGGCCTCAGGATGAGAAAAAACAATGTCACCTGTTTTATTTACCTATTAGTACAGATGTATCATGAGACACTGGACGTCTGGCTTAAATGACCCCAAATTCAAGTATTCCATCTCTGTAAAGAATGCAAACTATATGGTGTGGAGGGCTAGGGGACACTTGTTTCCACTGCTGAAATTGTCTTAGTAGTATAAAATAAGTACCCATTTACTGAAGCAGACAGAAGGCACCACATCTCCCGACTCTCAGAATCATAACCCCCAGTGCAGTATGGCTGTTACTGGCAAAGAAGAGTTAATTGTTTTATGTGAAATGAAAGGTCCACAAATAAAGAATTTATAAAGCCCCACTCCAGCATTTGAGCGTCTGGTGCCTAGGATGTTCTCCAGGGCTTTCAGAACTCAAATACTTGAAGCAAATCAAACACTAATAAGGATATGTACACCATCTCCATTTTCCTATTGGTTTGCTTTGACTGATGAAAGTTACTTGAAAGTGGGAAATATCAAAACCTCCTCACTGCCTCTTTGGGAGGAAGGGCTAGACATGCTCATGACCTTCAGATGGGGCTCTTTGGATGAGGTCTCCGAGAAAACACCTACTTTGTGGGTCTCCTTGGGATGAGGCATGAGTTCCTGTGCTGTGTCAGAGCTTGAAAGGTTTTTCACACAGCTCCTGGCAGAAAAGCAGATGCCAAAGAGCCTTATGGACAAATGTTAGGCTTTCAGGAACCTGGAGGAAACTGAGGCATTTCTGTGAACAGTACTAGCTTCCAAGTAGTAGCTTCAGCTGTATAAGGGACCTGCATCCGTACCCCTCTCCCTACTCCTTAACCCTGTAAGCATGGGTGCATTAGCTGCTTCCTTACTTACTCTAACAGCGTATTAGACTCACAGCCCATCTGTGTCCAAGAGAGGTTGTTCTCCTTAGACCAGATTTAGTCATCACCCAGGTTGAGGCAGACAGATATCCCAGTGCCCTATGTGTTCCCAGAGAAGTCCATAAAGCTGTAGCAGCAATGGTGTCCTATTACACCAGTGAACAGGGACGCAGGGTTATTGTCAAGCGATACGCTAATAGTTCAAAGAGTAATATGAACTCCTTGTTTCACGTACTGAGGAATTTAGTCCGGACAGGATGAAGCTGGCCACATGCTGGACTGAACTGCATGTAATCTCTGACTGGCCCATGACAGAAGGAGTAAAGCATGCGTCCCTGAGGAAGAAACATGACTGCTTTTTTGCAAGAACATAATTTTCAGTTCAGATAAAGATGCACAGACGTGTGTGGATCACATGAAAGTGATGAGGTTTGAGGAGTCACAAAGGGCAGCCAACACTTAGATAATCCTAACTGCTGTAAACACATCAGGAAAACGGGAGAGAGAGATGGGCTCTGTGCCTGTGGGAGAAGGGCACAGCTGAAAATACTCCCAGGGCCCGTGGCTTGACCCTTAGATGAGCTGAATCTTTGATCTTAACAGAGGATTCTCACAAGCTTTGCAAATATAGTAAAGCATCAAGCACATATTCCGCGTGCAGACATATACAGAGCTGTGCCTCATTCCTCACTCTCACAAGGCGATTGCCCTGCAAGGTAGATCTTCACAGCCCCTAGATTTAGGTTGAATTCTTAATATTTATTTAGACTTCAGTGTTTTCTCATGTGGCACATGCAGAAGATTTAGCACTGGTAGTTATTTCCATTAATAACTCTATAAATGACCATGCTAATATGTTCATATCTGCAATCTGTAAACAAAGATCCTGCAGGACAGAGAGGGGACGAAGGTAACTCCAACCTCTCACCAGTCAGGGAGGGATGTAGGCCTCCCCACGCTGCATAGCTGGCCTGGAAATGAAGCTCCCTTCCCCTCTTATTCAGATAAAGCTTGCTCCCCTCCCAGGCCATGTTGTTAGTCTGGACAAGACCCTTAGTTTTTCACAGTTCTTGGTTGTCTAAAGTAGGCCTTTTGTTCCAAATTCACCTCCAAATAAGTCTTGTTTTTCAGAGGAGAAAACTGGGGTACCTAGAAATTAGACCTGATTTAACAGGTACATGTCAGATGGTGGTATCAGTCCAAGCAGTCTAAATACTTCATCCTTTTCTCTTCACAAGCCTTTGAGTTCCAGCTTCTTTTTTTTATTTTTCTTTCCCAATGATTACATTTGATTTAGGATTGATAGGTTTTGGCATTGCTGCTTATCCCAAACGTACCTAACCTGCAGACAAACTCTAACTCTCGATGTCTTTAATCGTAATCCATGTGCCATCCCTCCCGTCTATCCTAGCAAACAATACTATATTAAAAGAAATAACTGTAGTGTCTTGAATATATTCCAGAAAAGGGCAAGACGGTGCACTGGGAAACAACAAATGTCACAGTCTGCATGGGGAAAAATACAAGCTTTGTTTAATCATTGCCTCATTACAAATACTGTGTCCTGGCTTGGAGAAATAGTAACTCAAGATGAGTCGATTTCCTTGTGAGTGAGTAATGGACAATCCAGCCGGCTTGCCAGGAAGTACAGCCCCAGGGCTGTGCAATACACTACTTCCAAGAATAAAGGGCCATATTTGTAAACACAGAGTGACAGCACACGTCTTTACGAGAAGCAATTCACCATTTGACAGGTGCTGAAACAAAGCCACCAAGTTCTGTTTACACAGAACGAGCCTATGAAACAGGAAGGTCAAAGATGTGACCATGTCTGGATAAAATAATAAAAAATACATATATATTTCCTCCTGTCATTATGCTGGATACGAGACCAGTAAATATTTCAGGACTGTGGAAAGTCTGGCATTGTGCAAGTGTTCTCCTTTCTCTCTGCATGACAGTGGAGTGAAGCTACCAAAGAACTGTTTGGTCCTACTCCTCAGAGAGGGTTTGCTTCTGTCCTGCGCTAGCTGGCACAGTGGCGAAGGTGCATGAACAGCCTGAAGGGCTTCAAGTCAGAGATGAACCAGCAGGTCTCATGGGTATCCGCATTCACTGGTCACTTTGACTAACAACAGGGAGCACAGAGTCTTCCGCATGCTCCTTAGAAGTTCACAGAAAAGCCAGAGATAAGGGCAGATTTCAAAGGATGAAATGCTGTCTGCAGTGGATTCCACTGGTTTCAACGGAATCTGCTATTTATCCTTAGATTTCAAGGCAGAGGCAGACCACCGAATGCCTGGTCTAATATCTCAAATCTCACAAGCAACAGAATTTCAAACCATCAAGCCCCAAGCTTGCCAGTGAACTAGAGTGCTGGTCCTCGACTTTCACTGATCCCGGACTACACAATAGCAAGTTCAACTCTGGGAGGAACAACACATCTTGCTCTCCTCCTGGCCTTGGGCTGAATTTTTTACTTACCAGGGCCACGAGTGATGTTGTGTCTTGTAGGATAAGGATACCTGCGCATGAAGGATGGAAAGCCACTGAGCTCAGAGACGTCTTTAGAAAGCTCTCTATTTTTTATTTGGTTACTTCAGGTAACAAAGAACCCATATGTGCTGCTGTAAATTCTCTCAATGGCTAACTATCCTTCTCAGTTTGCCCTTACCAGATCTGTATAGCCTTCCCTCAAGCAGCTCCTGGGAACGCATGGTTTAGGTACTAATGCTGGCACCAGGCTGTGTTTCAGTGGGCGAAGTATGCAGCCCTCAATAAGCAGATTAGAAAAACAAAATTACTAAGGAGTGGAAAAGAGAGCAGGAGAAGAACACATCTTCAAAACAACATCCTTAGGAGAAACTGGGCCTCCCATCAGTGAGGAAACTAGATAACATTTAGAATTTAAAATTAAAATCTATGGGAGCCTTTGTTACCTCACAGAACTAAAGAAATACCATAGTGCTCCCTCTGCTCCTGGCAGGCTTGTCATTGCTGGGGGTTATAGTCCAGCTTAGCTGTTTATTAACGTCAAAAGATGACCCTTGTTCGAGTCAACTATAGAGTGAGCACAATGTCGTTTAGGAAATCCAGGGCATCTGGACTGCTCAGTGGCTTCACAATCTTGTAGGTCTTGTTTTACCAGAGCAAGGTGATTGGACCCGCTGCACAAATCTACCTCTGGACACCATAACTAAAAGAAACTGTTGAAGCTTGAGTCAAAATGGACTATTGCAGAAGAATTCACTTGCAACATACAGCTAGTTCACCTAGCTGACCATCTACCGTACACTCCAGTATTCTCCACCTCTGCGGATTGCTACAATTATATTTAAATTGGCTTGTACAGTGACTCTGTTAAACTACTGCAGCCCCCTGTGTGACTCCCTCAGAATGATTTAATTCAGTTCTGCTTGATCCAGTTCCCTTGACTTTGGCTTTATACCCAGACATTTTTCTGGACTCAGCTGTGTGCGTGGATCGCACACACTGCTCTTACCTCCTTCAATTCATCAGCTCTCTCACTTTCTCTCTCCACTTTTCTTTCCACCTTGTGCCTGTGCTTGATTCCATCACATTACTCAATGCTGGATAAATACCACTATCAAAAAGCCAGCATCACAGAAAATAAACCCAAGGACAAAAAGAGGACAGAAATATTGACTTCATTTACTTACAAACTGATTTATAGGTATCCTAGTACTATTGCTTTAGGAGAAATAAAGGACTAGAATTCCTAACACAAGTCTATCACTCTCTTGTAAAACATCCTGCTGTATTTACACTACAATAATCATCAGGCAAACTATTTTTTTTTCCTAGAAAATTGTTTCCTAATTTGTTCTCATAAAAGAAGTTGCTCAGTGGCCTCACACTCGCCTCTGATTTGTGCTATTCTGGGAATGTTCTACTCCTCCTCTGCTTCTCTCCCTATAAATCTGGAATCACTTTAGCCCACAATGTTATTTCATAAAGCCTTCTTCTCAGAATATGAATCCAATTTTAGATTTATAAGCTTAAAAATAAATATTTAACAAAGGGAAGTGATCTACAGAGGAGAGAAGAGAAAAGAAAGCTCCCACACTCATTGTTTCAGCCTTCACCAATCTCCAACATATTCAGGAGAGTCACGTTCATTTTACTGTAAGGGTTGTGTAATCTGTGGATGGATCTGCTTTGCAAAGATTTGGCATTAAACTGGCGATGCCCAAAAGAACAGGAATGCAGCTGTAGCGTGTGTTGCCCAGGGATGGCTCTTCATAAACTGCCCATAACAAACAGTGTATGCATGCAAATGAAAAAATTCTTTTAAAAGCCACTTAGACACCAATGGCCAGCCCTCAGAAGAACTGTTCTGCAAAATAAGTTATTTGTGGAAGACTGCACTCTACTTTTACACTTTCTACTAAGTGCACATAAATATGTTACTGACCCTTTGCAAATCATGGCTAGGCAACATTTACTGTAGATGTGGTCACTAGGTAGCTGTATTAAGATGTGCAGACAAAATTACAACACAGTGCCTGAGACTACAGGAACAAGGGGCCAAAATGAAACTTCTGGAGGAAGGAATCTCAAACACATTTGAAGCTGTCTCCCGTATGAAAACTCATTTTATCCCTCTCAAACGTTCTCTAACAATAATTTTCCCTCCCCATACGACTTTTCGAAGAGGAGGGAGTTTGTATCTAAATTATGCATCCAAGCCTCAAAAAGCAGAGAAAATGTTTCCTAAAAGGCAGAGCAAATGTCCACCCTGAAGCTCTGGCCGCTGAGACGTTGGAGTTTTGTTTCCTCCTTCTGTGATGAGGTGCTGGCAACTTGGCCCTTCCTAGCTCAGTCCCTCACTTTCTTGCCAAATCCCCAAATCCATATTTGGGCAATGACATTTTTCAAAAATATCATTGGAAATGTGCCCAAAAGGATGTCGAGAGAGCTCAAACACTAGCTATGTTTTGGTTTCGTTTAGGAGTAGGAACAGCCATTCTAAACACCACAAAATGAAAACCTCTGGAGGCTTAAAATTTTCCTGGGAATACACCTTTATTTTTCAATTCACTCTAAATGCAGTTAATTTGACCAGTTCTGTTCAAATTATTCATAATTGAGCAGTTCTCACAGCACCCAATAGGCAGCAGCAATACATACACACCAGCTAGAGTTAATTCCTCATCATACTCGGTCCCTGAAGAAGTTATAGATTGGCCGATAAATTACCATATGCATGTTTATCCTGCTATACTTAAACCCTCTTTAACTATATTTTTTCAATGAGCCTTCTTCTGCTACAAGTAGCCAATGAAACACTTGAATAAATACTAGCTCATTCAGGAGAAACATGACTTCCGCATTTTGTCTCTTTTACACGAGGATTTCACATTTATTTTGACTTGAATTGCTATCCAACAGCATGTTTAAGCAGAAATGTGGCAGGCAAACTGGATTTCCAGAGTTTGAGAGTACACAGCAATAATTCTGTGCTCTCGTGACGCAGCACAAGCAGATTTTCACAATAGGGCACCAACCAGCTTTGGGTTCCCTTTTTAGGAAGTGCAGGGCGGTTGTTGCAAAGAGACCAGCCAGCTCCTGCCTTGCCCCAGCCCAGGCAGCAGGGAGCCAGCCTCATGCTGCGCAGAGATGGGCACCTTGGGCCCTGGACTCCTGGGTCCACCCTCCCCACCAGGAGTTGCTTGGGACAGCGTCAGCAGTGAGGGGGGGGGCGTCCCCTCCTGCCTACCTGCAATGCCCAAGTAATCTAGTTCCAGCCTTTTCCTGAACGCAGGTTCACACCCCGTAAGGACAAGAAAAGCATTTTGCCACTCGAACTGCATCCACTCTGGGAGAACCCTGGAAAGCCCAAACTACACTGTAAAAAGGGACAAACATAGCCCCCTTTTTTACACCTATGACCTTACTTCGCTCTTTTCCCCACAAATACCAAAAATAAGGCATATTATCAAATACGCATCAAATATCAGCATTTCATAGCAGGCCACAGTTGGTTAGTTTGGCGGAAACCGATCATTAGTTTTCAGAAAGACTTTTGATCCAGAGAGAAATGCCAACAAAGAAACTAAACATACCGGTTTGACAGATTCTTTTTCTTCCCACTTTTCTGTCTGTTTGCACAATCAAGAAATCAGCTCTTTCACACAAATTATCAGCGCAGAACCTTTTTGCCTTCCTTTTGGTTGTGGTGTCTCCAGGGTACCTCTTCAAGCTCTCCAAAAAACCCAGGACTCTTGCCTAGTGGCATGTTCCCAGTAGCTGAAACTTTAAGAATCACAATAAATATTGGGAGAGTTGTGACAAATTTACTAGGATTGGCAACAAAATCAGAAATCGTGTTCCCTGGCTTCCTTCTTGTTTACATCTATCATATGATGTTTTGTGCTCTCAGCAAATCATTTATGGCAAGATTTTTGGAAATGAATGCCTAGCAGTAGTCTCCTAAGTCAACATGTAAGCACTTCAATAAACGTCTTAATCTTCAAACGTACCCATGGCTCTTTCAGAAATCAATGAGAGGTAATGAGTGTGCGCTGTTTTAGAAATGAGTCTGACTACTTTGTGCCCAACTTTGGATAGACTAATTCTAATGTTCAGAGATGTGGGATTTGCTTATACCACATAAGTATTCCTTAGAGATTTTAAATGCCAAGTGTTATTGTTACTCCATTTATTCTGAAGTGGTTTTAGAGGTGTTCAGTGTAATAAATTGGGAATTTTACTTGGAGTGCTTTCATACGTTTTGAAGAAACAGATCCAGAAAACAATTGATATGACATACTTCTCACTGGCAGTGGAAAATCACCATTGAAAGCAAAACCATAATGCTTCTCTGCCTGCCCACAGCGTTGTGCGTAATTTGTGGTACAACAGAAAACCCTGTGCAACCCTGTATTTATATGTATGGCTCGGTGCCCTTTGTGTTATTCTCACACATTGGACTTTACAGCTTTCTTTGACAGTTTTATCGTCTTTCATATTTTGCAGCCCTTCAAGGCACTGATGTTGCAGCCTGTTCGGGAGAACTGGTGGCAAAGCTCTCTCTGTCTCTCCTAAGGGAAGACCCCGAGGGCCACTGAAGCTGCTCAGCAACCTTTCTCTTCCTTTTGAGGGTGAGTTGAGGGAGACGGCCTGCTTTTATCCTTAAATCTTACCAGATGAGAGGGAAGTTAGTGCTGACGATCAGACTAGGACAGTGCTCAACTCCCAGGATTCAGCGGCCACAGCACGGTTGTCGCTGCCAGGGCATTCAGAGACTGGGATTTGTGCTCTGCTCGCTGCTGGCTGCGGCTCTTTGCTTTCTCACTCTCCGCTCGGTAGGTGTTTGCTCACCCTCTCTCGCTGTGTCTGCTTGCGGACTGCGTTGCAAGGCCAGGCACTGCTGGAGTACAAACACTGGGGACAGCAACACGTATCCACGTGCATGAGAAAGCGAAGCTTTTCCCAAAGAAGCTTGCCTTAGCCCTTTCCCTAGTGGGATCACTGCCATGCCTTATTTATTTACAAAGATCTCTCCTTCAAAAGCAGGGATGATTTAAAGCTGTATTTGAAATGGGACATATTTGCAGTCTGATCTTCTGGCTAGACAATTTTTGGTGCTTTTTTGTTACCAAAAAAAAAAAGGCTTCTTTTCCCAGGAATAGATGCTGACCAAGGAAACATTAGCTAATATAAAAATATGGACAGACTATCACAGAAGTGCAAGCACCTGCTTTGAGTGTAGGACTATGCAATGCTGAAAATTAAACATACTACCTTGAGTCACCGCTATAAAAGTAAACTGTGTTGTTCTATCACTTTCAGTCCGAGAAGAAAATACTTATACTGCCATGCTAAAAATAAATCACAGTCTAGCAATAAAAAGCCAACATATTTCCTGCTGAGGAAAAAAAAGAGAAAAACTGCGTGGAGCTGTATGGGAGAAGGGTGGGATAAGGAGGATTCTGGTGGAAGTTATTGATGGGAAACTCTCTTCTTGTGGACAGATCCATCACATCTGCAGTATCCCCTCAGCCCATACAGAATCCTTCTTTCTAGGGTCTCCTACAACAGCCTGCCCTGTCTGTATGAATGTAAAGACGGTCACAGTATGCTGCAATCTGATAATATGGCCTCTGTCCGACCAGCGAGCCTGGGTGCTGGTCCTTCTTCCTGGAGTGTTTCATCCAAAGACTCCTGCACACTAACTGCACTGGCAGCTCAGTGTGCACAGCTCAGGGCTCTTCTGAAGGTTTACTTCTTGCCTAGCTAGAGAGTCCATGCCTGGCCTGTTTGCTTGCTGCCCGCACGGCCACAAACTCTCACACTCCTTCCTGCATGAAGCCAAGGTCCAGCAGGACAGTGGAGCTCTAGGAACATTAGGGTGAGAGTAAAGTATTTCACCTAGCCCTGTGACTGACTTGCGGGTAGTGCTAGGGATCAAATCGACTTAACAACGGAGATCTAAAACTAAGATGTGTTGCACTGCTTTGACCAGCTGGGTCCTACATCCCCTCAAACCTAGCATAGGTCTGTCTAGCAAGTTGCAACCCATTTCTTTTCTGGGTCTCCTCTGCTGACACATCTGCCAGTTCTTCCTGAGTGCCCCCTTTCCTGCTAGTGGTCTCCCAGACGAATCTACATATCTTGCTGCTTCCTCTTGTTCCCGACCAAAGCCCCCTGCTACCTCTCCTCTCGCCACCTCTCTTTGTTTGGCGCTGGCTGCTCTTTTCCCTCCTTCTTCGCCTTCTCCTTCTCCTTTCCTTTCTCTAGCTTATCAGCATATTCCTGAAGCCTGGTTCAGATGGTTCACCCAGCCCACATGGTCACAAGCTTCCCTGGGTCATTTTTCTTCTTGTGGAGTCTGCCCTCTAACCAGTTGTCTAATTCAGCATATACATTGAAATGTTCAGCTGCCTAATTTCTCCTCCATGCCATCTTCAAACCTCTATCTGTACACCAGGATCTTCTTCAGCTTTGTCTTCACACTGCTTCTTGTTTCCCACAGGTTCCCTCAGATGCTATTTCCCACCTATAGAGCTTCTATTAAAAACATTAGCCAGGATTATCTGCCTGCTGCAGCCAGTCACCTCTTCTCATTCTGCCTTTAAGAGACATTCACTGTTGCCTTCATCTCCCTCCTCAGTTCTGCAAAAACATCATATCAAGCTATCCCTACAAACAACAGGAAAATCACAACCCCTCTTCCTCAGTCAAGGTTTCCAGCAGTCATTAGCTGCTTCAATTTTAAAGCTTTTTCCCTGAATCAATCTTGTTTAGAAAGGGCAAGGATAACAGCTCGAAATGTACGTACATTTACATATCTCACTTCACTCAGATTAACTGGGAAAGATAAGAATCTCTAGCAAATTAATTCTGCTAATGTTCTAAACTGAGAATTTCAATCAAAGCTGGAAACCAAACCAATTCAGCTAAATTGCTGACTCTCATTACACTTTAAGTGATCTAAAAGCATGCATCAATAAGCAAAGCAACTTTGGTTTGTGCGGCTGAGCTCCAGACTGATTTGCTGCTTTCCAGGATTGTCTGATAAAAAAAGCCACAGTCAGCTCAAACTAATAAGAGAAAATCAATCCAGAGCCAAAGAGTAATAAAAATGTGGTAGCAAGTTCAGAACATTTTGTCACAGCTAAAATTGGTTTCCTGTGAACCATCCAAAATAATATGCACTGCAAAGCTTTGCAGATCACATCCGTTGAAATAGCAAATGCCTCGCTGAATAACAGTTCCAGAAGTAAAGGAGAAAATCCACTTCTTGTCCCAGAATGGGGGACAATGCCAAGGTGAAGACTTAGAGCAGCTACGCAAAGGGTTTGGAAACAAATTGACTGCTCAGCACCCTGGAATGCCTGAAGCCATATTCTTTCCAGCTAAGCTGAGGAAAGGTTGCTCAAAATGTTCAGCCCTTTTCTTAGGGTAATTAGAAATTGGACTGCAGCTTGTGAAGCAGACAGAGACTTATGGATGAGACGTGACAGTGATGCAGAAAATGCAAGAGCAAATCCAAGTGAAAGGTTTGAAAACAACAGGGACAATTTACTTCCACAGTTCCCACACTGCCACAGCATCTGGATGCCCCACAGCCTCTCTTATTTGGATTTCTAAATATAAGTTAGACTAGTGTGCAGAACTGCTAACTTAGAATGCAGCTTAATCCCAGAAGCGCATGGGAAAAGAGAAGAGAAGCTTTAGCAGACCGAGAGATACAAGATTCATATGGGGGCCATAGGTTCACGAAGGATACCCCTGCCTCACTTGCAGCACAGGCGGTTCACGCAACGAGCAGAGCTGCCCATGACAGCCTTTGTTACGCTTTGGGTCCTGAGAGGCTGGGGAAGGCGGTGGCAAGCACACGCACTGAAGCACTTCTGAAGAGGAGGGTGCCAGTGCAGCCATGAGGCATGGCCGAAGCCTGGCTGCCACCTCTAAAAACCAAGGCCGCTGACTGAATCATAAGCCCATCCTTCTCCCAGCTCTGTTCCTCTGGACTGTCTCCTCGTGGACATGCTTTTAGGGCCTTGCAGATGTCCTGTCCAGGCACTCACAGGTCAGTGTCGCCTCTCTAATTGGGACAGGGAGATGAAAATGTTTCCTGCAAGCCCAAGCAGCCTCTGACCTCTTTCTTTTTTCCTCTTTTTTTTTTTTTTTTTTTTAAGGAAGCCTTGTGTTTCCACTTCTGGAAGAAGCTGAGGCCGCTCTTTAGCCCCAAGAAGACTTCCCACGAGCAGATGTGCTCAGAGCATCCGCCCACACAGCCCTGAAAGGACGGGCTTCAGGAGGGAGCCGGCAGCTCGGTCTCCACCAACTCATTTCACACGGATCAGTGAGCCCTCACTGAACAAAAATGCTTTTTCATTCACAGCAATGAAGGCCACATTCAGGTCTGGGACTGCTCCCCTCCCTATATTACTTTAGGAGAAACAGTGATTTATGATTAATGACTGGTTCCCCTTTTGTGCTTCTCCCCATGGCCCCAGACCATTTGAGCAACATAGCACTCTCAAACTGTTTTAAAACAGGGCCCCGCTTCTATTTTTGCAGCGGAATCACGGTGCTGTGAAGCTTCACGGCTGCTACTTATGGTGCGAATTGTCTTTCGCGGGCAGCATGGGGAGTTAAGCAAACAATCTCAAGCACAAGAGGGAATCAAATAAATAACTCCATATGATTCATATGGAACTAGTTTTAGCTAAATAAAACAGCTACATTTCTGCCGCTGTCACAGTAATGAGCGCATCTTTCGTGGCGCGTGCGGTGGAGTTCGGTACGTGCTCCGTGCCACACTGGCAGGATGTTAATCTGCGGCGGTCCACATCGTTCCTATGGGCAGACTGTACTTTTAATTGACTGTATTATGCACATGCCATTCCTGGCTGATCACACAAGCTGATAACTACCTCGAGATGGCTATTAATTTAAAGCACTTGAGAATTTTCCTCAGCATGTGCTATAAAGAAATCAAGGGCTGTCCTCCCCGAACGTGGTGGGTAACACTTCCTTCCCCTGAGCTTCTGCTGTTCGGAAACAACTTCTCAGTATCGCCAGACCTATATGTCACTTATTTTCTCTGTAAAATATTTTTCTAGCTGTAAAATTACAATACTTCCTTTACCGCCTTGTTCATTTAGGCTGCTGGCTCTTGGTGGGAGAGTCTAGATTTGGCAGGGAATTGCAAAATCGTTGTGCTATTCTGTTTTTGCTCAAGACCTCTCTATGTCGCTGCGATATACTTGTAAAAGATAAGTAGGGAGCGATGAAGCTACAGGAATCAATCCGCTGACCTTTACACACGCAGTCACCATTTATGTATAAATTATAATGCAATTAACAGTTGCGAGATCACACGGAATATTTGAATCTTTATTAGAAAAGCAGTGGTTTTATATCAAAGAAAGAAATGGAGCTACTGGTAGAGATAAGGATTATCACAAGAAACTGGGCTTGTGCCTATGCTGCTCAACATCCGCATAATTGTCCTGTCTAACTGTTTGGGCATAGAGAACTTTATCTCTGTGGAAAGTGTCTGACTAGACACCCAAACAGTTACAGGAAGGACAAAAGATAGCGTCAGCGAGTGAATTTGCTCTAAGAATAAAGACAGGCGTAAATGTGGGGAAAACAGTGTGAACCACTGCAGACACAACCAGGACTACACAGGAGCCCTTAAAGAGCCTGGCTTTGGAGAAATAAAAAACGTATTGTTGCAGCAGAAGAACAGAAGAAAATGAAGAATTTAGATATACATCAAATGCTCATTGTGTGCGTCACAATACCGAGATTCAAAACCATCCCTACTGAGAAAAAAATGGAGTCATACAGCTGACAAAAAAGAAAGGACCGGAAGGCAACAGGGGAAGAGGCAGAGCAGCTCCTCAAAACCCGTGGCTGACCCAGTGCGTGACTCAGAGGCCTTTACCGAGACCTGAATCAATCATTCTGGGGTCCACGAAAACTGCCGCTGCTCCACCTGGCAATCAGTGCTCTCCACACACTGCCAGGGGTGTAGCTCAACGTGGTGCGTGTTGTTGCTGGGAAAGGCCCGTCGCAAGGACAGCCAGCTCGGTGCTTCTGTTCAGATTGCTGCGAGGGCCAATGGCCTTTATGTCTGTGGTTGTTATTACAGTATCCAGCTCCACTACCAGCCAGAACCCCATAGCCCCATGCACAAATACCAAACTTATTGGTGGCCTGGTTTCTGTCCCAAAACTAGACTCTTTGATTATGACAACTAAAGCGATTTTCAGCCTTACAAGGAAACTATGCCGGCGTTTGAGCTATTTTACCATGATTATTTGTCAGAAAATTAATGAAATCGTTATGATTTACTTTCCAGACAGACGATACAAGCATCTCCAAGCTCCCTTCAAGTTACCTTCTGCTGCTAGCTCTCTGCAGCCCCAACATCTGCCAACTGGAACAGTGAGAGAAAAGTTTCTGAGTTTCAACTTGTGTCAGACTGTTTATCTGCTTCATACACAGCTGATGCTATTTTACCACATATAAACATGCTGTTGCTAAAACTTTAATGGGTGTAATTACTGTTCTTTGAGAATTCTAATTCTATAGATTATTAGGAAATAATTGAAGAACTTGGATAAGATCGAGGATTCGGATGGGCTGTCGGTGATGCAACCTCTGCGCCTGTAACTCCCTGTAAATTAATCATTTTCCATGGGTTATGTATACATTCCTTTTCTCCAAGTAATATGACACTGCAGGCAATGTATTTCACGGCATGTATTTCACATCCTGTCTTGCTAAGTCACTTCAGTTTTGGCCTTGTGCCTCCCAAAGAACGTCACTGCCTCTCTGAAAAGAGCCGCTTGTTGTATCTCCTTACAGAGCCGACTGTGTCTATAGCTGTGTCCTGCACAGCCCCAGCCAGGCAACCAGACAGCCCTCCAGCTCTCAAATATTTGTGCTTTCTGATGTTTGAGACATTTTCTGCTTCCTTCTGTCTCATATTAGTAAGATGCAATTTCACCTTTAAAATGCCAATTTTGAGAACTTTTCTGATAGATGATTTACAGTTTATGCTTTCATATTTTTATTTTATTTAGATTTTACTCACTTTGTAATCAATCCCACGTGGTGGAATTGATCAATTGCCCCCAGAGTTGCAAACGAACAAAGCTACAAATTTAAGTTAACCCTTAAACATGTTATTATTATTCCTGTTGGACATTATGAGATGAAGCCAGGAATTAAATGATCTGGTATTATGAGAAACTGCTTGTCAATTTATAGATTTCTCAGAAAGCTTGGTCTAAAATGCTAATCGGCTACTAATCAAATTGCTGATTCTTTGTATTAGAATGCATGAAACTGATGTTCTCAGTCCCTAGGACTGGGATAAATTTTCTTTGGGATAGGTCAAAATACTTTCCACTATAAATCAAGCGACTGCTGCTTTCAGGCGCGCACAGTTTTCTGGCTCATCTTTAGAAACTCAGAGAGGTTGCCATTTCATTTTCTGCATGAAAAATTTTAGATAATGTTAGGATATTTTGTTCAAATTCTCTCCGTGGAGTTGACTGAAGTCACAGCCCTCGCTGGTCTGGCACAACGTGCAGCTCACTCCCATTTGGCGCAGTGCCTGGCCTGGGACAAGCCCCTGAGGCCAGCCAGCGGCCAGCACTGCACGTGGCTCCTGCTCCCAGACCTCACCGCAGACCTGGCACCTACCCCAAGTGGGCTCCTTGCCCCACTCACCTGGCAAAGGAGGTCGCGGAGAGGAGGAGGATGCTGTACTACTCCGTAGCTGAGGAGTGAAGGGCCCTTACAGATTCAGCTGCTGATTCAGCAGTCAAACGCACCTACTGTTCATGGGCATTAAGACATACTTGAGTGAAGGGTCCTCTCCAGCTCCGGGAGAGGTTCAGGACATGTTGCATGGAGGACTGAACGGGCCGTTCCTCCATGTTGAAGCACTCACTGTCTGCTCTTTTGCTGCCCAAGCAATGACTCAAGCTGCAATCCATTTTAGGAAACTGCTCCTTGACCTTCTCGTCCTGCCAACATGCCTTGAATTTTGCCAGCTCAGGTTTATTAGGCAGCCCGGCCAAATCTGATTGCACTCCTCATACAGACATTTACTTTAACTGATCACATATTATCTGTGAAAAGGTCCCGTCTGATTTTTTGAGCAGTTATTATATTGTCCAGAAAACACAGTTTCAACCTATGAAGTGTTTTCCATGCAAAACACCACAAAGTTTTCCTTTACACGCACTGTTGCTTATGTACATGTTTTTCTAAGGGAAGACTTAAGAAACTTCAGGATATGTTTCACCTGTTCAAAACAGTCCTGGAAGGAAAGCAATGAGGGAAGCTGTCAGCAAGGCTTAAGTAATTTGCCAAGCACGGCACGAGAAGTTTCAGACGGCTGTCAAATGAAAATACATGTCTGAGCTGCTCTCCGGCACCTTCACGGTGTGCACATTCTTTGTAAAGAAAAAAGCTCAGAAAAGACCATCAAAGCAAAGCAAAGGTTGAATGAAACTGGAAGAAAGCCATACGTAAAACGCTTCAGAGCGTCCCTCAAGAAAACACAGGATCAATAATCCTGTCTATTACAATATAAAATCAAATCAACAGGGCGAGCTTTCATCCGACATAAATTGCAGTTCCTGTCATTGCAGCCCTGTCACAGCATGCTTTTAAGCAGCTGCAAGTAATTCAGAGATTTTCATTTTCAATAATGTTACATAAATAATTCTTGGATTTCAACTGCTCTTTGAAATCTTAAGACTAAAAACTGAACAATCCTCCCCTTTCAGGGATTATCCATTCTTCATTGTCTTTACACAAAATACAGAAATGCATTAAGAACATTTGGGATAAAGCTGGGGGTGTTAGTAAACAGTGACTATTCTTTATATAAAACTTGGTTAGGACTATCGGTGATCAAATACATCACATCAGTATGGATAATTTAAGGTAATCATCTAAATTCAGCAACTACTGCCTTTGAACAGCCTGAGTATAATGTTTCCTTCTATTCAAGATGATAAATTTCGTTCTACAGTTTTTATTTAGTTGGTCATTATGTTTAAATGCTAGTGAAAGAACTTTCATAGTTCATATTCATAGGGAATAACTTATGTAATTAATTTAGCTATTCTTCTACTTGCTTATTGTTCATAAGGACACTGTAATATTCTCACATTTACACCCCCCTTGAATGTGTTCCTAAAATAAGCTCTTTGTGTTACCATCTGCTTGTAGCCTCTGCCTTGATCCAGCTGGAGCAAGGCACAGGATGTGCTCAGTGACACAGTGAAACTGGAGAAGCAGTGAAAGTTAAGGTGAGGAGCCCTTATTTTAGAAAAAAGGCATTTAGAAGAGAAGTGGTTGAACAAAATAATGCACGGATAAAGTGATGAAAAGAAAAAGCAGTTATTTTTCCTTCATAAAACAGGAGAGGACATTCAATGAAACAGAAAACCAGAAACTACAAAATATCAAAAAAAAAGACCTCAAAAAAGAATAACTCTGGAACCTACTTCAGAAGACATTTACCGATGCCAAGAGCCTAGCGGAATTCAAAAGAGGATTAGACATTTATATGGATAATGGGAATAACAGATCTTAAAATATGCTTTAAAAAGCAATATAAACTCTTTTGTTTCTGGGCATGGGCAAGTCTTGCAAGGTCAACTCCTTACAAGTGCTTGTATTTGCAGTCAAGCACATAAGCATCTTGATCTCCCACGGTCTGACTAAAGACACAGTTTTCGTGGTGTCTTTCTGTTTCTTGCTGGGATAGGTGTAACTTCAAACTGGGCACACAGGTTATACACACAGCCTGTTGATTTAATTTTGCAGCATTTGCATCAAGAGCATCACTTTCTTCTGCGCTCCTGCGAGTGGAAGAAAGCAATGGAAGAAATTTTGCTCTAGAAGCCGAGGAAGGAAGAGGGCCGACAGCTGCAATGCTCTGTGACTTCACCGGGAGTGAAGGGCAGCACTTGGGAAAACACAGTGAGAGACCAGGAAGCATCATATCTCTTAGCCCTTTTCTTCTGCCAGCACTAGAGCACCTAGGGGTCCCCCTTCTATTTCAGTGCTTAAACGGTGTTGGATGTCAACACATTCAATAACACTTTATTTCAGTGCTTTTAACCAGGTTTTGACAGTGCCAAGAAGAAATGAAACTTTTTAGTAGGTGGAGAAGCTGAAGATATTTTCCAGATCTTGTTTTGCATAGATTTCAAATACTTACAAGTCAGCATTCAGATTATGTAATTCGAATTCACCATCTTCATGAAATTTCTCTCTCTCCCTTGCAGTGCTAGCTGGCCATTTTATGATACGTGATTTGTAATAAGGCAGGTGTTTAATCAGCTTAGACATTAAATAGGTTCTGACAAAAGAGCCTGGACAATGCTCGCACAGTTCTAGTCCCCTTCGGACTCGCTATGAAAAATCATCTCATGTTCCGTAATGAGAACAGTAAATTATGGAAAGCACATCAGGTAAAACAGCCATGAATCTGCCACACTGACACAAGGGCCTCCACTAATTAGGAAGGTGTTAAAGGCTTTTCCTGGAGGAGAGCCGAGCTTGTGCCTGTGTTAGTATTTTACAGGGTTACTTCATGGCTCCTGGCTCTGGGTTTCCATTTCTCCAGAGTATTTCAGTTCGTGCCCTCAGCTGCTGAACCCTAACCACGTTCTGCTGATGCTCATTAAGCGATGCCAGCCAGGGCCATCACTCTGGACTTTTCAGGGAAATTTTTCCCATTCTGCTTTACTATTAAGAAATAGAATAGCCTTGCTGGTGCAAGTTTCTTAAGTATCTGGGGTCCAGACACGATTTTGACTAATCTGCTTCTGTCTCAACCATCTCATCTAACATAGCCTCTGCAGTGCCGCTGTGTATTCGTGCACACTCCATGACCCCCAGGCACACGTAGTGAGTACAGTTAAGCTGAGCCCCATTCCCTGGCCCTGAGGCCAAATGGCATAATGCAGCCTCATCCACGTGACTAAACACTCCTAGTCCCTGAAACAGTGTGGCTACCTCCTGGCTGCCCAGTGGGAGCAGCCCCTGGCCCACGCTGACCCCGCTGAGCTGTGCCTGGAGTCATGGGGACAGGGTGAGGTGGCCTCCCTCCAGCTCCTCTGGGACCTCTCCATGCCTCCTGCCGAGTGTCCTCTCCTCTCCTGAAGTCCTCACTAGGGCTTCCAGCTGGCCTCTTTCAGGATAACCCCCAAACCTAATCCGTTAGTAGGCTGAGAGTAAACAGCGCAGGGGGACGAATCAGTGAGGGGAATGCTGCAGAGACAGGGAAGGTATGACTGCTATCCTTGAGGACCCTGGGAATAGTGCAGGGGCAATAAATTTGAGCTACACAACAAAAATGTCCACAGAGAGCAGGGAGATGCTATCAAGGAACTTTTACCACAAGGCTGGTTACTATGAGGCAGATTACTGGAAAAAAATAAGGACTACAGAGGCTACTGGCTGGCTCTAACAGGCAAGCAGAAGACACACAGAAGTGAAAACTGTCTCTTAAAGGCTCCCATTTTCTCTATGGCAAGGAATACACTTTTTTCTAGTTTGCATTTTTAATACATAAGCAAAACGGATGAAATGATTTAGGGGGCTGTGATTTTCCAGTCTATTCATCACACCATATCCTGGCTTGCGCATCCCATGTGAGGCTGCCTAACACTTTGTGTTGTCACATCTCAAATGGCATCCACTTATGGGAACTGAAGAACATCCCCCTGAGATTAACCCAGCCTTTGACCATGGCATAGAGCACCAAGGCATTGGCAGAGAGCAAGCACCTTTCCTGTTAGCAAGAGATAACATTCATTCTCTCCATCAATCTGTCAGTGCCGCATCTCTGTCACCAGGAACTGATCTCAGAAATCTTTCACAAAGGGCATCCTAGACAGTAATGAAGTTTCAGGAGTATCGAAATACATATCACTCCTATAACTGTCAGCCAGTTCAGTTATATTCAAATAATTTCACACGCAGAAGAGAAATGGTAATTTGCCCTCTACCCCTTTCTTCTTCTTTCTTTTTTTTTCCTGTTAGCAAACGGTTGGCACAACAGTTATTCTTCTCTTTCCCTCTTTAAATACCACTGCATTTGGTGGAGCACATCTCCTGGTAGCTCTCCTAGCAGGGTCAGAGAGGCAAACAACCCAGAGATATCGTTAAGAAGACAGCTAAAGGCTCCTGCCAAAATAGTCCAAATGGGGGGTGATGCCAAAAGGAATTGCACAGGAGCAGGGACAGATAGTTACATGGGATTGTCACATACAAATGCCACATCACTTAATGGTCCAGCCTTATGCCATGAAAGCACTTTAGAAAGCGCCAAAGACAAGCTGCCATAGGTCCTTCTATTAGCCACTAAACCCCCATCATGTCTGTGCATTCAATTCTAAAACCAAAAGCCAGCTTTGGAAGGATTGCTATTCCCACTCAACACATTGGTTTGAAGTACCTTCAAAACAAACCTTATTCTTTCTAAAGGCTATGGTAGACCTAGTATGATGACTCGAGATAAGAGGTGCAGCTGTACTAGTGACTTAAAAGTTCCAGGGCCTCAGACCGGGCATGAGAATTCAATTTTCTCTACAGTTAAACCAGTTATCCTTGGCATGCTTTGGGTCTGGATGTGCTACCACTCTCCCACATGCTCTCTCCTTGGCCCAGGAGCTGGCACAAACCAGGGATCATTTCCAAAGGCAGTCTGGACAGAGCTGAAAGGCTCTGGAGGCCAGGGGAGAATCAGAGCATAGACCAGGCCAGACAAGTCCAGATGCCCTTGGGGTAGTGATGGGGCTCTGGCAGTGTTTGGTTTACTAGTACTGAGCTAGCCAAAATCCCCTGAATATAGGAATTTACTTTCTCTTGGGTTTGCTTTTAAGGATAATTAGGATGATTTTGCTGAGAAAGGGAAAATATTCTTATTTATCACTCCCCCCTCCAGGCTCTTCACTCAGTGCCAATATCAACCGCAACAGCCCAATGATCTGCTTCTCTATCATAATGTTGGCATGTTCCTGCATACAAAGTAAGCCCTTCTCGAATAGCTCCTCTATTCAGAAAAAATCCTCCCAGATGCCTCCAGTGGGCTACTAACACTGCAGATACACCAACAGTAATGCAACGGCATTCAACCATCACCTGCAAGGATGAAAGCAAGGGCGACAACAGGTACTGTGATCCATAGGTGTCCCTACAGTCACAATTCTCTCCTTCTCTCACTATGGGGAAGAGAAGTGCTGAGATCCTCAAAGGTACAGAAAAAAATGCTTCAATGCCTCAGAGGAACTGGGCTTCAGTAACTTTCTTCATCTATATTCCTTCCATTTGCCTGCTTAGCTGCTATAAGCAAAATGGAGAGAGAGGCAGTCAACTATTTTCCCATCTCCTGCACTTCTGCAGGCACTGACTTATGGTAGACAATAGCAGAATATCTGCTCATCGCAGCAGGCATCACAACCTAGAAAAAAGGATGATGATGGAAATAAAGGAGTTTCTAGCACACAGGTATGTGCATACATAGACACAGCAGAACTGCAGACCATAACAACCAGCTTCAGGGCAGTGCAAAGAGAAGCTTTGTTTTTCTTACATTTGATGTCAGAACTCGACATATAAAACAAGTGGTTTGTTTTACTTTATTTTTCAGAAGTTTCTGATCTACAGAGCCTAATTAAAGCCACTCTGCTCCCAGATCACCGAAAATATGCAACCTGTATGTAAATTCTTTCTTGACAAACTGAAAAGCCAAGAATGTTTTATCCCTTTCTGCTTAAGAAACAAGAAACTTTTAAAGCTGGAGCAGTCTCAGAAGTAACAGCTAGACAGATGAAGCAAAGACAAAACATAGCCTTGAGAAAGTATGGCCCTGCCTCTCATTTAGACAGGCATATTTACTGATGGTAAGACATAATGAACATCTATCCCAGCTGAGTAACTCACTTCAAAGATTATGAAGGAAATGCACATCTATTTTGAAAATATATTTTCTTCTGTAACTGTAAAATATGCTCAATTTACATCTTTCAAGTATATCATTTTCTAAGCAGAAAAGCATGTTAAAAGATGAAGGGAGAAGTTTGCAAACTTGTAACATTCTTTCTCAGGAATACTTATTTGTGTCCTAATATGCATAAATAAAGCAAGATAGCATCTAAGAAAATTAAGAGCTAGGAAGAAACACAGAGGAAGGTCTGTCAGCAACAGAACAGAATAAAAAGTTATTTTATATATATATATATATAATCTTTGGGAAGATCTAGTGTTCTGCAATGTTAAGTGCTCAAGTGATGCAGTTCAAAGAGCAGAGAGTCGAGCTACTGGATTCTTTTGTCAGGAAGAGAAATCTCCCCTTCTTTGGTCACAGACACGTATATAACTGACGTTAAAAAATTCACACTGAAGGAAGACCTAGCTCACAGACCCTATTCAGGACAACACCACTTTTGCCTTCTGCGAGACCTCTGTTTTTATGGCCTATCTCTGCAGTACCTGTGTAGCATCACGAACAACAGAGAACGCTTTCCACATCCGAGAACGGATTTTGGTTTGCTTTACATTTGAGTTACAATGCATTTTTATTTTCCTATGACATTTAGCCATCTCTCCCAGGCTATTTTTCATATAGTTTAGGTCCAGCAAACACTAAATAAAAACAAGTAGCTGCCTTGCATGGGTTGCTTCCTGGGAACAAGGGGTCCTCTAGCCCACACTGGCTGGGCACCCCTCCTGGCCACCACCCCATGCCCTGAGCTCATGAAGATATGGCTGAAGCTGGGTTGTGCCTGGCCGCAGGGGTTACCTGCATGAAGCTCACTTTGGGCCAGGATTTGACCACGTGCATACACATTACATCTTAAGTAACTCGTGCTGTAGTTGATATCTGATAATCAGCTGCTGGGACCAGCAGCAGCACTTCCTCAGCAATCTCCTGGGGAAGGATGTTAACATCTGGCACTTCAGCAGCTTCCACAGCACCAGTGGGCACAGCTCTGGTGTGCATTACAGATCTGATTTGCATCCTGTCCAGCATCTGCCAGGCTATTCAGAGGAGGGAGCGGGCTACAGCACTCTCAGCCTTCTCTGCTAAACCTATCCTTGCCTTTACTAGTAAGAGCCAGTGCTCTAATGTAATATTAGAGGTGACATTTTGGGAAGGAACGTGCAAAAGGATAACATGCTAGCAAGAGAGCCAGGAAACATTTACTTCGGCAGAAGACATAATGTGGGCAAGGCTCTGGGAAAAGCTCCTCTGAAGACAACGTGATCAAGACATGTGATTCCCGTGAGCCCCTTTCAAACAGGCCATGTTTGCAAAGGCAATCCTGAGAGCTCTGTGCCATGGCGTGTCTCTAACCTACTGTATAAACCATTTGTAAATCATACGACCCCAAAGCATACCCACCCTTACTATGAGCGTAACAATTGTTACTTTCTTCAGAGGCACTATCTGAAGGATGGCATATAAGTACAGAAGAAAATTAACTAAATTGCAAGCAGGGTGGAGAAGCCCTGAAACCCAGAGACTAGCACTGAGGTCTCCTGGGAGGGCTCTCTCTTGAGCCATGTGTCCCCCCACCATTTCCCCAAGGATAAGTGATAGATGACTGCCCACTGAGCTGTTTTCTCTGTGTATCTCAAACTCCAGCACCTCTTCCGTGCAGTGCGTAGAGAGCTGCGAGCTTGCTGGCTCTCTGCTGGCCTCCCACTAGCAAAGCACCTGAAAGCTAAACATTGGATTGCCGGCACCCTTCTTGCAAATGTAGCTCTTAATCACACTGTGGCTTAGTTCCCTGTTTGCAAAATGAGTATATTAATCCTTCCTTTATCCCACTGTTTATCAGCCTTGACTCACAAGACTGTAAACTCTCTGAGGCAGGTTGTCTATTAGGATGTGTCTTTACAGTCCTTGGTTTAACAGAGCCTTGCAGTCCTGAGGAGTTTCTAAATGCTGCTGTTTGTATATTATTATATTACTCATTCTGATTAATTTCTGGGTTGCATCTTTAAACAAAGTGTGCTGTTTCATAAAAATCACCTCACGAATCCACAATCCAAATTTATCCCTGCTGTCATGGCATTAAGTTACATTATTGTGAATAAATCCTCACTCTGAAGGCATTGACTTGTAATTTCCCGTTTGTACTTCTTTTTTAAGTGATAAAGGATTGCTCTGAGGAATTTTCATTGCAAAAGAAATCAATTATTTGCTAGCTGGGGAAGGTAGCAAGGCCCATATAAGGTGATTTCCTACCACCACAGCTCTCTTGAACAAGAGGGTTTTTTTCTTTGAGACCATATACATCTGGATGCCAGCTTTCCAAATGCCTGGGTTGATCTATCAAACACTGCAAAACAATCTATCTTTAAAATGAATGATGTTGCAAATTGTTTTCAGAAAAGAAATCTGTCACAAAAAGAGTATAAATTACAGATTGGACATGTCAGTGAAGAAGGAATGCTATGTGGTTTATATCAAGTTAATCCACTGACAAAACTTTCACTGATTTATATACTGAAATGGCAACCCTCGGCTAAAGGTAAAAGGGGCACATTGCCAACAAAGACCCTGCTCCTGCAAAGGCTTGTACGTGTGCCTGGCTCTCTGTGTGCTCCTCGCCTCCCTGGAGGAAGACCTTTTTAAGCCATTGCCACCTTGCAGCCCCTGTGCGAGGTGCTCCTGCGCACAGAACACAGTGGTGGTTGCAAAGAGCCAGCAAAGCAAACGCTGCTCAGCTGGAAGTCCAATACCAATGGCAAGAGGAGGTTATTGAGTGATGGCAGCTCCTCTGCACCTGGCAGGCTCCTCAAACGAGCTCAGGTCAACTCACTCCCACGTTTCTGGGCTACAGTGCTGGGCAGTCCAGCGACAAGCACAGCTCAGCTCTGCTTAAGAGAAGACAAGAAATTTTCTATTACACAGAAAATCAGATTACATGAGCATTCAAATTGCAAGGTCAGGTATTCAGAAGCTGAGAAGCGTCAGAAATAAGAATGCTAACGTGTCCTTCATCCAGGCTACTTATGTATATGTGCTCGATAAGGTTTTTAATTACATGATCTCACACTAATAATTACATCGAAACAAGCACAGGATAGCCCAAGTGAAGCTGTATGGCAGTCTCAACTGTGGCATTTGCTAAATTCTGAGTTCTTAATATGAGAAAAGCAATGTATTTTTAGAGAAGCATTTTTGTTCATAAAATGCACGTTTGCCAAATCTATTTTGTTTCTACACAATTCTGCTTCCCAGTAGTTCTCCTACTATAATACTCACTGAAGCTATTAGCAGCACTGGGAAGAGTAATCAGAAGCCACATGCGAATTAGCCAGGCTCTATAATAGGCTAAGTGAGCTTTCAGTGAATTGATGAGACGAGGTAATTTTTGTGATTGAAAGTCTTTACCAAAGATAAAGCACCACATTATTATCAGGTACAGCTTTTATTTTTGATTAATTACTATCTCAACTTTGGAAGAGGAGGGAAGTATTTATCCCACATAAGGAAAAGAAAACTGAAGTCTATACTCAGCAGAGTCATACTGTATTTGTCTGGGCTGAAAAACAGGACATATCTGCTGGTAGACAGCTATCCAGTGAGGTATTTTTCCCCTGCTGCACTGTTTTTTTTGGCAGCACAATGTGCTAACTTTAGAAGTGTCTGAATGCCTTTCCTAAACTATTAGCACAAAATAAGCTCCTTTGTGTTTTATCCATTCATGCTTCTTAATTTATGCTCTGGCACCACTTTTCCTTGTATTGTGCAAGTCGAGAGCCTGCACACAGGGCCAAAATCTGTTTGTGTACTGGTGACGATCAGGGTAAGCGCTCTTGAAGCTGATATAGCCAGAACAACGGCACCCAAGAAAGCCAGACCCCACTGTCTCTCTTATTTACAGTCTGATTCACATATGCCTACCTCGAAATCTTGCTCAAAAAGTAACATTACACTTTCCTTTGCCTCAAGAGTCAATGGCACGCTAACTAGAAATAGGAACAAGCCACAACGTGTGGGGCGAGAGCCAAGCTTCCCTGCAGCGTGCAGGTCTGGAGCTCCAGTTTGCCCCATGCCAGGGGCCACCATGGAGTCCAGCATCAGAGCCAAAACATCCTCAAAGTGAAATGATCTCTTTTCTTTCGATTTGTCTCTGTGCTACAGCAATATGTTTTACTGCCTGGGAATGAGACAATAAAAAAAAAAATCTGCATCAATAAATAATGTGAAACAGGATATTCAAGAACAATAATCCAAAGCACTGCATGAAGTGAGCATTTCCTTTAAAACACTGCACACTGCAAGTTCCCTGTGGCAGCAAAACCCATTTTTTCATGTTCTTGATGGAACCAGGGCATTATTGGTGCTCTACCTATCAATAAAATATATATTTTTATAAGTTGATTCTGAGCCAAGAAGTCTAATGCTATGAAGCTTTGCTGAGTGACACAGTTTGCAGAAGCAGCTGCGCTCCTAAAGCTTCTCTTCTCCAAACTCGGTGTAATTCACTGCCCTCCCACTGAAAAGAACAGAGAAACAGAAATGCTTTGGGAGCATTTGCTTCTGGGGCAGGGGGCATTATTTCAGCTCACTTCTGCCCAAGGCAGCTGCAAGGATTGTCCATGCAGTAACCACCAGGGCAAGCTGCCCAGAGCTTTGATGGGAGCCTGCCTGGAAAACCCAGGTGGAGTAGGAGGCCCAGACGAACACCAGGAAAATAGGCTGCCAAAGCCAGTCTGGGTCCCTTTTTGCAGACGGGTGGCAAAAAGAGGAAGAGCCCTTGATGGTATTCAAGAGAAGAGCACGTTAATGCCCCTGGCTATCAGTCGGGCTTTGCAAAACGAAGTCAAAGTCTGAGAGTACTTTGGGGCACTGCTTCTCCCATCCTTGGTGTGATGATCACAGTTTCTCTGATAGTTCTCGAGACCACTGAAAAGTGGGGGGCCTTCCTCTGCCCCAGCTGAGGAAAGGATAGAAGTTACATGGAGAAAAGGATACCCCCTCCCTTCTCTTAGCAGAGTTCTGTCCCATCTTTCTCTCCTCCAACCTCCCCTTCCACCTCCTTAGTTTAACCTTGCCTTGTCCTGACAGAGCAGCGGCTCTCCTATGTGGAGGGTTGGGCTGGGGCATGGGAGCTTCATGCTGGAGCTGGCTGGGCTTGCTGCCCCCCCCCTTCCCCCCCCCGCCCCAGACCTCCAGGGACAGCCAGGGGGTACTGAAGTCTCTGACTGAACCTGCTGAAGCCCCTGAGATCTGGCGTCCTGGCAGAGAGCTAGGCTCTGATGCTCTGCAGCCTTCGCTGTCAGGCACATTCTGATGCTGCCAGATGCCCATGAAACTGCACGCCAAAAATGTGTATTCCTCCCTCTTGACTCCTTCTGGGCTTTTACTTTCTTTTTGCCTACAGATTTCAAGCTAGAAACAAACCTTGCTCATCCTTAACTGTGCCTTGTTCCACCCCCTTCACAAGACAATCCCCCCCAACTTTCCCAAAAAGCTGCAGCTCCAAAGCAAAGCTCTGCTGACACAGGCAGCCTTCTGCAATTGCCTGTTGCACTTCTCAGCCCATACCTGTCCCATACTACAAAGGAATGGTGAGGAGGGAAAGCAGGAGGAAAAGCAAAAGGAAAAAAACTCTCCTGCAAGCCCCAGCCAAACCACATCTGTGAGTCTTGTTTTAGCTTATAGACACATGGGACAACACAAAGGCATGGGGACTGCAAAGGTGGCAGGTAGAAGTTAAATAATGGTACTTTCCAATCGCACAGTGAATGTGATGCTAAGAAAACACGGCTAAGAGCAATGCATGAAGAGGTCCAACAGAAAATAAACACCTGCATTATCTCTTTTGGATTGTTTAGGGCAGAGGCCTGATCAAACTCCTACTAAGATCAATGGAAAGACCCCATGTAGCCAGATCTGAAGTTGCATTTGGCTCCAAATTGGTAATAGCTTCATCTTGGGGTGTTAATAAATTTATCTAATGGTGTAAGAGGGCTAGAAGAACCACTGTTGTCTCTCTGGTGCACACTGTAGAACATGAAATTGGTTCGGCCTGGGGGTAGAAAGGCAGCTCTGTCTGCTGCAAAAACACATTGCCTGATTCGGATGCAAAACCTTTTGCTCTCTAATTTGTGCAGGACGTACTTGTACACATACAAACACACCAAGTTTTCATCACAGTGTGCACGAGTGGGCTAATAAAAAAAGATGACATATCTTTCTCTTACATGCACGCATTCACCTACACAAAACTACGTTAAAAATATATTGCAAAGGCACCAAAGTCAAGTATATGCAATAAGGAATGCCAGAATTAAGACTGCCTGTGTGTTTTCATACCGTTTCCAGGATTAAAGCAAAGCAGTAATAGTATTGTTTTCATTGTTGCACTAACAATTCCTTCTCTGTTCATTCTGAGAGAACATAGCCTGCATCAAAAATATCTCTTTTTTTTCTATCTGAAGTCTTGGGGAAAAAACAGGAAACAAAAAACAAGACTTTATTTGTGAAAGTTTCTGGAAGGTTTTCTCAGGGAAAACAAAAGCAAAAACTCAAGAGATTAGGAAATGTCAGAGTTGAAGTTGCCTTCAATTTACTCATATCCTCATCTCCAAGAAAAGTTAACTAAAGTTACACACACAGCCCTGACTTTTGAGTGATTAACTCTGCAGCCTGAGTAATAGTCTTCTAGCAAGAGACATTTATGTATTTACATAGCCAGATGAACACCTCACTGCAAATGGATCAGCAGTAGAGCAGGTACCTCCGGACTGAAAACAATCCTCAACCGCTCACGCTAACAGAGTCCCTAGCAGCGTTACAGACCGTCGTCCTCAGCTTGAAGAAGAGCCTGAAGGAGAGACTGTGACCAGATGTTTGATGACTGCACGGTCTAAGCCTGCTGCTAAGCTCGCATGTGTTCTCCTTCACATCTATTCCTTGCCTGAGCTCTTCTGAGCTCTTTCCCTTACAAACTGTCCCTGTTCCAGACCTGTCATAGCATTTCTCCCCTCACCAAAGCCCCAGTCTCCTCATCTTGCCAAGCCTATGCCTGTTCCACCTCTCCTTTCCTGGCCTTCACCTCATTGCTGAGCCATTCTCAATTCCCTGTGCCCAATCTCTCCACTATGCATCGCTAGTTCTCCCTTATTTTCCCACCCTTGCTGTCCCTCAGGTCTCCACTTCACCCTATCTAGTTCTTCCTTTCCTTTCCTTTTCCTTTAATTCAATTCAGGCAGCGTCATCTCTAATGCCTGAGTTCACTGGGATTCATGGACATGCCAGGGACAAGCCCTGCACTATCTGACCTGGCACAGCAAAGCAGAGAAGGTCCTTTAGGTCTCTGTGCTTGAGCACCCTCTCTACAGAGCATCATCTGGGGTATACAAATTGAGAAGTTCAAGCAAATCTTTGTTGACGTGAAGACTGGCATTTTCCTAAGGCTTAACCACTGGGGCAGATTTTAGCGGCTATTGGAATGGGACGGAAGGAGTAAAAAGATATACTATACTTAGGATCAATCTCTGACAAATATACAGCTCCCATTCAAAATCAGTGATTCTCTCCAGAATTTTTAGTATGGCCAAATGAACTATTTAAAATCTTCATCATTTCAGGAATAATTTGGTAATAGCAGTTCTTTGCACCTCTGTAGCATCTCTAAACTGAGAGTTTCAGACATAGAATCACAGAATCACAGAATCGTTTAGGTTGGAAGGGACCTATGCAGATCATCTAGTCCAACCCCCCTGCTCAAGCAGGGACCTCTAGAGCATATTGCCCAGGATCACATCCAGACGGGTTTTGAATTATCTCCAGCGAAGGAGACTCCACTACCTCTCCGGGCAACCTGTTCCAATGGTCTGTCACCCTCACAGTGAAGAAGTTTTTCCTCAGGTTTAGGTGGAACTTCCTGTGTTTCAGTTTCTGCCCATTGCCTCTTGTCCTGTCGCTGGGCACCATGGAGAAGAGATTGGCTTCATCCTCTCGACATCCCCCCTTCAGATACTTATACACGTTTATGAAATCCCCTCTCAGTCTTCTCTTCTCCAGACTGAACAGGCCCAGCTCTCGCAGCCTTTCTTCAGAGGAGAGATGCTCCAGTCCCCTCATCATCGTTGTAGCCCTAATCTTTGCCCATCTTTGTAGGGGCAAAGCTTACATGGCTTGTAAGCTTCAGGTAACTCCACTCTCCTGAATGACAAGCAGATGGAGAATGAGCAACAAGCACCCCATAGCTGACTGAAATGCTGCAGATTTTAAGAAGCAGTAAAAACACACTCTAAGCAATTTTAGCCAGTAAGGAAAATGTGCAATATGCTATTTATACAGGCCAAGGAAACCTAGCCTGATATTCTATTTTACCCACTTCCCAAACTCCTGACAGCCACCGTTGTCCTGTTTTACCCCAAGATCCTGCTGGCATTCAGCCTAGAGTTATCTGCAGGTGCTAGGAGAATGTCCTGCCATCCGTCAGCACGTACAGTGGCCAGTCAGCCTGCTCAGGTTCCCGGGGTGGCCTGGAGGGACCTTTCTGGAAACTCTCCAAAGGTGCAGTCTTTCCAGATTACAGGTTGACTTTATAGTTACCACAACTAAGGAGGAAATAGAAGAGTTTTACTCCAGGTTTGTGACCACACAATTAATTATTTTACTTACGGGCAAAGCACAAGCACATAGAGTTTTTTAGGATAGCAAGAGATATCTCCTTCAGAATACAGCACGCATTTACGTTCAGGCAAGCAGGAACCCAAATGTTTATCATCCTCGACTTTATTGGTTTTTTAGCTTAGCCAGGGCCTCTTACTGCTACAGAAACCTTACTCCTCCCTTTCTGCGTTCAAAGTTTCTGAACTAATATGCCTCTAACTGCTGGCTTCTAGTTAATATTTGCATTGTTCCATAACCCCCTTTCATGCTGAAGAATAGGCAAAAAATTGACTTGTTTTTTAATCATCACCTGAACATATTCATCATCCCTAGAAATTCACTTTCAGCTCATGGGCTTGGATCATAACGACACACTCTCAGTCCTGGTCTGGAAGGGACAGAGCGGCCAGTTTATCAGAAAACTGATGAAAAATGCTCGTGTATTTTCTAGTGTCTACAAGAGGTCCCAGTCTCTGTTTCTGATCATGTTCAAAAGGTAAAATCTGTAAAGACTTGAAAGATGGTACCGAAGCTTCCACGACTACCTTCCCATTCTGACTTTACCACTTGGACCTGAAAAGCCTGAACAACATGTTTTGGTTATTGCAGAGAACTTCACAAAAACCAGCAGGTGCAGATGTGATTTTAGGGTTGTAAATGAAGTTCTCAGAGGAAAAGTTGTGCTGTAATTTTCAGGCTGTCTCCCCAGTCCGTTACTGTAACCATCACTAAGGAAGGTGTTTGCATAAAAACAATGAAATGCAATTGATGAAGTTCAGTAACATACATTGATTAATAGTGAATACAAAGAAAGAAGCGGGGTAGAAATGGATTTCTGTTGATATGTGATGAATTTCAAGGACTGGTAAAGCACAGCATTAGATTCTCAACTAAGGATTTTTGGATATTTTATAATTTTAAGCCTTAATGCCCCTAGCCGTATAGCTTAGTTTGTCACATTTCTTCTTAGGTCATCTGTGGACTACAGAGAAACATACTTTTTTCTATTCACACATCACTTGCCTTATTTTATTCACCTGTAGCTACAAGCAAACATGTGATTCTTCATGTCATTCCCCAAGTTAGGATTGCCATAGTCATGTCTGATTTTCCAGGCAGAAATATATGTCCACACGCCTAGGAAGTCTGGATTACTGGGGAACACCACACTTGCTGCACATGTGCTGCACAGCCAGTCTCCAACCCTGCAGCTGGTCCTGCACTTCAAACATATTTCATGCTGACTCTACACATCAAACAGCAACAGTCACACCACGTTAAGTCCAGCACTTCCCAGAACTGCCAGTTTACTGTATCTGCGCTATATAGCCAATACATACATGTGCAGTAAATCCGTCTGGCACAGTGAGATCACATCTGTTGCTCAGGCACACAGCAACCGTCCTGTGCAAGCACAGAAAGTCCACTACTTCCCAAAAGCATCACACTTCACCTGCGCGTGCACCGTGGACATGACTAAGGTTGCCAGTCGCATGGCAGCCCAGTTCTTACACAATAATTCCGAGTAGGTCTTTGAACATCCGGAAATTCTGAACAAATACAAAAAAATGCTCAAAAACTGGCTGGTAAGGTTTCTAGCCAAAAAACAATCATGCCAATGAAAACTCCCACAGATTATAGTTTAAATTTCAATTTGGCATTATGATGCACCGATATGGTCTGTCTGCATACAGACCACAGGCTGCTGGGTTTAAGTGCTAAGCAAAGGAAAGCCTGTATAGTGGGTAAAGCATTATCTCAGTGCACATCATTGTCAGCGAAGCAGAATTACTTGCACTCAATCTTTTGACTACCACCTATGGCCGACCTAAAGGAAAGCATCCTTTTGGCTAAGCATGTGACTGTTGGACATATTTGATGACAACGTATTTCAAAATGATCAAAGTCAACTGTCAGAGAAATTATATTACTCATTATTAGTCTTCAGTAGTTCCCATGAGAACCTTAAACAGTTGGTGATTCTTCTTAAAAGATTAGAGTAAGCTGTGTAATGTGTCATGATGAAAGTGGTAGAGATGTGAAATAAAGGGCGGACTGTCTTTGTTTCTGAAAGCAGATTGCTTTTATTTAATTCAGTCTTTCAACTACAAAAAATTTTTTCAGACTGTAAAGTAGAAAACATTGGAAAAGGGCCTATATCTTTCCATGAAATGTTGAAAATGGTATTTTAAATTAATTCTTTTGGAAGAATCTGGTTCCTATTGGCCAGCATCAATGCCAGCAGATTTGCTTATTTCCAAATCATTTCCCCTTACTCTCTTAGATTCTTATTAATGCTAAGATGAGAAATGATGCTGATAAGCAGGCACAGGACTAATTATTACACACTGAAGCCTACAAGCTTATCAGTGGAGCTTGAAATAAAATTGGCTGTATATTTACCATGACCTAAAAGTAAAGGTGGTGAGTTTCGAAGCAAAATCAGATGAGGCTTTAGGCATTACAACGGCTGGCCTGCAGTACGACAAAAAAAATCTGCGTTATGACTGTTTTATTCCATTCCATGGAAGCTTGTATGATGTGAAAAACTCTTGTGTATAAAAATGGAAATTCTATAAATTCAAATGATAAAGGGTATCAGCTAAGTAGAACTTAATGCAAAGAGACATTCAGAAAATCTAGAATATCTGTGAACAATGATTTCTTCAAAGCAGTAGCCGAGATTTCTCTTTGAAATGTCTTGTTTGAAGTTTCTTTGCACGGCCATAAAACAAAAGACTCTCTGTTTAAAGGATTACATTAAAGGAGGTTTTTTCATGTATTTATTTGTTGGAAAATGCTCATGAGGAAAAGACCCCCAAAATGCTATGGAGTATATTATGACCATCATTTCAAAGACTGATAAGTTCTTCAGATCTTTCTCCAACAGTGAGATAATCATGCATCCTCGTCCTTTCAGTTATGGTTTTCTTAGTCCAAAATTTATCAAAGAGCATAATTTAACTGCATTTTGATGTTCTTTACTATCACTGCTTTCTTTTTCTTTTTTCTTTGCTTTTCATTTGCTATACGTGCCTGAAGCACATACCTCAGATAAAACGACAGGACTTAGACCCTTAGAAGTACATATAGCAGAGGATTTATAAAAAATAAGCTACCTGTTGACCAAGGTTTCATACTCCTTACTTGTACAATTGGTCTAGATACTGCTAAGGCCATTTTTTTTTACTATTAGTGCAAGGCAGAATGCACAGTCATGCACTACACTGAGTGGCTTTTTGTTGTGGGAGCTCCTCATGGCAGCAACTGTTTCCCTGGTTTGCCTAGTCAGTGCAGTTCATCCAAAATCACTAAGGGAACAGTGGCAGTGACACATTCAGTCCTTATAGCCACAGGTTTTTAATGCTAGAAGAAAGATCTGTGAATATCTACCGGGCCACCAGTGTACCAAAGGCCATGGACTTCACCTCTAGGTTCCTGCAGCCAGCCGGACAGCCCCAGGTTGAACAAAAGCAATGACTTGATCTTACTCAATTTGCACACTCCTGCAAGTTTTACAGAGGAATTACAGGCTCTCTGTAGTGAATTTAAGTTTCCCAACAAGCCACTTGCTTTTCTTAGTTACCTTTCATAGATCGCCTTAACAATAGTCAGTGGGCTCCTGAGTTATATCTGTACCTGTAAAGTAATGGGAACTCAGAGGTTGACCAAAATCACCTGTGCTGTTTTATTTTTAGCACTCTCTCTGGTGCAGCTTTGGTTCTGGCCTGCTAGCACTCTTCCAGATAATGCTGAAACAGCATATGGGAGGCAGCCTGGCCAGAGACTATTCCCAGCTGATAGTTATGGACAAGGCATCCCTGTTTTGGGAAGGCAAGGGGATGGAGTTTGCCCAGATGGACACAAATAAACCAGGCCATGCTTCTTGCCCTCAGGGCCAGCAGCCCCTGCAGTTCAGGGATTTCCTGAGTCAGAGCTGGCGTCTTTTTTTGGTGTTCAATGGTTCTCAATACATTTCTCTTTGATGAAATTGTTCAAATGCCTTTTGGATCCATGGAAAGTTTTAGTATCCACAACATCCTTTGACAAGGAGTTCCACAGCTTATTTCAGTGTTATTAATAGAATACATAACAGAAGTGATAGTAAATTTAATACCTCTTGGCAAACACTGTGGGGGTAGTGATTTGAATAACTCTTAAATGAGTTTGCTTTGCCTTCTGTCTGAGTATGTCTAGCTTGACCTTCCAGCCATTTGGTTCATGTTAGTGCCTTGTCTGTTAGCTGGAAAGGCCCCACAGTACCCATATCTTCCTGGGGTAGACTGTGATCAAATATTCCTTAACCTTTTCTTTGATAAGCTAAATCAACTGAGTTCCTCAGATCTCTCCCAATATGGCATGCTTTCAAAACTCAATTACCCAAAATATGTTTAGACATGATTTTCATTTCAAAAGGAAGCCCTTTTATTTGGCTTTTGCAGTGTAAAGTTAACATTGACAGAAATAAATAACATTTACTGTCTCCTTAAGATATTGAGATCCTGAAGATGTTAAAAAGAAATCTTTGGTCTGTCTCCATGAAGAAATCCTTTAGTTGTAAAATAAACAATTTCAAAATAAGCATCCTGGAATAGCCCCTTCTGTGCAAATTATGTTCCAGAATAAAAGTAGATTTCAGTCCAGAAATGTTAGTCTGAGTTGGAAGCATGCTAATTATTATGGAACATAAACAGCTTATTCAGCATTATAGGCTTTGGGAAATTTCTCCATGGAGACAAGCCCTTTCTGAAGGGCACTAACTTTTCCATATAATTAACTTCATTGCATAGTTTTTCTTAGGATTTTCATTAGTTTTCTTAGTTAGAAAAAGAGAACGTATCTTTACGGTAACTTCACATCATCAAATACAATGTGATAGCATATCTTCTTACAAGATACACATTGCCAAAGGAAGAAAAAACAATGCCAATACATTTCTATTGATTTAGCAATAGAAATACTCAGAGTTTCGTGATACATTTGGATTTCAGATGCATTTTTCTCACATCCTTGTACTGTCCTGTCCTATGTGATTAATATTGAGAGAAGGTCTCCTGGCTCAATAAAATTCTAAAAAAACTAAGCAAACATTAAATTTGCTTCACAGAGATTATACAGTGATGGTAGCTACTGCTTCTTTAAATCTTGATTTTTTAAGTTCACACCTCTCGTTATACTTCCAGGCGTATGCTGTAGGTTTCTGACTTCTACGGATGGAATGTATCTTCTTGAATGTCAGTTTTCCATTTTACACATCCACTTCCAAATCTCATGACTCAGTTTATTCTGCAGAGACGTCACTTTAGAGCTCACACTAAAAGCTCTCACTATACAGAGTTTACATTCAGATATTTCTAATATCCGTGTTGAGGTTGAAACAACCACCTTTTGCATAAAAATTTGTAGGAGGACTTTTTGAAGCAAAGGACTCGGAGCAAAATTGCCACAGAGAATTTTTACTCCGTAAATGAAAATATATTTTCAGACTCTCAAAAATTCTCCACAGTGTCAGGTAAGGTACTAGCAAAAGTCGTGGCATTTGAAACTCAGGAATCGTTCATAGCCGCTGTGCACAAGAACAACATGAGAAGGCTGCACAGGGTCCTCTGTTGAAGCCTGAGCACCTTAACAGGACCACAATCTTCACACTTGCGCTTTGCTTTGTACCAGACTTCACCCGAAGCCCTGCTAAAGACAAGCACTTTTATCTGATGCAAAGAATTAATTGAATTAAAATCTTCATGGTTGGAAATTGAATCATGAACATGAGCAAGATGACTCTCTTTCACCTGCAGAAGTGTATCAGAACCCAAATACACTAAATACACTAAATACCTGAAAACACAGTCAATTCATTCAAAAGACTGACAAACCGAATCCCTGTTACCACAGGGATGTGCAAATCAGGAAAGAGGTTTCCATTTTGCTCTTGACTTCTCTCTTCCTTTGTTAAAATTAAATCTTAACATATCATTAGAGTCTGTTTTGCCATGTACTACAAAGGGAAACAAAACCATGCCAGTTGCACTGGCACAATAGCTACAATAAAATATTCAAGTACCACA
Organism: Struthio camelus; assembly: GCF_040807025.1. Classification (NCBI taxonomy): domain Eukaryota; kingdom Metazoa; phylum Chordata; class Aves; order Struthioniformes; family Struthionidae; genus Struthio; species Struthio camelus. Next base: position 18,220,640 of record NC_090944.1, read on the forward strand.
GGATTGTCTGAATAGCGTTACTCTGGGAATTTTCTAGGTTGCCATACTTTAATAGTCCCTCACTTTGCAATTAGCATCAAACCAGATGTCCAGGGATTTCATACCTTCAGTTTTCACTCATTATCATAAGGTTAACCCTCGTCTAGCAGGCCCTCTCACCAGTACTGGCATACTTAATCTCTGAAAAAAGGGCTTGAACCTTGCAAACAAGTCAGGCTGGAGTGTGATTCCACTTACCTTCTCTGTATTTTTTCTCATCAACTTTTCTCATCATCAGCTTCAGCTTCTCTTTAAAACAAACTTTCTAGTTCATTTTGCTTTATATCTCTAGCACTGCAATTTAATGTCATCCTCTTCAAAAAAATATGAGCATACTGTTTTACAGATTTAAAAAAAGCAAACCTTTTAATCTTTCCTGCTTTTTTCTCTGGAGGGCAAATTTCCTTTAATCACTTTTCTGAGCACAATTTAGCACATGTAATTATACCTCAAAACAAAAGGAAGTGAATCATTAAATAGGATGCTTTGATTTTAGGAAATACTAAATATAGTTAATCTAAAGACTTTTTACTCCTTTTTTGATACAGTGGTTATTGCCAAAGACAGCAATGTTTCTTCAGGAAGAATAAACAAGATGGTATAGTATTTGCACAGAATATTGTTTCTGAAATACAGAACAGCAGTCTGGCGGCATTATGGTTCAGGCCTAAATTGTAAAAACTCTGCAAAACAACATACGTGCCTTCTGGCACACTGCCGACAGTCCCGCTTTAATAAAAATTCTTGTTTTGGTTGCTCTTTATTATAACTTTCACCCTAATACACACCCAGGTGCTAACAGTCAGACCTTCCTAAACCTGTGCAACTATTCTTATGCACAACAAAAAAGATGTTTCCTGAAAGACAAGCAATCCTCTGTCCACAATGCCATCCTATCTACCGAACCTCAAAGTAATAGCCTGCAGGCCATTTCCTTAGGGTCAGTATACCGATCTTTTCCTTCCTGCTTGACCCATGTTTTGCAAGATCTTGGTGCACCCTCAGTGTCATACGTCTTAGCTACAACCTTCATGGCTGATGAGAAGACAGGTCTCTCTGATGTTCCTGACAGGGGTCACAGTCCAGCCATAGAAGCATTCCCCTCCCTACCCGTGACCCATTGTGCTGACTTTGCAGCACTCCTATTCATTAACAATCTTTATTAATTTATTTTATAGTTCCCATCCACTTTCACTTCCTAAGGTGTTGTATACCATACTCTGTTAAAATGAACTAAAATGCTAACCATGATTAATAGCACTATTAAAATCCAATAGATTTTGACAGAATTGTAATGATTAGAGAAGGAACATTAAATTGCAGCTGAAGAACATATGCTGAACATATGCATAATGCTAAATATTGCATAGTAACATGTTCGTTTCCAGAGCTATTCGCATTCAAGCACCTGCAACATTCCCTTCGTATTCCCCTCACTGTGCCTGCAAGCACAGGAAAAATTAGCTGAATTTTGTCTTTGGTTTAAGATATCAGAAAGAAGAAGGGTTATTGTACTGTCATATGTAGGGATGACCGATACTACCAGTAGTGTGGACAAAGAGTAAACGTAGCATTATGCACTTCCAGAGCCTAAGTCTGTATTTCTAAGGAGACATAGGCCCTTGGGACTAGACCCACAAAAGGGTGTAGGTGTCACAGCACTGAGAGGTGCAATAGCCAGTTCCTAGGCACTCACTATCTTGTAAAACAGAGCTGAGCAAGATGTTTGTGTTTCCTAAACAGAGTTTCCTGAGAGCAGGAGCCACAAAAAAGCCCAGCAGGCAAGGAGCCATGTAACCTAGCCACTGAGAAATCTTGAGGTGGTGTCAAGCCTCACCTCGCTCAAGGGTACCTCTCTTGGTTTTCACAGACCCACAGCTTTCACAGACCCATGGGGTGGAGATACCCATTCCCACCTTCTGCTGGAGTGTCTTTTTCCCACAATACACAACCCCAGGATGCAGGAAACAGAAGTTCACAGCATTCCCTGGCCCAAGGAAATGTTGTCTACACATGAGAGGGCTGGTTTCCAGGACTTTTTTTCTTCAGAGGAAAAAGGAAGAAGCAGAGGAGAGGTAACTGCAAAGTTCAGTGTTTTGAAAAGCCTTTCCAGTTTGGGTTTTTCATTAGAAGAAGATAACAGAAGGAAGAAGGAAAACAAAATTTTGTCCAAAGTAAAAATCTATTTTAAGTGAAAATTACATTTTCCTTCCATCTGCCCTTTGAAAACAACTAAGTGACTCCTGCTGTGACAGGAATAACTTTATCCGCCACTAAAAGCCCTATGCTTCTGAAGTAAAAGGCTATGGGTGTATAAGAAACACCCAGCAATACCTTTCCAATGCTCTGTTAAAAATTGTGCTGATGAAACAACCATCACAACGTGAAAATGGGGGAACCCTCACAGTGTGAAAAAGTGGTAAAGATGGGAGCTGTCGAAGGGCACGATCTGACACTACCATAGACAGAGAGTGCAGGGGGAAGACTCCACCTGCAGTTGCAAGGTGGAGGCTGGTCAGCTTGCAAGTTAAACCAGCACCCATCTTACTGCTCGCTCCCAGCTATGCGTAAGGCAACAAACAGGATGGTCAGGCCACTGTCAAATGACAACCATCAATGACTATGTAATACGGATGTCCTTACTGCCCTGCACAGTGCTGCTGACTACATGGGGAAATGTGTGTGGCTCTCCATGTCTTGCACAAGTCCTTTGGTGCCTGAAGCTAGGAGGAGACCAGCTTTTTTGAGGTAGACTCTCCCCCTCTTCCTTTTTTGGCTGCCTTCTTTGAACTGCATTGGAAGGTTTCTTTTAGTGCTTTGTAGTTAATCTGCTCACCAATTCACACGGAATGTGAAATTATAAATGTGACGGGATTTTTTGTTGTTGTCTGCTTTTTGACAGTTTTTGGAAAAGAAACTTAACTTCTGGCTTTGTGCCAGAAAGATTATATTCTGGTTCACAAAAGAAAAATGCATTTTTCATAAGCAACTAATTTACATCGCAAAATCTGGGCTCTTATTCCAGACAGACAGACTATTTTTAATAAAGTTTTCTATGAGATCTCAGCTGGCTTTTAAGTCCCTGACTGTTAACCTAGAAATACTGTGCTTAGAGAACTGCACACAAAGGTGTATTCATTAGGTCTGGGTCTATTCTCACACTGAAATAACCCTTTAGAAGTTAAAAAAAAAAATTACAATGCATTCGTAAAAGTGAATATATTTGTGTATAGCATACAATTATAGAGAGCCCATACACAGTCTCGGACTCTGATTGGCTGTGACTGTGACCTGCAGCTGTGGCTGGACAGGAACGGTTTTCCTGTATTGCAAATATTCCAAGGATTTTAGATATGCTTCCAATTTCCGTATGAGGACAAATCAGAGATATTTTATAGTTTTCCTTTATGTGAAAGAGCAGAGAGAGAGGGAAACACTCCATAGGGCTGTGGTTAGGGCTTTTACCTAGGATGAAAGACACTTAAAATCAGAGTAAGCGTAATTTCTTTGATTTGAAAAGGGGACTGAGGTGCTGGACTCTCAGAGGTGTGCAATCATTACTAGGCTGCTGGCTTTTTCAGTCTTTTCAGTTGGAGACTTTCAGTTCAAATACAGAACAGTAAAGTACAAATAATTAACTATTCACCAGATCAGGCACTTGAACCCAATTAATCTCCATGGGAAGTCAATGCCAAAACCATCTCCTTCAGGTACTTAACCTGGTTAGGTGCGACAATTACAAGTTAGAGGGTAAGGCCTCACAGCACACCCAAACGTGGAGTTGAGACTCCTGGCAGTGTTCATGGACAGACCTGGTGCCTCTGAAGCCATGTAGAGTGCCTGCGCTAGGAGCCTACCTTGAGTTACTGATTGTACAGGAAGCATGGACACCTCTGAAAAGTGGTTTCATGATCAGGCACCATTAGGTGTCCATAGCATGTCCCTCCTCCACAAAAGGTTCAGAAAGCTGAGCTCGCTTTCGTGGGTGTGCAGCTTGTAGCCACCTCTCTTTTTGCATGGTGGCCTAGGATCTTGCACCCTCACCCGTGTCAGACCTCAGAGGAACATAATCTAGCCTTCAGGCTAGAAACTGAGCTAAAATAGAGTTGTTTACCAGCCTTCATACTGAAGCCATATCATTGCTGCAGAAAGTAACAGAGCAGAAGAGACAACCTGAGCTGGGCACATACCTGAGAGGGGAGTCTCCGGAGAAAGAGGACGCAGTGGCTCTCTCCCTTCAGGCAGTGCTGTCTGTACCCCTCGTCAGCAAAGTCCAAATATAGTTCTCAGCCTTCTTACTCCTTTCTCACCTGCTCCTTGCACACCTGTACCACGTTCACTGGGCCAAAGGAAGATTGTCGAGTTTCTTTAGCTCCAGAAACTTCCCTTTTTGAAGAGTTTTCTTAAGGTGTTCACAGATTCCCAGTACCATGGAAAGCAAGGCCGGAAGGGAATCTCATCTCACCTCCTAAACCTTACAGGACATTAAATATCACACAAATTCCCAGTATGAACCTAGTTCAGAGGAACACTCTATTCCAAATTTTGCTGTTTTTCCTCTTTGCACTTCTCTGCTGGTTCCCTTCTCCATTAAACAAGGAGAAGAAGGTGGATGAAAGGAAGAAAGATGAGTGGAAAACTCTATTTTGTTTTTAGGTTAGATTGTTAATCTAGGGAGGAGAGAATGGTACTGGAAAAATTCTAGAAGGAAATATTTTCCACATTTTTTTTTCTTTTTTTGGTCCAAATCAAAACCATTTTCAAGTCAGGAAGTTTTCCTTTCAAAAATTGGTCAGCAGCCCTAGGTCATATGTTCTGCCACTCCCCAGTGGGCAGGCGTCTGAATTACAGCAGTTGCTGTAATTCAGGTGCTGTGAAAAAAAGTAGGATTGTCTGTGTGTTCCCTTGTACTCCACCCACTTAACTGGGACCAGCCCTGCTGTAGCGATTGAGTTCTGCCCCTATGACAAAGCATTTTGTGGCCCAGATAGATACCTCAGAAGGGTTATACATAGCCTGTGGTTACAGTATTTCTCATCTTTTCCTGTAGATGGTTTAAACACTCTCCACAAATAGCTCTGATCACATGATGGCCAGGGATACACTTGCAAGTGAGTGCTCTTTAGGTGATAGCTTAATGAATGAAATTTAACAATACATGATTTTAGATGTCTCTTGATAAAGACGTCAACGTTTGAGTTGCAACACATGGCAAGGGTGTGCTCGCACACAGATTTTTAGATCCTCCCTTGACTCCACGATGGCCGCAACTGCTTTTTATGAAACCATTTCTGGTGCCTTATTTTTCGCATTTTTCTTTTAAACTTATTATTACCCGATAAGGTTTGATATTCTGTTTAGAACAAAAACAATTAATATCTCAGAGCTCAGAGAAGACAGAGGGAAGATGTCCTGGTGGTATGGGGGAAGGCTGAGCCTTCCCTACTGCCCCAGTTGGCAAGTCCTCTTCATGGACCCACTTTCCGGGTCAGTCTGAGCCGGACAGCAGTATCTTTGACCTTCACCCACTGCATTTAGCATCTACTTAGTCTGTGAAGTCACTGGAATTAAGAGCCTGACGTTGTTATCTGAGCTTTCAGAAGTAGTTTACACCGGTATCTAGCGTATCCGAGCGGACAGACCCAAAATGATCTGAGCGAACCACAATAAGTTTTGCTCAATGATAACAACCCCAATAGTTTCTATATTAAAGGGAACTTCTGAGACTGCTGCTTTGGCTGGGTTTATTTCTGAAAGCCTTAAACATAGGTTGCTATTGAACTTTCATCCTTTTGATGTCTTGGCCAAGACATTTTGCAGAGATGCATCAAATGAACTAAAAATTCATGGGTAAATAGAAAAAAGCCCAAAACATTAGAACACTGGAATTCCCCCCTTTTTGACTTCCCACCACTTGACTCAGCTCCCCTAAGGCATCAGGGCCCTGCTAGAGGGATCAACTATTGCCACACCGGTCCCTGCAGAGGACACGTGCGCAATCACTTCCCACTACACAGCTCACAAGTTACTCCTCTCTCATTTTAATTGTCACATGCAGCTTTGTGGCAGCATACAAGGAGATCTGCTCTCTTCGGGCCTCCATCTGTTCCCCTGGGATCGGACCCCCTGCTGCCAGAGCTCGGGTGATGGGCACCCCTCCCTCCCTCAGCACTTCTTCCAGACTGGCTCCTGCCACCTCAAGGGCTGTCACATTTCAATGTCAATCCCAGAAATTTTCCTTCAAAAATAACTCAGTTAGTGTTTTTAGAGTAGTGACAAAAGACTTAGGAGTAGCAAGCAGAAAGTACAACAGCGACAACTGAGAAGAAACTTATCAGCAGAGAGAACTGCAGCAAAACTTTTTTTCATTTCCTTGACACATTTTGCAACGCAATGTTGATTGCTACCTCCTTGGGACAAGGATCACATCTCACTCGTTCATACACGACATCTCACTTGGGGTCAATACGCCATATAATGCAGTTATTTACCAGTACTATGGTCTTTTCTGTGCAGTACTTGGGAAAGCCATTATATCTCGGATTTTTATAGCAATAACCTAATACAAGAACTGGATGCTGATGGGACACTCAACACCATATGCTTAATTTTCCCTCAACTAAATTACTCTTTTTCGTGATGTTTTTATGACACATTTTGAATGGCAGTTTGCTGCTCTGTGCTCTGCAGGGCAGCCTTTCTGGGAGCTCAGGAATTCTCACGGTGTAAGGATTCTCACGGTGTCCCACAAAGTGAATGCCCTGCCTCAGGAAGCTATGAGCTTACAGCCCTGCAGAGTGGAAATTGTTGTACCTTATCCATCCTTGCTGTCTGAGACAGTCTCTTTTTGTGTATGGTCATGACTGATCTGCATGTAAAGCGCAAGTGGGGAAAAAACATCATTTCTGAAGAGGATGAAGTGAGCCTCATCCTCTAATTCCATTAATTCCCCTGCTCCTCTCAGGAGCCACTTTTCAGGTGGCAAGAGAGAATAAAAAAGATCCTTATCAAATAGTGCATAGGAACAACCCTGAAAATAAACTCCTAATAAGAGTTCGATTTAAGATGTAGAAATTGCAGCAGCTATAAAATGCTCCTTGCTATTTAGTTTTGAATTCTAGTATTATATTTCATATCTTGGTACAAAGTTTTCCTAAACTTTTTCAGAGAGGAACTTGCAACTGGAATACCATCAGCACATAGAAGAACGGCCTTTGTTTCTGTTTTATGCTTTTAATTTTATGTTGTTATCAGTCCCAACATTAGCCTTTGCACAGTCACTAGATGGTGTACAGACTGTGTGCATGCATGCATACACACACACACACACACACACACACACACACACACAGAGAGAGAGAGAGAAAACTATCAACTGTTTTCAAAGAATCCATCGTTTTGTTTAAACCACTCTACCTCTTGTTCAAATAGACATTACTATATAATCTGTACCTCTTTCTCCTCCACTTACTAGTACATCATGAGTTATAAGGCCAGTCTTGCAGTATGCAGCAATCTCTTCAGTGCTGCATGGTGCTATAGTATACAAAAAAATATGTTTTTCAAGAGAATAGAACATTCACTTCACAGGCTTTCCATGTGCGCTGCTGCTATAGACTGGAGAGGAAATTGTAAAAAGGAGGGACCCTTGGAATTCAGGGCTAATTTTAGCTTTTTTCAACCCTATTTTGTGCTCCTGCATGATTTTGAGAATCATTTTATAGCTTCCAGGGGTGAATTTTGATGATGTGATTCCCACATAATCCTGTTCATAAAGTCTAACCTCACACTTCTCATCTCTCCTAGCACTTTACTAATGTGGGCATCACTGTCTCTCCTTGTAGGGAAGGAAACAAATAACTTATTTAAATATTTTGCTCATGGTCAAAGGAGGGACCACTGACAGCTGGGAACAGCTATTGTCATTCAAAGCCTAACACTTACATCACTTTGCCAGTTATAGCCATCATGCAATGCATTGTATCAGACAACAGGACACAACGCCCTAGGGTGGAGTTTCTGTGGCCTTCACTGTTGAGCATCAATAAAGGCATACTTCAGTCACCACCATTTTATTCAGCTCCATGGATCAACGGTTTCCATTATGATGGTGTCAAAATTTGCAGCCCCTGTCCAGGAAAATTTAAAAGATGTGAGGTTTCCGATGGGCTTGGAAGTGCTCTAGAAAGGAGTGAGCTATTGTAAAGTAAAAACCGTAAGCATTTCTTTTAAACTATTCATACAATAAGTTGTGGGTTTGTGCATCTTAAAATGATTGCTGACCTATGATGACAATCTCATTTTGTTGCACATTATTGCCATTCTTAAGAAAAGGTAGTGAGAATAGCTTGAATACAGAGGACAGAGTGATCACTAAATCTTAAGCGTATCATTTTATGATTGAGCAACTAAGATAGACTCGTAGGTATGGACAGACTTGGGGCTCACCTGAGGCAAATGCAGCTTCCAGTTGATCTACAAGATCGAGGGGGATTTTTCCCCCATAGTACCTAAAGGAGGAAGGGAACTTGACATCCACTGAGATACCAGCAGAGTATTAACGCACTTCTTGCAACTTCAGAGGGTAACAGAAGGCTGTAACAGATGTGCTGCCTTCCTTCCTGTTTTGACCTGCAGAAAAAGAACAGTAGTGTGAACTATCCTAGAAATTTGACATATTTGAGGCCTACCACCAAAATTACCTACACAGGTAATGCTCAGTTGTAGTTTCACGAGGGCTCCCACTTGCACTTAAGACCCGTAATGCCTGTGGAATTGCAGTAAAGACTCACACAGGCAAGTAATAGGTGCAAGAAAGCTGGTATCAGGGACCTGCCCATGGCCCCTTTTCATAGGAGTAACCCCACAACTCCTTAGTAACAGTTGCATGGATGTGCAAGGTGTGATTGCACTTCCCATTCAACTCAGGGCCAGACCTTCACCTGATGTCTGTGGAGAAATGTTCAATGACTTTGGCGCTCCAGTGATTTACACTACTGAATACTCAGCCTCAGAGCATGATTTCCAAACTCTCCTGGCATGAAACACACTCCCTTTCTGAGGGTGACTGCAAAGCCCCAGCTGGGAGTGCCAACAGACTTCTCCACTGTCCCTCACCCTATTGCTTTAATATTTAAAGTAAGTCTTTTGGTCTCTCCAACCTCCCTCCAAACATGGAATGAGCAGAATTAGTTCAGTGACATATGCTCAACGCTATTAAGACCCTGGAGCACTAGCTTGGAAAGACACAAAGACCCTTATTCACATCACGGTGCTCATCTGAAGATCAGTCAAGGTAGTTTAAATGCCGCTGTAGTAAACTATTTTACTGTTCAAAGGAGATGAAGTGTGTGCTATGCAGAGTTAAATTAACATTGCCTAAAAGGCACAAACACCTAATGGCAATGCAGAAAGACGTAGCAGATGTGCAAATCAAGGGCCTGTTATAACTGGGTCAGGGAGAGAGGAGAAAGAAGGGGAGCAGTTGACTGTGACATGAAAGTTTTGAGGATTTCTCTGGGATGTGTTCTCTGGTACTTTATTAGTTCATCAAAAACAGACTGTTCTTCTGACTAACAATGTTTCATCACAGAGAACACATTCTCACATTTAGCCTCAGCTTTTGCTCAACATCCACTGACTTCTCTTGCATGTCTTGTATCAGAAATGTCCCTGGGCTCTTACATCAGCCTGGCTGCGGACGCAGCTGCAGAATCACGCCCTTTACTAATCAAAATTAGGCAAAATATTTATTTTAATAGTGCTGGGTAGGTCAATTTCTGTCATAATTCAAACAGCAGTTTATTTCTATCTTTCTTCACTGACCACCCCCATCCATTACTTGCAGGCCACAGAGTCCAAAGAGCTGCTGGAAGACAAATTTTAAAAGTCTGAGAAAAAAAATAGTACAGTAAGAATGGCAAATCCCAAGAGGCCAGACTATCAGCCACCCCAGGCAGGAGAGCTCTGCCATCACAACCTTTCAGCCTCAACTGGGACCCTCCAGAAGATAGACTAGGACTCTCCAGCAAAGACTTCAACAGCAGCGGGCACCTTGGGGCATGCTTTCAGGGGCAGTGGGAAATTGCACTTGTTTAGTCAAAGACGGCCCAACCCATACTCTCAGATCAGTAACTGTCCATGTATGTCCCCTTAGAGCTACTGAGAGTCCCAGGGAACAGAGCCACTCAGGTGCTGTGATTGTCACAAGAGTGTGACTACACACAATCCATCCTGGATGCAAACATGTTCTCATTTGTGTTGGGGTATATGTGGTGTAGGTGACTGAGGAAGCTGTAGATGCTTTCCTGTAGTTGTTAACGTTTCACAGCTCCTGTCCCTGAGATGATCACAAGAATTGCCAATGTGCATCAAAGCTGCCCTGCCCCTTGCCCAGCTGTGCAGGCAAGCTGTGCAATTCCCCTCCACAGGATGCCGTGGATGTTGAAAGCACGTTTGGGTGCACCAGGAGACCAGAAAAGCTCATGGAAAAGAAACCCATTGAGGGTTGCTAAATATACAGAAAGGATGTTTGGCTTCCATGGAGCTGGGAGGTACTCAGGGAAACTATCATTTCCATTTACCCTGTTTTTAAACTCTTCCCCAGGCAGCCCCCAAACAGTCAGGGAGAGGACAGGTAGAGCTGCTATGGAAGGACTGCATACTTCAGTGGGAAGCAGTGGACATACTACAGTGCGGAGCTGCAGAAACAGTTGTGCACAGAGAGATTTTCTAGCTCTGCCTACCAGACTGAGCTTCGCATACACTGCAGGAGAAGAAATCTGCAAAGGATTTAAAGCTGAGAGGTGCAGAATAGTATTTTAGACCAGTAATGCATCTCAAGAATATCTTGTAGTAACGAGTTCCCATGCAAACTAGTATAAAGAGAAGTCAGCATCCCTTTTTGAATGACTGTATTGCACAGAGAGCAGAGGTAAAAGTGATAGTGAAAAGAGACTATGATTTGGAGCAAATAATGAAGAGATCACAGGCTTAACAAAATCATTGTCTCTTTAAGCCCCAGCTCCCAGCAGGCAGCCAGTTGGACACATAATCAGGAAGGCTAAGTAAAATTTTCACATGGATTTGTAACTTTTCTTCCTCCCTATTCTACAACTTTTAGACGTCCCTTTCCAGGTAGACTGGTTTACTCTGCTGCATCTCCTGCCCCATTCCTTCTCCATCTGCCCCAGAACTGTAGTCATATGAAGAAAGGCACTTCTTTCAGCCAGTTCTGCACCTTTTCCTTCTGTAATCACAGGTCGCCATCTCCAAAGCAGATAAGGTGTTCAGCATTCAAATTGAACAATTTAAATCTCAATGAAGGATGCTAAGCTTATCTCCAGTTTCACTGTAAATTGTTTCCCTTGTTAACTGACCAAATTGGTGACTGGAGAATTTTGATTGCCATCACATTTCACATGACAACAAAAAAGCTAATATGGTTTTTGCAACAACAAAAATTTCACAGTGACCAGACCTTATTCACCTTTTTCAGTTCCACGTCTGGCAAATATTTTGATCAGCTTTCCAGTCAGTCTCTCCTCCAGCCAGTCCTTCACTCCAGTTTAGCTAAATGGTTCTTGGAGTCAGCCTCTTTTGGTACATCAGAAGTTTGTCCAGCAACTGGTGCCAAAGCCAGCTGGAACACAATTGGAAAAAGGAGAACATAAATCAAGCAGTAAAACTGTGATTTTCATGCAAACCACAGAGGAGGCAATGACTGCCACTGCTTTAGCCAAATCATCCATTCCCCTGATCAGCAAAGTTTGAGGTCTTTTTGTCTGGAGAACTATAATGGAAAAACTTCTGATATTCTTTCTCTCAGAAAAGAATCCTTAGCTAGGCAGTATTTATTTTAGGTGAAAAACTAATTATTTTAAAGACTATTCTCAGATGGAAAAAATGTATAAAAACTGAACAGAGGGATGGGTATGATTTCCACTTTAGTTACATATTGATCAAGATAAGAAATAATTAATTTCTTCCTCTGAAATATTACATAAACAGAGAAAATGTGCCTATCTGAAAACCCAGAAATATGCATCTTGGAGTAAATCCAGATGCACCAAATGTCTATTTTTAAACTCAGTGAGTCATGAAAAGGGAACTGCAGTGATTAGTTAGAGCAGCTTTAAGTGTTAAATAAACATAAACTAGAAACAGCTCTGACTGAACCTGTACAAACAGAGCTGCAGAGCTGGGAAGTGCCCCTTAGATTGCAGAAGGATGTTGTACATGTTAGGGGGATATTTGCTTGGGGGAGCAGAGCCCATGAAGTGTTGGATGATATGATTTCCAGAGACCTCTGAAGAAGCCTTGCTGCTATGTTCAAAAAGTGCAAACAGCTTTGGTGTCTGTGAAACTTGTGTCAATAAGCCAAGGAGGAGAGCAGTCCCACGCAAGATAACGACCTATTGCTTTGTGGGACAGGCAGTACGGAAGATTAGGAACAGGCGTGCGAGTCATACACACAGTGCTGTGACTCCCATCTTGTGTGGGTGGGTTTGATTCCAAGATAATAAGCCATTTGGCAAGGGTTATACGGTCTGTGGTCAAGTCAAGCCTCATTTATGGAGTCACACAGTTATCGCTGCGCTCAGCTGCCCAGAGCTCCGTAACGCCCATCGCCCCATTCCTACCTTGCACTCTGACTTGATCATGCAGGTGCTTTTCTCCAGGCACATCTATATCCATAGGCACTACTGCCATGCATGCAACCAAGCTGTGAGACTGACCAAACGAAACCCCTTTTCCTAAGCCCTGAGCTAAAATGACAAGAAATTCTCAGGGATTTGAAGCGCAGACCAGACATAAATCTCAAAGCTCAAGCCCATGTCTATTATTAAATGTTTTGTACGAGATCCTCAGCATCTGTGTTATCAGATCAGCATCACGCACAGGCTGATGATTTCAGTGAAACAAATGGCACTGCAATTACTCTGTGTGTATTAGACAGTAATTGTGGGACAAAGGATGTTGACAAAGCAGAGACTTGCATAAAATTAGATTAAAAACTCTAACTCCTAGTGCATCCTATGCACTCTTTCCATGGATCTGTGATGACCCAGGGAAAGAATTTGCAGGAGAAAGCACAGAGGCTCTCTCTGAATTTGCAGCAAGCAGTTCACTGCTGCTAAGGCTGCAAATACAAGCTATATACAGCTGACGTCTACTGACCGTGCATCATCTCTGAACTCTGATTTATGTTTAAAAGCTTAAAAAAGATTTATCTTCAGAGCCAGCTCAAGGAGCATTATGTGAAAGGGGAATGAATAAAGCAAGAAAGCCATAAATTTCCTCTTTCAGTAGAAAAAGCTGGACACTGAGAAACAGTGCAGTAGCTGAGCATTCATAGAACATGTCAGGATAGCAATTGCTATACGTTAAAAGTCTTTTCTAAATTCCCTATTAGCGTTCTTTGATATTAAATAATGCCAGCCCAGCACAATGCAGGGGAAAAGGCGGGGAGAGGGCTTATATATCATAAAAGAGTATCAACTTTTAAGCCATTAAATACTTTTAAATCATTTACTTCCTCACTCAGTCACCTGAGAAGCAAAGAACAACATTAAGACTTTGGGAGAAAGATGCTGAGAGAAAAATTAGGAGTGTATTTATTTCACTACACAGTGCTCATTCTCCTGCTCTCCCTTACACCAAAGTCACTACACAGACTATCTGAAATTAATTCTGCTTTCTACCAGCATATTACTTTAAATGTCCAGTGTAGCTACTGACCAGCAGAAAGGAGCTGAAAGAAGTAGAAATTTCTCTTTACCCTGAAGAATATTAAAAAAATGGCAGAAATGAATGGATAAAAATTCAGGCTATATAATGCTGCCTTAATCATATCTCCTATTTACGTTTCATCTCCTAATGATAAGTTCTTACTAATTCACTCACTCATGCCCCAGATTGCTTCCCCTGTGCTTCAGTAGCATATTAGAAAGGCATTGTGAAAAAAAAGTCTTTTTAATTTTCGTGGGGAAAAAAAAAAGAACGGCCACTGATCAATAGCTCCACGGCCATACCTGGATAGAAAATTCAACTACTTCAAGAAGTGTTGTCCATCAGCTGGAGAGGAATTACAAGGGGAAAGCAAAGGGGATGCCAGGGGATGCCAGTGGTATCCACAGAAATGGTAAATAAGTAATCTCTGAGACTCTACTTCCTCTCCTGAGGGACAAAGAAAACAATGAATACGGAAAACCCATCCTAGAGGGCAGAGCACTCTTGAGGTCCATGCATGGATGATGGCGAAACTCCAAATTTCAATAGCACGTGCTCACGTGCCAAAAACCAGCACATTTCCTGGATATGCCCTATGTTAGTCTCTCGGTACTCAGCTTACACAAGAACATGCAGGTTTATTTTGACTGAATAACAGTTCTTGTCCAACACAGCAAACAATGGAGAAGGAAAGCAATTTTACCTGAGAAAGAGAGAAAGCACTTATGCCAGAGCCAGGCCTAACCCCTAACCTGCTTTGCATCCAACCCAGACTCACACACGCTGAAACTCAGCTGACCTCTGAAAAAACCTGACCAGATACTTTTCAAACCCCTGTGCTATTGAAGGCAACAATTTCCAAGCCTAAAAGACAGAAACACTGTGGAAACTCAATTGCAAATTATAGCAACATGCATTGCAAAGCATGCAGGAAGCAACCACTTAATATATTTAACTCTTCTTTGCACTTATTTAAAAGGATTTCTTTTTCATTAATTAGGACTGAAAAAAACAAAGCTCAACAACCCATACCATTTCTTTGGACCAAGACCACTGGAAACAACAGACTAACGACTTCAAGTTAATAAAACCATAAACCTACAAATAGATGGCCTTCTCTATTGCTCATGGCCTCATTCTGCAGCAACGCTGGCATGTCTTCAAAGACTAAATAGGGCCGTATAATGGCAATTATTGTCATGGGCTCCTGCAGACATGACCTCACCCATAGCACTTGGGATCTGCCGCAGGCTGGGCTGGAGTTCCCAAGGAATTTTAATGACAGGGTGTTAGGGTCAGGCCAGGCTTGCTATCTCTTTTTCAAGAGAGAAACCCATTTCGGTGGAGCTGACTGAAGACTGTTACCACCTAAGGACCCCTTAGTTTCTCCAAGGACCCGTTTCAGTGTGACAGGTAGCCTAACACTCACACCCTCTGCCCAGTTACTCTAAGTGCCCCAGTATTAGAAGGAAAAAAATCTTAACAATGCCAGCCACCAGATCGGATCATTTGCTAATATTGTCAGTAAGAGTCCTCTGGTTCAGGCTGGCACTTGTCTGTTCATGGGTCCAAAACATTCTTTGCCTGTTGTACTCCGCATAACAGGATAAGGCTGACCCATGCTCTCAGCTTTTACCCCTCTGTAGTTATGCGACTGTGTTGTCTGCTAGGGATCCTGGTGTTATCTAGATTTTCAGAAGGCATTCAGCAATACCCAGAGAATAGAAGGAAAGTGATATACATCTGCTAGTATCCTGTTAGTCCACAGACTGCTCATGATTATATCGTCCAGTGAGCTACCGGACACATTGTGGAAGGCCAGTCTGCTGTAATACATACGGATTCTTGGCTCAGCTCAGAGCCTCCCACTTGGGATCAAATACAAATATCCTTAGGATCAAGTTTAACTGGTGAAGTCTCCATTTTGTCGACACCCTGGCATAACGGTCCATCAGCCTCAGTGAATCACCTTGTAGTCCCCATCCATCAAAGTGTCTGGCTACCTGATGAAATGAAGAGTTATTTCTCGGGTCTGTCACTAAGTTTCAGCTCAATGGCTTAATCATTTGTTCAATATGATGAATCTATTATATCCCAACTGTAGCATGTGCCCTGCCAACCCGAAGAGGTGGTGAGGAAAGTTCCCAGCAATGCCAGAGACAATAGCAAAGGACTAGTAAATTGTACCCATACTTGGCATGCCAGGTACATCCAGGAAGGCACAAATTCCCTCTGCTCCCACACTGATTTTGGAGCACAGCTTAATTTAAGGACAATGAACTTCAAAAGAAGGCAAAAGAGACCTCTCAAGAAGCAATTCCAGGAATATTCCCTACTGTCTAGAATGAATTGAGGAGATATGAGGCGAGAAGGGGCTTTCACAAAGAACATAAGAGTGTATTGATGCCAAGATGAACAGGGACACGCACAGGGGCCATTGCTCTCACCTGATGCAATGTCTAGGATCTTGCAGCTCTACACGATCACTTCAGCTTTAGGCATGCTACACCAATACTAAAACTCACAACCTGCAGGGATGCATGATTCCTAGTAATAGACAGCACTGCACCTAAACTCCACCCAGCACTGCAGAACAAGCCTTGCTGGCACCTTTCTCCCCTTGCAGTCCTTTAATCCTTGAACCTACACTCCCTCTCTGCTATGGGAGATTTTGAAATGCTGCAACCTCCATCAGTCCAGTTGGCTAGCAAGAAGCAGACTCCGGACCAAGCCTGACAGCACTGATGACAGAAGAAAGCATTCAGCAAAGAGCATATACAGCATGATTTACACACGACAGGGCAGGTTCTCCCTACTTGTTCTTGAATATTTACTGGGCTTGTTTCAATTACAAGGCTTTGTGGTATGAACTTTAGATGTACGATGCTAAGTATTTTCTAAGGTCATAGGCAGTAATTGAAAGTCGACTTTGATATTCACATAAGAAAATACTAATAGGGAACTGCTCTGAAATCAGCCCAGCATGATGCCTTTCAGATTCAGTAATAACGAATATTAAAATGACTCTTAACACCCTACTCAATGGAAACAAAGCATAATTTAGCTGGTCATTTGCTTTTGTTCATCTTTTGTTGGGGGAATGGGAGGGGAGACAAGTCCTGTGGCAACAGCCTTGAAGAGACCATCTCCGTTTCGAGTCTGCTGAGATGAAATACCTCCTTTCAACAACAAAGGCTGATCAAAGCACAACCAGCAGCATGCCCTGCAGCGGTATGCACCAGATCCTAATTCTCACAAGCGCCCAGGGGGATGCAAGACTCCCATCAGTCAACTAATACAAAGAGGGGAGAAAGCACTGTAATTTTCAGTTCAGCCCAACAAACCCTGCAGCCTCTTGGCTTGCACTAACCTGGAATGCATCCTGCAAACAATTAGCAAATTGGCTTTCCAGCTGATTAACACTACACAGCTTTCGCTTTGATATTGTTTTATTTGTTTCCCCCTCCCTCCCCAGAGCTTTTTCAGGAACTCCACACATGTGCTGCTGGGTGTACAATTACAGGACAGCATGTACAGTAGAAATTCATTTAACATGTTTCCAGGATCCCTTGTTTCTATGTGAGGACCTCTGTGCACGTTCTGCCTGCACCCAGTACCCATTTATATATTAGATGCTTGGGCAGGCAATTACCCAACATGTATGAATAAAGACTTGTTTTTTCAAGCAAATATATATGTGCAAAAATGTACAGTCCTGGGCTGTAATTGTCTAAAATACCATAGTGGGATGACAGCGAGTAACAGCATGTCAGACTACAGGGATGGCCTGTTTCTAAGTAATCACTTGTCTTCTAAACAGACCCTCTCAGAAGCTCCTCTCCCCCTGTGCTGCAGCCGTTTATGTAGGACAGACACTGCTGTTATAGACATACAGAAAAAAAGAGAAGTGTTTCTCGTACTTCAAACTCAGATAGCACAACCTATACAACTTTTAAAAGCATCAGCCCAATTACCTCTTTTTACAGGGTGAAAAAAGGGATCTGTCCCAGCTGTTTTCAGGTAGACAGGTTTTAGCAGGGGCAAATGCATCACCCCCATTTTCACCCTGCTCTCCTTCCCTCTGTCTCTCCTCCTGGCCCCAAGCAAGAGACTTCCGGCCCTTTGTAGGCCCCCAGCTGGACAGAGGCCAAAGGGGAGAAGACAATGCCAGCTGTCATGGGGTCTTGCTAAAGCTCCACCCAAAAGTGGCAGTATCCTTAACTATCCCTAATTTCTGGGTGGAGGAAGGGCTGCAGTCATTCCTGGTTGGTTTTGAGGCCGGGCACAGCACAGCACAGGGCGACCGTGTGGCAGAGCAAGTCTCTTGCTGCCTGGCCGGCTCCCTTAGCCACAGGACTGCACTGTGGCCAACAGCCTCATTCAGCACGGCTGAGAAATTACCTGCCAAAGAGTCAAGTCCCTCACAGATAATATCTGAAAATGGTAGGTATGGTTGTCCTGTTCTCTGGAGAGCAGGAGATATGGCTTCTGCTGCCAAGACATTGTGGTTAGGGTCCTGGAGTGACAAAGGCAGGTATCAGCTAGGGGAAGCTCCCGGACTCAGAAAGATCTCAGCAGCTTCTACTTTTCTGCAGATAAGGGTAATGGTGCTAGGGACAACAGCACAGTACAAGGACCCTGAGCTGGACAGGTAGATTGACTGTTTACTGGACCACTGGGAAATATGGCTTCCAGTCCAAACTGAGCTATAAATAGTCTACACAACTTTGGTTAAACAGTTCACATTTCTTTGTGCCTCTGTTCCAAGACGGAGTCAGAGCTCCAGGAGTCTGTGGAAGTAGCCATAACTGTGCAGCTTATGGAAATTGGTAACTATTAACGTAAGCATTTCCAACTCAGAAGTATCATTGCATATTTTTAAATACTTTAGGAAGATGGAATCACCCAGTGTAAGCCTGTAGTTTCATTCTGTATCTTCAGGCTAGAAATACTTTGAAAATATCCCTTTCTATTTTTAGGACTTCAATTATTTTTAAGGAAGTAACTTGGATATATTGCAGGGGTGCATCTCCATGCATATCTTGTGATCATTTCTGAGGCAAAACATTAAGACAGAAAGGTTATGTGTGCATTACTACAGAAATATGACCTACCAAGCAATTAACAATAATCTAGATTCAATAATTTAAACCTTCCTTATTTAGCAACTGGACTTAACTGTTCTGTTAAATTCCACTGAAATCCATAAACATGTATGTGCTTTAGCAAACAGGGATAGAGTTACCTGCAAAGTCACATTGCAGTACAGAGAAGAGTGTGCACTGGCATGGATATGTTGTTTTATTTTCTGTGATTCAATGTTTAGCCGTAGGTCTGTGAATTCCCCTTTGTGTGTATTGACAGCTGCCTGATAAATGCGTAGCCACTGCAAAAAGAGATAAGCCCTGCTACAACAGTTTAATGATAGTATCAGTGTTCCATCCCAGGCAAACTCTAAATCACAGAAATCAGCAGTTCATACAGAGATCTAAGATTATTAGGTTTTAGAAGCTAAGAAGCACTGTGACTTTGCACTGGAATATATGAAATCACAGTTCAACTTTCCATAGAAGTGTAATAGTGAGCAAGATGTGGATTCAGTAGAGTACTTCAGACATTTTTTGGACAGAGGGAAGACTGCTTGTGGCTTTTAATCTATTTTAAAAATATATTTGCTATATATTCTCTACAAACACTTCTTGCCTGTAGCTCTTTTAATGGTAGTTCTTTGTATTCAGCGAACACAATCTCAGATTGGGGACACACATCAGACAGCATATTTGTGATCTCTGACTCGATAATAATCATTCTCATTTCCTGCTCCATATTCATGATAATGGCTCAAAAAAATCACTTTCTGTGAATGATTTATAACCGCTGCTTAAAAGTCAGTCTTGTAGTAAACAAATCTGCATTTAACTTATTCTGCCAAATATTCTTGCAGAAGAAATATAAGTGGCTCTAATTTAGTCAAAGCTAATGCAAAGCACCTTGCTGTATTTCCTTTAAACAGGCTCATGTGGCTGTAGTTTGTTGTAGTTTTTCAACATAAAAAGAGCCAACAATTGCCTAAAGTGATGAGATCAGATTCCTTGTTATCTAGGAAAAGACACAGATTACTTTCTACCTCTATATGCTTTCTTTCAGTTTGCTTGGCTGTTTACTGCCCACAGCATAAACTCTACTCCCAGACAGAAATCCTAGCCACACATGATCTCAAAGCAATTTTATCTTTGATTTGTGCAAAACCAGAATTTAAGTTCCACTGATTCACACTGTTCTTACCTTCTTGAAAAACAAAAGTTTTACATAATGACTTCTGGTGCTAATCAATAATGGAAATGGCTTGGGTGAATTCCAGGCCTACAGAATGCTCTGTCATCCAAAATGCCTTTCTCTCTCATGTCAGCAGGAAGTGTCTGCATTTTGCCCTAATTTCATGAAGGTCTTAGGTGTTTCCTGAGACTTAGAAGCATTACAATTTCCCCTTCTAGAAGATACTAGCTGCCTCGTTTTTTTTTCTTCCCAAATTCTTACACCATTATCAGTGCTAGTCCCTTGCCATTACACAGATATAACTATCCATCAGAGGGAAAATATCAGGGTGACTAGAGCTGCAACTGACAGCAATGTAAGTGCAAAGGAGGGCACAATTCTGAAGAGTTCATGCTCATAGATAAGTAAAATTAAAAAAAAAAGAGAGAGATGACTACCAAGATATTGCATATAACTTGCTTTCTTACGGTGTCACTATCAAGGTCAGCAATGAGTATCACACAGAGAAAAAGGACACATGTCCCATATCAGCTGGGAGCCATGTTCAACCAGTCCAAATTTCAGAGCACTTGAGCCTGCTGTTTTCTATTACCTAGGCATCTTTGATAACCTAGAACAAGGTAACAGGAGGCTCTAAGCACCAACTTGAAGGCTGTCTAAACCTTGCCCGAACCAACTACTCGGTGGTAGCAGTAGAAAAAGAAGGCCTCATCACCCCGAGTCTGCCTCACACCTGCCTGGCAATTAATTTTCCTCTAGACTTGAATCAGTCCTGTACCCAAATCTATGCTCAGTAAGAAGTCAAGAAGCTTGAGAAGGTACGGTCTGGGCAGAAGGTTGCTCTTCTCCCGTCCTTTCTGCATCCTTCCTCTGTGCTTTCCCAAAGAAAGCGAGGGTTATAGCTCGCTAGGGTGAATCCTTCCCCCAGGCTGGGTATTGGAGGGATAAAAGGAGAAGCAAAGGAGCCATCACCCAGAGGAGGAAGGAGCGGAGCCACCAAGTGCTGCTGAACTTTTTCTGCTCCTTCGTCTCCAAAGGGAACAGGCTCCTTGGTCAGGCAGAAAAGCGATGACTCTTACCTAGGAATTTCGCAAATAGTACGGTCAGCCTATTCCCTGGTAGTAATAAAATGTGCAACGCTTAGTGACACCATTTGTTTCTTAGGAGCTGTATTTCTTCAGTTGGTGATGCATTATCACCTGGTGCTCTCCAAGCACTGCTTAGCACTGTACCTACATATGCAAGTAAACCTCAAATTCATAGCAATATTTGGAGAATATATACTTTAATGAATCAACTAACTTTTCAGTAGAGGTCACGACATTGCGCAAAGCTCATACTTTGCTAAGTGAAATCAGAGTGCTCTTCTTTTCCTCCAGCAAGCATTCCCCTTACAAAATCCAGAGCTGTTTTATTTAAGGGTTCATAGTTTGCAGAGGAAAAGAATAGTTTTTTTCTTAGTATGTTGCATCTAAAAACTAATACATTTTTTTCCTGAGAGCTGGAGTACATAGAGCATCTCTCCAAAGTAAAATACAGCCTCTTAGTCTCTGACTAATCAACAGCTCAGAAAGAACAAACCTAACTTCCTAAAGCAATCTCACACAAAGATCCATACACTACATAGCACATAGTACATAGTACTAAAGGCTGTAAATAGACCTTAGCTTAGGCAGTGGCTTAGGTCTTCAGAGTGAAATGTTGCTTGAGCCACAGCGTGGAAAGAAGAAAAGAAGAGACAAATCCCGAAGGGTGGCTGGAAGAGGTGGCCCTCTTTCTTTCCTTTCAGCAGGACCCATGTAAAGATTACATCTCTGCTTATACTAAAAAAATATGCTTCAAGGATGGGGAGTTCTCTTGCTGCTGCTGTTTTCTTTTTATTTTCTTCTGTTCTAGAAAAGGTGAAACTAGATTGTCACCATCAAGGTCACTGGAATCCAGTACCAGGTTTAAAGTGTGCATTGGGGTAACTCAAATTTCTCGGCTTTGATAGCATAAGAGACAAAAACAGCTTTTTCTGTGAATGGTGACCTGGGCAGCCTGACAAGCCAGTGACCAGCAGAAGTATTAGGGAAGTTCCCTCATCTCCATCCATAGTCCAGACTCAATTCCAAGAGGATGGTTGCAGCGTATTTCTTTCTATGGCCATAAATGTATTTCTCAGTGTAAGAAACCATCAAGATACCTACTTTCTTCACTGTAAGCAGAGCTGGAGCTTTAGCAGAGAGGTTTTTGGAACTTAGTGTACAGCTTCCTAGTCAAATCAGCATCCTTTGTGTTATTTGGAGGACACAGAGACAGCAAGACTTTTTTACTTTAACCACAGAGTAGATTCTTGCAAGACCATTGGCAATAGCGGCCAATTATGCCATCTCAGTATAATTCCATTCCTCCAGGAAAAAAACAACCATATTGTTAGATGCCAGCTCTGCCTGGGCATGCACAGTGGAGATCTCAGATTCTGCTTAAAGCTCGTGATGGGCAGGGGATAAGGTCCTACTGATTACATCCTTGATGTCTACCCTGGCTCTGAAGATAAGATTTGGTGTGGACTTGTTGAGTAATCCAGGTGAGCTCCAAAGTTAGCAATGTGCTGTTGAATGGCTTCTGGTTTGCAGACTCTCTTGTCCAGTCACAAAGCATGAGAGTAGCAGAAGCTGTAATAAAAGATCAAATTCCTTTGCTCGAAAGAACTTCTGTGCTCTTCTTTTTATGGCTACCTATCTAGTGCTCTAGCTCTTAACTCTCACTGCACTCTTCCCACAGTGGCCAGGCTACTACCTCATGAACCCTTGAAGCCTGTGAAAAATAAAAAACTCAAGCCCTATCCTGGTCAGACAATGCCATCATGACAGATAAAATTTGACCCACTGTCCTGACTAGCCTCAAGAAAGGCTCTTAATTATCTCTCTTCTTTCCTAGAAACTGAGGCTGAAACTTCTGCTACTCATATAACCAGGAACTGTATGCAAAACTTTATCCAACTATTTGTACTATTCAGTGATAGCCTGATAAATTTATGAGAGATACCCAAAACTCTGTGGGTGTCAGCAACCCCAGTCCAGGCTGGGATTTGAACGTAAAGGATCACAGCACAGTGGAAAAATTGGTGAACTGTCTGAACTCTGTGTTTAATTCATTCTGTTATACCCATCCCCTTAAAAAACTTTCTCTACTATGCACTAAATGCCATTTTCCAAGAGAGTGTTAAGGCCCTGGCTGTTTCACCATGAAGGTGCCACCCACCAAAGCTGCGGCATCTCCAGCCCTTGTCAGAAATATTGCAGAACGACAGCGTGCGGCAAGCCACAAGGCCTTTGCTTGCATGTTCCCTTTATAATAGCCTCCTCCACCTATTAAACAGTGGGGGATATTTAGTGCAGTTCCTCCACTGAGGAGAATCAATCAACAAAAGGAAGCTTTGAATTATAAAATTCAACAAAACAGTTAATGGTAGCTAACTCCAGCACAGTGCATCCAGCTGAAGACGGAGCAACTTTTCCCGTGGGGCGCGGGGAACTGTCACCAGCAGGGTGAAGGACTGAGGAGTGAGAAAGAGGGTTGTGCCAGTGACTAACATAGATTAAGTGACGGCAGGAAATGTTCTAGCTACAGCAGATAACAACCTTCCTCCTATTGAGCCCTGCCAGTATGTTTCTGGATGGCGGCACATCTGAACTCAGTGTCCTGCCCTGACCTCAAGGTCCCTCTGTTGCTTGGTACTGAGGATTGCGGGTTTTGCTTCTCTACTCTGTTACAGTCCCTGCACACGCAGGCCTCTTTTGCATGTTCTTTGCTTTCTGTTTTCCCTGTACCTGTATGCTGTCTTCTGAGGCATGGAAATTGTGTTTGTAAAACAGGCAGATTCACTGCTCCAGGAAGCACCTGCAGGATGAAAGAAGAGAAGGATGGCTGCAGGTCTCATCATGTTCTTCACCTGCCATAAACAAAGTGAAATACTCTATGTACAGTTTGGTGTCCTTACTGCTTCACTTTATGCTATATTCTGTTAAATATTGGTAATTCACTGTTGCTGGGAGGGCAGGAAAGCAACATTTTTGAAGAGGGTCACCTAGAAATAAACTATGTTTTTCTTGTTTTAGATGCTTAAGGACTTGTTTTGTTTTTCTTTTATGAAATGAAGATTGTAAAATCCTCATACAATTAAATTCACTAATGAAAGTGCCACTAACACACAACAGACCAGCAATTCACTCAGATCTCTGCTGCTTCAGAATTTGGGAATTAAATCCTAACATTTGGCACCCCTGAGTCAATCCTCCTCAAATACAAGGTGCCATCATAAATATGTAAAACATAATATAGATAAAATATTATAAATCTTGATTTTTGAGATACCTTTTGTTATTTGGGTTTTGCCATTTGCTCCTGGGTTCACCGATGCCGTTTATCACAATTACATTTCAAGTTAGGACAAAAAAATTAAGCTGAAAAAGAGAGAGAGAGAAAGTCTGTATATTAGAAAGTCTGTATAGAGAGAATGTAGCAGGAATTAAACTCTTTAATCACTTCTAAGTTATCCTTTTGCAATATTTACAAGAGCAAGACTTTTTTTTTTTTCTTCGTAAAACAACTAAATTAAGGTTCCAAAGCAATTATTTGTCTCCAGGAATCTGGACTTTAAGCCAAACACTAACAATGTAATATTGTAATAGAAACAAGTGATAAAACTGGGCTTGTATGATTACCTTATCGTACATGATAAAACTAGGTTTAGACTGACCTAGTGTTTAAAATCAACCTGCCCCTAAGCTCCTGAACCTCACAGTCAGATCCACCTGGGACAAATATTAGGGCTGGTAACCTTATTACCACGTTCTGCCTTTTCTAAATATGTGATAAACATGCAAATGAAACAGAACAGGACGTTTGTTTAACAGCTTTTAAACACTTTGTACTTTGAATGTTGATCTAGTTGTCATAGCAAGCAGACATATTAAGATGGTGAACACGAAACGTGGATCTGCCTAGCCACTAGTGTGGCATGGAAGGGCCCTGTGCATGCAACAGACTAATGGTTCCTGCAGCTTCAAACCCCAGATGCATTCAACCTGGCTTGGACTTTGCGTCCAACTGCTTTCTTTTAGTAGCTTCATTTTACACAGAAGCATCAAGGGTAAATGAATTGCTGTTTCCAAACCAGGAGATTGGAACAGAGACGAAAACAGCATGAGATGCTGACCTTGGGGGTTAAATGGCACGCTTCACTTTCCTGTTTCCCATACACCCACCCCATACATCACAGCCCCCTGGCTATGCCAGTGTTAAACCTCTTTTTTGGAGGTTTGCTCAAATACAGGAGGGATGGCCAACAGAAGCATCTAAAAATCAGCTGAATGGACTGTAGCCTTGATCCTTTTTTTTTTTTTGGAATATATAGGGAGGCCAGGCTAGCTCCATTGGTTGCACATATTATACATGTTGAGAATCCATCCTTCAAAAACAGATAGTAAAGGAAATGATCATGGCCTGGTACTAAACTACAGGAAATAAAATAGCTTAAGTCCAAGAGAGAAAAAAGAATTAAAAGTTGGAAGAGAAAATGACAACTTAGAGTCCAGAGAAGGAGGGGAGAAATCACCAGAGCTTTATATTTTTGATATGTATAAAGAGTGGGTGGGAAGGACCCCTAACAATTAGCAGCCATTCCACAGAAATAAATTAGTATGGTAGGATTCATAGAATAATACAGATCAGAAGGGACTTCTGCAGGTCATTTTATCCAACTGCCTGATCAAGGCATGGTGAACCTAGAACAGCTCGCTTGGTGCTTTGTTCAGTAGAGGTTTGAGTATCTCCAACCTCTCTGCGCAAGCTGTGCCAGTGTTTCACCACCCTCAGGGTGAAAAAGAAAAATCCTTAGAGCTAATTGCAATTTCTCATGTTCCAGCTTGTGTCCATTGCCTCTCTTCCTTCCACTGGGCACCTCTGAGTTTAGCTATGTCTACTCTATACATCCTCCCCCAGTTGGCTGAAGACAGGATCCCCCATTAGCCGTCTCTTCTTAAGTCTGAACAAATGCCTCTCTCTCAGCCTCTCTCAGCCATATACCAGGCTGAGCACAGGGCTCTAGCCCTGTGCTCCAGCTCTTGACTACCTTCATGGCCGTCTTGACTACCTTCATGGCCTCCACCTGGTAATGGGAAGCCCAAAACAGGATGATACTACAGATGAATTCTCACAAGTCCTGAAAAGAGAATAGGATCATAGAGTAATTCAGATTGAAAGGGACTTGAGGAGGTCATCTAGCCCAACCTCCTGCTCCAAGCAGGGTCAGTAATCATTTTCCTGGACCTGCTGCCTGAACTCTTGCTAATATAGCCCAGGGTGCAGCTGGCTGCCTACCCTGTAAGGACGCACTGCTCTCATGCTCATTTCAACCATCTTTAGATGTCTACGATGTAGATGTCTCCTTCTGAGCTACGCTTCCAAAGGCTGTGTTTGAAACTAATGACAGAACTAGGTGCCTGACCCATTTCAGATAGCTACTTCAGCAGGAGATGAATCACATTCGAGCGACGTCCGTTTCGCTCCACTGACTATAAAGGGAGACCAGAGTGACTAGCTAGCATAAAATCTACACTGCAAGTATTTACATTCAGTCAGATGAATCTTGCCTCATGTGCTTTACAGCATCCCCAGATTTTGGTGGAAGATGATACACAGTTGCATGTGAGTGTGTGTGTGCGCTCTGCGTAGACAGGTAGATTTCCTTTCAGTGTAAAGAGAATATAATTTATAAGGATATAGCAACACAAAAATGCACTGAGCTAGAGATATTTGAAATAGCTGATACAGATTCTCTTTGTTAGTGCATTTCAGTGGCAGGTTGTTTATGCAATATCAGTCCTAGTGGTTTCTAAAGGTTAGTTTGTTTTAAATACATGCTTGAGACTTTATTTTTAACACTGTAGGTAGTTTTAAGTTCCTTTTTTTCTTTTTCTTTTTCTTCTTTTTTTTTTTTTTTTTTTGCAATATCAAACTGATTTTCTAAGGGGAAATACAAAATTTCCCCTGATGCAATCAAGAAGATCAACTCCTGCCTGCTATCCACATTGAGAACAACCTTAATTCTGTTTTTTCCCAATGACAGCTGCAGCAAGCGGCAAGCACTTAGCATATCCGATAGATTTTAGCTGCTGTTGGAAAGGTCAGATAAAGTTCACCTCCTTCGTAACAGAGCAACAATTCAGGAGGTCTTTAATCGTTTGTCCTGCACAACAGCACGATCATCGTCTTTCAGAGAACATAATGGTTAAAATTTACATTAATCCTCCACTTTTTGAACAACTGCTCTCCTTTTGACCTCTCTGTAACCCTATATATTACGGTCTATTACTTAATTTGAATCACAGTTGAGCATTGCACATTTTGGATGGATGTTAAATAACGTGCATTTTCTTCTGACTGAAGACAGACACATCATCTACGTAGGAAAATCCAGGTAGGGAAGGGAAAAATTTCACTTCCCGTTCCCAGAAATCAGCCTTGACAAGTAATGTGTGTATTCTTTTAATGAGAATATTTTGAAATGTTGGGTAATCATTGATCCTAATCTTAAGAGCTGACTTGAGCTACCTTTCATGTCCTGAGCAGCTTCCTCAGAAGTTCATCATGAGTCTTCCCAGTCATGATTATGTCAAAGCTAAGTGGTAGTCTGGATGCAGTAGGGATAAAGATAAACATCTCTAAGCAACTGACTGTAAAGACAGAGATAGAGAAGAGGTTTGTTTATGCTGGTCAGAGAAGTTAGGAAAAAGCAGCCTAGAAGAGAGAAAAGGTGACTCTTTCAAAGTCATTCAGCCTCGCCAATTATTACTCTACAGAAATTGTGGATATCCAACCACTTCATATCCACAACATAAAGTATTGTGTTGAAACTTATACTGCATTAGCAAGGATGGTCCAAACATCTAAAATAATGCAAGGAGGTTTTCAAATGACCTGCCTGGGTCTTAACATAGTGTGGCCATGTCTTTCTTCAGTGACAAAGTCTTCTGCAAAATTATTTCTCAAACTGTCCTCTAGAGAAATTCTAGGTGATCGTTGGAGCAATTTCCTTCACAATGGAGGAGGAAGAACAACTGGAAGAGGAGTCTGCCTCATTGCCCTAAGTAGTTTTAGAAATGGCAACCCATTTTCTCCGGTTGGGTTCCATTTCTTTATGCCCTTCTGCATGCTCAGGTTCCTCATGTTCAGAAGCTGCTAATGAGTCCCTTTCTTAGCTGCTCATTTCTGTGCTAATTTGGTTAACTTTGGGGTTAACATGTAACTCTAATCACACTGGAATTTATACTAGGCTTGGGAGGATAAAGCTCCATGTTCGTGGGGAGAGAAGTCTGGAGCTCAGTCAGAAACACAGTGAGATTTGTCCCAACAGCAGTGCATCCCTACACCTTCAGAGAGAGGGAATAAGCATCACAGGTAGATAAACAATGAGTGGAGATGAAGCTATGCTATTCCCTGGCTAAACAAACATACTTCTTTTCAGCCCTCTTCTTCTCTTCTGTCACTTAACTATTTGCTATAGAATTGAGTATGTTCCTCAAGCAGTCAACTACCACACTGCTCATCACAGCAGTTCCTCAAGGCTCATATCAAGTTTAAATATTTGTTTGTATGAACCAGTGTTTTATACTGTAAGGGGCAGATGCAACCAAAGTAAGCAAAACCCATAACTCAGCTACTTTTCCTGTGCAAGAAAATCCTTTTTTTTCTTTTCTTTTTTTTTTTTTTTTAAGATGATGAGACTGAGGTAGTGTTCAAATGTTGCGTATTTATTAGCAGTAGGCTGGGACTTATTAACAGTAGTTCTAGCTGAGTGTACACATCCACCACTTCCATAGATGTATATAATGATTCCAGACTTCCAAAGAAGGATACATAAGTCTAAATCATTTGTTACCTCTCAGATATACATGGGCCTTATACTCAGACACACAACCAGCACTTTGGACCATGCTTACCTTGTTATCTGACTGCTGGGAAGTCATCAATATGAAAAGAGAAATCAAACTATACTGAAGCAAAAATGCTGTCACTGAGGGCAGCAACACAGCTCAGCCGTAGCTATTTTAAATGAGTGACTTACTTTTTGAGTGCAGTCAATGGGATACAGTAGAGATGCACCACAAGAGGCCCATTTTATACTTAGGATGTGAGCGATTTATTAATAAATGTGGTCTGAGGATTGAAATTTATAGCTGGGTCTTACAGGAGCTTCCGAGCACTCAGTACCTTCGAAACAAGCTGGCAGTGTTTGCGAAAGGTATTAGAGGAGTACCTCTGACCTGATGAAAAGCACGGGCTGAGGGAAACACCTCAGTGCCCGGGCAGACGTGGCTGAGAGCCAGCAGCCCTGGCCTGAGGACCCCTCCTCGGCCAATTCAGCTGCCGTCCGCCCATCGAACCCGCTAACACAGCGCCTTGCTCTGCTCGTTTCTGCTGTCCACCAGCCAGTCTCTCTCACTTCAGTTACGTGTCCAGTAAACCAGGCCCAAAGTCATTTTCAGGGTTACCACACCCACTATATACACTATTTATAACACCGACCTAAAAAAAAAAAAAAAGATATCCCTGTAAAATACTTATTCCTTATTTTGCTGTGTCCTTTACACCATCGTGTGAAAGCTAGTAAAGTTAGCACAGGAAATACTGTGTGTTTGCACAGCAGACAGAGGGAAGTTCAACAAATGCAAAGATCAAGTAAGCATTTTCTCACAACAAAACCTCTGGTGGCTTCTGGTTATTCTCACAAGCTCTGTGGCACGAAGAAAACAACTGGCAACATGGAAAATCAGCCTTCAAGCTAAGTGTTGCAAATATACCAATATTTGTTCCCTGAAACGATCGTATTTACCCAGCCGTTTGTGAGCTGGGTATGGGTCCCCCACTCCGCACGTATCTTATATGAAGCTGCAAGTCAAGTATTGCTGTTGGGCCCTTTCAGCAGGAGCGGCAGCGGCACCAAGGGCACCGGCGAGGCCGCCCTCAGAACGGACCTCGCCGCTGTCTGGAAACCTCTGCTCTCTCCTCTCTTCAGTCCGCTGAGGGCATGATTTTAAAATCTGCTTCTTCACTTCATGTGCCCCCAACTCCGGCTAGTGAATGAACGTGTCATAGGGTTACTGGCTTGGTTTATTCCGGTAACACGAACCACGTGCCCTTCGTAAGCCCTTTCGATAAACCTTAAGCAGGTGTTTCTCTCAAACACGCACACATTCTTCTCTGTTGTTCATTGACATGAATAAAAGTGTTTAGCTAGGTCTCTCAGGACCTTAACTTGCATTCATTCGCATATCTCAAACATCATTATTAATAAAGGCTTTATCAAAAGCCAAAAACACGGCGATAGAGGCAACGCTCTGAAAGGACCCACACAAGGCACAAGCTCAGGCTGAAGGTCACACGCAGCCCAGGCGCAGCTAAAACCCGCCGACGTCCCGTGCAGGCAGGCCAAGCACACCCCTCCGGCCACATGGGTCCCTCCA
The DNA here is from genome assembly GCF_040807025.1 of Struthio camelus. Classification (NCBI taxonomy): domain Eukaryota; kingdom Metazoa; phylum Chordata; class Aves; order Struthioniformes; family Struthionidae; genus Struthio; species Struthio camelus. The sequence goes on from NC_090944.1 coordinate 18,251,197, forward strand.
AAGAAAATTACTTTTCCCAGATACAGCCAGCTCCGCTGGACCTGCCACTCCAGCCCTGCAAGGAGAGACCGCGGCTGCCCCCGCTGCGGCGCTGCCGGCTGGGCGGCGAGGCAGCCCTCGACCGCCCCGGCGGGTCACAGCCGGCTCCAGCCGGTTCCAGCCGGCTCCGAAGGGCTCTGAGCGACCCACGGGGCAGAGGCACGTTTATAAAAGAAACCAGCCGCCGCTAGGGTCTGCGGATGAGCTCTTGGACAGGCGCCCATGGTAAAAGGGGTATGTGCCCCCCTGAGGGACCGGGGCCAGTGAGGGCACACGCTGGGGCAGGGGCACCCCTGAGGCACTGCAGCCCGTGGGGGACCCGCTCCAGGGCATGGGCACCCCCGAGGGGCCGCGGGCTGTGGGTGACCCACTCTGGGGCAGGGACACCCCTGAGGCACTGCAGCCCGTGGGGGACCCGCTCCAGGGCATGGGAACCCCTGAGGGACTGTGGCCCACAGCAACCCACTCCAGGGCAGGGACACCCCCGCAGGATCGCAGCCTGTGGGGTACCCCCAAGGGACCACGGCCTGTGGGCAGACCTTGTCATCACTGGGGACACTAAGAAACAGAGTTCTGTGAAAACAAGTCAGAAGCAAAAAGCAGCAGAGAAAAACATGATGAAGCATGAAGCAAGCTGTGGCAGAGAAAATGAGTAAGCAAAAAGCAGAAAGAAACAGTTAACCCTAAGCTCCTACGCTGCCTGTCACCCCAGCAGAGGAATTGGGATGGAGTGTAGCATGGAGGGAAAGTCAGGGAAGCGGAGACTAGAAAGTGGGATGATAGGTTTTTTACTTAAGTTGAGTATGGGGAATTGGGGGGAAGGGTGTTTACCTGTCTGATTGATTGCTGGTGTCCTCTTTCTTTCTCAATACCCAAATCAGTCATTGGAAATTTATGCTAATTGGAAATAACTAAAAATTTCCCGAATAGATATTGTTTTGCCCACAACATCCTTCTCCATAGGAATTAGTGTTTTTTAAGGCTTGTGTGTATGACTTCTCTAGCAAATTGGCTGTCTCTCCTCAAAGAAGCAGTCACAGGACATTGTCAGGCACCCTTGATGGCAGAGACCACACAAAGAAGCAGTTTTTGTTGGCGGACTTGTTTGGGAGGCTAAGGGGGGTGGAGTGTTTTGCTGATGTCATCTGGAGGCTGTAAGAAGACCTAGTGCAATTTTATTTTGCTTTACACAAGTGCTTATGCTGCATGTGCAAGAAGGAGGCCAGACACTGGAAAAGAATTAGCCAACTTCCAGTGTTTCCTCCATGGAGTGCCACATTTGCCCTTCAAACTTTCTGCAAACCACCCCAGCGCAGACTCGAACGAACAACGCTGCCAGATCAGCCAAGGAAGAACTTCCCAGTGCCGAGACTGGTAAAAGCTGAATACTAGGCCTCTTCACTACAACTTGTATTCAGTAAAACCTGCCTGGGTATATTTCTGATTTCTAGGCTTTTTTAAGACATACACACTTTCAATTAAATCTAAACTTATAACCATATAGAAACTGCTAGAGGGAATACGCTCAATGAAGTGAGATCTCTGTTCACCTGTACACTTCTAGCTGGATGGGAATAACTTGCAACTTTCTACCTTTTTTTTTTCTTTTTCCTGCTTAGAACAAACAGGCTCTAACCTTCCTGAATTCTTTTGTTATCTGAGTCATTGCCTGTGATGGAAGGCACACTCCCCAGTTGTGGCCCAGCACCTTGTTCTTTTCCTAAGCGTAAGATATAACATGCCATCACTGCCTGTTTTGGACCTATGAGCTATTGCCTCTGAGCAACTTAGAAGACACGGTTGTTTTTATGTTTTCCCAATATTTGTCCATCTGTCTAATCTTCCTAATAACTACATAAATTAGATTAACTCATACTCAGTGAAAATTTCCATGCCAAATTCTCACAGGCAGAGCTGAAGGTGATTTTTTTCAGTCATGTCACCCCTACCCTTCCTAACCCCAGCAAAATGGTTCAACAAAATAAAGTATTTGATTTTCACCATTACAAAAATGTTATGGTAAAGAAATACATGTCTTCAAAATCTAAATTATTTTTGTAGAAGAAAATATCCATATGGAAAATGCTCTTCTTTTGATTGATTCTAACCCTTTGCCATGGTTTTGCTCAGGCTACTGCAAGGCAACTCTCTCTTTTGAAAACTATTTTTTTTCAGTGCACACCAATGTAAGAGCCCTGGACAAAACAACCTCTATTCCCCAGCATCCAAAACTCCCCCAACAAAATCAAAATGAAACAAGCCACTCCGCATGAGTATCTCAAAAATACACCCCCATATTCACCCTTGCTGCTCACCCACACTCTACTACTTTAAGAGACTTGATAACTTGGTTCCCAAGTGCAGAGCATGCAGAAATACAGATGGCAATACAACTGTGAGGAGCCCCACTCCAAGCCTCACATCATGCCAAAAAACACCAGGTGGCCTAACATGAGCTGCACACTGGATGAGCAGCTTTGCCATGTCAACCTCAAGGGTGCTGACGAGCCCATATCCTAGGCCAGTGTGATGCAGACACTGGACAAGAAGCCAAGAATAGGTCATGAGGATCTTTATGGTTTGCAGTCAATGCAGCAAAATCATGATGAGTTTGACAAAGGGAGAGCTGGAGCTGATTCTTGTCGTCTTCTTCCTCTACCTTCTCAACACCCATATAACAGATGAGCTTTCACCGTGCCCACAGGAGACAGTGCTCCAAGGCACAACTCCCAAATCCTCAATGGGCAGAACTCTGCCGAGCAGGAGACCTTAGTCTCTGCACAGAGAAGTCCCATCTACTCCCAGAATTACGTACACTGCATTTACTGGGGCTTGCAGCTCCAGCAATAGTATGTGTCACATTAACAATATCATCCCACCTAGTGGCTTAATAGCAGCTACCAGCCATGTTTCAGCTAGTCATGCTTCTCACTCCTTGTTGTCTCTGTGGGTCCTCCTAGTGAGCTTGCTGGAATGCAGAAGAGCACCTGATTCATCTAGCCAATATACACACGAGCAGATACAGTTTTATCCCATAGTGTGGGTGAACAGCTAAAAGTTAAAGTCCAGCAAAATTTAATGTTGAGAGATTGTAGTATCTCCAGCAGTACTGCCATGAATAAGATTCATGCTGATCTTCGGCAGTTAGCAAAGCAAAATAAAGTTATTAACTCAAAGCTATGGCTAGGTCAGAGAAGAAACTTGGACTATACTAAGGTTCAAGATGGCAATGGTCACCAGTTGCTACTTGAGAGGATTAGAATGGACCCTAGGAAACAACTGCAGGAGCATAATACAGCCCTGGAACAGGTACCCACAGATGTGGTGGAATCTTTATCCTTAGAGATAAAGGATGTTCAGGTCAGATTAGCCATTAGCCATGAATCTTCCCTGACAAGATCTATGAAATGTTGTTCTTCAGCTCTATTCCCTTCTAGTCTGGTTTGCCACCCCTCAAACCCTAATGGTGCGGGATTCACCATCAAGAAGACTGAAGTTTTGGAGGTATAGTGGCAACAACACATTGGCTTTGTTCCCTGTTACTCTGCAGTTTTGATCACACCCCACTGTAATTCTTCATTCATTATGCAGAGGGACTGGAAAGGTCAGTTGTTTCAGGGCAATGTTGACAGGACTGAACTAATAGCAAGACATACTCAAAAGATTTGCGCAGTGATTCTAAAGATTAAATGTGGTTTAGACACCTGGCAAGCCCTTCAAACCACCACTGATTCGGGGAAACAACAGTAGCATAATATAGGCACCCTTTTAATGGTATGAGAAGGAAGATATTCCTTCTACACATGTGGTTGGCTCATGCACCATATGTCCATAGGTTTGTTTAGAGTCAAGTCTCTACTTTCCTGTGGTTCTGAAATACAGTTGTGAAGTTAGTCCTTGTTTCTACAGTACCAAGTGAGAGCAGAGCACATTTAGTTGTTCATCTGTTAGAAGGAGTGTTGCCTTCATACGTATTTGTTTATAGATCCAACTTAATGTTTTCTGCTAAGAAGAGAGAGAAATGTATATCTTTCTCCATTTTCTCCTTCCTGATTTTATTTATTTAAATTCATAAATCCTGCCTGAGTTCTCTCTCATAGCCGCTACATCACTTGGACATTTAATTAATAACTGTTTGGATTAACTGCTTGTGTTAATGCCTCAGCTTACATGCTTAGTATTTAATGGTCTCTAGAGGATCTCAAAGCTCCTGCTCAGCTATCTCATAAAATACTTGTTGATGGAGTGGAGTTGGGTAGCTTAAAGAATCGCTAATGCAACCAAAGCTTTCAGATTAGGTTACTGCTTCAAAAGGAAGCTGGAAGTGAATTATGTGACCCTACCGTCTGTGTATAGCAACCGATGTGAAATAAGGAGTATATCTGGTCATGCAGGATCCCTGAAAAATCAGGAAATTAATTTAATCTTTATGGATTCCTGTCTGAAGCCCTTCTCTTTCTTCAGCATAAATTCTTCTTTAGTTCTTCATTGTCTAAAAACCCAGGAAATGATCACTGCTGCCCTGTTGGAAGCAGGTAGTGACCATGGGCTGGCTCTGGCCCACAGAACAATTTTTCTTACCTTCCCCAACGGGAGGATCACGGAAGATGCTCACATTGCAGAGCTCCCCAGACTACAGCAGTCTTAATCCCTGATGCCCACATGGTGTGACACAAAACAGATTTCACTCTGGGCACCCACAGTACTTCTGTAGCATGCTTCTTCCCAAGCCAGTCCTAGCCAGTATGAGCTGCTCAGTTCTGCTCTTTGTTTCCACATTCAAACAAAACGGCCTCTCATTCCTTCATTCAGGAAGAGACCCACACATTTCTGAAGATAGTCAAAAGCACCTACTGTTTCTGGAAGTGAGCAGAAAGTCCATACGCTTGAGTTACAGCCACTAGGTAGCTGCAACGATAAAATGGAATGAGGACAAGGAACAAACTTTGGTTAACAAACATTAAGTATCTAGGAACGGATATATTTTACATACACAGTTATTGAGAATACCTTGGAGGGTTTGGGAAATAGCTATATCATCAAAACCACTTCTAAGGGGGAATTTTTGATGAAATGCTTGCAAAAGCCACAAAAGTAGCACAACCACTTACGCTTGGGAAGCTCAGGCCAAAACTGACCTCAGTTAATGAAAAAGTAAGTGCTTCTCCCATAACCCCTATGGTAAGAGTTTCTGGACAGAACAAGAGCCCTTAGTCTAGCCACCATTCACTTCCAGAGATGGGGAAAAGAGCTAAGCTGTGGCACAGAAAAAGGATAGAGTTGCAAGTTACTGACCTGAAGCAACAACTATTTTTCAATGTATTTTATGCTGAGGTTTATTTACAAAGAGCTTTTCATAAATGAAATCAGGTCAGGGAACTCGTTGTTAAATACAATCAATTTGCACTAACACCTCCAGGGTGCAAGAGCCTGTCAGCTGTCAGGAGAATGCATACAGAGAAGGCTGGATTGTGCCAGACCTGGGTGGTCAAGTCAAAAGCTTTTTTTTTCTGAGGTGTTTTTCTGAATTGAATGGCAAGACACAACCTTTCATGGATCAGAAAAGAAGAAAAAGTATTGAATGACAGGACAAAAAACTCCAACTTGAAGCCCAAGGATTCTTGATGATGTTACACGAGCACTTGCCCAATACAGGAGTCTTACTTATTTGGAAGTAGTGAGAGAGTCTGTGAAAGCATTTGTGCCTGGAAGATCAAATCTAGCACTGGGAGGGAAACTGCTCCAAGAATGCTTTAGCACAAATTGTGGCACAAAGCTGGTGGGACTACAAGTTGTGGAGAAGAATTGCTCACCTGAGGAAGGAGAACAAAAATGGTCTTCTGATCTCAGGAGTCAGCTTCCAATATTCAAACCCACTCCCCCTTTTTTGTCAGTTCCAGTACTCCAAATGCAAATTGCTGGACTGCAACTTGGTTACTTTGGGGAAGGACACAATTTGCATGTGTATATTTCACAATTTTATCCCCAAATTGAAGTCCTCTCCCACTATCATTTTTATGATGTAAGAGGCCAAATATGAGTGTAAACTAGACTTGCTGAAAATAATGGCATGGGATACTTTGCTCTCTCAACTTTGTGATGAAAACTTAATACTTAAAGCACTTTCAGGCCGATCATTGGTCCAAAAGGCAATGTACTAGTACAAGCAAAGAAAAAGCAGTTCTCAGTAAACTCTTTTAGTAATTAAAACCTATATGGGTATTAATGCTCAAATTACCTATTGTCTTTCTCTATTCTAATAACTTTTGACTGTGAGTAATCAATTCCAAGATTTCTCATCAGGTCCACTCTCTATTGACAGAAAGAACAGTGAGAAAAGCAGTAAGTAATACAATGAGTTTTTTGTACATAAAAAAATTCTGGAATAATTATTCCCCCACTTCCCAAATTACCACCTGCTCTGGAAAAGAACTTGTTTTCTGAGTTATAGCTTACAGGCCCCTGTGTGGAAACTGATTACGCTATCCTGAGATAATTGTTCTCAGAACAGCTAGTCTGATATAGTTCCATGTGTGGACAGACTTGCTAGGCCATCTTCCCTACTGCTTCCCCTTTAGTGAGAAGGGGCCTTAAGGGGCCATAAATATTACATTGTGCACAACCAGTCCGGGGGGAGCCTTGGAAAAAAAGAAAAGGGCCTAAATCTCAAACAACAAAAAAAACTGCTGTAATTAGAGAAAAGCCTGAGCATCAAAACTCTATGTTGACTCCACACTTCCCAGCATTCAGATCTGAGATTTGGGACTAGGGGCCATAACTGAAGGTGCATAGAGTTTAAGGGCACAAAGGTCATTTGGATCATTGTGCCTGCCCTCTAGAATATCACAGAACACTGTGTTTCATTAGTTTTTGACTAAAGCTTCCAGAAATGTGTCCAGTCTCAATCTGAATCCATCAGTGAGTGAACGTGTGGTTTAGCAGACCAGGAACACTCAGGGTCCACCTACACTAGTAAATTCCAAAGTACCAGTGCCCCCATGCCTCCAGTATGAGCGAGTATAGCCAAATTGCATTTTCACCCTCAACCTCCCTTCCGTTTGGTGCTTCCCATAAGGCACCAGTCCTTGGTATCAATTCATTCAGTAAAGACTCACTGTTAAAAATGAAATTCTTCTGGAGCCCTTACATGCAGAGCTTTGAAGTTGTGTGTGCAGCAATCGTCAGGCAAACATTATCCAGTTCTGGGCTCCCCGCTACAAGAAAGGTACGGACTTACTAGAATAAGTCCAGGGAAGGGCTATGAAGATGATTAAGAGACCCAGTATGGGAGTATCTCTCATATACGGAGAGGCTGAGAGAGCTGGGACTTTTCAGCCTGGAGTAGAGAAGGCGCGGGGGGAATCTTAGTAATGTGTTTAAATATCCGATAGGAGTATGCAAAGAAGAAGGAGTCAGATTCTTCTCAGTGGTGCCCAGTGACAAGACAAGAGAGGCAAGGGGGACAAACTGAAACAGAGGACATTTCGTCTGAACATGAGAAAACACTTCTTCACTGTGAGGGTGGTTGAAAACTGCAGTAGGTTGCCCAGAGAGGTTGTGGAGATATTTGGAAGTAAACTGGACACAGTCCTTGGTAACCCACTGTCCTTGCTTTGAGCAGGGGGCATGGACTAGACATCTCCAAAGTATTCTGTGGTATCTCCTGGCCCACCGCAATACTCTGAGACCTCATAATCTTCAGAAGGATGAAAATACGCTCACTGTGACGCATGCATAAGAAATAAGACCCAGCTCATGGGAGAGCCATTGTGGTCACTTCAGTGCCGTGACCACAGAATAAGAGTTACAACAATATAACTGCTGGAGTTATGGCATTGTCCCGGAGATGGGATTTTGCCCTTCCCTGTGAAAGGCCAGAGCCTCTGTATTGCCCTGAACAGGGCCAGGACTCAGGACTCAGCACTGCTGTGGGCGGGCTGTAGCCCCAGCAACGCTGGGCTTGCCCTAGCCGTGCGGGCAGTTGCCTCGTGCTCGGGTGACTGCTGCCTCCCTTGATTTAGCTCAGCTCTGGGAGGGCCCCCTCTGCATCACAAATATTGCCTTAACCTAACTGTGGCAGCATCATCGCTGGTGAAGAGGGGACAATCCTGTGTCAGCACCGCATCACAAACACGAGCCAATACGTACATGGGGCTGAGGAGGACGGGTGTCACTTTGCCTGTGAGCTGGCAGGTGAAGAGAGCTGAAAGAGCAGGTAAGCACACGGAGCTGGGTCCGGCGGCTCCTCACAAGGTCTCCTTGGCAGGGCGGGCTCTCACTGCGCTTGTGGGCAGACCCAGGGCCCAGGAACCCTTGCAAGCTCACTCGGTATGTGGATGCAGCCTGATCTGTGCGTGTGTGGTGTCCACAGGACTGAAGGGGGTGATTTGAGCTTCGCCCCTGCTTTAGGGGTAAGGCTGAAGCACAAAGGATCCTTGAAAGGGTATTGGAAACCTAGCAGTGTTTGGGGTAGGTTTTGAGCCTTGGCTGCAGATAAGCGAGCATCCCAGTGCAGCAGCCAAAGGCCAGTGGGGAGTTAAAGAAAGCCTTTGGCTTGGGAAGCAACAAAGACCGAGCACAGGAACAGACACTGACATTGTTCTTTTAGGCTTGTTCTTCTCAGCGTGTTTTCAGAAGATTGTTGCTGTTGGTCCTAGACCCAGGGGCCACAGGAAGGGTGAGCACCACCCCTGAACAAAGGGGTAGATCCTTGGATGTTTGTAAAGAGTTACTGTCCTGTTCATGAGGAGTTCCTGTCCTGATCAGCGAATCCGGACTTGGGCTGTTGGTCTCCTTGTAGCTCCTGGGACTAATAATCCCAGGTGTTTGCTGAGGCTCTGAGGAGGCCGTGAAAGCCATGCACGAACTGACAATGTTTTCTTGGCTCCACAGAGGAGGTGGCTGCCCTTTGCCTGTTTGAAGATCTGGCGCATGAGAGGGAGGTCTGATCCCTGGGAAATGAACTTTCCCCCCACCGCCATGGAGGCTGTCACCACTTCAGCTTACCTGTGGTTCCTGATGCTGGTGCTCACATACTACCTCCTGCTGACCTCGACGGAGCACAAGGTAGGAGTCAGCCTTGGTGCCCCGGCAGGGTGAGGGGTCAGCAGTTGCCCAGCCCAGCCCTAGCCAGCCCAGGCCAGGAGCGCCGGGGCAGAGACGGGCCTGGCCCTGGTGGGAGCCCTCGTTTAGCTGGTGCCTGGGAGGCTGGTGGTGGCGAGCAGGCAGAGCCTGCGTGTGCAGCCAGTCTCAGCTGTGCCAGCCCCAGCCCAGACTGTCGTGTGCTGCTACTGCAGCAGCTCTTGCACAGGTGCATTTTGAAGAGGGGATTTCAAAATCATGTCCAAGCTGTCATGGTTCTTCCACAAGAGAAAATCCCGCTGGGAAGGTGGGGCAGCAAGACCCAGGCGCCCCTGGGCTGCAGACACAGCGCAGCCTCCCTTTGGCACCAGACTTTGGGCCAGGGAAATGCTTGCCTGCCCAGAGCAATGGGTGCGTCACCATCACCTGCAGGGGTAGGAAACCCTCCTGGCTCCCCTGCGTCTGCCCTCAGTCTGCTCCTGTAGCCATGGGCCGTGGCCAGATTGTCCCCCGCTGGTCGCTGACCTCCCCCTTGCCAGAGCAGTCGTTCCCAGGGGCCGGGGCATCCTTGCAGAGGGGAGATGCTGCCCTCTCACATGCTGCTTTCGCTGCCTGTGTAGGAAGGGAGGCACAAGAAGAGACGGCGGAGAGGCAGCGATGAGGAGCTCAGAGGTGAGCAGCCCCTGGGCAAGGGCAGGTGCCCTGCAAAGAAACCCCTGAGACGCCCTGCACCCACTGCCCCACTCTGCCTCTGCCGGGCTACTGGGAGGCGCTGCCCCACCCGCTCACTCGCCATCTGCCCTTCCAGCAGCCCCTGCTCTCCCAGAGGAAGGTCCGGAGGAGTCTTCAGGGTCTTCTGAGTCACAGTAAGCGGAACCCTTCCCTCTATAGCGCAACTGCCCCCTCCGGGAGCCCCTGGCAAGGGAGATCCCCCTAATACTGCCCTCTGCCCACGTCCAGCTGCACCATACTCCTGAAGAGGCCCATCATGGATTGCTGGGAGATGGACATAAACCTGGAGAAAATAATCAGATATGTGGAGGAGGCCTCGAACATGTGAGGCGGCTGAGGAGGGGACAGGCTGGGAGGCATGGACTGAGGGGGAACAGCTTGGGGAGGGCAAGGGAAATCCAAGGGCCTAAAACCCGAGGCGCAAGGCCCTTGGGGAGGGATTTACCTCTCTGGAGCAGAGATGACCATCATCTCCTCCCTTTTTCTAGGGGAGAGGGGCCTGCTGTGCCTGGCAGGCAGGCAGGGGACTTTGGGAACACACTCGGACCCCACGGCAGTAACGCAGCCTGCCATCTCCTTAGGGGGAGCAGGGAGGGCCTGGCGGAGCCGCCCTCAAGCTTCACCTCCTCCCTCTCACACAGGCTCACCTGGGAGAACATCAATGGCAGCTCCATCACTTGTGACTCAGCAAGTGAAGCTAGCACCTCTTCAGGGACGTCTTCCTCCTCTGCCTGCGACTCCCTCGCTTCCACTTTGGGGAGCAAAGCCAGCTCCTCTTCAGGGGAGTCTCTCTCCCCTTTTGCTGATGGAGAGGGTCTGGCTCAAGGCTCTAGAGCGTGGCCTGCCCTCACGCATCCCCAGCCTAGCCAGGAGGAGCAGTGGGACCCAGCAACTCGCCCACCCTGCAGGGAAGCGGTGGCCAGCTGCCACATGGCAGGCAGTGGCCTGCAGCAGCAGCACCTTGACCTCCACCTGGGTGTTCCTCCTGGGTCCCCAAGAGCGTTGGGCTTCCACTTCAGGGAAATGGAGACAACTTTCTTGTACCCTGATGGCCAAGAGCACTTGGAGGAGCATGTCCAGAAAAAGAAACTTGAGACGCAACGGAGGCTGCCAGCTGCTGCCAGCTGCAAACCTCTGCAGGCGGACCTGTCCCTAGTGCCTAGCCCACCACCACTGCCTCCAAAGCCAGACGCGGAGCAGGTTTCCAGCATGCAGAAGCGAACCTTCCCTGGCAAAGCTGAGTTCAGTGCTGTGGAGGTGGATTTCAGCCGGGATAGCACGGAGAGCTTGGAGTGGCTTAGCCAGGAAAATGAACTGCAGCAGGAAGTGGGTCTGCCAGCCAGTCTGGGTGAACCTGAGCAGGAGATCCCAAGCTCAGCCCCTCAAACACCTCAGCAGCGTGCCAAGCCCGATGAGACGGTGATTCCCAGTGTGCAGGAGCTGCCCTTCTTGGACAAGACTGTCAAAAAGCAGCTGGAGCGGCACATTATAAAAATGCAGATACAACAGCGCTTTGGGCTGCCCACGAGGAACCTGGCCTGCAAGAAGAAGCTTGCGGCCCCTGTCCCAGAGGAAAAAGCCTCCCAGCCTCCTTCTCCGCAGAGGCATGCTGGGCTGCCATATCGCTCTCCCTTCCGACACTGGACCAGGCATGAGAGAGAGACCAGGCGCTCTACAGAAGAGTCTGCAGGCCTGGAGCAGCAGAAGAGCTGGTGTCCCACATCTCCCATGGTCAGAGAGCAGAGACTCAGCTCTCAGACCAGGAGGCAGGCAGGGGAAGAGAGCCCTGAAGAGGAAGTGGCTGCAGACCTTGTCATGGCATGCCCAGGAGGACAGCAGGGTCGAGTCTGCCCTGCTCCAAGCGCTTTCCTGAGAGCGCCACAGGAGATGTCTTGGGAGGACAAGGAGATACCAGCCTGGAGAAGGGAGCATGGGGGAACAGCCAGCAGCATCACAGGCACTGAGGAGTCCATGCTGGGCACCAGCAGGCAGGATCAGGGTCCTGGGACACAAGGGGACATGCACAGGCCTTCCCCTCCCCGCCAGGCAGAGGGTCCTGGGACACAAGGGAATCCGCATGACTCTTCCCCTCCCCGCCAGGCAGAGGGTCCTGGGACACAAGGGAATCTGCATGACTCTTCCCCTCCCCACCAGGCAGAGGGTCCTGGGACACAAGGGGACATGCACAGCCCTTCCCCTCCCCGCCAGGCAGAGGGTCCTGGGACACAAGGGGACATGCACAGCCCTTCCCCTCCCCGCCAGGCAGAGCAGGCACCACCGCAGAGCAAGGGAGCTCACCAGCGGAAATCATGGCAGTCCTATGAGAGCTGGAGCACCTCCAGTGAAGACATGGGGACACTAGAGCTGCCATCAAAGAAGAGTGTCTCCCAGGAAAAACGAGGCCAGTCCTATGAGAGCTGGAGCATCTCCAGTGAAGACATGGGGACACCGGAGCTGCCAGCAGCCAGGAGAGCTCCTCCCAGAAAACGTTCCCGAAAGAGGCAACACAGTGAGCAAGGACCACCAGCTACAGCCCCTGCAGAGACCAGCCTTCCAAACCGCCAGTTGCAAGAGCTCCTCACAGCCCTCATCGATTCCCATGAGGCCAGCCAAGCTGTTTACAAAGCACAGAACCAGGTGCTGGAAGAAATGTTGACGTGGCTCCCAGACAAGGCTGGGACGCCAAGGAAGGACATGACAGGAGGGGACTCCGTCAGCTCACAGTGCTGCAGACATGTGGCTGAAAGCTGCCCTCACTGCAGAGGACAGACAGCAGTGCAGCATGTGCCCGCATCGGCTGCCTTGCCCATCGATATCTCCATAAATACGAGCAAGGACAGAGACCACCAAAGGAGTCTAGTCTTTAGGATGAAAATTAGTCAGGAGCAAGTCTACCATCAGGTATTAACAGAGGAGCTGCCAGCGCAGGGGAAGGGCAAGGGAAACCCCAAGGACAGATCTGGCTCCAGGAGACTCTGCCCCAAGTGCGGTAAAGCTCGGCGCCAGAGACTGTCCAGCAGTGAAGGCTCACAGACCTCACCTCCACCTGACGCTGCAGCCGTGGGTACGGGAGGAGCGGGACTCAGGCACCCACCCCAGGACGGGGACAAGAGGCAGCAAGGGCAGGAGAAAAGGGCCGCTCCCACCCAGCAGGCAAAAGGCATCTATGTGTGCACAACTTCACTCCTGCGAGCTGGGCAGCAGGGGTCTCGGCCACACCAGGCCCCCACCGGGTCCCTGCTCTCACCTGTGGCACCCGGGCAAAGGACACTGGTGATGGAGACACCACCTCTGCCGGGCAGCATCTGCTGTGGGCTCTTCCTCATCCTGCCATGCCTTGAGAGAGCCTGTACCAAGCTCCAAGAAAAAATCAAGACCTAATTTGGCAAGCACAGGGCATGGGTGACGAGCTACAAGCCAAGAGGATGGGGCTTTGGGAAGCAGAGTGACAGCCCACACAGGCATCTCCAGAGCAGAGCAACAGCATGCGAGAGTGACACGCCAGGCTGAAGATGCTGTGCTCTTCGAGTGAGTGGGGCTGGGTGTAGGTGTCTGAGCAGCTGGGGTAGGGCCTGGGCTGCTGGGGGAAAGGGGCTGCCTGGGACTGTCTGGGAGAGGTGATGGGGAAGGACTTGGTGGGATCTCAGGTGAGACTTTCCTGATGGGAGTGAGGGGTGCCATGGGGACACAGCGCCAGCAAAGCCGGAGCACAGCAAGGGGCAGATCCAGGGTGGGAGCAGCCCCACCGGGGACACAGCGACACTGGCTCCTGTTCTCCTGTGCCATCAAAGGGTGTCCCCCAGAAGAACACAGGCAGTCCAACGGGAGCTGAAGCATCTCGTATGAGGACATGGGGACTCTGGAGCTGCCAACAGCCAGGAGATCTCCTCCTGAAAACACTCTCAACAGAGACAGCACTCACACATTGAGGAGGGACTCTCAGCTCTGCTGCCAGCTACAGGCCCTGCAGGGACCCCAGCTGGAAGAGCTCCTCACAGCTCCACACACGGCAGTGTCCTCAGGAAAATGGCTGGCTGGCTGGCTGGCTGGCTGGCTGGCTGGCTGGCTGGCTGGCTGGCTGGCTGGGCGCCGCCGCCCTCCTCCTCCTCCTCCTCTGGGGGATCTATATGCTGTGATACCAAGCATTCTGATTGGCTCAAATCTCCTGAGCGCTCTCTCTGATTGGCTGCTGGGAAGGACATTGCCCTGCAACAGCTGCTGCAACTGGCAGTGGTTTTCAGTTGCTGTCCAGCAGGGGCTGCTTCATTCTGGTTCTGACTGGTTGGGGCTGGTCACTAGCTCCTAGTTCATTAGGATTCTCAAGGTCATTCACTCCTCAAGTGCCTCTATTGGTATACCTCTCAATATTTTTCCTTTTTTTTTTTGAAGCATTCCACATTTTGTTGACTCGCTGTCATCTAAGACTTCAGTCTTCCACAGGGTCCAAGCCAAGTGCAGGGACACAACAGTAAGCCATACTCAGGGCCCCTGTTCTTGGGCAGTTCAAGCTTGCATAAACTTAGATCCATGGCTGCCCTCGCGCAGCATGAAAAATTGCACTGTCATTTCTTTGTGAAAAAGTCTCAGGAAAACTGGAACTCAGCACGCAGTGGGATTAAATGTGTGGATGAAGTGTGGCACACAGGAAAAGAAAAACCCATGTCAGTATGTGGGTGGTCAGTAGGTAAATTCAGATGTATTGGTGAAGAAATTAAAGAAGGGCTCTAGGACAACTTGCCTGGGCCTGGCAAACTGTGCAAGGGTATTAGCAGTAAGCCTGACTGGGAGTGCAAGAGGCACGATGGTCAGGGCAGGAAACAAAAGCAGGCTATTGCAACGGCCAAGAGTGGTGTGTATGTGCAAAGAAACAACATTCCCATGAGCTTCTCTCACTCAGACCAAGCAGTTTCAGCGCTGTATTTGGGTGCAGACAGACTGGGATTATAGTCTCAACTCCCAGGGCACTTTTGACTCAACTGGACTTACCACAGTACTTACACCTTCCAATTTCCATCTGATCTCACAGTTTCTCTACACAATGGCTCAGCTCTTAGAGAAGGTACAGCGAATATCCTTTTTTGTCTGCCCAAGAGCAGGGTGCTTCAGACACTCCTGAAATACATGTGGGCAGAGACAGGCTTTAAGTGCCATCAAATTAAGGCAGGGAGCCCAGATCTTCTTTGGCAGGTGTGTGATGTGTGCAGCCTTTAAATTATTAGGAGAAAAAAAAAAAAAAACACAAGTAGCAACAGACTATCATCCTCTATAAAGCAAAGCAGATCACAGAGAGAGAAACACAGCATTTCTTACTGGTTCCCTGCGCTATCTGGTGGAGGGAGACACCTTATATAAATGGACATGGTTGATGTCTGGAGGCCTCGGTTCCCTGTATCCACACTAAAAAGGAGGACACCCAAGTTCAGTGACCTGGAGTGATTTTTTTTTTTTCACGTCCTAGGGGCACATAGTCTTCCAACTGTCTAGGGAACTGAGGTCATCATTTTAAACAAAGTGCCCATCTAAATTATATGACAGGGGCCTGTGCATTGTCACTGCACACCAGTATGGATGGCTGCACAATGCCAGTAAAAGGGTTATGGCAACAATAACATTTCAGCCACAGCTATAAGTTTTCTGCTCATTTTATCCTACATTTCTTGTTCAAGGATGCACTAAGTTTGATGATTTCCTGAGGATAGCTAATCCAAAGGAGAATCAAGAATATAACTCCAGACTTTTGGGCACCAGCAATCTGTCTGTGACTTGAGTCATTCTTACTTTGCACTGTGAAGAGTTTGAGGATGGCTTACACAAACAGTACTTGTGTCTGCCAAGGAGCAGCGAAACAGGAGGCAGCTAGCCAAGAGAAGTTATATATCAAGAAACAAAGGAAAGTTTACCATCCCTATTTTCCAAGGGGAAACCTAAGACTGCAGGCAGAAATTCTGTGCCAGTTTAAGAGGTTCCCATCCCTTGGATCTGCTGGGATCATTGTGCATGTATTCACTTTCTCAATTCTGTCAGAAGGATGCAGGTTTAAAAATTGCTATGTTGAACACCTTTAAGCGTGGATCATTTTGACAGAACCAGGTTAAGGAGTGTATATATATGAAATAATACCTGCAGATTTGAGGAGGTAGGAACCAGGTTATTTGTTATCCAGGGTGTTTCAATAAGAAGCAGAAATGGCCTTGGGAGAGTAACCACAAAGTTCAGCCACAGCAAGAACATCATATGTTACAAAGGTAGGGCATGTCTGCCTCACACTGTGGTGTCACAGATTCCCCAAGCTGGCTACAGACAGGCTGTTAAACTACTCCAAAAAGTATATAGGTTACAGTACCTGAGGGTGGTATGTAAGAGTTCCCTCAGGAGCCACACTAATTAGGTGCTGCTGTACCACAGTGATGCAGCTAATCTGCTCCTAGTTCCAGAAATGGCTTACAGATCTTTGCACAATGTTGTGTTGTGCAGATATACTCTAACTGACTAGTCCCAGACCAAAAAAAGTGGCACAATCTGGAAGTGACTGAAACTGCACAACAGCCCATCCATCTCTGTGCATGTCAGCCCTCCCTCACAAACTAATCCAGATCACTGATGTCTTAGCTGGCAGCCTTCTGTGAGCTCCTAAATTGTATCCTTTGTCCCTGGCATTCATTTCCAAAATGAGCAGATAATCCCACTAACTAAGCATAACACATGCAATAGCTCTTGGGTTCCCTGAGCTGCTAAATGACCTTACTGCCTTGTTCAGCCCTGGCACTTCCTGGCAGGCTGACGGAGCACAACTGGTGACATTAGCATGACTATCCTGTTCTGCAGGGAAAGGCTGTAGGAGCTGCTTATGCAGAATCTCCTACTGTCTAGAACCAGGGGTGCATTTTCACCTCAACCAGGCAAATTTTTCCGGAACTCTGCCAGAAAGCCTCACAAGACAACCGCTTGCTCATTTCTTGCATAGCAGCTCTCCACACATTGGAGAGAGGGTTGGCAAGGACAGTCTTTTTGCTCAAGGTTCAGTTAGACTGTGATGGAAGCATTCATTCCAGTCAAGCCTGAAGGCAAGCTGTGGGAGAAATATCTGATTTCAAGGGCTGGGCTGAGGTGAACAGGCAGCTGCACTGCTGGTGAGCAGAGCACTCGCACAAATAAAGGCCATGTTGGCAACATTTAAGCTGCCAGCATTTCTGGGTCTCTGACATTAGAACCAAATCTAGCAAGGAATGCAAACAATTCTATCTGTCACTGACACCTATGCATACGTGTTTGGAGGAAGGATCTGCCACTACGCGAGAGAGACAGGCCTAGTACATCCGAGGTTGCTGACAGGCAGATGATCACAAGCTAATTGGTCATTTCTTAAAGCCAGATCTTCCCAAGTGCTTAGCTCTGCACAGCATTCAGTGCATTGCAAGAATTAAATGATATTCATGCATGCAGTAAAACAGCAGTGTCCAGTAGCCAGAGCACCTGAAATGGAATATAAAAGCAGGATTAAGGATAGTCCCACAAGAGTGAGAGAACAAACTCTTGGCTTTGCTAAAGGCACTGGACTGGGAAACTGAAGGATGGAGCCAGGGAGTGGGTATTACACTTCCCTTTAGCTCACTGAGTAAAATATATTTGGTCTGCTGCTCAATTTTCCTCCAAAAATGAGATAAACCTTTCTTACTCCCATCCCTCCCTTCTCAGTGCCATCTACTAAGCCTATTGAAGTATTTCAGAGTCTCTTGCATTGCCTTTGTACACTACAACAATAATAGGCAAGGTGGGATTCGTGTGACCATATGCACCCAAAGAATGCACCATCTGTGAATCCCTTCATGGTGCGTTCTTTTCACTGGCATGTTTAGGATGGTTCATCTCATCCTAAAAGGCTCATCTAAAATGGTTCAAACGAAGTCCTGATCAAGCTCTCTCCTGCTGATCTCAGAGATTTCGTGCCACGTTTGTGTGAGCCAAAGTATAGTCCAGGAAAGGCATACTGGTAACATTTCTCCTTGGGCTTCTTTTACCTTCTCTAGCCTCCAGCTTATGGATAGGCCAATTATGGTGGTGCTTTTCAATTTAGGCACCCAACTAAATCACAAAATCATCAACTCCGCTGTGGACAAAGATCAGCAACGCTGTCATCTAGCAACTTCACTATGTGGCTTGTATCAGAGGGCTTCCTTACCCTTTCCCTTGCCTAGAAATGATTCCCAGGACGGGTCTATTATTTGCTGAAAACAGCAGACTTGTGCATTTCACATTCTGTGCTTCCCTCATCTTTCCGTAGACTTTATCTTTCTCCTTGGGCTTTCAATTCCCTTTTGGGCCCCTCTTTTGAGAACCATGCAAGAATTTTCTTGCTCCGTACCTGGCTGTTTGATAGGAAATCTTTCTTCAACTTGTCTACCCACAGGATTGCTGATCCACAAGACAGCAGAAGATGGCTCAGGGAAAAAAAAGATACCAAAACAGGATTACAGACAGACATTTTCACATGAACAAGTAAGCAAACAGGACAGGGAAGAAGCACTTGAACTTTCAAAAATTTAGTTCATTTTTATTTGATTGAAAAATGCAAACCATTCTGGTGACACTGCACAAGACAGTCCATGTACTTTTTGAGTAGGGTTAGGTGGTCATTGAGCTTACAGATATCTAGGAACTTTGGAGTTTCAGGTCTTTTTTCTTATTCTGGAGTCTAAATATTATATACTACTCCAGCGAGCTCTCAAAGTGAGCTTAGTCTGCTCTTTCTCAGAGGTAGACCAACACCGGCAGAAGTAGTCCATAGAAACATAGGGAATAGCTGAACTCAAATCAATAACAGAGTCGGCTGATCTTATTCTATCTTTCAGAAGTGGCTGGGACTGTGGGATAAGAGAACAAAAGTGTGGCAAAGCTAAGAGGTTCTCCTAGAGCTCTGAAAACTTGGCTCTGGTTGCTTACAAAAATATAAATGACTTTTCTCACAAAATCTTCCCCTGCCTCCAGAAACGTCACTGCAATCAGAAAAACACAGCTTGTTCCTGGGTGAATGACATGAGTGAAAAAACAAACAGTTCACACTAAGGCGAGCCAGAAATATCCTTGGGCTGGCACACAAGGAATGTGATGCCAAATGGGGACAGAATGATGATGGACGAGATGAATGTCGTCATTGAGATGTGGCACTGCTCTTGCACACATGTTTGTGGATTGCTATAATGCACTATAGAAGCGAGGAACATAAGCACAACACTTCACGATGATTTAATCACACTGTTGAATGGACAACTGCACCTTTCAGATTCTCAGGCTTTGAACTGCATGCCAAAATACCAGAACAGCCTGGCAGTTGTAAGAAGAGGATTAGCTTAAAAGGATATACATAAAGAGATGCACAGAGCCTAAAACACCACACGCCAACGTGGGTCAGACCTTGTACAAAAAAGGGACAAAAGGGAAAGAAAGGCTGCAGAGTAGCATCTGAGGGTAATTTAGGCATAGCTTGAAAGCAAAAATAATGCTTTGCCCATGTTTTAACCAAGATGCTATGGTTAATTGTATGAAGAAAGGCAAAGTGACGAAATGGGAATGAGCACACAGGAATGGAAACGACAGTATCTGAGGGGAAAAGAAAACTCAGGGAGTTTAATGCCTTTGAACCAAGGACTGGATGGTCTCCATCAAAAATATTAGTAGTATGAACATTGTAGAGGAGTCTAGGTCTAGTAGCAAGTTTCTTTGAACAAATGTATCAAGAAAAGGTGGCAGTAGAGCCCTGCAGAAAATTAGATTCTGGGAGGAAGTGGAGTAGGATCTATCAGCTGAGCAGTGTGCAACTATTAAAAGCCAGAGGAAAGATATCAGAAACTAGAGAGCATGCCTTGCTCAGCCTAGGAAACCAGAGGCTAAGAAGGTCTATAACTGCTCTCTATAAATACAGCAGGGAGGAAGCGAACAGAGAAGAGGAAAGGATCCATTTAACCTAAAGCACAGTGTTGGCATGAGAACAAATGGGTACAGACTGTCTACAAATATATTTAGACTGAAAACTAGAAGGTTTCTCTACCTCTAAAGCAATCAGGATCTCTTGCAAAGGCAAAAAATATCATTTGTTTGAAGAAAGACTTTCAAGCTGAATTCTTTCAGAAGCTTATGAAAGAGATTTCTGTGATAGCAGGGGAGAGGCCTAGTAAGCTAAAAGGTCTCTTGTTTCTAAAAACAGCTGCCCAGACCTAGAATAGTTATAAGAAGATGGTTTGAAAATGTTTATTTTGGATGTTTAACTAGAAATCATTTAACATGCAGTTATGGGCCTGAATGCAAAACCCTATTAGTTTCTCCATTGACTTCAATGAGCTTTGGATCAAGCCCTGTTTGTGAATCTTCTACTCACTTCTACTTCTTTATCACCACTTCAGTTCCCTGAAAGCCAAGAACCCCACAAAGTTGAGACAAGATCAGCAAATGTGTTTCTTCACCACAGCATATGGGACAAGACGGAAAAAGAATCAGTTTTTCCCTGCACTCTGCTGTGGAGCAGCAGAGCTGTTCTGAGAGCGCCATGGTTCTTCTGAAATCAACGTCTGTGCAGTTATTCCAAAGTAGCTGGGATGCTTCAGGCTCACTTTCTGCCTTATTCCAGAGGAACCTCACCCTGTAAAGGAGGCTTTGGGAGTTGGCCAGTACTAGCCTGATGCCCCTAACTGAATGTTGTCGCTGCACCAAGTGCATAAGACAAAAGCAGAGAGGGGCACATAACATATCCAATGTGCATGGGAGCAATTTGCATGGGAGCAGTTTCTCCTGCAATGCAAAGTGCCACCCTCCTTATTTGTGCCAGCGGTACGTGCTCAGAGAAAGCCTTTTCCCATACACAATGCTGGAACAGGGACAAATCTTCAACATGAAAATCTGCAGCAAGAAACGTAACAGAAACAGAGCTACTTTGGGGATCTTGCCAAGGGCAAGCAACCAGCAAAGCGCTCTCAACAGCACTTCTGAGGGGGAAAAAAATCTACATTGGAAATTATCCCAGATCACTTATGAGCGTTTAGGTGCAGCCCCTACCTGAGTCCAAAATCATTTTCCTAATTAAACAAGCTGGACTGAGCTCTCTGAACCTAAACACCACTGAAGACACAGTTACAGGAGACCTGGGTTGTCTAAAATCTCTGTGTTGTAGGCAGTTCTCCCACTGTCTGCCCCAGGCTGGAAGAATTTTGCTGCATTAAATGGAGCAATGAGAGCAGGTTCAGCCTGCCAGAATGACTATGCTCACCTCAGATTTTCAGGGGGGACCTTTACATGAAATAGAAAAAATGCAAAAAGAGATTTCAAACCACCTGCGCTGATTGTTCTTGTTTCCATATTATCCCCCGATCCCCTATAAACTAATTGTTTCATAATTCGTTCCAGTGTCTTCCCAGGAGCTAGAAGACTGAAGTAGAGACTGCCTGTTCTCAAATCCTCAGGATCTCTTTCTTTCCCATTTTTAAAGATGGATGCTACATCTATTCTTTCACAGGCTGCAAAGATTGTCTCTCTAAAATAAACCCTAGTGGTTTAGACGTTCATCCTGCTGGCCCTTAGATATTCTACAGTCAATTTCATCAGCCCCTTCTAATCACAGTCCATCTAACTTGCTCTGATTTAAAGCCTAAAATATGGCTTAGACCCCTTGAAAAGCAGAAAGCTTTCAGTTCCTATGCAAAACACCACACCTGACTTCAGCTAATCACCCAGAAATCTGTGTCTCTTATTAGCATCAAACTGAGATATAGAACTATTACTACTTCAGAGTGATACTAGCTTTTGAAAGAGCCTGAACATCCTCAAGCAGAAAGGATAAATTATCACCCTGAAAGAGAGTTTTCCCTTATATGATTTTTCATGGACCTTAAAGAATCAAATGCCCAAAACCTTTCTTATTTTTACTTGAAAACAATTCCTGGTCCTATAGTTTTCTAATATATTGTTATTGTCTGTTTGCACCTAGTGCACCAATCCAAAGGCCATTGTAGGAAGCAGCCAAAAACTCTTCCCCATTCAAAAGGAGTACTTGGGATTTCATTTAAAACTCCGTGTAGCAGACTTCTGCAATGCCAAGTAGCATCATAAACACATTCGTGTTCAGGGCCTGTAAGAATTAGCTGTAACGCTTAATGCACTGCTGGAAGGTGCTCAAAATGGACTAGAGGAGCATGGTATAAAAGTCAACACACAGCAGAACCACCAATATAACTCTACTTTAAGAAACTGTAACTTGCTTAATATTTGAGTAGAAGTTCGCAGCGTAGAACTGTTACTTATTTCCTTAGCACCGAGCTAACTGTTAAGTCATTTTGCCTGATATTGAGTGACATGAATGAATGAAAACAAAAACATTCTCCTGATGTTTATCAATGTAAGATTCTTTCCATAAAGACATGACAAAATTAAAATTTCTGTGTGTGCAGTAATACTTAAGACTCTTGGCCATGGATCAGTATCCCATCTCATTACACAATGCACAGAGTAAAACCACTGTCCTGCTGCAGCTCACTTCATCTCAGGACACTGACTTACACCTCTCCCATGTATTTCAGGTTCCTACCTCCATTCAGGAAATCTTACATTGACAGAATATTAGAGAAGGAGCAATTGGACCACACTTCACTGGGATACGGGCTGAGCAGTATGAAAGATTGGATTGAGGCACTGGCCAGAGTGCAGGCCAGAAGGAAGAGAAGGCTGTACCTATATGTCCTATCCCAGCGGGTCTCATTGCTCTGAGGACCAGACCAGAACCCAGGTTTCACAGCGTGAAGAACACGGCTGCTGTGTTTCAAAGAAAAAGCTACAACTGCCTGTTATTTTTCTCTTGGGATCTTTTTCGTACCTGTTTTATTCGGTTGGGGGTCATGATTACAAGCCAAAATTAACAGCCTAATTAAAAACATAAAGTTGCTACATTGAGGCAAATGGATGAGTTCTCACCTTTGAGACGGAAAGGCATTTCTGCAGACCAGGGGAATCAGTGAGCTTGGACACCGCAGGATCTAAACAGCTCTTCCAAATTCATTTTTCAACAAGCACCAACTTGCAAATTAGCAGACTTGCAAATTCTCCCCTGAGCACATCCAGAGAGACGGGGTAACCAACGGAGTTACCATGCTTCACCTATCAACTGCTCCTCCATGAGTCGTGATGACAAACCATTCACACATTCCCAGTTCACTGCAACAACAAAGGGAAACACAGTCACATTACCTTTGTGGCCAAAGCAAGAGTCACACACCATCTGCCATTAAAGGAATATGGAGCATTGCCCTTGACAGCCATAAAGTAATGGTTGACAGTTCGGACTAATACATTTGATTTCACTTTACACACACCACTGTGTACGTGATCTCTCAGTCCACCGTCTGCTCTACTACAGGTCCCAGGCTGAGGGATGCTCCAAGCTTAGTCCCCTGATCACTGCACCTCACACCCTACGAAGGTCTCCAAGCTGAGCATTTTCAGTTGCTACCAATTCAGTCCTCGTTCACCAACAAGTTTCACCTGATTCAAAGCACAGCAGCCCAAGAAGTTAGAGGCAGTTTTCCTCTCTGCTGTGCGACCACCACCAAATAACAAAACAGCAGAACTAACATACAGTAAATGATGGTAAAAAAGCTACATCGCCTGTGATTTGAACATTGTCCACCAGTCTGAATAACAAAGGGTCTCTTAGAGCTTATGTGCAAATGCAACAAATGCATCTGAGCATTTGTAAGGTAACACATTGGCATGTGAGATCAGGTCTTTCTAAAAAAAACCACTTCCTGTTTTTTGGGAAGTCTCATCCTTTTCCCTGATCTTTCCACTGGACTCCTAAGTTTGGCATTTGAAAATTGGCTTGGCAGAGGACAAAAAAATGCCAGCCAGGCTTTCCCAGAGCGTATTGCATACACTGTGAGTCGTATTTCATACTTGTACATGAGGAAGTCTATGCTTGGTGAACCCTGGCCAAACAGCACAAACAGCACAATGCTACCATTTCTGATTGCCACTAATGCTTAACAGCTGAACAGAAAAATTTGTGAACCCTCATCTATACTATAGGCTAAGTTTGTTTCTACAAAAATGTTTAGTTTTCATTTACAGAACAAGATATGTCATGTGACTGTCCTCAAAGATCTTTCTGATCAGCTGGCAAACCAATCTTGAGAGGCATTTCAGATGTGTACCACAGTAGTCTGTCTTAGATCTACTATTACTTCATATTTTTATTAACAGTTTGGATAATGAACAAGAATGTATACTTTAAAAATTTGCTGTCAAATAGAACATTTCAGTACACATAAATTGAGAGCTCAAGAATCTTGAAAAATTGGAGAAATGAACCAAACTCTGCAAGATTTAATTAAGTAAATACACATGGAAAATACTGAACTTGAGAAGGATGAACCAAAGGAACAGATGCAAATGAGGAACAAGGCAGTTGGCAGCAGAAAACCAAAGAGATCTCCGAGGTTACAGTGGATCCAGAAAATAAAGATGAGTCAACAATAGTTCTCCACAGTACACAAGATAATTTTTCTTTTCTGACTCATGCTGAAGAAGTCTCAACTGGACCACTGTGACTGAATTAGAAAGATCATATATAAACTGGAGATGCTAAAGGGAAGTAGCCAGAATGATGAAAGGATTCAAAAATATGAACTCGCAAAGGCTAAGAACTCAAAATTCTTTAGTCTAGAAAAAGGGAAGTTTAAAAGGGACATAACTGGAGCTTTCCTTTATGTAAAAAGGGAAATTCTCCATTGTTCTCCAGGCAGACTGGGGGAAAGAAAAAAAGAAATCATCTTTGCAGCAAGGGAAATGTGGGTTAGTTATTAGCAAAGCTTGTGTGCTTGTACAGGTGTGGACTCCTTCACAGAGAGGGGAGGTTTCAGATAGACTACCTATGGTTAATCCCATGTCAGCCCACGAAAACAGAGTTAATCAGTGAACTTCAAGGGTTCCTTCTAACCCCTAATATCTGTAATTCCATGGCTGACTGGAAGAATATCCCCACACGAAGCTGGAGAGCTTGATCAAATCTGCCGAAACTGGTCTGGTTCAACTGAAGGGCCTATCTTTCTGCATGTTAAGAAAGGGATGTTTCAGTTTTAACTAAATTTGGGCCTTCACAACTCCAGTGAAACTGGAAGACACACCATTTGTCTATTGAGATAAGGATCTCTGCACAGGGGATTGGTGCTGTTCGGGCTATGTCTGTCTCGATTCATATCTCAGCCTGCAGTAAGCACAGCGTCCTGAGTAGACAGGGTTAGTGTCACAGAGCAGAGTGGGACTGGGGCAGGAAACTGCAGCGCTCTGTGCCGGAGTTGTACAGGAGCCTCTGTTTCACTGCATGCAAAGCCAAGATGTTGCTGTATGTGAAATCATATATCTGAGGGCAAAGGAAAGAGAACATGCACCATGCAGGAACTACCTTGGTGACTCCCAGGAAGGTGACTCACAGGAAGGCTTCTTTCTTGTTTTCCTGGGGAGGGAGTATGTTTTGTAGTGAGAGAGGTGAGTGAAAACCAGAAGGGCAAGTTCTTTAAAACAGGGAGATTATGGCAGCATGTAGGTAAATCTTGGCCTTACACAGCAAGTAGCCATTTGAAACAAGGCAACAACTGTTGTTAGTAACACAGACATTTTTCTGTAGCAAATAGCTACTTCCAACAGTATTTTACTTCCCTGGTATAGCCAAAGCCTGACACAGAGTAGTATTTATTGAATTTCTGTCCTATTAGCCTTCAAGAGCTAGAAATCTGCCGGGGTAAGAGCTTACTAATACTATAGTGCACTTCTACTGTTGCTGGAGTTACAAGGCTGGAATCTTATCCACTCTAAGAGGAAACAAACATAACTTTCATCTTTTTGGTGGAGTTGCATCCAACCGTGCTATACCCTGATATGAGACTTGACACTGTCCAGCATTCCTCTGTCCCTTACAACTGCAACAGCAAAAGACTCAGATTAAAATCTTTTAACCAAATCGAGTGATCAGGTTCTGCAAAGTAGCTATTTCCAGTGTAATAACTTTGATCTTCATGAGCCGTTGTCATAAGAAAGGTTTGGCTGTGTGAGAAGGGATAAAGAAACAGGTCCTTACACACTTTGTCTGAAACAACCCGCTAATGTTCCTCCATGCTGTGAGCAAGGCAGCACTTAATGATCTGAAGTAGCTGCACTTACAGTATTTTAAGTCCCCATAATTAGATCTTCCACATAAAAATCCAAAGCATAGCCTTTCTCATTTAAATAGTTCTTGCCTGTGTTCACCCCATTGCCTGGGTTTTGTGCTGCTGCGCTGTCAGTCTATGGAAGCTGTGTCATTATCCACCCACAATGGCAGCAGAAAATTTTCTTGGGCCTGAACCTAACCTTTGTTTCAGCTTAGTTTCTTACACCTGCTCCCACTCCTGCCCTCAGGATCAAGTCCTGAAGAGAGTGAGTCATTTCTCAGCATTGCAAAGAAAGAAATGTTAAAATCATTCTGGCTCAAGCATCTTAAGACAGTTCTCATAGTCTTAGGGTGCACACACATACAGCACTTGGAGTAGTGTAACCAGCTTGCATTTCCACCAAGACAGTTCAATACGTAGAGTTCACAGTGCAGACATTATATAGTAATGTCATGTTCTGCACCAGCTTATTCCCCAGTGCAGCTTGTATCAGTAAAAAGGCTTTTCTATAAGTGTAACTGCCCTTGTGCCAGGGTGTAGCACCACCTGAGCTGCAGGCATGTAAAGCAATGCAATGCTTGTGCATAGACAAGCTCTTACAGATGGACCAAGCTCTCTGCAGGTTCCCCCAACAAACAAGTACATTCCCATCACACAGATGGGCTACACCAGGGGAGCTCTACTCCCAGGGAAGGAGAACAAAGCAACATGCAGCCCAGATGCTGTTTCTAGGCAGGCAGTGGTCTCCTCAGCATCTCTTTTCCTCTTCAGGAAGTCTGCGTGTGCAGATTGTGCCGTTGCTTTTCCTTCAGGTGCTCTGTGTGCATCTTTAAGCCTATTGACGCTGATTAGAGAAACAGTTTTGGAGGATATGGAACAGAAAGTTTGTGGGAACACTTGCGAACAGCAGGCAGTGTTGCTCTTTCCTACGACACTGTGTGTAGGAACCAAACACATCATAGTGAGGTGTGTTACAAAACTAGAGTTCAAATAAGACTCCAAAGAGATCAAAAAGCCACATGGCAAAGGTCCAAATGCTTCTTAATTAATGCTTAAATGCCAAGGTTTTATAGTATGTAATATTCAATATTCAATCAACAGCAATTACAGGAGAGGAAAAGAAGTTCCTGCACAGGAAGAGCACTTTCTTACCTGGAAAAACAAGGCTTATGTGATGGGTAGGTGTCAGAATCCGTTTAGCTTGGCAAGACCGGACAGGGCTTCTGAAAACACTGGTATAGCAGGGGCTCTTCCCTGCTTCTGACAGAGAGGTTCAGAGAAAACAAAAGCATTTCCAGAAGGTGCCAAGCATCTTCCCTATTTCCCCCGTCACGCATATACACATATGCACACACAGACTGGATTCATTCTTCTACCTGCTCTTTCAACTAAGGAACGACTGAAAAAAGGAAGGCATAGGCCAGAGGGGGTGGGCAGCACAGAAAGGGGCAGCTGGGAGCCCATCCTGGGTATCAGCAGTCACGGCAGCTGGTGTTACCTTCTGCTCTGGCTTTTGGAGAGCTCTTTCGCCCTCTCTTTCCCTGAGCTTGCTCAGTGCAGCTCTATCCTCTATCTCTGTCATAGCTATCTCCTTGCTGCCGTGCTCCACATTGAAGTCCTGGCAGCACCTCAGTCCTGGAGAGGACTCATCTCAAGACACATCTGTACCCAGGAAGGTGGTGATGGTGCCATTGAGCACCTGGCATGATGAAAGGATCGTTGGAAGGTCTCTGGGTGGCAGCCGACATCCAGGAACATATTGTGGACGGTGGGAGCAGACAGCTGATAGCTGATAGCTGATAGTTCCAGAAACATAACTAAACTGATTTTAGAGACTTTTTAAAGTTTAGAAAGGGTTAGAGATAAGGTCTAATCACAGTCTTTCTTTCAAAGGAGAACTTCTGTTCAAAGCAGGACACTTTTGAACAACTTCAGTAGCAGATAATCATGACTCTCATCCTTGACACAAGGTGTTCATGTGTCTTATGTGCATGAGCTTCAGGATACTTCAAAGTGGGGTGAGAATTTAACAGTCCAAAACACACATGAAAATCAGGATTATTCACAAGTGATGTAAGGCTAACCTAATTGGCTTATTGAGCCTGCAAGACCGTCTGTCTAGTGATGGATAAATGTCAGAATATTCAGCATTATGGTGTGGAAAAGCATGAGAGATCTGGACATCAGTCTGAACCCTCTGAACACTAACTTTCCGAATTAAGGCTGGCAGTCTCACACAAATGGCTTTCTTGCGTGTCTCCTGGCGCTACTGTGTATGTTCCTGGCTAGACATACCATAAGCGAAGCCTTTCTTGTGTGAACTTGGCAGCCACGCTTGCAGTCTCAGCCAGGAGTACAAAGGAAAACAAAACTGAAGTGCAAATCTTATCTGACCACTTCTAAATTTCGAAAGCATTTAAGGTTAAGCATTTGTGATGCTGGGATATAGACCTGCATTAAAAAATAGCAACAGTTAGAAGGAAAGATCAGAAAAGTCTCCTGCTTTTTTTCCGGGCTGGTTTTCCTCTTCTTTCTGCTGAACACAGAAAGTACACCCAGCACCAGGAGAAAGGCACAGTTGTGTGGATTGCCAGGAAAAGAGTCATGGGGAAGGTGATCCCTGATGAGGACTGAATGTGCAGGTGCTGCGCAAGGCTCCTTTTGTAACCCGAGCCTGGCACTGAATGTGCTCCAAGTAGTGTGTGGCACATACCATGCCTTTGATGGAGCCTTCTGACAGCCAGGCATTTCATCACAGGCACTTCCAAAAGCATCTCCTATGCAGTGTTTATCTAGAAACCTGCCCATTGTTATTATGATGCATAACCAAGTAGGAGAGACTGAAAAAAGTACGGTAAAGTTAGGCATGGGTTCAAATTGCCATGTCAAATTGTAACATGATGTGTATTGGATTTAATTACAGAACTTCCATTTTTTTAATACACCCACTTGCTTTTTTTCTACACAAACTTGTGATTCACATATTCCTTGGCCAAGGAAACGTGAAGCAACTCATTAATTAAGGTGGATGGAGACTTTATAATACTAAGCTCTGACTGAGAGGCCATCCTATGGCACAGTGCTTCCCTGCAGAAGTGCTTCTAATGGCAAGCAACTCATGTTGGCCATGTAAGGAGCAAATACTCCCCATCTCCCACAGCAAATCTCTCTTTTACAGCATTCCCATGGCAACAAGGGGACTCATCTAATGCACTTGCAGCCATCTGACCAAGAGAAGCAGGAAAGTCAATTTTGTTTAAACTCAAACTTTTCTGTATGAATACAGAGTCAAGAAGAGATGCATTTTGCCAGTGTCTGAGACTGGTAACTTCTGTGTTTTCAGAGAGCTCATGCATTTTCTGACCCTATAGTGAGTGAGAGTCAGTTGGTCTTGAGAATGAGAACGTAAGTGACTTGTTAGACCCTGTCCTTCCCTGGTGCATCCAACCAGAGATTCCCAAGAGCTGAGCTGGGTGCAGGTGGCAAGCACTAATTCAGTGACAGCAGCCCCATCTCCAAACCAGGCAATATACAATGACCTACAGGTGTCTGTAACTTTGGATAAGGAATTCTCCCCTCATCACTGCACCAAGCAGACCCCATATTCAGGACAGGCACTTGGAGAAAATCTCTTAGTGTATGTTACCTACGCTTATAGTCAAGGCTCACATAAGCACAACTAAATGAGCCTAAATTCAGCAGTTCACAGAGCTCAGCACAGGCATCACTTTTATGTGACAGCTTTGGCAGTTTTGGCAGCCCGTGGCTTCTTGCCAGCCGTATGCCACCTAATGCAAAGTTCACTGTGATGCCCACACAACAGCTCTTAGAGCTTCTCTCTACTCAGCTGATTAGCGGAGCAAGCCTTGCTCTAGAAAGCATCCACTTGCCCACCTGAGTGGGGTATTGACTTCAGGCAATAGTAGAAAAGTGTATTGGCTGGGAGGAGACTGCTTCAGCAGATCAGGACAGCAGAGCATCAGTGGGCTAGGACAGCCAGCGCTTCCTAAAGCATGCCAGGGAAGTTAACAGTGGGCAAAAGCGTTGTGACCATGAGACAATGTTGCCTTTTACTTGGAAAGGCAGACCTGTGTCCTGCTGAGCCCACAGCAGCAGGTAAAATTTTTCCTTCCCAGATGTACACACAGCTACTGTTGAACTTAATGACTGTGTGCTTATCCAAAGGCAGGGATTCAGCCCTGGATGCGTAAACCTAGACTTTGCCCTGAAAGAGAAGCCATAATTTCCCTACTTCTTAGGGGAAATGTGAGTTTCACTAGCAGCACTGTCTTGTCAGAGTGCATCTTCCTATCCTTTGTAGGTCTAAGAGACTCAGTGCTGTCCTGTTGCCTAAAACAAGCGCTCCCCCTTGAAGGCTCATGGTTCAACGAGCCCACAGACTGCCGTACGGTTTCACCTCCAGCCTTCAAACACTGTGGCTGAGGAAGCAGTGAGACTACCTGCTCAGCAGACACTGAGAGCACGGAAAATCAGACCTGTGGATTTTCAGAAGCAGGCATGGAGGAAAGGACATCCTTCCCACTGTCAGAGGGGGAAGGGCTATCTTCATGTCACCTCAATACGGGGAAGTTTGCTGGGATTTCGTCATTGCTGCTAACAAAGCACAAAGTTTGCAGTCCTGCCCGGGAGAGAGCGGTTATTCATTTACCAAACTTCAAAAGCTGGAGCAAGGTCATTTAGCACCTGGGCACATGCGTGTACATCGCCAGCTCTGTCAAAGAGTCCAAAGAGTTTTAAAAGGTATCCTGCCTCCTTACACAACCTCCTCTGTGCGTTCTGCAGTGGCACCACCAGCAAAAGAAAAGCCTCTAGTAAGGGAAACAAAGAGAGCAGTGACTGGCAAAGGCAAAGAGCTACTTCTTGGCTGCCAGCTTCAGTCCTGGGGTTGGCCTCACAATACTGCTTCCTCCATCAGCCTGTGGAAGTGGAAAGGAAAGAGAACCAAAGTGTTTTCCCTGTTTTAATGGTTCACTGCTTCAACCCATGTTTTATGGGAAGCAGCAGTCCCCATCGACATGAGCCAAAGGTAGAGAGCATGGAAAATGCAAGGGGTGCCTACGCAACAATGTCCCCCCGCACACATCTTTATCAATGCTCACTCTTGGCCCATTTGGCATTTCATTGCTAAGGCTATTCCTGCAGTGCCTTCTACACTGCACAAAAAAGGATAGTCTGGAGAAATGAAGGTCACAACTGGGCAGTAGATATCCGTACCACTTAAAGGACTGGTAGATGTGAATGTGGATGGCAAGGGATAGGGAGAACTACACAGCGTTATAACACTTCCTCTCATCCATCGCAGAGCTTATCACTCTGAGTAGCATTACAGCTCACTTTGCCTGCTGGGCAAAGTACCTCTGCTAAGCGATGTGCCTGTTTGCACTCCAAACTGTGCGCAAACCAGCTGTGCAGGTTTTGCTGCCATGATTGGTTTTGGACAGCTCTGAAACACAGACCACAGCCAGCACCAAGAGGTAGTTGCTTTATTCCTATACACAAGAGTCCCAAAGACCCACTGCCAAGAACCTGGAACCCCTCAAAAACCTTCTACAGGTCCAAAATAAGGGATTCAAGACCTGGTGGAAAGGGGATATCTCCATGCATCCTACTACATGAGCAGAAGGTAAAAGATAAATCTCTTCATCACGGAGCTGCCTCCTGGGCACCTGTCCCCTGCAGAAGCTCTTTGACTAGAAAGGCAGCCCTTACAGGGCTATAAGTTGCCAGTGATTGGGAAGAAAATAATAGAGAAGCACAGTAGGATGTCACTGCATTCTTGCTGGTTCACAAAGGTGCAGGGCTATTGCAGGAGAGACAAGGGTTTTGCGGACCAAGCCAAATCCTGTCCCTACTTACATCAAGGTAACAAGCCTTTCCTATGCGGAGAAATGAACAGGAACTGAGATGGCCTCCTCTTGGGCCTCTTGCCACTGTCATGGGAAAAATTTTTTCATAAAAGTTCATTTTCCCCCAGAATTAAACGTATCTGCTTTTTAGTTTAGTTGTCACTCCCTGTAAGGATTTCAGAGGGCTGAGGAGGAGAGGGCATTACAACAAGGTTCAGGGGAATCTCTCGGGCCGGGAAGGCAGCCATTAATTCATTTGTAACCAGGACTGTGGGACAGCAACTTTCTTAGTCAAGCCACTTGGGTCTGAGGAAGGCATTGCAGATGGAAAAGCAAGAAGTACTCTAATTTGAGCGTAAGGCTTTGGTCTGTCCAGCTGTACCTTAGCAGTCCTCAGACTGCCGCAGGATGTGGGGGGGCTGTACATCCCACCTCCTGCTGCCATACAGAAAGCACTGTGTCTGGGAACATTGACCAGGCAAGCAGGTGAGAAAAAAAGATTGGGTGGTGAATCATACCCTCTGTGAGGATAAATAAGACTATTAGCACTTTCCTCTCTTCCTCTGCAATGCCCATTCAGCTGTTAGCACTTTCCTTTCTCCCTCTGCAATGCCCAATTCAAGCTAACAGAGCATCTGTATGTGTGATATATTGTCCCCAGCTGTCCACCAAGCACAGGACAAACAGTATGAATGGCACATTGGAGCAGCATTGCCCTATTGCAGAGTGTGTTTAACAGGGCATGACAACACTCCCGAACAATAGCAAGTCTGCAAGTCCTTGCTGAAACTGCGAGGGAGTCATTTAGGCAGCCAAAGATAAAATATTATACATAGGAATCTGGCTGCAATGACAGAGCTAATACCTCTTAGAGAATTAGGCTAGCAGTGCAGAGGCTGAGCTGCTGAACAGTCATTGTGCAGAGGCATCATTTTGCACCAGACCCTGCATCCCACAGCTGCCTGCTCTAGGGCATGAATGAACGTGAACGAGTGATACCAGTGATACCTTCTTCTTCTGTACTTAGACTTAAATTGCAGGTGGTCTGGGCTAGTAGTGAGGCCTCTCTGCCCTGCCCCAGTGTTCATGAAACAATCTAACTCTGTGACTGCACTCTTCAGGCCAGCTATTAATATTTGTGGCCAAACACCACAGTGGAGGGAAGGCTTTCATGTTCATCATTAAATATGTATCTAAATACCTCAACTGGAGTGATGGTTTTCTTCCTGTCTTGTTGGCTATGTACATTAGCAAAGGAAAAACTTAACTAGACCTTTGCAGAGCTTCATTTTTCTGTTACACTTGTGATATCACAAGCTTCATCACTAAACTGAAAACCAAGGCATTTCTTGTGGCACCGAAGCTGCAAATTGGAATGTCAAGCAAAATGAAGACTTATGGGGTTGTAATTCCCCAGGGGAAAAGAGGGGCTGCTTCTATAAAACACTCCTGCAAGCTCCTTGCAAATCTTTCCAGCAGGCTCAGCCTCTGAAGAAGGAATTTACAAGATGGTGATGATTAAAATCTAGAATTGTGAAAATGGCTAACAGCCCTTGCTTAAAAGGCTACTTGAGTCCAAGGCAATTAAGGCACAGCTAATAGAAAGGCAGTATTCAGTACATAATTTCATCAGCTGTCAAAAACACAAGGTGAAACAACAATACCATCTTCGATATTCCTTCTTATCGCAAGTTGCAGACTTGTCACTTTGCATCAACACCTCAAACCACTCAGATTCCCTTCCAAGGAACGTTCAGGGCCCAACAAAGATCTAGTTAAGTGCATGAAAAACCCAAAACGAATAACCAGATTCTGCTTTCCTTATTCAGGTCAGGTATCAGTGCTGAACAAAGGGGACAGAATCTGGCCTTGACATCCCAGACATACTGTGAGCTGAGGCAGATGTTGTACTGGCTTTATCCACTATTAGTTACTTTCTTATGCAACTCCAGTCATTCAGCGTTCCCTAAATAGAAGTTCACACCTTTTCACCTTCAAGGCTGGCCTATTTCTGCTCTCTAAAACCTATTCAGAGATGCCTCCCTCCTCCCAGTAAGCAGCCATGTTATAAATATCTCTGTGCAAGTTTCCTTGAGTCCTAACCTTTCTTGACAAATGGTGCTGTTCCTTGACCAGCAGTGACAAGCCTGGCTGGTTTTTTCAAAATGCCTTTAAAAGTCTCATTGTGCTGCTACAATTCTACCAGCGCAGAGAAGAAGCAGTGTCAGAGACTAGTTGTCTTAGGTACTGGATGAACAGATTGAAACAGTATGAATCATGAGAGGGGAGAGGGGACCCTAAAGGGATGAAATGTTTTGCCTAGGAGAATCAACAGCTGACCTAGAATCACAGTGGAAGGCTCCTGACACCATGCATCACACGCACTAGTTGGCCATGCTTCTCCTGCCTGAAAGTAGCTTATTAAAAAAATTAAGCAATGGCAAACTGCAAGGCTTTCACTGCCTTACAATGCCTGCCAAGCAGGTTTAGTTATTACTTCAACAAAACTTCAGTCCTATCATTTGCAATGGAGTTTCTGTCGGCACAGCTGAATTTTCCCACTAGGAGAAGGAAAAGCCAAGGCTTCGCCTGTTCTGGCTGTGGAAATGGGGGGAATAGGACAGGCAAAGAGACCCAGGGGAAATCCTACAGTGTCAGGGAGCAGGGAAATGGGGATGTGCCTGGAATGCTGCTGCTGCTAGCTCTGACTGTTGGTTTCACCCCTCCACTCCCCAGCTAAACCAGGCTGCGTTCCTGAGCTGGAGCTCAGGGCAGGAAGGCAGCACCTGGCAGTGGCTTTTCTCTTCCCCAGCAGCTGATGCCCCAGGTTGTCTGTGCCTGAAGGCAGCCCTTGCTGGCAAGCTCTGATCCCTGTTGAAAGCATCACTGGGAGGTGAACAGCAGCCACCACTGTGTACTGGTACACTCCCAGGACACAGAAACAAGGGGTGCAGAAGGGATCGAAAATGGAAGAAGAAACGCCTTCCACATTGTGCATAAGCACCACAGGTGCTTCAAAGTAACAGCCTCAGCCTTGTCTACATACAAAAACTGGCACTCTAAAAGAAATATAAACCCTGTAGTGTAGATGCAGTGATGCAGGAAGAAATGTGTTTTATCTAGTCCCATATGGGAGGGAAATGAGCTAAGTGGTGTATAGCACCTTCACGCTCTGAGCTGTTCTGATAGCGCTATTTCTGGGGATTTCTAAATCCCCTCCTTGTCCCACATAGTTATCACATGAAACTAATACCAGAAGCATGTATGAGCCAGGCCCGCAGAGGAGATTGCATAGCAGAGCAGATGTTCAGGGTGGCTGATGGTATTATCCACAACCAAGCCAGTAATTAGAAACATTTATAAGGAACATTAGCTTTCTTGCCTTAAGGCATAGAAAGATTGAGGGGGCACCTGAAGCCCAGTGTATTTCTCCTGACAAAAAAGTTTTTTGGTAGGAAACCCCTTCTAAAGCTTTCCCACCAACTGCCCAGCAATAGCTGCCATGGCAGAGCCTGTCCTACACCCCACCGGCTAGATGACATCCCCACGGACCCAGAAACAGCTGATGGCTTAAATGGACCATGTGAAAACCCGAAGTTCTGGTAATCTCAAGAAATAAAAGCCCTATGACTGAAAAAGATGCTGTCAGACTGTTAAATATTTAGCTGCCAGTTACTATGGAGAAGGGTGGTTCTGTATGCGTGGTGAGAATCACAGAGGGCACAGTTTAAGGAGACTGAAAGGAAGAAATGCAATAGGGATAATGATACATGGTAGGTAGAAGATGTAAGGATGCAAGTCCAGCACCTTTTAGGCTGTTCATTTGTTGCCATGGCTGTATTTCCTTTGCTTCACATTCTATGTATCCTGTGAACAGCAGGCACTTTGTTATCAAAAGGAGAAGAAATACTTGGCGGGGGGGGGGGGGGGGGGAATCCCTTGTGAGTCAACTATGAATGAACATGAGGAAAGGAAGGAGAGTCAGGTGCCCCTGGCATCTTTTCAGCCTCATTTACTTTTTCTTATCTGCAGGGCAGAAAACATCTGAAGAGGGAGAGCCAACAGTTTCCTCTGCTAAACAAAAACGGCATGAGTGAAGGGCAAACATGGTGCTGTTAGCATCTGTGGCCAGATAAGAGCTGTGCAAAGATGCTGATAAAGATGATCTTTCTTATCCAGCTATCAAGCCCGGGGATTTGGCAGAAATGCCACATGTTTAATGTGAAAGGAGTGCACTCCCCAAATCCCGTCTTCATTGACTGCTCCGCTGAAGGGCCCAGCAAGGTCCTGGTGATAATTCTCCCTGTCCAAGGTGGAATATTGCCATCTTTGGAGGGGTTGTACTTGTTTCTCTATAAACTGCTAAAATATAGCCAAGAGAAATTAATGGGGGTCCTTCCCTTACCCTGGGCCAGGGAAAGGAGAGGAGACTGATTACCAGGTGTTTTTTTCATTGAGTCATATGCGAAGGTGAGCATTCTTCAGGGATCAAGAGGGCTCTGCATCTTTTTCCCTTATTTCTAAAGGCTCAGTCCTAGCAACCCGCCCTCCAGACCAAGCACAGAAGTTGCCAGGCAGCTGGCCAGCTTGTTAATGTGGAAAAAGGACTGACAGTGCTCTGCACAGAGCACCAGAGCAGAGCACACACACCAGACAGGGATGGCATTTGCCTGCCTCTCTCCCTCTCTCTCAAGATTAAAGAAAGAGATCTTTCAAAATAGGTTTGCATGGAAGAAATAGTCTTTATTTTGGGCAGCTAAGAGATTCCCTGGATTTAAAAAAATTTCTGAAATGAGACACTGAAGAACAGTCTTTCTGTCAGCTCTTGATTTTAACAGGTGCCTGGATTATCGCAGCTGAACATGGTTCAGGGTGGCAAATGGCAATACCGCCACGGCTGCTACTGGAGGTAAGGCCGCTGGAGGCTCACAGGCAGCAGAGCATTGAGTCATTGAAATCCCACCTGTGTGCCAAAAGTGATGGGGAGAAAGGCTTGTGAGGAAGCAGGAATACCAAACTAAGAGGACATGTGAATCATGACAGCTGATTTCTAAAAAAACTAAATAGCTCATATAAAGTGCTTCCAGAGCTTGTTAAACTGTTGAGCAAGCTCGAAAAGCAAACAATTCCCCCTCCCAACACTTAATCTATTAACTCACCTAGGAAGCATCCCTTTCCTTATGGTACTTACTACAGCCTGAGTGGGGAGAGGAAACGCACCTCAAACTTGACAGTACTGTTTTATAAGAGTAATTTGTTGCTCTCACAGTACAAAGCTGAGTTATCGAAGGTGTAGGAGGAATAAATGCTCTACAAGTGCAGTCTAGCGCCATCAGTCCTAATAACTAATAGATGCTTGCGGGCTTTCAAAGTCATTTTTCCTTTCTCTTTTAAAACAGAAAAACAAAGCTACTTCCCATGACTGACAGTTATGGAAAATAAATTCAGCTGTTTCAGGCACAAAAATGGGCCCAGCATGCGAATCAGCAGTGACTCAGCTCCCTTTCACCCTCCCCACTTCTGAATTTGCCTCATTGCTGGCAAAAAGGGGTTACTCAAGGCACAGGCAGCAAACAAGGCCCATGCGCGTAGTGCAGCATTGCCTTATCAGAGCGGGTATCTGCGGTGCAGCGTGAATTCAGTCATGAATAAGTCAGATTCTCTTCCGTGGCAGCGGGGGAGCGGATTATATTAAGATATATATTGTTCCCCAGGCCAAAAGCATCATGAAACACAGGTAAGATGGTTCTGTGTCAAGCCGAGAGAAAGGCTGTCAGTAATACTCAAAATAAATAGTCTGAGACCTTGCCTGCTTTTACTTATACTGGGAATTGTTCCACTCATGCTTCTGCACCACAGACACGATGCATCTCCCCTACAGCTGCCCAAGAGAAAAACAGACACTGAAACATCTCCCTAGGAGAAGGCCAGCTGAAAATTTTCCATCCGTAAAGACTGACTTTCAGAGAGATTCTGGTAATATGGGAAAATCCTAGGGGATTAGCAGATCTAGGATGGAGAGGATACACAGAGCACATCCACCCCAGTCAGGATACAGCCGGGGTCTGCACCTGGGACAAGGGCTGTTAGTGCAATGCTGACTACAACTGTCCGTGCAGAGAGACGGTACCTGTAACAACCAGGGCCAGATGTGGTGAGATCGGAAGGGGCTCCTGGGCTGGTGTGTGCCCACACCAGAGCGGGCAGCCCAACTGGTGTGGAGAGAGGGGGGAGTCTCAGCCTCCACGTCTGCCTGAATGCCTGAAATCCTGAATGCCCCGGGGTCTGCCACCTGAGCAGCGCAAGAGCAGGAGCGATGGCTAGAGCCCGTGGTTTCCCATGCAGAGACGCGTGACAGTCAGGATATTATCAGCACAGCACATTATGTGAGGAAAACACCTCACACGGTGCCTGAATAACGCCTAATGTTATGGTGCGATAAAGCTGCAATTCAGTTGCAATTTAGCTAGTTGTTCAGCTGCTGTCCAGGAGACAAAGGCATCGTGCAGCATGTCTCAGTTTGTCTACAATCAAAGCTATAATTATGTGTTCACAGTGGCGAGTTACCCAGGCCCTGTTTACATCAAAAATTAGCACACTACTTAAAACTGCAAGAGGGACCGAACAGTCTAACAGGTCTCTTTCAACTCTAGTAGGGCTCTGTCAGCTGAACAAGGTGTTGAGGAGGCTCCAGCCAGACACACAGATCTTCCCAGCTCTTGCTTCTAACCTCTCTCAAGCCAAAGCTGCGTGCTGTACCACGAGGTCTCTGGTAGAGCTTTTTAGAAGCGGGTGAAATGCTCAAGCTATCGAGCTGAGTAGGTCGGATGTTCTTCTGTCCAGCCTCCATTTGTACTAAGAAAATTGCATGTTGTCCTTTCTCAGCCTTTACAGTTCCCCATGACAGCTGCCCTCAGGCTCTTTTTTGCAGTTGTGAAGGCTGGACAGACCCAGAGAGATGCAGCAAGCAAGCCCAACAAGTCTCCTATATCACATGGCTATCACAGGTGAAGCTTTAACTCTAAACATTGTGACATTCCCTGCGTGCAGTGCCAGGGACAGCGCTGTGGAGGAGGTCAGCACCTATCCTCATTGCACTGCTTAACATCATTGCATATTTTGTGCTTTGGCTTAGAAATGTGCGGTATGCCAAACTCCACATACAGCAATGAGGGTGTACGATCACAGCCAGGCTCCAGACATCAATCACAGGGGATCTGCACCTGAGCTGGAGCTAGGAGCGCGACCCTCGCAGCGATCCTAGCCTTAAACCCTAGTTGTCAGGAAGGAAACATCCTCCCAGTGCAGGGCATGGTCCCGGTGTTTAAGAAGCCCCATTTAATAGGCATAACAGGCCGGGTGAGGGTATGCTTCTCTGCACTGTCATCTCTGTTCACCTGGTGTCCCACATAGTTCAGTACTGGTCCTCATTTCACCTGTGAAACTCAGTCATCTTCCTTCAGTTTAAACAATAGCCTCAGAGTATAACAGGATGGAAATTTTTGACATATTTTCCCTTGAGGGCTTGATGACTGACTGCATAAGCTGTGTGGTGGGTAGGACAGTCACTGCAACATCAAAACTGTCACGCAGGGAGGAGAGAGATTTGAATGTAGGTCTCCCTAGGGGATAGTAGGTGAAAGATGAGCTTGATCCCCTCCTGATTTTGTGAGTGACATCTAAGACATGACTTTCAGAGTCATAGGATAATCTAGGTTGGAAGGACCTCATCAGGTCACCTGGTCCAAAGATGGGCCAACACTGACATTAACTTAGGTGAAACAGAGGCATGAATTTCCTCTCAACATGTGGACAGCTTCTGACTGTTAGAACTTCTCTTTGGTGGCAAATGACATGCCCGGAAAAAAACCAAAACAAAAACCCCTCAGCCTTACCATGGGCTGGGCTTTTCCATTTAGTGCTCTGCTCCCCAGAGACACAACCCACCGTCTCAGTCCTGGAGTGGGAGACTAAAATTTGGCTTGTGGGGAAAGAGGGGCGTCCACAAAATCCTCAGCAAATCAAGTATCAGTTAGAGGAAGCAGGTCTGTTACTTTCTAGGATCTGCAGCCCTTAGCCAAGGAACTCAGCTAGCTGGGAATCTGTCCCAGAGACGTCACAGAGCTCTGCAGTAACCCAGACGATGGGGCTGCGTGCCAGCGTGACTCCTTCAGCGCTTGGAGATTTTTTGCTGAAAATGTCTGATGGTTTCTAGAGAATTGGTTGTTGTTTTTTTTCTTCAGGGCTATTCATTATTTTTGTAGTACCATTTTCAAGCACAAAAAGAGTTGTCTAGTCTGAATTGTTTAAAATAAACAAAAGGCTGAAGAGCTTTAAGAGAAACTTTAAGAGAAGCTTTAAGGAAATTCTATAGAGCAGTTATGAAACTCTCAAACTCTGGAAAATTTCAGTCTTGCAAATAGTATGGATTAAACAATCTTGTTAGCATAGCTATTTGCATTTGATTTTCCAGACCTATCTTTTGTCCAGAAAACCATCACCAACCTGTGCTATCTACAGTTTTGCTGAGACACCTTGATCACCCTACACACAACAGTTCCCTTGTCCAGAAACGCTCATTAAAGATGGTCTAAAATCTACCAGCACTTTACCGGGAGTGTGAGAAAGAGTTAAAATACGATTAGGTTATATCTGCACAGCAATAAAAACAGGCGTTAGCTATACCAAGGGCAATATTTTAATAATTTCAGAGAGATCCAAAACAATCCATTATCTAACAAGTGTTTCTGTATGGGAAAATAATCATTCCAAAACCTTCACTTAAATTTCCTTCAGTTTGTTAGTAGTAGGTTTGAGAAGCTGGTGGCCAAAGCCCAGACAGAGCTGCCACTTCATTTCACAGAATACACAACATTTGCCAGTGCCGTCCAGCAGTGATGCAGAGATGTGAGTTAATAGGCCATACATTAAGTGCAGTTCGAAAGGCCCCCAGCCCAGCCTCAGCGCCACTGCCTCCTCCGTTAATTTCATGCATTAGCGCAACTCAGCACATTTTGGGCTGTGAGCACTTTCCACGTTGTTTCTTGTTAGCTTTTGAGAGCACAGCCACTCATTTCCCATGCAAATTTAGCATGTGAGACTGCATATTTTTCTTAGTTTTATTAAAACCATTCACGTACAAAATTAATTTGGGGCCAGTCTGACCGCAGAAGAGCCGAGAGTTCCAAAACCCGTGCGTGACTGGTTTACAAACTAGCCACCTGGGAACGCCTAATAAATGTTTGCTTTAAATTTTAAACATTTGGATCTTTAACATTAAGAGCAACTGATACGGCCCCCTATCAGTCCTGCGCTCAAACACTAGCTGAGTAAGGACTGAGAGCAGCCTGAAATGTTTATCTCGTCTTGCCCTGGCTTCTTTGCCTGCAGGTAATTCTAGCCCTCTGTGGTTCATCCTGGCTGATTTTCCGCTGAAACTTGATCTTTTTTAAACAGATCAAAGGAGCAAAATGAGAACAAGAAACTTTTGCAGTGAATTTTCAGCCGCTGCCGAATGAGCTATGGCTCCAGTTTAGGCATTGCTCTTGGTCAGCCTGCTGCTGCTTGCAGAGGAATGTGCTGGGGTTATCACGCTCATATCATTTCCCTGCTGCTACGGTTTACCATGTGGACAATCCTAGCGGGAGGGCACCAACCTGCGAAAGATCAGTGCGGTAATAACACAGGAAGTTCTACCAGTGCGCCAATAGTCATATGACTGTGTTGATATCAGTGTAATTATGCTGATAAATTTACCTCCTTAGATAAGCTTATAATAGTCCTGAAGAACGCAGAGTTCCCGAGCTCAGTCTCACCTGTGGAGGGAATCGGTACATTATTTATGCTTTGTCTGCTGTATGGTATGGGGGAATCCTGCGCTTGCTATGAGGCGCTTGTGCTAGAAGAGTGCCTGGGGCACCCATGCACACCGGCCCTGCAGGCCAGCATGCCTCGAGGGTAGCAGGGACCCCTTGTCCGCACCTGCCCCGTGCTCACCACCAAATGCAGCTCACGAGCAGCTCACCGTGAGCTGCCCAGGGGTGCACGGCAAGGGCACAGCAGCTCCCTGCTCCTGGGGTCCCCACCTCGCTCACGCAGCTTCAGGCAGGATTTAGGCAGCGGTTGGCTTAGGGGCAAACAAGCTGTAGGTAAGCCCTTCAACGCTTTTAAATGATTGTGTGCCCCACTTTCTCATGATCACACGGAAGAAATCTCTGTCAGGCTTATTTCCTCACCTAGCATATGGCACATAAAATTTCAGAAGTTTATGCTTCAAATACAAGCCTATACCAATTGAGTTAAAAAAATGGCTGAAACCGGTGTCTCATATTACATACTACCACTTGCTCTAGCTGTATTACTCTAAAGATGCAAGTCAAGCTAGGCATGTGCAGCGGGGTAGTGGCTTTTTATTAAACACAGTGCTAGGGCTGAAAAAGACAAAGAAGCCTTCCCACACCCAAGCCCTTTTCAAGTCTGAAACAGAGGCAGCAATCTTCGAAGCTAAATATAGGTTGACAACAGTTGCTCTAAATTTAACATGACAGTGTTAGTCAATGAGAGCACTGGAGGGGCCACCGGCGTGTGGGAACCAAGGCGGGCTGTTAGCAGGAGGCCGGGCATTAGTCACACCTTTGCTAAATTCCAGATTGCAAAAAAATTATTACAGTTCACTCCCCTTCTTACCATTTTACACGTACATGCATCTCTTGGTCTTGCCAGCGTCTCATTCTAGTTTATCCTCAGGAGTGTTTTGAGTGAAACACTGGAATCATCAGCGATACAAAGTGTCTCCAGCTTTCTTTTTGTCCCTAGCTGAAAGACTCCTTGTTCTGGGAACACTGGGATAAAATGCAAGCATCGGAGTGTGAAAACTGTGAAAACTGTGAAAACTTTGCCTGCCCGCCACCTCACTGTGGGGAGACAGGTTGGTACAAGGATGTTTTGACGTTAACTCTCTCCCACTCAGTCTCCTTGATGCTCTAGACGATAGCGACTTTAGTGTCTCTCCCCCCAAATGTCAGAGAAATTCAGAGTGTATGAGAAAAACTTATGGATACTTCTAGAGTAACCTGAAACTTGGAGGAGTTTCTTGCAGATGTCCATGGGGGCCGGGTCAGTTTAAGTCCTGAAACATAAAGATTGTTCTACCCTCAGAAGAAAAAAAGAGAATGCATTAATCTGTCAGGGTGGCTGTACAACTTTTATCACTAACCTAAGTTATACTTGCACAGCAAGCCGTGATGTTCCTTAGTATCTTCAGGACTGATGAGACTAAAGATGCAAACTGCCCATTTACTCAATCTGAAATGCGAGAGGATGGATTTTCTTTTCCATTTTTTACACAGATAGATAGCGTGTCTACATCTAGCTATGCACGCCATTATGAAAACTTCTAGTCTAAAACTCACTCTGTTTCCACTGAAGGAGACAATCGGATATCCCGGAAAGGGTCAGACTGCTGACATCAAATCCCAGAAAAGTCTGCAAAACAAGACCTGATTCTACATTCCTGACTTGTTCTGCTGAGGTCATGTATGTGAGGGAAAAAACCCACTGCACAAAAGCTTGGCACCAGGAGAAAAGGCTATTCCAGGACCTCAGCCCGCCAGCACCTCCCTCCCTCCTTCCTGCCTCCTTGGAGACCGCAGTGGGTTTCCAAAGGTTGCCGCAGCCCCCCCTTGTCCCTGAGAGCTGGGAGAGGAGGGGACATTATCATGCAAATGAGCCCACCAGGAAACCCACTTTGTTTCCAAATTCCTCTCTCCAGCCCTGCCACATCAAGCTTTGAATGCAGGGGAGGATGAGTGGCGTAAAAGCAACGGAATCAAGTATTTAGAGCTAAATCTCATCCACCGGTCCCCTTTATTTGGAACCAAGATTTAGCACACACAAAAACAACACTCAGGCTGTTTAAAAGTGTATACATGTATTTACTATGTGCTGCAGGCACCAATCTAATATTCTTCCTGCTATGCCGCTACAATTCGATACGGATATTGCATCAGGGCCTCTGGTTCCAACCTCTATTCTTACATCCCACCTTTTATCATGAGTTCAGTATTTCATTCATATAAGAGAAGCAGGTATGCCTGCACTTATTATTATAGCAAGTGGTATTTTCTGCTGAATTATGCATGAATAATAAACTGCTGACACATATAGGCACCTGTTAAAAGTAAGCACAAAGCCTCTTGCTGCGCCGACCCTGTGGAAAGCTGAGAAAGGTCCTTCTTATTGGGCAGAGTGAGAGTGTCTGCCCACAAAACTTAATGTATCTGACTGCTGCTTATCTCAAACTGTGGCTTACCACTGGCACTGCAAGCAAATCTAAGAAAGCTCCTTCCTCTCAACAGGAACTCTGAAAAAATCAAGAGGATAGGAACAACTCATTCTCTCCTCTGGTTGGGCGGAAAAAAATGTCCATCCATTGCATCATCAGGCTA
Organism: Struthio camelus; assembly: GCF_040807025.1. Classification (NCBI taxonomy): domain Eukaryota; kingdom Metazoa; phylum Chordata; class Aves; order Struthioniformes; family Struthionidae; genus Struthio; species Struthio camelus. Next base: position 18,295,546 of record NC_090944.1, read on the forward strand.
CACAAACCAAGCCCATAGAGGCATCTCTCTGGTAATATCGGTATATACACATCTCCCCCAGATCCTAGGCCTGATGATGTTGTGTGTACACCTGTACTCACAAACTATCTCACCCTAATTTGAACTCTCTGGCATTCTCTGTCTAGATGTAGTTAAGTTGCTCAGACTCCCTCTGTAGACAACATTTCTCCCTCTCCTTCCTTGCCCCAGCCCTGGTGCCAGCGCTGGCGCTGGATGAGCCAGCTGAGCTCACCAGCCTGGCAGAAAAACCGCTGCCTCCCTGCAGCAGTGGCAGGATCCGCTCAGCCGCATGGGGGACCCTACTCTGGCTCTTTCTGCTGGCTACCCAGAGTAGGGAAACAACAGATGTGGCCTAGACAGCTACATTTTAGACAAGTAATGCTCGAGGGGGCAAATGTCACCCGCCACGTCAACCGCTGCAGGAACAGACCTATCAGCACGTCAGCTGCTCTGGGGTGAGGTGAGCAGGCAGCGGTGTCAGCAAAGCCTCGCTCACGCGGCTTCTCCCTCGAGCACTCCCGGAGGCCAAAGTCTTCCCTTCCCTGGCAGCGGAGAATTGCTGCCTGTACTGTTTCTACCTGATGGCTATAAAGGGCCCCTGGACGATTAGCTTAGACAAGACACCTAACTTTGAGATGGCTGAAGTTAGCTGAGATCCTTCCCTCCCTTAGTCTCCACACCTGAAGATATCCACGAGGAGCTTCCTCGAGCAGCTGCCCTGGTTTCAAAGAAGAGACTCCTCCAGCAATAGATCTAAGCCTTTCTCCAGATGCTTCCTTGAGGTAGGTGCTTATTAGCTTCCTCCACTCCACCATTTCTGCTAGCTGCCTAAACACTGAAGACGACCTGATTCGCTGACCTAGAGCAACTATCTTCACATACAGACCGGATGAGCCAGACCCGTGAAGAGTTCTTCAGACCAGCCAGGGACAAATGACTTGTCTTAGACAGAGCTTTTGAAGTTAGCTCAGTAGACTATTTATTTAATTTCTGTTTATGAACAGATACTGCTACAGAGCCAGCATAAAAAGGAAAGAACTGGATTCACTAGTGCTAACCTTCACTAATATCCGAAAGATGAAACTGAGCATCTTTTACTTTCTGCAGTCAAGGAATAAAACCCATGAATGACTTAAAGTCGGTGACACTGACACTAGTAAAATACTCCTGGATTTCCTCAAAGTACTTCTTTCTTTTCCGGTACACTGAGTTTGTGCTCATTCTTTATTGAATTGCTAAAACAGAATTGAAACCCACCCAATGAACAGTAAGGCAAATGGAGCTGTATTAAGTTATTGCTGCAAAAACTAAAAGCCGTATAAGAAGACATTGCTTCAAATTCTGCTCTTGCTTACATCCATGCAACCCTACTGTAGCATGTGGAGTTGCAGGAGAGTAAGAAAAAAGGATGGAGAAAACATGCGATCTCATTTCCTTGCAAAACAAGTACCTTAATAAACATTTTACCAAAACTACCAGTGATTTTTACTGACGCCCAGTGAAAGAGAAGTTATCCTTTGTTTTGCAGTTTAAACAGACAGTCTCCACTTGTTCACCTAAAGACTACTTACAACTTCTGTTACTGCATCTCTTAAAGGAGAGAGGAAGGTACTGACCTTCCCTGAGGGACTTAATTTTCAGTCTGCCCCGAGGAGATACCCTTGCACTGACAGAGTGTCCAACTGGGTCACAGGGTAAGAGCGTGGAAGCGGCCTCCTCGCTTGAACAGAGAACAACTGAGACGAATGGGCCTTTGAATGAGGTTTTTCTGCACTTCCAGGACTTGCTGCTAAGGGTGGGCTCATATCATCACCTGGGCAAACTCCCCCAGTGGAGCTTGGGCTTCCACCAGCAGAAGCATCCCTTTGTGGAGCCTGAACATGTGCCTCAATAGAGTAAGGGAAGGTGCAGCCTTCCCTCAGCTGGGGACATGTGTGTAGGCATGAGGACACAGCAGAGAAAGTCTCTGAGTGCTCAGCCATGTGCAGGGGTGCGCTAAGAGATGAGCTGGTTGTTAAGCGTCTTTTGATGCTCTAAGGAACTGCTCCCTGTCTCCTCTTCTCCTATCAAAAGGCTACAGAAGACCAGGCAGGGGACCAGAGGAAGACAAGCGAGGGACAAGCGAGGGTGGGATGAGCTGTGTGTCCTCCCTGCCAAAGAGGAGATGTTAATGAACAAGTACAGTATGTGGCACAAGGCAGAACACATTATCGCTCCGATCCTGCCATCTGACCCCGAAGGGTGGACTCCCACGCTAGGATCTCACTCTGTAGGCTTATTCATGACTTCACAAGTACTGGCGAAAGTTCACGCTCAGTTAAAACTGAAATGTGCTTTCTTACATTTTTTCCCCCTTGGGCCACATACTGTAGCCCCGACTTGGACAAAAGTCCAATTTGAAATAATGAATGTAATTACCTTGTAAGCACGTTAGTGGAAAATATTGATAGAGCTAATTATACAGAGATGCAATGCTAACTCTTTTCCCACTGTTTAAAATACAAGTATTAGTGCTTTCGCCTTTGGGATTTTGTGAAGATTAGTTATTGCTGTACAGTCTCAACAAATTTATATGTTTGGCAGCTATCACAGTCAGCTTGAAGAAAAAGTTTCCCATGCTAATTTTATTATCATTGATTGATACTGTTTGGAAAAGTGCTAAAATATGTAGAATTGGGCTTTTGAATGTCTTTGTAAGAATGGAGAGTTTGGCCATGGCCCTTTAAAAATAAAAAGTCAATATTTTTTTCAAAGAAGTGATTTTAGGATTTTCAAACTGAGGCTGAGAAACTTACCTTTTTAGTATCAGGAAATATTGAAATCCTTGGAGACAGATACCCAAAACATGGTGCTTGGGTATCTTTTAAAAAATCCTTTCTGAATTGTCTAAGTGAAAATGCCATTATCTTTCATTAAGGGCCATATGAAGCAACAGAATAAACTCACGTCATGAACTGAGTGTGTAGTCTAGTATTTGAAGTCTTTAAAATACACACCCGGAGTTTTCCATATTATTTATGATTGACTTTCCAAAGGTAGAACAAGAAGCCCACAATCTATATATATGGTGGTCTGTAGGAGAAGTTCTATGAGCTTCAGCAGGCGGCTTACAGAGCCCTCTGTGTACAAAGCAAGAACAGTTAAATGTAGCTCGTTTGCCTTGAAATTTGTGAATGTTTCTGAACAACCCAGCGCATCCTAGCAAATATTCATATGCTAGATAAACAAGAGGCTTGGTTTCTTTCTCACACCCCTGCAAAAGGAGTCAAGAGGATTTGCAAAAATATAAAACTGTCCGGAGCAGACCCTCAGGCAAAGCTGCAATGTAAAGAGATTTCTCTTAGAGGTACTTAAGGGAGTTTTTCCGAAACAAAGGGAGACCTCAGCACTTTATGCATAGGCCTCACTCACTGTTAGACCAAAGTCTATGTAATGCATTTTGTACCAGACTGAGGAACACCTCACACCTCTTAATCTCTAAGACTCTTCTTAATAAATGAGGAATGCAGATCATTTGCTACAGTTGCAGGTGGACAGCCGTGATGCTCTCCACATTTGAAGCCAAAACACCACACAGAAGGGTTCAAAGTGACATATGGTGTCAGTGAAACGCTGCCTGGCTGTTAAAAGAGAAGGCAAAGACAGCTCTGCTTGCTTCTGGCGTTGTCTGACGCCGTCTCTTCTGCCTGAAGCTGTCGGTGATGCAGCTACCTCCACCACCACACGCAGGTACCTCCTCCTCCCCACAAAGGTTCCTCCACCACCACACGCAAGCCTTTGCACTTAGGCCTGCATTGGCCCAGAGCTCAAGGAACAGAGGTCACGCCTCAAAGTGCAGAGATGATGAGGGAAGAAAGGTTGTAACCCTGCCAGGGCTGCCCAACATAGAAAAAAATAAATTTTCTTGCATTTCTATGGAATTAATGAGGCAAGCAATTAGAAAATCTATTGACATGCCTTGGAACGTGCAGTGTAAGTGTAGCCTCCTGCTTCTGATTCACCAGCAACTGCAGCCCATCCACAAGCCCTGCTGCTTCCAGCAAAGGTATTCACTCAAAGGACAGTCCACGAAGTAAACATTGCTTTCTTAAAGAGATATTTGGCCCTAACCTGAGCCCCACAGCTGCTGCTACCTTTCAGTTCTCTGCAGTAACAGCACTGCTTTGTTATTAAACAAGCCCAAACCTCACAGAACCAACGGGTGCAGCCACAATCCCTGGCTCTGGCCACCAAAGAGCAGTGACCACAGAGCATAGGACCCACAGCCTGCACCAGGAAGACCTCCCCCCCCCCCCCCCCCAGCAGCACGAGAGTAGCTTGTGTCCCCCAGCTGGTCTCTAACAGCAAGGGGACGCTGATCAGTCCCCTGGTTATTGTCCAAGCGCACTGCCAGGCTCAGCCTGCACAGAAAACTAAGAATCTGGCTTCCCGCACAGAAAATAAATCCACCAGTCCTGCTAAAAAGAGTGTGTGCAGGCAGGAAGTGACTCTTTTCCACTCCAACACCTTTGAGGTTTATTTTTGTAAGCTGAGCTCTATAAAATTAAAACAATGCTCTCACAAACGGTCAGCATAGAATCTTTTAATACTTTACATAAAAAACTGCATACACAGCTCATAGTTTTATGTAAACATCATATACATCTCATTGTTTTTGCCATGTCAGTTTATTAAAAACAGAAACAGTCTCAGTACCACTGTTGGGGAAGAGGGAAAGAAAAGTAAACAAACATAAATGGATACATTTGTTCTCTGAACCAGAGAAACGCAAGATTATTTTCACCCAGGTTTGCCACCCTGTGAAAATAAGTTTTAAATAAACCTAAATACTTTAAACTGCCCTTGAGTATTAAACTTGATGTACTCAATGCACAAGGAACAGTGCTTTCACCCATTTTTTTCTCCCTCAAGGCAAAGATACAGTGGTTTTATTTCCTCTTCTGTCAAAAGAAAAAAAATCACAATTTAAAAAAAAGGACCCAGATGAGGTTACTGCGTAGAGTGTTTGCAATGCTACAGTGTTGTATGCCGATGACAAGTGCATTGAGTGTTTAATTTAAAAAAAATAAAACCCAAGTTGTGCAAAGTAAATTCTCTTGAAAATAAACTCTTAAATAAACCCAAATCGACATATTTGCAGAAGACATTAAATGAAGGAGCAGGCACCAAGATCGTAATATATGGCAATATCACCCCCTCCCCCCTTGCTCATCCTGCCACGTCCATCAGGAAGATGATGTCCAGCAAGAAGGATGAAGCAGTCCAGCTTCTCACTTTCCAGCCTGGCGACTTCTGCAGCTGGAGTCAGTTCAAGGCTCACATTATCAGCAGGCATCAGTCCCTCCGGGCAAGCTCCTCCACACAAGGCAAGTCCCAGCTGGGCACCCCCTCCCCGCTTCACTGTAAATAAGCTCCCCCTGCCCTACCCCCATTTGCACAAAACAGAAAAGGTAAGATATATACACGCATGGCTGGCGATGGCCCGGCCACAGGGCACAATGCTCCGCAGCAGGCCAAGGCTCAGGCCACGACATCCGCCAGGGAGGTGGGATGCTGCCGGCAGCCCGTGACGCAGCCCCTTCCCCAGCCCACCCACGCAGGGGCCGGGGGAGGCAGACACATGCACACAAGCTGCAAGAGTCTCTTGGAGCACCTCAACTCCACTGCCCTCCTCCGAGGAGGGCAAGGAGGCTGTGCAAGAGCCAGGAGCCACAGGTGGTGGGCCAAGGGGGAAGAGCCGGGCACACGGTTCACGCAGTCCAGTCTCAGCAGCTTTTGGTTGGTGAGGGTCAGCAGTTAACTCGCAGGGAGCAGTGCTGGGAGGAGGCTTCTTCCCACCTTTCCTCCCCCCCCCACCAGACCTCAGGGCATGCAACCCCCCCCCCACCCATCACCCCCGTGGCCAAGTCAGCACAACTCTCCTTGGCCAAGGCTGAGGCAGCATGTCCCCTACGCATGTGCATAACCCAACTCCTCTCCACCTGCCAACAGGTGACCTGGGGGCCATGGGCCAGCTGCACCCTATAGGACTTTGCAGCAGTTGATGCAGCCATTCTGGGTGCCGTAACGCTTCTGCAAGGCCGCCCGGGTGGCGGTCTCGAAAACCTCCCGGACGCCCTCCTTGGTCTTGGCCGAGCACTCTAGGTAGTCGTAGGCCTGGATGCGAATGGCCATGGCACGGCCATCCTCGGTGCGCACCGGCTCCTGCTTCATGCGGGCTAGCTCGTTGCGCACGTGCTCATCGTTGCGCAGGTCTTTCTTGTTGGCCACCAGGATGATGGGGACGTTGGGACAGAAATGCTTGACTTCAGGCACCCACTTCTCCGGGATGTTCTCCAGCGAGTCCGGGCTGTCCACAGAGAAGCACATGAGGATCACGTCGGTGTCGGGGTAGGAGAGGGGGCGCAGGCGGTCGTAGTCCTCCTGGCCGGCCGTGTCCCAGAGGGCCAACTCCACCTGCTTGCCGTCCACCTCAATGTCGGCCACGTAGTTCTCGAAGACGGTGGGCACGTACACCTCGGGGAACTCGTCCTTGCTGAAGACGATGAGGAGGCAGGTCTTGCCGCAGGCGCCGTCCCCCACCACCACCAGCTTCTTGCGGATGGCAGCCATGGCCAGGCTCGCCAAGCTGGCCTTGTTGTGCAGCAGGACGATGGCAGCGCCCTCCTCCCCTCGGCCGCCGCCGCCTGCCCCTTCCTCTGCCTTGTCACAGGGCACCGTGGCGAGCCGGGGCCCGCGCGGCCAGGCGGGCGCAGCCCTGCTCTCCCCGCCCGCCTCCGGCCTGCGCCCTCGGGCACCCGCACGGCCGGGAGCGCCCCCGCTGCGGCCAGCGGCGCCGGCTCCGCTCTGCTCGGGCCTCGGCGGCGAAGCGCTGGCACTGCTGCTGCTGCTGCTGCCGCTGCCGCCGCCCGCCGAGCCCTGCTCCGCTCCGCTCCGCAGCCTCCCGCTCCGCGCCGCGCCGCCGCCACTGCCGCAAGCTGCGCCCAGCGCCGCTATTTAAAGGCGCTGGCCACTTTCTTAATATAGCCGGCCAATGGGAGCGAAGCGAGTGAGGTCATCCCCGGCGGGGAGCGCCGCGATTGGCGGCGGGCGGCGGGCGGGGCCAGGCTGCAGCGCCGGCGGGAGGGGCGGCGGCGCCGGGGGCGGGGAGGCCGGGAGGGGGCGGCTCGCGGCGGCGGCGGCGGCGGCGCCGGGCCGGGGGGAGGGGGCTGTTTGGGGCTGGGTTATGGGGTGGCGGGGGCCATGTTGTGCGGCGGCTGCGGACGGGCTGTGAGGGGACCGGGCCGGGCCGGGCCGGGCCGGGCTGGGCTGGGGGGGGCGGCGGGGCCGGGTCGTGAGGGGACCGGGCCTGAGGGCGGCTGTGGCGCAGGCTGCGCGGGGCCCGGCGGGTTGTGCCGCCTGCTGGGGCCGGGAGGGGGTTGTGGGGGGCCGAGGCCGGGGCCGGGAGGGGGTTGCGGGGGGCCGGGGCCGGGAGGGGGTTGTGGGGGGCCGGGGCCGGGGCCGGGAGGGGGTTGTGGGGGGCCGAGGCCGGGGCCGGGAGGGGGTTGCGGGGGGCCGGGGCCGGGAGGGGGTTGCGGGGGGCCGAGGCCGGGGCCGGGAGGGGGTTGTGGGGGGCCGGGGCCGGGAGGGGGTTGCGGGGGGCCGGGGCCGGGAGGGGGTTGCGGGGGGCCGGGGCAGGCCCTTGTCGCGTCCCCGGTTGCTCCGGTCCTGCCGCTCTGAACTTCCCTCCCCAGGAGGGGGGGAAGCAAGGGGGGGGGGAAGAAAGGGAGAACCGCTGCACCCCGGATCCAATCTTTAAAGCGCAAGCAAAGGAGAAGTGAAGATTATTTCAGGCAGTTAAATAAAACCAAAGCACTCGCTGGATATTACTAACAAAAAAAAAAAAAAAACACCCAAAAACGCAGAGCTCAGCCACTTCCCTTCCTTAAAGGAAAAAATTCATCATGTTTTGAGTCTGTCTCCTGCCAGCTCTTGGCCAAAAGGGATCTGAGGAATTATAAACCGGGAGAAGTAGCAGACTTGAACTGAAATGCCCTCTTAGTCTCACTTTACAGAGATAGCGGAAGTCACAGTAATGAAAAAATGAGTGTGGAAAATAAATTGAGTGCAAAAGGCAGGAGTTTCAGATAGCTTGGAGGATAGGGTGTAAGTACCGTAATATAAACAAATGGCTCATGCTGGGTGCATTAATAAAGCTGTGCATTGTACAGTCTTATACTGTGAAATTGCTGGTACTGATTTGCTACATCCCCGCTGCAGCTATGGCTGTTTACTGGCTGTTGTCTTAAGCTTTTTTTCTGCAAACATTTTTGCCTAGATGATATTTTGTAGCTACTGCCTCTCAGGGTTAGATCCAAAGTGTCCTCTTCTGCTAGCCAGTACAGTATATATATATATATTTGACCGATATGATTCCGTCTGTATAAAAAAATGCACTTAAAGACCAAATGAGCAGTTTGACAGGTTACTTCCAGTAGACTGCTGCAAAAGTGTATTGTCCGTAAGGCAAAGAAGTGGTTATGGTTCACTTAATCCTACACAGTGAAATATAATTCATCTTCTATTAGGGTTTTTCTGATTCCCCTTTCTCCTTGTCAAAAGAATGTATCTCTGGTTGGTGATGAATTTGGTGACTGTGATGACCAATTCCATCTCTAATTTACAGGATAGTTTTGTGCCTTGATCTTACATCACTATACGCACTTGTATAGTATCCTTCACATGAAAGATTTCATCTGTGCACATGTGCACTTGGCAGCTTGAAAAAACAAGTTAATAGGCGTTTTGATTTTAGGATTAGGATTTGAAACGTGCAAGTGGTTATCATAATTTCAAGCTGATGTTTGAACAAACAAGGAACTGAAAATGCAGTCACACACACACGAATGTTCTCCAGTACCTCTGACCTTTTAATGGGTTTAATTTCCAATTTGCATCGTCCCTTTACGTTTATGGTCATCACTCACAGTTTTAAATTCTTCATGAAACAGAAGTGACGTCTGTAGAAAGGAGATCTTCCACGTGCTGCCCCCTCCTTCTTCTGATGGCACAGTTGCAGCTTGTAACTGTTTTCACTATGAATATAACAGCAAGCGTGTAGACCCTTTGGATAGGTAAATGGAGTTACTTTGCTGTATAATATAAATCTTCTAAATATATTTGCTGTTTTTGTTGAAGCTCTTCAAAAATACTAAACTGAGGATGGATTTTACGTTGGAGTTCAGTGCCATCTTGTGGCTCGAATGCCTGTGTTCCTTATGCGTCAAAAGCAAGAAAACGGTCTCGGGGTCAGAGAGAAAAGCTGCAAGTATTTTATAGATAGTGGTGGGTGTTGTTTAAATACATTTTTAAATACTTTTAAATCTGCTTTTTTGGGTGCATGAAGAACTATGCCTGAATATTTGGATTTGTCTTTTCATCGGTATTAGCACTTTGTTAAATAGGAAAAAGAACCATTTGACTGAGCAGTTAGGTTGATCATCTCATCTGTACGGTGCCATGAAAGCTAGGGAAGTGTGCAGCTCATTCATTCCAGAGCGCACAGCTTTGTTGCTCACCCAAAGTGCTGGTAGCAATTGTCTGTGTGCCTCGGCGTTCAGTAAGTGAACATGCATTCATGCTTTCAAACTCTCTTAGACTTCAAAACGGGGAGGCCTCATCTAAACTGTCTGCTGGGGATTGTCTCTGGTCCCAGTTTCCAAACTATGCTCAGAAAATTAATAGCAAAGGTCTAGCTGGCCTAAGTCCAACCCATGCCAGGAGCCACTGAACAGGGCAGATGTAGCGACAGTACCCAGTTGCAGCCTGAGCAACTGCTTAGTTTACTAGTGTAGGCTTGTATCTGTAGTCTTCTGCAGTTACATTGAAGCTGGTGGGCATGATACTTCATGTCTCGCCTTGCAAGAAAAACGCCAGGAAAGTCCGTGTGGTCCCTTGACCTAGGAATTGGAAATGCCTGCACAGACTTTATACTAGGAGGCCCAGTCTTGTGACTTATTTACACTGAAGCCTCACTCACTTCACTGTCCCAGGACACATGCCAGAAATGGTCTCTACAGGGAACATCGAAGTCACTGTAGTTATACATTTAAACTTAAATGTGTAAGACATGTGATGCTTGATGTCTGGCCTGGGCTTCAGACACAATGGAAATTTGCTACATGCTGCCTTTCTCCTGCGGTGGATTTAGCCCATAAATATTATCTGAAAGCCACAACATGAATCCCCACAATCTGATTTTTAACTGACGTTGCCAGAAGCAACAGTGTGGTGCCTGCACTGAACTGTTGAACTCAAAATGAGGAGGCCCTTAATTTATATTTTTGGTTTTATTTACTTCTCTTCTCTGGAGCATCCTTTCTTCAGGTTATACGCAAAAGCATGAAGAGAGCCAATTTCAGGAACAGTGGAAATCAAGAGAGGAGCTATACATAGGAATTCTTTTCTCTTCCTGCTTAGACCCATGCATCAGGGGAAACGAGAATCTGGTCAGCATCACAGTACCGTGAGTGCCGCAGAAAGAGGAATTGTAGCAAGACATGAGCGCAGTGGGTACTACTCTGTGGAAGTGCTTAGACTTCCTTCTTGAGGTAGTGGTTGCGAGCAGAGATGGAAACTCTGGAAAGGGAAAAATGAAAATAGGCTCTGGGTTGGGGTGGCTTTCTCCCCTCCCCAGGGGATTTTGTACAGGCTTGAGTCTATATGCAGGCATGGTCTGGAAGGGACCAGGGAGTGTAGCCAGCTCACATATTTTAAGGCTGAATTTGAGCCTTATGTTGTGATTTTTGTATATCCTGCTCAAATTTACATGATATGCTAAATTATACTTCTTAAGCAAGCTGAAACTTCACTTCCAGTAATCCTCAAATGTAAGCCCTCTGACCAGAGAATGTATTAGTTATGCTGCACCACATATATCTGTATGATTGATGAGGAGAGTATGAAGCAGGAGTAAGAAGACACCACTTCTTTGCTTTCACTGCTTGTGCTGGTGGTTTTGAGATAAAAATTCAGCCTTTTGCTTTTTACACGATTTAATCCAATTGACATTTTTTGCTCAAGAAGACAATTCCAGTACAATTACTGGAGATTGTTTCCAGATTATAGAGCCCCCTATTCTTTTTCCTAAGCAGATTTTGTAAAGGGCACATCTGTAATTCAGATAATTCGTGCTCAAGCCTAAATCTGTACCGAAAGCATGAAAGTCTAGCAGGGAATGTAATCTCTGTCCATTTTGTCGATGTGTAGGCAAGTAAGTACATTGCCTGCTGTGGCAGAGTGGCAACTCAAGTCCTGCATGCAGACTTGTACTGTAATGCTAGTAACAAGCATCCTGCAGTCCTCACCAATCCCCATGCAGGCAAGACTGTGAGTAAAGAAAGGAAAGCAGGAGCTAGCTAGGTATGAGCAGTTCACAGTCCACTGCTAAAAATCCTCTAAATAGCTGTGGGAAGACAGGCAGAAATGATAAGTATCCGGCTCTCCACGCTGAGAAGAGTTTCTGTCACGTATAGGAACCAGAACACTTGTTGCTCATCATGGTACGTTCATTGCTTTCCAGTGTCCCTGAAAAAAACCAGAATTTAACTCTCAGATCCTCTTGTGATCAGTGCTCTCAGCAGAGAAGCCAGACCGATCTACCTAGACACTGGGATACCGAGGTTCAAAAGAGGGAGTAGAAAAGACCTGTGTGTTTTCAAGCAGAGGTTCAGGCTAAATACAGCACAAGGGAAAGCACATCCCAAACAAGAAATGGCTTTATGATCTTAAAGAGCTATAGGGGACTCACTGGCATTGCTCTACCTGAGAATAAGTGAAACAAGGCAGAATCCAATGGCTGTTATTTTGTCAAGTTACTATAAAATGTGGGCTTTAGTAGCAAGACTATCAGAGTTACACTTGAACAGTACTGAGGAAATACAGTGTGGCAAAGTAAAATTAGACCACCATCAGACTACTAAAGTGCCCTCAGGTATCCAACTCACTCACATTAAAGACAGAGCAAGATATGAAGTTCCCCATCTTCAGGCTAAAACTTTTAGACCTAAAACTTTCCTCTCAAATGAAGAACTCTTCAGTAGCTATATGAAAAAAAAAGTGTTGACCTCATAACTACATGCCAGCAGTTAAGTGTCCGTCTCACCAATAATGCGTTTGCAGTCACTTCTCTCTGCAGAGTCCAAATTAAGCTGTCTCGGTTTCCTTCGTCCTTAGTTTTTAGCGGATGTGAGCACCTTGCAGTCTTTATCTACTAGGGAAACTGAGACGCACACAAAAGAAATGACTTGTCCAGGCCAGCAGGATAGCAGCGAATTCGGTCTTCATCTCTGAAGTCCAAAATGGTTCATGCTATCACTTAATTTGAACACTAGACAGTTCTTTCTCTATAGACTGTCACCTTGAGAGATTTCGTTTGACTACTGTGAGGGTAGTCAAACACTGAAACAGGTTACCTACAGAGATTGTGGAGTCTCCATCCTTGGAGTTATTCAAAACCCAACTGGACACAAAGCCCCGAGAACCTGCTGTAGTTGGCCCTGCTTTGAGCAGGGGGTTGGACCGGGTGATCTCCAGAGCTGCCTTCCCACCTCAGCTGTTCTGTGATTCATTTCTCTAAGGTGTATCGGCAGATCTGGAGAAGAGTATCATGAGGGTCTGACTGGCAGGACTTTGGTCTAGTGCTGGTCTACTCTCTAGTACTCAGCCCTGCGCACAAAACCAGTTTAGCACACCTGGTACTGACATGAGACTCAACATGAGACTTTAGGTCTTTTGCAATAGGAGCAGGGAATTTCTAAAGCAAATATACTGTGATTCATTAGTGGATTGCGTAACCTGCACTTTATTGCCAGCAAAGTAGATTTCCTTTAAAAGCCGTGATCTCATCCAGTTCTCTTTGTAGATTGGTTAGCTAAATTTAGAAACATCAACCTATTCCTTATAAATACAATGTTCATCATAATGATCTTCGTAAAGTGGTGGTGAGTCCTCTATATAGGGGAATCTGTGATCTAAGGAAACTGAAGCGATAACAAGATTGGAAGAAACCGATCTAATACTGAAAATCAAGAAAGGAAGATTGATGCTGGAAATTACTATCCTGTAAGTCTAGCAAACTTCTATTTTATATAAAATAACAATGAATATATGAAGAGAGAGAACATTTTTTTAATCCCACATGAGAACAGATCTATGAACAAAAGCATCATGGTTTTACAAAGAATAGCTATTGCTGTTGCTAGAATTTCACTGGTAGACCATGATGGGAAAAATGTAGGCAATAAAACCTATCTGGATAGTTGTTCCGTACAGTGTTTTATATTCCATCTCACTTACAAAATTAAGACATTCAATCTAGAAAATGAAATCTGTTATGGACTGAACACTGTCCATAAACAATGCATGAGATGATAAAACAGAAGCATAGGACACTCCAGGAATCTTGGTTACATCCAGACTTGGTTTATATCTTGATTTTGTGATCTATGAAAACAGTCAAGAGCAAGGTAATCACAATTCAGAACATTCTAATACCAGAGGAACTGAAGGGCAAAAAAAAAAAAAAAAAAGGGAAACACAGGTAAAATGGAAGTAAGGAGAGAAAAGATGAGATAATGGGAAGAATTCCAAACTAATGGGATTTCTTCTTCCATTCTCCTTGTACTCTTCACAAAAGCACAAAACCTAGAAAAAAAAAAAGAGAGACAGAGAACTGGAATAATTAATTTTGTACCTCATCTTGGTTTTCAAGGCATGGCTGCCCTTAGGAGAAAGCTAACTGTTGTCGGAGATGACAGCTGTGGTAAGACAAGCCTCCTCTTTGCTCTGTGCCATGAACAGCTTCCCAAATGCTATGAGCCGACTGTGTTTGACACTTATGCCACTGACATAGACGTTGATGGGAAGGATATGAAGCTAATTCTCTTTGATGTGGCAGGGAAGGATGAAGCCACTTACCAAAATCTCCGCTCAGTTTTCTATCAGGACACGGACATTATTTTAATGTGCTTTTCCGTGGACAAGCCAGACTCACTGCAAAACATTCTTGATATTTGGATTCCAGAAATCCAACTCTTCTGCCCCACAGTACCTATTATTCTGGTGGCTACCAAGATCGAGCTAAGGGATGATGAAAGTATCAAGAAGAAACTAGCCACTCCAGGCAAAGAGCCAATTAGCACTGCAAAAGGAAAAGCTTTGGCTGCTAGCATTGGGGCATATGCTTACCTGGAGTGCTCTGCCAAGACAAAAGAAGGGGTTGATACAGCCCTGGAGATTATTAGCCAATGCGTGTTAAATGAGAAAAGGAGGAGAAGGAGGAGGCATCATAGGTCCTGCCGAATTTTGTAAGAAGAGTAAATATTATTTTGCTGTTGGATTTCATGATGTGGAAAGGTAAGTAGATGTCTTTGTTGCTGTTCTGTGGATGCTTTTTGGGCTACTCTTTATGTGATAGAAAGAAAAAAATCCTGCATCTGGCTGATGGAAAGTCTGCAAAGTCTCACAATTGAAAAGTTAGATTTGAAAAGTTAGATTTCCATGTTAAGAGATGGAGATGACCAAGTAACAGTTCTCCAGTGAGGTCCTTTGATCAAGGGAGATACACACCAGCAAGAGCAGGAGCTAGACCAGTACTACTGGGACACTTGTGAGAACATGGAGTCGAGTGACTCTAACCTCAGCTCCTTGCTAGCAGGGCTCACTGGTAAGCAGCCATGCTGACAAGGTTTCCTAGTACGCACACCATTCTGTACACTTCCTTGTAGGATGTCCTTAGGGAAGGGAGTCTCCATGCACATATGCAGTAATCTGCTGGGTTAATAGCAGTGAATTTCTGACTGGCAGAACAGGTCTGACTTTCTCCAGGACTCATTTGCAGAACTGGCCTGGGCTTGGGTCCATAAGTGCGTTACGGATGCAGTGTACAATATAGAGTGCAACAGAGGCAGTGCTGTCTCCACCTCTTCTTCAGGCACAGGGAAATAAAACTGAGTTAGAACAGCCTGGCTCTGGGTTAGTTTTGGATAGAATCTAGTTTTTGGTAGAATTCTTACGTGCAAGATAAGAGAGATTTGAGGGCTCTGGTAAAAGACCAGACTTCATTTTCTTAGCCTCTTTGTCCATATGCTCTGAATGTATCTTAAATCTTTCTCTCTTTCCTTAGCGCTCACAGGCAGAAGAGGTGAAGTAAAGGGAATGCCAGCAACTACACTTTCAGCTTTGCAAGTCACTAACAGTCTGGAAGGAGACTGAGGTGTGTTGTCAACCTAAACCAGAGAATCTCAAAAAGGCACAGAGATGGACCAAAATGGAAAGGCTTGGGGTGCATCTCTGTACTCCTCCCTTCTCTGAAGCAGTGAATGCTGCCAGCACAAGAAACTGAGTTATGAATTCACATTAAAGGTGCAACACTGGGAGCTGGTAAATAATGTGAATGCAGGATTTGAAAGGACGCGTGCTGTAACTGAGTAAGCAAATGGAAAAAAATTCTAAGGTGAACTCCTTAGGATCCTGAAATAAAGGGACAGAGCTGTGAGTGTCATGAAGTGTGACTATCATGAACTAGGAGAATACGGCAGGCTAGCATTTTTCTTCACTGACTTCCTCTGTGGTGGCTTCGTCACGCTGGCAGCTGGGTTACAGTTCCCCAGGAGGAAACAAAATGAGAATAAACACAAATTTCTAAACTGATTATGCTACCTGGAGCTGTGCACTTCACAAACTAGCTTTCCCAGCTGGGAAACCTAGTAAAATACACACTTAAGATATTTTCTTACCCATTCTTCCCACCAGTATTTGTCTGTTGATGGTATCATGGTATCATGGGTAGAAATGCTAGAGTTGGCCCAGTATTCATTACTGAATGGTTTGCTACTTTCCTTCTACATCACTTTTAAGTAGTAGTTTTGAAATCTACAGTCTGGGGCATAACAATAGATATTTCAAGGATGATACTTTACAGTTCTAAAAGTACCTTTCTTCCAAGAGTCTCAGAGCACTTTTCAACATGCATTACCAACCCAGTTCTTGGTAATAAGTAGGTGTTTTTTCCATTTTCAAAAATGAGAAACTTAAACTGCATGGAGATTAAGTGAACTGCCTGAAGTAATTGCAAACCATCTACTTTCTGGAGCTTCCTTTTTTTGAATCTTTTTCCTTGCCCTTTCTTTTTGCCCTCCTGGACCATTCTCAACCTTCATTTCCTTTCCCCTCTGTTTATAGTAATCTGCTCAATGCAACCTGATATTGTTCCTAAATTTAGAAAAGAAATCCTGTTCTCCACTTGCAACTTGGATGTGAGTTTGTGTTGTGCATAGGTGCTCTCCTGATTCAGGTAATAACATACATTAGTGCTTTTCAAAGAGCTGTATTTATGTAGATGGCTTTAAACTGTTATTTCCATTTTATAAGTTTGTGTGTGGGTGAGGAGGATTAGACTGTAGATAAGTAAAAGAACGCAGGTGTCTCAGGTGTCTCTGATGTGGGATATTGAATTGGAGGGATACAGTTTTGCAAAGATGCCAAGCACTTACTGCTCCCGCTACTTTGAAAGTGGAGACCACTTTGAGCTTGCACTGAGTGTTTCTCAGTGGAACACTGGCCAACATGTTGTCTGGCATCTTTTTTTAATCTAAATCAACAAATATTTTCCTTCAGAAGGGTGCTTTCTTCAAGATAAGAGTAATTGGTTTCACTGTCACTATATATCTCTGAATTAAACTGTTCTTACATTGATCTTAAAATCTACTTCTTAAGATTAACATTTTAAAATATTTTTTATGTGAAATAAAATGCTGACAATCTGTTTGCACAGTATACTCCTCTGTAAGTGGAAAAGGAAAATCTCTGGGAGCTTTTTGGTCATCACTTACGCTAGAACTGTAAAAATTCTCTTTTTGACATTTTTGTCAAAAATCTAAATGCTTTTTCTTTTTACCTGTCTCAGAGCACTTTTGCAAGAGCAGGTTACCAGCTGGCTATTCAATAAATCCTTTGGACGGTTGTCCACATTTTAGGACGTGGTTCCCGTGAGAAATCTGCAGACTGGATTATTTCCTGACTCCTTTTAGCATTTGAATGTGATTCAAAAAGGAGGGAACATAGACATTAGTCAGAGTATTAGCCTAAGAAGTACATATCTGGGTTTACTGCTCTACGAGCTTCCTGCGTGACTGTACAGAAGAGACTGTGCATGTCTACACTGCAAAGTCACTGGAAGGAAACCGTCCATGTTCCTATGGCACCATGGAGCTCAACAAGTTCATCCTTCCTGTTTCGGATTGTGTCTTTGCGAGGGTCTGCAGTTGGCAGTGCACGCACCCTCTAGCTGGTTTTGAAGTTCCTACCCCAGCCTGCTGGGACAGGTTGTATTCAGGCATGTGAAGAAGCATGGGAGAGCTAGAAAATCTGTGTGACACTGGCATTGGGAATGTGACTGTCTATACATGCCTATATCTTCAAATCGGGAACAAAAATCAATAGTGGTGAATCCATGTGGAAGGAAACTGCCAGCACTCAAAATCGAGGCTGAACTTGAGCCAGAAGCGCTATCTTCTAAGGCAAGTCTTTCTTCCCGTGTTAGAGAGGAGAGGAGAGGAGAGGAGAGGAGAGGAGAAGGGAAAGGGGAAAACACAGACTGTTTTATCAAGCCTATTTTTTATAATTCTATGGATTTAAATAAATTTTTGTTCAGGAGAATTAAAGGAGAGAAGTACTGTGGAAGAGAAGACCAAAATTGACTGAATCGTTCACATATCATTCAACAGTGCCATTTCTAGGGTGAAATGCACTGCTTTTTTCCCCTCACAACAGTTTAAGACAGATGTCCAAATGAAACAGCAGGAGACATTTATACTAAATTAGGTGAATATGATCATATGCATGGCAATTAAATGAGAGCTTCTTTGCAATTTCAGTGAAGCAATTATGCAAATAAAGGATGCTTATGGCTTTCAGTTAAATGAGAGAAAGAGAGAGAGAGAGAGAAAGAAAGGAAGAAAAAGAGGAAGAGGGAGGAAGAAAGAAAGGAAAGAAGGAAGACAATATCCATACATAGCAATAATAAGACATTATGCAAGAATAATTTTCCAATTTCAGTGCAAAGAGTTTATGTATTTCATGCAGTAGTGTTATTAATAGCTAGCAAGTGTAAAACTGCCATCCAGACAAGGTTTGTAGACAAGCTGACTTTGTTGGAAAAAACAGGCAAGCTTTTGGACATTCACGTCTTCAAGCTCCTCTTCCAGATCTGGTCTGATAAAGAACCTGTCTTTTCCCTATAAAACTCTATATACTATGATGAGCTACAGAACCATAACAAAACTAGAACGTGCTTTGTACAGAGATTTGGGCGAAACCTATAAGCTTCAGTATCATCTATGAAATGACACATTATAGTGCTTTAGCAAAAACATACCACCACACCATATAGGGCTTTGGGAAGAAGAGAAGTATGAAATACTCATTGCCCTTTTTGGGGGTGGAATGGAGGGAGGGTAATACACCTTGCTTAGCAAGACCATTCTCCACTTTGTATTTGTTTCCTGTGTCAATATTAGGTCTTTGTAGCGGCCAGTCTATCGGTCTACCTACTCATTCACCTATTTACTCAAGATTATCATCAGTCAGGAAACATGCTAGATCTTATGAAAATAAATTCTCTTAGGATTTTGTCTCAAGTTTCTTCATAATATCTTACCACTTAATCACATTCATTTTGCAAAATGTACTGCATCTGATTTAAATAATTCATCAGCTTAGAGTGTATCTATCTCAGCAATCACTCACAGAATGACAACTGTTACAAGAGCCTATAATTTATTACTATGTTTTGATGGAAATAAGAGGCTCGTGCGTGTTATTCCTCCATAGCAGCTCAGAGTAGGATATGAAAGAGCAGAAGGACTAGAATTTTGTTTAAAAAATGTAAATTTTACACATCTCGAAAGCCCTGAAAGCTTCAGTATCCAGCTTCATTTCTGCCATGTCCGTATATGCTTTATCTGCCCAGTCTGGCATTTCACAATGGGAAGATGTGGAGACAGGACTCAGTGGTCAAGATGTTTTCAAGGCCTTGCTCTGCTTTGGAGCTGAGAATAAACACAGTCCCCGAATACATGCCTTACGCCGCTGCCTCCTGTGTCTGAGCGAGACTTGTCCTGGTGGGGATGGCTCAGCACACCCCTCAGGCTCTGCCCCTTTAGGGGACAGTAGAGGAATATCTGGTTCATGAATCACTCCAAAGATTGGTTTTTGATCAGCTCAAAGCCATCAGGAGCAACTTCATCAGGTGTGTCTGACCCAAGCAACATCGCAAGGTGGAGGTACCTAGATGCTGAGGGGGATTTAGCTGCCAGCCATCATTCGACTTAGATTGAAGGGGAATCTGCAAGCTGGAAGGCATTAAAAAGAGTAATCTTTTCCCTTTTAATCCTTTTGCTCAGACAGTAAGGGGAAATCACCTTTGTGGAGGTTGTCCTTGGTTCAAACCTAGCTGCTAGCCCAAGTGAATGCATCATTGTCAGGGGCTGCGGAAGCTGACAGCCTGATAGAGGCGAGGCTGCTGCAGCTCCATGTCTCCGGGTCTCACCAGTAGTGAGGCTGAGCATGTATTCGCAACAGGTGCACACACACAGGCTGCTTCAATCCCTGGCTCCCAAGCCTCTTATCCTGCTTGCAGGGTAGTCCAGCTGGATGCTAACAATCGATTACACACTGGCGCACACACCTACACAACATGCATGTGCTCCAGTCCCTCTGGATGCCAGAACTTAGACCTCCACACCCACACGCACACAGAGTCCCTCACCCAGGGAAATAGGTAGAAATGGAGCTGATTGAGAAGGGAGGACAGACAGCAGTGGTCGGGTGCAGGGCATGGCCAGACAAGCGTAGTGACCGGCCACCAGTTTACACACAACTGGACCCTTTTATCCCCTCTCTCTCTATTTTCCCACACTTGTTCCTCCCCAGACCACCTTGATCTCTTCTTTTCCCTTGGGTTCCCCCCTCTAAACACTGGATAATAAGCCTTGTCCCAAGATGCTCTTTCCCTGCACCCCATAATGGGTCCCATACCCCTGGGCAGTAACATCCCTCAGGCTGTAGCAGCCTCTCGTTCGCTTATCTTGCTGGGCTTCACACCTGGACCATGGAGCTGCTGAATCTCCTGGGACAGCCCTGGAGGGGCCGAGGCCAGGGCATGGGCTTGTTTCTTGAACTGGATTACTGGGGCTCCCTGGCCTGCTACTGTGCCTCTGTGACCCTTGCTGTTTGCAGGGATGATCCTGTACTCGCAGGTCCTTACAGCCATTAGTAGATATTTTCAGGTTTGCCTACTGCTACCCTTGCCCTCAAGCACTGTCCGTCACTGACCACTGTTTGCCATCACTTATCCCTGGAAGGAAATGAAATGTGGCTGTGTTTCAGGCCTTTGGCGGGGAAAGTCTAAATAAATATTAATCAGTAGGCAGATGTAGAAGAGAGAGCTAATAAAAAACACATCTTCTGGAAGGCTCTCTGTCCACCATTAAGTAGTTATGGGCAGGAGGATAACTTTAAATTAAGGTTCGACTGAAAGCATTGCTCTACTATTAAAAATGATGAATGGGTCCAGCTATGTTTTCAGTGACCTGCTGTAAGCATGGTATAGGCTGCCTTAGTAATAAATTGCTAGCAGGTGGCAGTGCTCTGAAACATAAGGTAGGCAGCTCAGACTTTTGTTTCTCTTCCTACCTGTCTTGTGAGAAGGGGCACCCTCATGCTTTCTTGAGCAACAGGAGCTTTAAGTCCTCTAAGACTTGGTCATCTTCTGCTGCGGTTGCTAGGGCAGCTCGACGTTCCCCTTCACTGAGCTTCTGCCTCAAGGAGGACCGTGAACATCAGGCAAAGGCCCAAGCGAAGGGCAGGCCAAGGACGCATGAATGAGTGACCTCCAGCGTCTCAAAAACAAACTCGTTATTTTCCTCTCCTGCAGCCCAGATAGCTGGATCCCCATTAGCAGACAGACTTGGCTTTATAATTAGATAGATATGAAAGAGTCTCGTGGTAACACATTTTAGACTTTGCTGGCACTTTTCTGTGAAGATTTCCAAGGGGACCAGGAGATGAGATGGCAAACTCAGGCTCATCCTTTGGTTACGTTTCGGTACAGCACATAGCACAAGGGGCAGAGCCATCCTGGACAAGAAGGAAGAGCTCCCAGCAATGGCAGAGTTTCAGTCCCTCACTGCTGGTTTCCACAAACCAATGCTTTAAGATAACAGCAAGTTATTGAGAAGGGTAAATTTCCCTAACCAGAGACCTTCCTGGCCTCTCAATCTGTTGAGAAAAGAGCTAATAGAGTGCCATCATCACAGTCGCTTTCTACACATTTAGGTACCCAGCCTCAAAGATCCCCAGGAGAGAAAGAGCCCAGGGTTAATCCCTTAAGAACTGTGCCTTATGAGGAAGCCTTCCACCTAATACAGGTCCTGATCCTGGCATTCAGCCTGCTGTCCTAACTCAGTTACAAATTAATGCTAGAGATAAATGTTATTTATTTCTAATTCATTACTAAGGCACCTTGTAACGGTTCTCAAGAAAGATCATATTGGCATGTGTCTGGATGCAACACAGCCCTCCTTAAATCACACTGAAAGCAAATTTCTCTCATGCTTGTAGCAAATTACTTCAGGCTCAGTGCTGGTACATAAGGAGAAAATTTGTTACCCTTCTGGAAAATCAATAGGTTCTTGGCAAACTGGGTTTGGTGCTGTTAATTATCTTGATTGTACCATCTGCCTATGCATCAAAGAACAACAGGAGAACCACTCCACCCCTTTGCAAGAGGGCCCTGCCATAGGGAACACGCAGCTCAATGGTTACAAAGCACAAACACCACCAGGCTTACACTGCTTGCTGCAGCTGAAATGCCTTCTGGCCTAGCTGAAATTGAAGGGGAATCTGCATGTGTTTGGAGACTGTGAGTTAAAAACTCGCTGGGGTCTCTGCCATGTGCCCACCAGGGCTGCTTCTGCTCCATGGACTGGGACAGTGCTTCTGTCTGGCACTGAAAAAGCAGTTGAGAGCAGACTAGTCAAAAATGCTGAAAAATTCAGCTGCCTCGGGCATCACTACTCATGTGTGTAGCTCCTGAATACCTTGCCAACATGTGGAGAATGTGAGAAGTCCCAAGACAGAGCTCCCTGCTCTAGATGATCTCTGTAGTTGTCTCTGTATGTGAGGCTCTAGCAACCATCGCTGCCTGAGAGGAGTGCCGGAGGCCCTCTTCAGCCCCCGCATCGCCAAGCTAGAGCTGCTGAGAGTTTCAAAGCAGCCCTCTGCCTGCGTAGGGCAGGCCTGCTGCTCTGCTCTCCTCAGGGGATGGAGAAGCCCAGACTGGAGATGGGCTGGGACATCCCTTAGCTGGCCCTCCCCAGGCTACAGGTCCTGCCAGTCCTTGAAGCACAGCACCAAATTGCAGCCAAAATGGAGAGCTGCTATAGCAAGGGCTGAAGAACAGTTTAAGAGACAGGACCTTTGCCTCCTCCCTCCTAACTGTGCTTGGTGCTTCGCCAGCAGACAAAAGCAAAAAGCTGAGAGAGGACTTTCCCTGCAGGGCAAGGACAGGCTGAACAGTCTGGGAGCCAAACCCCAGGGAGTCCTCAATAAGAGATGAAGCCAGATAATAGGCTATAGCCACGTGCATAAGCAAAGGAGCACTGGCCGGGTTTGCTGGGGGCATAGCTGTGGTAGAAGTACCTACTGCTGCCTGTTTAGAGAGTGCATATTGCAGTCCAGTGAGGCGTGCTGCACTGGTGTGTGCTAAGTAGCAAAGGCTCCAGAGTTGGAGCTGGCTCTTGCCTCAGTGGGAAGGATGAGGGCAGGACCCTCCACAAGCTCCTGGTAACTCACATGGCTTCCACATCCCTTCCACTGGGCTTCTGGCTTTCCCTGTTGCCACCTGGCAGCTTTCATGACCTTCAGAAAGCCGCGCTGATTCCAGCAAGCCAGTTGGGAACAGCTAGGAACAAACAGCAGTGTCTGGCTTACTCCTGTTTGGTATTAATCAGCACTTTTCCGAATCACAGACATGGCTTTGTCTGTGGGATATCAACTATGAGAGTCAGAAAGCAGCAGAAATTAATTCAGCTTGGGAGCTTTGGATGACTCAGACTGTTATGAAAACACTCTAGGGCAGAAATGAGATGTAGGGCAAATTCACCCTCGGGGTAAGTCTCAGCGGATTGTAACTGAGGATAAATTGAATCTGAAGAACTGAAGGGTATTCTATTTACTTTTTTTAAACAGCATTTTAAATTGAAATATTCAAATAGACAGTTAAGAGACTCTTAATGGGCTGCATTTATTTAAAGTGGTTTTGATTTAAATTCCTAAGCATTGCAATCCCAGGCATATATTTTTATTCAAGTGAATTCCCTGCTGAATTTTCCTATTGCGCTAATGTATGAAAATCTGAACTCACTGAATAACACGAGATGACGCACCACTGATACTAGGTTACCTGCAACCCACCTAGTGATCTTGCTGGAAGATGTCTGGAAGACTCAATGCAAAAGCAGAATGCAGTAACTGAATGCACTTTTAAGCCTTTGTAAAGGCAGAAGTTTTTCTTGTACATCACTGATCTCCCAAAGATGCATCTAAGTTTTAACAGCCCTTAGGGCTTGTTTAACCCTGCTGCCAAATGTCTTATTGGAAGAAAAAATACATTTTGGTAGTTGGAAAAATATTAAGGCAAAGGATCGAAAACGTTGAGCCATGTGAACTACTGCTTTGCTCTTTCAGTGCAGCTATATTTCATTGCACTCAATAAACATTTCATAATAATTTCTGGCGTACAGCAGGGAGGCTATAAGAAACCCAAGCTGAATCCTCAGCTCCATTTTCTGCTTTCTGTATGCATTGAAAAGTCCTTCTTAGGTAAATAGAGGAGGACTTAAGTGCCCTGTTGTCTTAACGACCCAGGTTAGGTGTTAGATGTATGAGGGAATGGAGCACCTAAAAAATGGACTCAGCAGAGCAGCCATGCTAAGGTAGCCCAGCCAGCCAGAAGGGTACGTTAGAGACGTTTTGGGACTCAGCCCAGCAGTGTGGCCTATCCATGCAAAGGGGGGACCGTTTCTGGTTTTTCACCCCCTCCAGTCAGGAGGAGGAGAGGCATCTACCCCACTTTGCTGTGTCGGGGAGGTGGGGTGATGTGGGACCAAGGTCCAAAGAGACAAGAGTCTTCCCCTCTCCCTGTTAGCAAGGCATTTTGGGGGGCCGAGCAGAGTTGCCTGCTGAAGACAAGCAGAACGAGGTGCAGACTGAGGCTGGCAGTGTTCCTCTGCCCTCAGCGAGCCGTTTGCTGGTGACTCCTGAGGAAGAAGTGAGGCGGGTGGCTGTGGGGTCCTAGGCAGCTCTGGGTGCTGAGGGGATCAGCCCTCGCTCCTCAAATGCAGGTGATGTCCAGGCAGCAGGTTGCTCTGATGAGGGGAAGGCTGCTGCAACAGCAAAGCACCGCCACGTCGGTCAGGGTTTTGGCCATGCCTTCCCCCTAGGAAACCAATGCCAATGGCCAGGATGCAGAGGGAAGCCAAGTGGCTGTACGTCATACGAGAAACTCCCGTCAGCAAAATCTGGGGAATGATCTGGGAAAATTCCTTCTGAAAGAAAAGCCTTGTGCTGAAGGACACATCTGGATCCCATTTGCTGTCCATAGTCTGTGGCAATACATCAGACTTCTGGAAGGCTCCTCTAACCCACCCAGCCTGTGAGAGACAAGAAACTGGATTTGGCCTGGATTTTTATAGACTAAACTCTGGAACAGGACCAGTGGCTGAAGTTCACTTGCGGGGAAGAGTTCAGAGAGACCAGCATGTCCTCCAAAGGAGCTGCACAGGCTATGAAAGTGAGAGAGGATTTGGCCAGGTCTGCCCCCAAAAATGGTGAGGATTCTCCCCATGATCCAGCAAATCACTTTGGCTCTCATCCAGGACAGTCTGCTGCTGTCCTCTCATCTCCTCCTCTCATTGCTTTTGGGACTGCAGGCACTTTGGGGCAGGGACTCTCTCATTGCTGTGCAGGGATTTCACACAGGGGCTCCAGTCTCAAGTACGCTATCTAGATACTGTTAGGCAAGCCCACAACAAATCTTACTAAATGCAACAATGCTGGGTGGAAAAATGCCTCAATCTTCTTTAGTTTGTAATATGAAGAGGTAAAAGAGAACATCTAATTTGTATACAGAGTTCAGCCTTCCACTTTCCTCCACTCCTTCACCCCGGTTTTCACCAAATCCTTTTTCACTTCTATCCAATAGCTTCAAAACTGACTCCTTCCTGGTTGATGACATTGTAGATGCAGTGTCATCCCTGTTCCAACAAATTTCTGCCTCTTCTATCTCTTGGTCTTTCTCTCCCAGTGTCTCCAAAAAGCCATCCAGGTTCACCTCCCGTTCTCATTTCTCCCTTTATTTTCTGTTTCTTTGGGCTATGCATTCAAAAATATGCAAAAGCCCAGTTATCACTCAACAAGCCCCAGACAGGACCCAAATCTAAGTCAAAGCTGCCCACATGACATGATGATTTCTTGCACAACATGGCTCCTCCCACAGAAAGGATGCTCAGAGTCCCAGGAGGCAACACACGTCCCATGATAGGAGTTTGAGAAAAGCTAGGTAATGCATCGTAAGCCCGGAGACTTTGCCCCTCTGAGCAGTGAAAAAAACAGTGCCATTACCAGGTAGAAGTAACCTGTTGATATTCTCAGTGCTTTTAGCTAATTAATTAGCTTTAGTTATCTGCCCAGGATATTTTCAGAGCACACAGAAAGTATTTGCCTTTTCTGGCACTTTCTCGAGGGGAGGGCGCTTCTGTATTTATACAGCACCTAGCAAATGCAGGCCCTAACTCACGGCTACAGCTTCTCTGTGTTATGGAACTACCAACCATAAATAAATGCTACCGTTCTTCTGCTATAGCACTGGGCTACAGAAAATTTACAATTTTAATTGAACCTTAGCCATTTTCCCATGTGTTTATCTCTTTTCATTCAGATTGGACAGTGAAATGAAAAACAGATTCAGTCTGTGCTCAGTTACACAGCTTGACTCTTGAGCTTTACTCAGTGAGTTTCCAGTAAGCGTTGAGCTCCACTAGGCAGGGCCCTGAACACACATGCTCCGAGAGGTGGCTCCTGCTTCCCAAAGAGCTTTGATCTCAAGACAAGACAAAGAGCTGGGTTGTTAAAGTGTGCTACAAAAGGGAGTACCTCTGGGGTATCCAGCTCCAGCACAACAGCATTTCATCTGGATTTCCAGCATGGCAGGGAAATGGTTATGTTTCGAATACCGCCATGAATAATTCTGTTTTCATGACTGTGTCTGACTTCACAAGAACTCGTGCTGATTTAAGCCTGATAAGCTGTCTTCCTTTTTAATTGCTACTTCTTTAAGCAAAAAATCTTAAGGCTAACATCTTGGCAATGGCTATTAGAGGAATCCTTTTTCTGGGGCTAGGTGCAATAGTCAGTGCAACAGTTACAGCCCAACAGAAGTCTCCCTGCTGCATGTCCAGCAGGCTGCTCTGGTGGGCCTCCTGCACTTCATGGAGGGTGCTGTGGGTATGGCCTCAGGGTAGGGCTGAGTTCAGCCAACAGCAAGCCACTGTTAAGGAAGAGACTTGTTCCCTCTTTGTCTCCCTCTCCCTCTGGCTCTCCTTCTCCCTCTCCCCATTCCACTTTCAGCCACATGATTTTCCCCTCTCTCTTGCACCTGAGCTGGCACTTGTCTGATCACAAGCAAAGCTGACTGATCTCTTTAACCTGCCCCCAAAATGAGCTTTTCTGCCATTTCATTGAATTGAATTGTATCGTGATGCCATATGACCACTAGAATGGGCTCCAGGTAAATAGGGGGTTACGCTCTAGCTGCAGGGGGCCGGCGAAGCTGGGCCAGCAAGATTTGGAGAGACGGCAAGCTGCTAAGTTGGCTAAAGCTGTGCCATGACACAACTTCCTTAGCACGAGCAATAATTCCTTACTTGGCCTCTTCTATACACGTGAGCAAAGCTTTGCTGTTTGTCCTTCTTGGAAACAGCCTGCCACAGCGCAGCTTCCTCAGCTCCTACGCTGCCAACACTAGCCCATGCAAGCCCTTTTCTGGCCCTCCTCCAGCAAGGGTACCTCTGGCAGGGCAGCAGGAGACAGTGGTGCTAACAAGGCCTTCAGTCAGTCAGATGTCTGCCACTGCCATCTACTGGAACATATTTCCTCTGCAAAATGATCTTCACAGCCTTTAGCTTTCAGACTAAAGCCCTTAGCTCCAACAGCTGTCTATATGACAATGGGATCATTAGCTATGCATTAGACACAACAGCACAGGGGATGTGCACGCCTGTGCTTTTGTGCTCTTCTGCACTGTCTCAAAGCAGTGTCTTGCACTGTCTGAGCTAACAAAGCTGAGGTTTTAGCCCAAGGGTGCACAGTGAGCTTCCAGCCTGCCTCCTTCCCTATGCGCCACACACGTATCGTGGATATTCCCACAGCTCTGCAACTGCCTAGCCCCTGCTCTCAGCCCCACATTCACATCTCCTCTTGAGAAAAGTGTTTTGATGTTGCCTGTGGGGTCTCTTGCATTGCAAATCTGAGGAAAGATATTTTTGCTCAAAGTAAATTAAACAAGAGTGGAAAAGCAGGTAGGGGGTTGTTGGGCAGGTTGGTAGCTTGGCCCTCAGGACAGGTGCTAGGGGACTCGGTGCTAGAGGAAGACTTGGTGCTAGGGGAGAGCTGGTCTGAGAGCAACCCATTACAGATCTTGAGGAAGACTAGGGGGGATTTTTCTAAGGACCATTTCTGCCCTGACAGTGTCTTGGAGTCCAAGCATCACTGAGGGGATGAAAAGGCACCTACTGCTCCCTCAGCTGTGGTCTTGCTTGCACCCAGCACGTGGAGAGTCTGATGCCACATGTGAATCCCCGGAGGGTCCAGTCCAAACTTTTCAGCTCACTCCGAGGGGCGATGCTCTCTCCCCCTCCACCGGCCTTGGGGATCCCAGGGACCTGGATCTGAGGGACATTTCACAGTGTGCCCCAGGCGCGTACAAACTCCTCTGCAATGCTGTGCTGAAGGCACGGCTCCTACCTGTGTGGTGCCTGAGCTGCCCAGATGGTGCCGAGGGCCTGGCATCTGTTCAAGGACACCGAAGTGGTGACTCAGCTGGTTATGACTTACATCAATGGCCTTCCAGCCAGAGTGAAAATGTATGTTTCCTGCAGGCACCACACACTTAATATTGATTGTAGGTAAGAAGGACTGCTTGGCCTAGGGAAAAAGTCCCATTACTGGCAGCCTTATACCCTTTGTTTCTTCTTCAGTGAGATGATTTCCTTTCACTTTACAAACACGAATAGATTAAGCTTCACAATAGCCCCGCAACGTTCATATGTTTCACTATCCTCATCTCAAAACAGGCTGGGATGTGAGTAGAGAGAGAGGTGAGCTGGCAGAGCCCTGGACTAAGGCTGCTGCAAACAGTGCAATACTCTGAAAGATACCCAGGGCAGGTCTGAATGCCTAATTCAAGGGCCAAGGGAAAGGTAGTTGCGATGGTGCCTCCTTCTGCCAGGGCTCATACCTCTTGCTGAAAATCTGGGTTGATTTTGCAGCTCCCTCCTCAGAGTAGAATAGGAATGGTGACCTGTCAATGAAGTAGAGCAGCCACAGGCTGAACAGTAGGAACAAGCAAAATTGTTGAACTGTTGTTCTACTTTGTCCATTATTGACAAAGATGTGCTATGGAAAAAATAGACTATACACAAAAGGATAGGCCCAGAGGGCACACACAGAAAGGAATCACTGTCATATGAACAATCATTATTCTGGCATTTCTGAACTTCTGTGTGTTTGACTTTGCCACTTAGGTATTGTCTATGTCTAGTCTTTCTCTAGGTAATTCAGACGTGCAAGCCAAGACTTGTGCAAATAGAAATTCTTTTTCAGTCTACGTCTCATTTTCCCTTTTGTCAGCTCCCCTTTTGCCTGTTATCTCACCATATGAAAATCAGAGCACAATCCATGAAACTGAAGAATAAGAATTAATGACCAAGTGTTAGAAGAAAAAGATGGTCATTTATCTGTCAGGCACTCAACCCATAGGATTCAATGCCTCAGAGGACAAACTTGATATAGTAGCTAGATTCTAAAAACGAATGGGCTATTTCACCACCTGTTAGTCTCACTGCTAGTTCACAAACCTAAGGCCACTCATTCATTTTATGATTCTGGGTTTGAATCCTTTTAATAGCAAAAATCATTCGTTCATGAGCAATAAGTCAAAGTGCCTAATGTTGTTCAACTAACTACTCGATAAATGCTAAAGTACAGGATACAGATCCCTCTGAACTGCTAAACCGAGTCATCCTGATGGGTAGATTTATCATAGCCCGTTCAAAGTTTCTAATACTAGCACAAGCTGTATAAAATAAGGCTTTACGATCGTCTTCCACAGAGTCAGCTAAACCTTAGAAGTATGTACCTTAGGTAGGAAGCTAAGGCTAGATCCATGACTTGATGTCTGTTTGGCAGCTGGTAATGAGTATCTCAGGGGTTGAACCTGGAGCAGATACTGTTCGGTATCTTCGTCGGCAGCTTGGATGATGTGACAGAATGTGCTCTCAGCAAATTTGCAGACAATACTAAATTAGGACGTGTGGCTCATATGACAAATGTTAGAGCTTCAATCCAGAGGTACCTGGAGAAATTTGAGGATTAGACCAACAGATACCTCACGCAGTTCAACAATGAGAAGCATGAGTCCTGTGCCGGGGGTGGAATAACCCACACATCAGCACAGGCTGGGAACTGACTGGCTGAAAGGAGCCAGGGTCACAGTGCGTGCCAAATTGAGATGAGCCAGCAGCCCATGATGTGACAAACCACATACAGGGCTACACTAGGAGAGGTATGGCCAGCAGATCAAGGGACTTAGTGTTCTTCTAGCCTTAACACTGGGGAGAACACACTTGGAATATCTCATCCAGTTTTTGGACCCCCCACCCCTCCCAGCCGCTTCAAGAGGAAATGAACTGGTAAGGTAAACCCAGATAATCCCAGTGGGTGAAATATGTTTATGCGATAGAGGAAAATGAAAATCCTCACAGATTCTGTTCTGCCTCACCCAAGGGGAAAATTCTCCTCAACCACAAATGATGACAATCACTAAGAAATTGGGCATATGAGCAAGGCATATCAAATCATGAAAGGATTTTCTGTACCACCTTGCACACTGACCTAGCCTTGACTGTCCCTAGCTGTACCTTTTTCCTAACTTCCTCAGAAGTTCTGGATATGACTCCAGAATACATTTTAGTTTCGTGCATCAAGGTAATACTCATGTCTGGCAGTTGCAGGTTGCCATCTGAACCCCTCAGTCACGGGGTTCAGTTATACTCAGCACCCTGAGGTAGACAGCAAGTCACGGTTATGTTGAGGGCAACGCTGACAGCCTTGTTTTCCTCAGAGCCCATGAAGGAAGGGGCACAGGACCTAGGGATCTGAAGTGCTCAGAGACAGATGGGATCGATGTGATCGCACAGTACAACCTGCAAAGTGGAGCTCAGCAACAGCTATATGGTTCTGCCTACCATCATGTTTATTATTGTGCTGTAGGAATGAACAGTAAGGATACTCTGCCTCTTCCTGACACTTCTACTGCAAAGATCTGATGAAGGAAAAAGAAATCCCAATTTGCATATGCTGAGGTTGAAATAGATAAGCAATCACTTTGAAAAATGACTGTGTACACAGATAAGCACCTCCTACACATGCACTTAAATCTCCCAACCAAGGAGAGAAGAACCTGGTGCTGATTGTTTACATTCACGTAGTAAAATTTCTATGTAATTATTTTTCTTGGATGGAAAATAGAAACAACCACGTCAAAAGAAATCTCACTTCATTTTAATGTCCATTTTAGTGTAATTGTCTTTCCATTCTATGAGGTTTCTGCGCCTCCACCTGTAAAACCTAGGTAATGTAAATAAAAGGAATATCTCATAACCATAATAGCCATAGAAAATGAAATTGGTACAAATAATGATACTTGCAGCTTTTCAGCTCCTCTACATCCATACACAAACCAATAATATATAAAGGTTACTTATCTGAAGTTTTGAGTCTCTCTGTGTTCGTTATTTTGCACAGGTGCACAGAGAGAAAGGACGGGCTACAGGATAAGATGGTTGACCGGACCTTGGGAGAAACAGTCACATTTTCCATACATTTTCTGTGACTTTGAGAAAGCCACTTAATCCATCCTTTGATTTGCTCAACATCTGTAGTATACTGTACATCTATAATATCAAACAGTGATAACAACTCTCGTCCCACAAGAATTCCCACAGACAAATTCCAACCATAATTGTACTTAGGTATACAATGATAGGTGGCTAAGGCCACAAATACTGTGCATGTCTAACCTTTAAATAAGCCTCTAAATTCCCATTTTTTTTATACGGACTGTACATCTTCAAGAAAGGATAGTCCCATGTGCTAGGCTTTATAACTTTGTGTAAAATAGAGATAGTTTCCAAAACAGATGATAATCAGAGAGACAATATCCTCATTTTCATATAAGTAGCTGAGATGCAGCTACGTTAAGTAGTTTGCCTGACATCAGCTGAAGAGGCTGGAGCAGTGCTTGGAAGTTAACATAGAACTCCTCAGTCCTTTCAGCACAAGATAGGCCTTCTACATGCTCTCCACCAAGTGGAAGAGAGGGAAGACAAGGTGTCACCAGACAACCGCATCACAAGATTTTCACATTGTCATAGAATTCAGGAAGGAAAATGGTTTCTTCATTCACCTCTGTTGTTGACTTATGTAAAAAGCAGTGGATGGATATTCTTCTAGACAGCATTTAAGCTAAGGGATTTAGAAGATAAGCAACAACCTCCAGATCCTATTATCATACCTTACATTTGGAAAAAAAAGACTGTTCTTGCATCTCTGTAGTTGCTGGTATCAATACTCAGGGGAATGGAAGAGGTGGCACTGTAGAATGAGGCTGTAATCAGATATGCAGATCTTTGAGATTTGCAGGAGGAAGCCTGGAGGACCAAGTGACCCTGTTCCAGGAATGCAGTGGACAGATCCATAGAACAAATGCTGAGATACAGCAAGTTGACCTGAGTAACAATGTGGTATTTTGAGATACCACAAGATATTTCAGGGACTAACATCTAGATCTTTTTAGCCTATGACAGGCCAGGCCTCCATCCCAGACAAATCTGCATAAATGGTGGAAGAAAGGCAGCATATATCTCTCTTTCCTTATAACAACAGAAAGAAGGTTGTGATTCATGATAATGGAAAACAACAGTTACTGCAGTGTGTCAGATTTGGGTGAGAGCATAGCCCATGACTTTTTTGTGCTCTGACTTTAGAATCATAGAAATTGTTGGAAGGGCTGTGTCCTGAAAACGTACAAGGACTGAGATCTCACCACCTCCCTGCACATGGCTCCAGGGCTGCACGGCCCTGCAGGTGAAGAAATTTTCCTAAATTCCAATCTGAACATCTCAAGCTATAACTTGTGGCTGTTACCCCTAGTTGTCACTATCAAGAAGAGCCTGGCTCTGTCATCTTCACAACTCTCTCTTCAATAGGAAGGCCCAATACTGTATTCCAGGTGTGTCCTCAGCAGCGTCCAGTCTCAAGTAAATTTCCTTGATGTGCTGGCCACACTTATCCTACTGTAGCCCATTATGTGATTTCTTTAATTCACAACGAGAATATGTTGCTGGCCCGTATGCTGTAGAATTTTCTTTTTCTCACTCAGTCACAAGAGAAATTGTATGTCTTTCGGGGAATTGCAGGAAGGGTGACTGCCAGTACTTGAGTGATGTAGCCTGTGTCCTCACCATGGACACGTCTGGTGGATCCCAGACGACAAATGCATTCTCAAATGAGTAAATTAATAGAGCCTTAAAGCACTTCCTGTCGCAGTCAGAGGTTTTTCTATAGGAGATGTGGGAAGATTTGGGGTAAAAGGTGTTGGCAGTTTATGATGAGTTGGAGAAAGAACTGTTGTGACTGTGCATCTGAGACTGGAAGGAGCAAACCATGGTCCCAGAGCAGACACCTGGGTGGAAAGGCATGTTTTGTTGTGACCATATCTCTTTTGCCTATGTTTTGCCTATGTTATTTATCCAAGAAGCTCTGCAGTCACAGTGGGCAGAGAGCTAGGTGGAAGTAATTAAAGGCATTGCCAAGAACGACTTAGGACCACAAACTGCTATACGAATAGTGTTTCATTGACAATCTTTTATTGCCTGTTGCCTTGAAAAACAAGTGCTAAGGTTTTGGAGGACTCTTATTCCTAGGACAGAAAACTAAAAAGCATATTTTCTTTTTGAACCTGCATGCAATCTGCCAAGGCAGAGCTGAAAAACACATTCCCAAATTTCAAAGAGAACCAGAGAAGTGATGACTCCAGTCCTTAGCTAGACAGTTTGGTTTCACTTTTGCTCTATTCATTCTCCTTCACAGAAAAATATTTCACAGTGGAGCTTGAAAACCAAGGTGTTGGAATAAATCAGCAGGGGCAGCCGGCTATGCTCTGGGAGGATGTTACCTCAGTTTGTGTTCCTAGCAGTTGGAGCAACTTCCAGAAACAACTGGAGATGTAAAGTAACTCTCTGTAAGAAGCGAGGGTGGCACTTGAAGTGAACTAGGGGGAAATAAAAAATGATGCCACTGAAAATGAACAGGACAATGTAGAGGAACTCAACCTGGGGTTGATCAATAATGGGAGCTAACACCAGGTAAATAGCCGCCATCAACACAATTATAGGGATGATGATTGGGACCTGTGAAAGAAAACATCAGTGTAAGGAATCATGTAATCTTGTGTCACTGAGGACCTGGAAATCCTGAAATTTGGGCAGAGGCTTCACAGCATAGTATTTCCTTTCTTTGTGAGAATAGGTTCATTTTTAGATGAAGCTTTGCTACAGCCTGAGGTACTATCCAGGAATCCTGATTTATGCAGGAATCCAGATACCCAGCCTGCTCCTGCTGTAAGGTTCATTACCCCTCCAAGAGCTATCCTAACCACTAGCCTTCCCTGCCCTCCCAGACCCGAAGATGAAAACTGCTGTTTTTAGTGCCAGGCCCTCTCTTGCTCGTCCTACTGCCTTGTGCCCAAAAGCTGAGCTGTGAACGAAACACAGCTTCATGCACAAACCACATAGCTGACTCCTACCACCCTTGAGCAAGAAGATGCCTTCATGTGCTCACAGATGGGTGGACAACCAACCTCAGAGATTCTTTCAACAAGTCTGGCCATAAAGCATTTAAATTTGAAGCCATTATCATTCAAACGCAGTGAACGTACAAGAGGAAACAATCTTACAAGGTGAAAAATAAATGTTTCAGCTAGAATTTTTCATTGTTTACTTTTCTGCCTTCTGCCCAACACAAGGGCACTGAAATGCACCAAGATAAATGTTGTTCACGCCTAGCAGAAAGAGCATGGAGAAGACCAGCCACTGGCTTCATGTTCTTTGGTGGCATGCTCCACTCTGCTCCCTCCCTGCTGGGCTCTAACACTTCTGGTAAAATGGTAATAAAAATGATTGTTTTCGAAACAAGGGAAATCTTTCCCCTTAGACATAACCCTGCAACACACAGACAAACTCTGCAGGACAGCAGCCTTAAGTTGTCAGTTGATCTGGGACTGTCAGATATGAGCTTGAGAAAACAGTCAGTCCTTCAAGACAAATCACAGAATCACAGAATCGTTTAGGTTGGAAGGGACCTCTGGAGATCATCTAGTCCAACCTCCCTGCTCAAGCAGGGTCACCTAGAGCATATTGCCCAGGATCACATCCAGACGGCTTTTGAATATCTCCAGCGAAGGAGACTCCACTACCTCTCTGGGCAACCTGCTCCAGTGCTCTGTCACCCTCACAGTCAAGAAGGTTTTCCTCTGGTTCAGATGGAACTTCCTGTGGTTCAGTTTCTGCCCGTTGCCTCTTGTCCTGTTGCTGGGCACCACGGAGAAGAGATTGGCCTCATCCTCTTGACACTCCCCCTTCAGATACTTGTAGACATTGATGAGATTGCCTCTCAATCTTCTCTTCTCCAGGCTGAACAGGCCCAGCTCTTGCAGTCTTTCTTCATAGGAGAGATGCTCCAGCCCTCTAATCATCTCGGTAGCCCTCCGCTGGACTCTCTCCAGGAGTGCCATGTCTCTCTTGTACTGGGGAGCCCAGAACTGGACACAGTACTCCAGGTGAGGCCTCACCAGAGCTGAGGAGAGGGAGAGGATCACCTCCCTCCACCTCCTGGCAACACTCTGCCTCATGCACCCCAGGATACCATTGGCCTTCTTGGCCACAAGGGCACACTGCTGGCTCGTGCTTAACTTGTTGTCTACCAGCACTCCCAGGTCCTTCTCGGCAGAGCTACTTTCCAACAGGTCAACCCCCAGCCTGTACTGCTGCATGGGATTATTCCTGCCTAGGTGCAGGACCTTGCACTTGCCTTTGTTGAACTTCAGCAGGTTCCTCTCTGCCCAGCTCTCCAGCCTGTCCACGTCCCTCGGAATGGCAGCACAGCCTTCTGGTGTGTCAGCCTCTCCCCCCAGTTTAGTCTCATCAGCAAACTTGCTGAGGGTGCACTCTGCCCCTTCCTCCAGGTCAGTGATGAATACGTTAAACAAGACTGGACCCAGGACTGACCCCTGGGGGACACCGCCTCCAGGCCTACAGGCCTCCAACTTGACTCTGCGCCATTCACCACAACCCTCTGAGCTCGGCCATCCAGCCAGTTCTCAAGCCACCTCACCGTCCACTCATCTAGCCCACACTTCCTGAGCTTACCTAGGAGGATGTGATGGGAGACAGTGTCCAAAGCCTTGCTGAAGTCCAGGTAGATGACATCCACTGCTCTGCCCTCATCTACCCAGCCACTCATTCCATCAGAGAAGGCTATCAGATTGGTCAAGCATGATTTCTCCTTTGGTGAATCCATGCTGACTACTCCTGATCACCTTCCTGTCCTCCACGTGCTTAGTGAGGACCTCCAGGAGGAGGTGTTCCATCCCCTTTCCCGGGATGGAGGTGAGGCTGACAGGCCTGGAGTTCCCTGGCTCCTCCTTCTTGCCCTTTTGGAAGACTGGCGTGACACTGGCTTTCTTCCAGTCCTCGGGCACCTCTCCTGATCTCCAGGACCTTTCCAAGATGATGGAGAGGGGCCTAGCGATAACATCCGCCAGCTCCCTCGGCACTCGTGGGTGCATCCCGTCAGGGCCCGTGGGTTTGTGGATGTCCAGTTTGGACAAAAGATCTCTAACCTGATCCTCCTCCACCAAGGGAGAGCCTTCCTTTCTCCAGCCTTCCTCTCTTGTCCCCAGGGTCTGGAATTCCTGAGGACTGGCCAGTCCTTAGCAGTGAAGACTGAAGCAAAGGCTGTAAAAGGTTGATATCCTATGGGGACTGGTCTGGAGGACTGTGGGAGTTTTACACAGTGTATGAAACATTGCTGCAGAAACGGAACAACTTCTGCTTGAATCCCATTTGGCCAACAAGTTGGCTAAATATCCTCATCCAGCATCCTAATCTCAGGACAGAGCCACAGAAGCAACTGGCTGGAAGTCCTAATAGGGCACTGCCCTTCTGCTTCATGGCTAGGCCCTACAGCACAGTCACTATTGCTTTGCACAGCCTGGCAATGTCAGTATGTTATCTGTCTCCTAGAGGAACCCCATGAAAACCAGGACATTCGTTCATCCTGTCTTGAGGAAAAGGCACTGCCCAGCATTCACGGTCCCACAAGCCCCCCTGTTCCTTTTCTTTCAAAAGTATTTCCCTCACTCACTGAGGGAGCCCTGCAGCTCAGCTCTCTCATGGTACCAGGGGGAAAGGACAGATGACTCCAAATTCCCTTATACTAGCCTGGTTTGGGGGGGAACATATCTGTCTCCTAGCCATGCCAAAGGACTGGGGGTATTCTTGTAGTTTTTTGTCTTCTGCAAAGCTCTTACATCTGGGATAAGCTCAGGAATCTGACTGAGCTCAGAGAGCATAAACAGGCAATTGCTTTGTTTATCTGAATCATCTTAATTTTCCTCTCAAATTTCTAAGAAAAAGAGGATATGGTAGATATATTTTCCACAGTGAGGGGGCAGTGCATTATTAGCTTGTCAAGCTGGAGAATTCAGCCCTGACTTTTGCCTGCATTTCCGCATTGTCTTGCTATTCGCTGACTTTGCTGGGGCAAAATGTGAATTTAGAAAAGGAAGGACAACCACATTAAATCTCTAAGCACCAGCCGCAGAGCTCTCTCCTCATAATGCTCTCTTAGTCATTTGGGTAGTAAAGGAAAAGGATCAAGGGGTTTAATTTTGTTAATACTTCACCTTGTAAGATCTTGGCAGTTCTGATTTCTTGATTTTTAAATACAGAAGACCCAAAATAGTCATGCCATAGAAAAACCATGCTATAAAACTGCAAAAAAAAAAAAAAAAACACATCATTAAGCTTGGGATGAGATCATGCAGCAATGTCAGTCCTGCCTTCAGTATCCCAGTTGTACATATCTCTGATTAAAAAGAAGAATATTGATATAACTTTAGTAATTCTTACATTCATTTCCTTTCAAGCCCAAATGATCAGAACTTTAAAATGATCTGAATATTACAGATTAATTTGAATATAAGGACGAGTCAAAACCAGTCAAGTATGTAGTTACAGAAGCAATCATGCACTGCAAGCATGCTAGTTCTTAAACTTCTTCTTCTTTCTTCCCCCCAACCACAATATTAGTTGGCAAGTAATAGCCCAGGCTCAACAAATATTAAAAGAAAATACTTCTAAAACAATGTCAAAAACCAGGATCACAGAGGCTGTAAACAGAGATGCTATCCATACCTGAAAAAGTTCACGATGGTGGTGAAGTTTCCCAATAGTATCATTATTAAAGACACAGTGGATGTAAACATCAGAGCAGGGGAGGGTGTGAGGCATCACACATGAGCCATAGACAGAATGTCTGGCTGAAAGCCAAAGCAAAACAATATACTATCGTATCACGTACTCAGAGATATTTATTCATCCCGCTCAGCTGCCAGTGGGAGTTCTGACTGCAGCCAGATCCACTCTTAATCATCAAATAAGCACCATAATATGAAAGCAGTTCATTTCCAAGAAATGTAAACATGGAACCCCCCTCAAGGATATTTTTATTGTGTCTCACTGATTTCATATTAAATTTGCTTAGCTTAGGCAGACAAGATGAGATTTTTCAAACTACCAGTGTGACAGATTAAGGCTGAGAGTCAAATCAGAGCTTTTCTGATCATCATCAGTAAGCAAATTTGGCCTTGTGCATGATGCCACTCCTCTGCCCTCTGTCACGTCTCTCTGGGACTTGACTGCTCTTGGGCTTACTGGGAAGTGAGAAACGGACTACTCCTTAAACATTTATGCAACCAACCACAAAGCAAACTCTGATTTGTTCCAGAAAATTGAGAGAATTATTAACTTGTACATTGCTTGGATTAGTGGGCTATTTTAATGAGAAAGGGTTGGGGTTTTTTTCATTTCCAATCAAAATATTATGCAGACACTTATGCTACAACACTAATGTCTGAGAAATGCAGTAATAATTCAGCTCTTACAAAGTCTGGTACAGTTAAATCCTGATTGTCTGTCAACCGCTCAGCACAGAGCTTTCTGGGATATGGCAGACACTGTCTGTCACCAGTAAGAGGAAACCATGAAGTCAGTAACCATCAGCCCACTCATCTATACCATCCTGGGCCTTTATATACATAAAAGTGTAAAAAGTGGTGTAAAAAGTGTGGAGCTGATGTGGAGTGGTATCCTTTGTGCCTGAGAAGAGAAATGCCTGAAGGTGCAGGGAGGAAAGTCCAAACAAGTGAAAAGGTCCAGGAGGAACACAGCATGCCTTCTTAAAACAGAGAAAATCAAATGCAGCTCAGTCCAAGTACTGAGAGGGAGAAGTGGAGCCAACATGCAGATATCTTCACTTGCAGAGATGACATGGTGAACAAAGCCATAGCCAAGACTGCTAGGATTTCTCCTGCCATTCCCAGAGCACAGCCAGGTTTCTATTGCCTGTTAGGTGTATAAGCTAGGTCACCCCAGAGCCTGTGCCAGATGCTCCAATATGGCAGAATTTTGGTTGTTTGGCTTCAAAGCTGCTCATAAAATTCAGGGAAGATGTAAATCATGTGTCTGTCCATAGAAGCTTTCTGAAATTATGTGGCTGCAGAAGGAAGTCAAGAGTGAATGTATATATCACATTAGAAAAAACAAGGGAAGAAGGTCTTTGAGCAAGAAATAAACCACTGAACAGCTATTGCTCTACCGGATGAAGCATGTTTCCCTTTCTGCTTTAGCGTCACATGAAAGTAAAGTTACTCAAAGCAAACGCTTTTTCACCCTTACCATATGTCCTTCCCTTGCAGCAATGTAGCACAAGCGGCCTCCGCTAAAGAATGTGCCGTTCGATGAACCGAATGTAGATAGTGCCACTGACAGGGAGATCAGCCATGCCCAGCTGCCCAGGACTTTGTCCCTGAGGTGGAAAAGAATTCACATCATATCATCCTGCTCATAAATGTATCAAACACTGATGTTAGAAACAGTTAGGCTTCTTCTCTTTACTAGTCTCACTGAAAGGCTTTTCCAAAGTCTTTCTCTCTAATAGTTTAAAGCCTTCTCCCAGTTTCCAAAATATTTGTTGTTAGTAACTTTGTCCTTTTCAGAAGAGACAGCTCTTCTTCCTGCCTGGTATGTGTGTACATCTGTCTACTTTCCAGTGGTGTACAAAGCTGTCACAAGAGGCAAAAAACACTTTTTTGTATACATATGCTGCAGTGTGAATCCTGGCGGTATTGCTATTACAGCAAACAATATTAGAAGGGAAAATGCAGAACGACTGTTGCCACCAAACCTGAAGGAGTATCTTTCCTTATAACCTCTTCCCCAATATCTATGAGAATTTAACCCTTCAGATCTGCGTGTACATTCTTCTGCTCCTCTGTGAAACATGCTTAAGCCAAAATAAGAGTTTGAATTTCAGAAGTTTGACTCTGAACCACGTGCAGACATTTGCAGCTTGGTTTCTTCATAACAAAAGAAATAGTGGAGGTAGATATTTAGAGGATAGGATAATCTTCGATCTAAAAGTGCAATTTGTCTTTCGGAAGGAAGCAGCACAAAGATAAGAATATTAATTGAGTAACAAAATGCAGGTATTTTGGTGAAATTATCACACACACACACACATACACAGTTCATGTAATTGCCTAAAAAATCCAAATTCAAGTAATTCAAATTCAGTGAATCCGAATTACCTGTTTTTTAGAATACCTTATTTTCCCATCTGAATTTTGTGACTCTAAGCCATATATACTCTTTTCAGTACCACCTATCCCAAATGTTCAAAAATCAAGAATTAGGCCTTACAAAATCATGGTAGCAGCTTATGTACCACAATAATTTCAAAAATATAGTGTATTAGATCAATATCTGACTTCTGGGCCTTTAGGGTTCAAGTTATTAAGCTACTTGCCATAACCGGAACTAAAAATTTCCCTCTTTCAGAACAATGGAATCTGGACATTTCATATGATCAGATGACTCTAAACCTCAAGATCTCAAAAGAGAAAAACATACATCACAAAATTTTAAATAAAATCTTTAGCAATTGTCACAGTATATTTTGCGCTTATGAGATTGGCACTTTGGTGTTCAGGTGCTAAAAATGAACTACAGGTGCTACTGTGAGTAGCTTGCTTCAAGCATACTGAGATCTGAAGTTGCTGTTAAAGCACTGGAACCAAAGGAATGCTGAGAGGAGTTTTGCTAGCTCCTTTTTTGGCTGGACCTCTTACCACCAATGTCTCTCTAACAGTGTTTGTCTTATAGAGGGAAGAAATGAATGGAAATGCCACTTTCTTCCTCTGGCTTCTTTATGCTCCTTCTGTCCTTCCTTAATGGCCTAATTATGCTACTGCGTCTCTTGCTCATGCACCACAAACACTGCACCCTTCTCAGCCTGTGGCTGTCTAGCTGTCCTCCAGGCTTTTTGAGTGCCCTGCTTTCTGATTGTTAGTTCAGTGTTTCTTCCTGAATTGCACTCTTAGGGGTGAAAAGGTTAATCAGGCAGGAAAAAGAGATGTGTTAAAAAGGAGGAAGCTTAAAAATAACTTGTTCATCAGGAATGACGGAGAGGAAGTGCAGAAAAACCTCATGACACTGCAGCTTAGTGAGGCTTTGTAACTTGTTCAAACAAAGCACCTTTAAAAACACCTGCTTATAATGACATGAAAAGATGTTAGAGGACACATCTAGCAACAGTTCAGTTAAATTTTCAAATTGGAGATCTTGTGAAATGCACATAGAGGCACTGATGACTTTTTAGGAAGAGGAAGAGC
The DNA here is from genome assembly GCF_040807025.1 of Struthio camelus. Classification (NCBI taxonomy): domain Eukaryota; kingdom Metazoa; phylum Chordata; class Aves; order Struthioniformes; family Struthionidae; genus Struthio; species Struthio camelus. Next base: position 18,337,016 of record NC_090944.1, read on the forward strand.
AGCATCATAATCACTGGATATAATGTGTCATTGTTTCTGCCAGGCAACTCATTTAGGGCTATTGTGAATTCTGTATCTTTGGAAACATTTAGACAGAGGTGGGATGTTCTGGTGGAAGATCAGCTGGTTAGAAGTCACTAGTGGAATTCTGTTGCCTGCATCTCTCGTGAAGGTCTCTTCCTTCTCATCTTGAAATTCTTGCCCTGCACAGAGCCTGTTTGACACCACTCTACCCTTCAGATGGTGGTAGATACAAATAGTTTTTAAGCAACTCTGGAAAAGCACAAGGCAACTTAAATTTACAATTACCAAAGGCAACCTTAATCATGCAGAACACTTCTCCTTCGCAAAGGATGTTGTAAAGGAGATCATTGTCATTTTCCTTTTCATCAGTGGGGAAATAGAACCAACATACTCTCGTCTCGTCCAGTTTCTAGGTACCGAGTGAACAGGATTCACCCAGCTGGCTCTTGTTTCACTCTCATAACACTGCCTCTGCATTAATGGGGCAGCACGTTGTCTTCTCACATTTTCTGAAAGTGCCTCAACTGTAGGACATTTCCCAGTCCCCAGGTCTTGATATTCACCCTAGCTGCATTGCTAATGTTTATGGGGAGATGCTGTAATATGCACTTCATGCCCTCTTTACAGCCAGTCTCCAGGGGGGAAAATGTGGGCTGGAAGGGAGACACAGGTTCCCAGTGTGTTGAAGGAGCAGGTCGTGAGGGGCATACTACAGAGCACCTCAGCTTGGCAGCCAAGGCGTACCTAAGTGACCACGGGCGAGACGGGGCAGGTCAGCCTGGCCTTTGGTGAGGGAAAGGCTGCACACTGCCCTGAAGGTCACAAAGAGCTGACTGGCAGCATGCTTACGTGTAACATGTAAATGCCCAAAACGTCTTCCTGGCCGGACCAGTGCAGCGCTATCATTACCATTGGGAACAGCACTGAAATCTCCTGAATCCCAAGGGGGAACCCATTTGTTATTGGATCATCTTAGCTGTTACCACAAACAGAGCTCACCCCCAAGTGACAGCCACTGCTCCTGAAGACAGCAGTTCAGATGAAGTCATGGCTGCAAAGTAGCTCACATTCACCAGTAAATACAGGCATGTCACCAAAGGAATAGCAATCATCATGGCTCTTGGAAGGGTCACCTGGAAAAGAGATGACAAGAGTGTTAGTTGCAGCATATTCAGGCCTGCACTGGGATTTTTTTGATTTTGTCTTTGCGGATGCCCCTATTAAAACTCAATCACTCACCAAGCTTTCCCACAGAATACATTTGCAATAGACTTAGATCCATGTCCTCAAGGCAGTTTTTACACCAACCTTCAAAAAATGACAGGTAAACAGTGATTTGTAAAAAGCTAGTCTTCTGAAAAAAGAACAAATCCTATTCAAAAAAAAGTTTCGCTTATCGCTGCCCATGATGTCTGTTCCATACTTCTTAATTATTTTAATATTGATTTGTTTGTTGCTAGCTCATCATGTCTCTTCGAGTGCTGCATTTTCCCATGAAAATCTCACTGACGTGGATGAAGTACCAGTGTATATTGCAGCACACTTAACAGCTTGAAAGGTTAAAAACTGGGCAGCATAAGGGAAATTTGCTCTAGGAAGGAATTAATTTTTATCTTCCTAGTGACAGAGCCACAGAATCACAGAATGGACAGCATATTATCTTGGGATTCCACAGACTTTTAAGGCTCAGGAAAATCCACAGACTGGCCTTATGCAGCTGAGAGAACTGGCTAAGAGTAGCCAGTAGGGTGATCACAATGCAACTATGTACACCTGAAATCCTGAGATACCAATTTTTGCATTCCTCATTCCCACTGTAGGACAGGATAGGGCAATTTCTCATGCTGTTGTCCTCCACCCTGCAAGGGTCTGAATATCAGTGCTCACAGTCCTTAGGGAGAGTGTGCAACACGAACCTAGGATATTTGTTGCCATTTATGTTAATATTTAACTGTACACTTTCATTTAAGTTTGTAAAATCTTGTGTGCTGCACTGGGAGAAAGCACAGTCTATTCCCTCTGCACTCACACAGCTCTTTTTAACGGTGTTGTTCAGTGCTGTATTGCCTGATCTGTGAGAAGAGGAAACGTAGCATGGAGAGGGCCAACGTGAGATGCAAGTGAGCCGCTTTAGTGCCTATAACATAGACATCACGGTGCCTAAGACGTAGATTTTGAAGACAAGGATCTTTCAGAGTTAGACTCCCTCTCCAAGGCAGCTTACTGTGAGGCTCCTCCATGCAGTGAGGACAGAGAGATGTTTTTGAAGCATACATTATGGATTAAGAGTCTCAGGGAATCCGTGCTGTTATAAACCTTTATGGATTACAGCAGAAGTGAGGTGGTAGCGCTTTTCTGCACAAATCTGCATGCCCTGTGAATATTAAGACGAGACTTCATCCGCAAAGCATCCAAGAACCTAACAGCTTTTTCCAGTCACTGAGATGCTTTAATGCTTTCTTGTACGTAGGCTGCTGTTTTACTTAAAGACCAATTTTTGATGTCTCCATAGACCCTTTGGATACATCCAAATGTGTCCTGCCCCAGAACACAAAGCAAAACAGGAGGAAAGCTCAGTGTTCTTTCGTGCTCTAATCCCTTGATTACTCCTCAACATAATAATAGATAGAAACAAACATATTAGGAGAAATATTAAGTAAGTAAAATCCAGCTCGCTCACTCACCTCAGGCTTCTTCAGTTCTTCAGTTACATAGTTCAAGTTGTTCCACCCATCATAGGACCACAGTCCCTGATAAAATGCCACTCCAACCGGCCCAATACCTGCAGTCGTGTTTTGAAAAGCATTCTGAAAACTCTGAGTTTGTCCTTTGGCAAGCAGCACCAGTCCTCCCACCACAATCACAAGCAAAGCCAAGAGTTTGGCAGCTGTAAAAATGTTCATAATAGATGTCGCCAACCTCACGTTGAGACAGTTGATGATAGTTAAAAGCAGGATGCAGGCAGCAGCTGTGAATCTGATGACAATCTGAGGAGATGAACATCCAGGGTAGAACGGTGCAACAGCATATTCAGAAAAACTCAGACAGATAGCTGCCAAACTAGCTGGTCTCACCAGGATAACAGAACTGTAGGCAAAAAGGAAAGCAGGAAAAGAACCAAAAATCCTCAAGATGTAAATATATTCTCCGCCAGACTCTTTAATTATTGTCCCAAGCTCAGCATAAGACAAGGCTCCAAACATGGCCAGGAGACCACATGAAGCCCAGATAAGGAGACTGCTGGCCGGACTCCCCATATGATGTAGCACCCACTCAGGGGACATAAAGATCCCCGAGCCTATCATGGTGCCTGCAATTAATGACACTCCACTAATCAGGCCGACTTCTTGCTTCAGCCTTAAATTCTCCCTCCTTTCACTCAGATCTGTGGGGGAATCTGTTGTCTTCCTTTTCCTCATCATGGAACTATTAGGAGGTGCTACTCCAGAGAAAATATGGAATACGACTGCGTCTTTTGAAGAAGGGCTATCTCAGGCTTTTAAGGTTAGGTTAATCATTACTACAGTCAATTAGCTGAATGCTGTCAAGAAATACAAACTTAACTTTTCTCATTTTCCATTCTTTTTATTACCCATTTATCCTGCTCATTTATGATGGTTCAGATCCTGCCAAGTCTGATTATCCTGGACTGTCACTGCAAATAATGGTAATCAATAGCACCACTTGAGAATCACTCAGCCCCTTACAGGAGTGTGACCCAGATCACCTCTCCTTTAAATTAGGCTTCACATGGCATCCGAAAAAAATTTCAGATAAGCAACATCCCCAAGCAAATCTGTACTTTATTCTTTGATTAAAAGTTAATGCTCAAGCAAGTGCTGTAGTGCTGACTCACATTTCCATTCCCCACTATAAAGCTGTCAGATAACCCAATTTGCCATTGCTTTGTTCAACAAGGAACATTTTCAATGTCTTAATCAAGGACACAAAAATATTCTACTACAAACAGTCCAGAGACACACTGTAAAATGGGAGGGAGCAATTCTCGTTCCTTCAAAATTTACAAAGCACAGGAGGAAAAGAGTGAAGAGGAGCTATAATTAGATTTTGTTACGGGCCCTTTTGTCAGCATGTATGAGGAATTAGCATGCTCACCAGACCATATCCTTCAGAGGACTTAGGCACTGCACATAATACACTGATTTCAGTGCACACCCCAGAGAAATGTAGAGGCACAAGCTGTTGGAAATGCCACTGATCCCTATTTATCTAACACATGCAACATTTCACACTTTGGGGGGGTTCCTGCTAGAAATCAGGAGTTTGTTACAGTGTGTGGGGGTGTATTTTGTGATCTGTGATATGTACAAAGTATTGAGCAGAAGGGAATGTCCATATGGGCTCCTTTGAACTTAAAGTAAACTTCATTGCCTGCAACTGTAAAGAAGGAAATTCACTTTCCCTGGTGGTCTCTTCCAGACTTCTGTTGTGATAAGTACCAGAAAACAGGAGTGAGACCTTCCTCAGCCTTTCATAGAAAGAGCAGATTTTGAATCTTTAAAACTACGTGTGGTCCTCAGGCATACGAAATCAAAAAGAAAATCTGTAAAATAAGCAAGCAGATAAGTATTTTTAGTGCTTGTCTAAAAATGCCCTTGCTTTTAAATCATTTGGAAGATTTAACTTCTTATCGTTCCTTACTTATTTTAAATCATCTGGTTAGTTTTGGAGTAACCCATGGATAACTCCGGGATTCTTAACAAAACTCATGGACCCATAAGAAAAAGAAGGTACACAAGTCACACAATTTCTCATTTTAAAGCAAAAATAATAAAATAAATTTTAGACTGCAAAGACAGGTTTAATTTCTGCAAAGAAGCAAGAAAGAACACAAATTCCATTAATGAGTAGGTTTTCTTAAACGTATAAATCTTGTTATCAGATAGATAGGAAACGACGAGAAAAGTTTTTTTTTAAAGGGATACTATTACCTTTTAAGGGAAAAAAAGCTTTTCTTAATGCCAGCTCACGAGTATTCACCCAGGAGGAAACGGATCCTAGCTGAGTTCTCATAATTTCAAGCCACTTAAAAATTCACAGTGGATCAAACTATAACTTTAACAAGAATGAAAGGTTACTTCATCTGTAGCAAGTAGTCTTTCAGTCTTCCAAGCAAAGCTGTGAGCGCTGAGAATAAACATATGCACCTTTTACTGCAAGCATGAAAGTTAATGTATTTCAAGTTAATGGTTTCCGAAGAGTTAGAAAAGTTAGAGGGAGGCATCTCAGTAATGTGAAGTATTTTGTTCTGCTGTTACTAAGTGATGGTACTCTTCTATTTGGTTTAGCTATTTGTTGCATATTCTTTTAAAAACTGCTAATCGTACAGTGACAGGCAGTACCGGCATCCTTCGGAGGTCTAAAGGTCTGATTGCTTTCTGTGCTATAGACACTCTACTTCTGTGTGCATCCATCCATATATTATTTATATCAATCCTACCTGTAAGCGTATTCATAAAATATGGCTAAATCCATGCTACGGGAAAACTTATTGAGACTCCAGGTGTTTGAGTGTTCTTCTGATAGGGTTACAGATATATTTTGATAACTTTCCTCCTGTTTTAATGATGGAGCTTTTTTTCTAAGGTGTAAACTCTTTTCCTTCTTCATGTTGAACAAATGAGAGACTGAAATAACAAGTTCTCATATACTGTCTTTTTGAACCTTTCAAGTTCTTGCTCTTAGAAGAAAAAAGAACTTTAAAGCTAATATTGTAGGAAGAATCAAAACTACTTCAATATGAATGTAACGATGATAACAACTTGAGGCTATTCTTGCTGAAACTAAGACGGTCTGATTTCTTTAAGTTTTTTCTTCTGTTGACTTTGTTCACTTTTTTGACTGCTGTCAGTGGTAAGGAGTAGCCACAAGACGTTTTTGTCTAATGAATTGTCACAATTATCAATGCGTTTGTCAAAATTGGCTACATAAAACTGCATCTCATTGTTCCACTTTACAAACGTGTATGAGCAGGAGCGGGAATAAACTATTGCTTTCTCCATCTGGGGAGCAGCGAGACCTTATTGTTCCAGAAGTCCTGTAATAAATCCACTACCTTAACAATTCTCACTTTTCATTTACCTTTGACACTGTAATGGGTGGTTGCCATCTACTGGTCTCTAAACAATAAGGCAGCTTTGTCCAGCAAAACTTGGCTCAGTCTACGTTTGATTTAGATATCTGGCATTACTGATTAAAAAGAAACGCTGCAGTGAATATTAGTTCTTAAACACTAAGTAACACAAAGCCATAGAGTATACTGGATTTATGAATGAAAATTCTCCTGAATACCTTTGAGACTCTTTATATCACAGTAATAGCTACAAGGACTAGAGAACAGCTAATTTAAGGTAAAGGCCAATGTCGGTAATAGGAACTAGACAAAACATGTGGGCAAATATTTTGAGTTATTTAATTTTAGGGCCCAGGAGTGGTATCTGGAACACTGTTATAGGTGTGGCTTCCCTGTAACATGCCTGGAAGAGAGTTGGAAATCTCAGAATGGGGATTAAAAATAACCCCTAATCTGAGGATAGTGTGGCCAAAGACACAGTCTGTAATTTTCTTCTGAGGTAAGCACCACTATTTACACTTACAAAAAATGCGCAGGGATCAAGATTTTCTAGAATAAAATAGAATAAAATAGAATAAAGAGGTTGTATGAGATGAGCTAGAGGTTCTAGAACTGATCCAGGACAAAAGATGTGGCTTTGATGGCCTCCTCTGCTTAAGAACGTGGAAATCCAGATACCTGGGGAGAATGTCCTCACCACCAAAATGCAGGTTTGGGGCTCTAACTGTGGCAGGTCTCGGTATCTGCGCTAGGGAGGAAATAAGGGCTAGAAAAGTGGAGTTCCTGAAAGAACTCAGAAACGCAGAGGCAAAACTTGTCCCAGGAAAACATGCCCATTTCTATGTGGAAACAGGAAAAATAAATAGGACCTGGGTCTCCGTTAGAGGGGTCTGCCTGGGAAAGAGCACCCAGGAGTATTTGACTCTGAGCTTCCTGCTGCCCAGTGCCTCCTGGCTCCTCTCTCGCCTGAGCCCTCAAACCGTAAAGCCTCAGGCCCCCAACATGGCTGGAGCTGATCTGGACTTGCCAGGTCTGTTTGTGGTGCTGCTGGTCCCTCTATGGCCAGGGCTGGTAATGCTTGATTCCTTGCCCAAGGGGCCAGGGTCTGCAGGCAGCCTGCAGCAGGGGCCTTAAAAGATGAGCTTAACGCTTCCTGGTGTTGCTCAGTCAGGGTCCAGTATTATTCTGGTTCTGCAGCTATTTAACTTTGAAACATTTGCTTTACTTTGATTAATATTCTGCATGAAAAAGTTATTTGGTATCCCACATTTTGCCAGTCGGATACTGAACATTTTGTTTAGTTATCTTACCATATTCAAGGGGAAGCTAATAGAGTCATATTGTGTACGTTCTGTGCTGCCTCATTGAGCTGGGCCCAGGGCAATTACAGTTCCACTCTCATATGTTGCATGTATATACTCTTAAAAAAAAAGAATTGTTATGGAGAATAGCAATGGAACAACACAAAGCAAGAACCACAGATGAAAAGAAAATGATTACAACTTTCGTGAGTATTGATCATCCGCTGCTGCTTGCAAAGGTAAGGAGATGTGACTTAAGGCTAGTTTTGCGAACACCAAACAAAACTAAATAGTTTTATTAGAAAGGTTTACCATAAAACTAGAAAGGACAATGCTGCTTCTATTCTGATTCCTAAACAAAGGAATAAAGTCTATCACGGTTTTTACCAGTGGATGCTACAAGCATCAGAAACAAAAACAAACAGGGAAGATCAGAGTGACTCATAGAGAGCGATGGGAAAGTCTCTCAAGGTAAATATTCCTTCCCCAGACAGGTGGAGTAGCAACTCCATCAAAAAAGCAAGCAACAAAAAAAGCAACAGATTTAGAATGATATTTATATCAGGGTTCGCCATTTTGGGACTGCAGATAATAACTGTGACTGTTTCAAGTGCTGTTGTTACATTTTCTTTCACTCACTGAGGAAATATTATATGAGTTTCTTCCTTCATTCCTGTTCAGAGCCATAGTGCTTGAATTTAAGCTAAATACACACACACACACACACACACACTCATAAGTATACACAGTGTTCCATATCTGTCCTGCTTTCCTTTTTTTCGCATAACAGTGCTTTAAATTAGCCTTAACAATCTTGTTGCATGTGTTTGTACTCTCAATAACTCATTTTAAATTTTGGAATTCATTTTTCATTTATTTATTAGGTTTATTTCAAAATCGGATTATCTTTTCCTATCTGAAGTCTGTTTTGCAGAATCATTATCAAATTAATGCTGCCATTTTAAATATACCTAACCATTTTCATTAAAACCTTTATGCTAAGCAAGATCAATACAGAATAATTAGATGGCTAAAGTTTCAACTCTGAAATTCAGCTTAATCCATGAAATATATTCCTACATTTATGAACAGATATACAATAATACTTTCACTAATATTAAGTAGTTTTATTATTTTCAAAACAACCTTTTGCTTTAAAAGATTGACTCCTTAGAGCTTAATCTATAACTTTGCATTCAATGTGTTAAGTATCATTCTATAATAATATAGCGTACATACGATTCACAACAAAACCATCATACTATTACTGGCCCAAAACAGCCCAGTTTTTCTTACGGGAAAAGGGAATGTAGTAAGTGAAGTTACTTAACTCAAAGATTTCACCAAAATTGGTTTATAATTTTTAATGAAATTCTGTTATAGGTGATACTAAGTTTACACTGGCTGTTAGAGCACTGGCCAGAGACCTGGTTGAAGTGTAGTTTGTTAGCCGAATTACAACCCCCTGTTTTACACCCTTATGAAGAACCATTTTTGCACTCAGTGCAACCCCCGCACCTTGTGCCTGCTCCTTCCTACCCTGTGCAGCTGCCCATTGCAGTCAAGGAAGCGTGAGGAGCACTGCAAGGCTAGGGGAAGGCAGCTCCCTGCCACAGCCTTCATCGCCACAGCATCTTCCTCCCAACGGCCCGAGGAACAGCTTGCCCACTTGCTCCTTTTCTTCTTGCTCGCTGAGGCAAAAGGATGGGAGCACTCAGCTTTGGAAGCACAGCAGAGTGGACGACCCGTGTGAGGAACTAGGAAAGGCACTCAAGAGAACCACAGCCAGGAAGATAAATAGGCTAATATTGCATGAAGCAACTCATGAAAGTTTTGTGGATTTCCTCTGCCCATTTATCTTCCTCTTGGTTGCAGGACTAAGTGCAGGGTGGGACTGGGTGGGTTTAATCCTGCATCACACTTACACTTTCAAGGCCTGTGAGGTCGATCACTCTTTCACAGCTCTTCTCCCCCCTCCAGAGTGGGATGTACTTCAGCAGGCAGTAAGGGCCAGCGTGAGGTCCAACTCTGTCCCCCCATGCATGGACAGTTGGGGTGTGGGTGTGGGCGTGGGCTATAACATGGGCTCTGGGCCTTACTTAGAGTACCGTGAAGTTGATCTCCTAGGATAAGCTTGATCAGGGACAAGGGACTCATCTTGTCTCAATGCCACTTACTACCCAGCTTCACAAATAGCCAAGAAAAGGATTTAATTTTAACAACCTATTTAATTATAACACCCTTTTTAATTATAAACCCCTTTTGTCTTTGTCAAATTTTGAGGGAAAAAAAAGTTCGCCTAGAAAAGTTGTATAGGTCAAAATACTCTTTCATATCTCTGGATGGTGTTCTACAAAGGGTTATAATAAATATGTATTTTGTGGTTAGCATTTCATCTTGTATAATTTTACTGAGAGAAAATCTAATGATCTTGGGAAGATACTGACCCGTTGAGATTCTAATTACTCCCATCTGCATGTTTCGGTTAAAGTTATAAATAGATATGAATAAAAGGAAAGATGAAATGGATTACACTTCTCTTCTTGGGCCTTCTAGGGGAAGTATGTGTGGGAGAGAGAAGAAAGAATCCTACTAGATTTTAATTTCATTTGGCAATTTTTGTATGAGATTGCATGAAGAAAAGACTGTGCTTATAGGCTTGGGGGATTCTTTCTGGTCGTAGCTTCCTAATCGCCCTTGTTAATGATGGGGTCAGCTGATAAATTCATGACATAATGAGGATGCCCACAAATCACTCTGAAGTCATATGTTCTCTTGATTGCAAGCTGGATGAGTCTACAGATGTTGTCTTCTAATTTTTAGCCCTTGGCCAAAATGGATGGAGAGGCACTCTTACTTATACAAATAAACTTCCTTTTTTGTAGTCTGCTGACAGGATGTGCTATGAGGAAAGAAGAAAAAGTTTTCCAGCTGAACTGGATTTCCTCCTGGAGCCAGCTCAAGCCAGTAGGCAAAGCAAGCCCTAGGCTATGGGGTGTGGTCCAGTGCCCACTTTGCTGGTGCCAGGGGAATGGGAACTGATTATTCCTATTTGAACAGCTAATCTCTGCTTCCCATTTGCAAAGCTCTCTGCTCCCGTTGCTACAGGAATGCTAAAGGTATAGCTGAGTAGGTAGTGAGTTCCTCCCTCAAAAGCTACTGAAGAAAAAGAAAGTGCTGCTCTTCCTTCTAGCTCTGCTTTTTTCCTTTCTGCTACATACGCTGGCTGTCCTGTGGGCCCCCACCCCTGTGCTGGAGGTGGGTGCGGGTGCAGGAACAGCTGTTAGGCCTAGATAGGAGAGTAGCTGAAGGCAGGGGTCCTGTACTGCTAGGGAAGGAGAGTTAATTTAAAAAACAAAAAAACTTGAATTTTGCAATTTTGAAACGTGCAAGATTTGTTTTGTTTTGTGTTTCACTAGCCACCTAGGAAGAGGGATGCATTGGAAACAGAAGAGGTACTCTAGAAGTCTGCAAAACCTGTGCATGTAATTAAAGGCAAGCCCACGTATGTATGAACACATTGTCACTATTTCTGTAATGCTTTGTGCAATATATGCATGACGTTGACACCTACTTTTCAGTATTAAAGTGTTCAACCATTTTGTTTACACTCAGTAAGCGAGCAAGGATTTTCCTGGCAGAATATGTCTCTGGCTTTGTTGTATATTCACTGTGGTATGCCTCTTTGCTCTGAAGGCATTTGGTGCAGAATGTGGTCTGGGCTCTTTATGTGCAAACTGGGGCCAGTGGGTATGCCTTCATAGTATAATGGCAAGCCAGAAGGAATGCCTGAACTAGCTCTGAGACTGTGTTAATATGGCTGTGCTGCATTCTGCTATACAAATGGCATGTTCAGTCATGTAGGCATACCATGTTGCCTGTGGTCATCCACCTTGACACTGTGCTATATGGGAGTTCATATCTTAGCTGCAAGAACAGGAAACTCCGGGGATGTTCAGGTATGGTAAAGATAAAAGGAAAAAAATATATAGTCTAGTGATTACACCATAAAAACAAAGGTGACCACAGATGTCCTGTGTTACCTTACACAAAGTCTACTTGGTGCTGAGCCGCTTCTTGTAGATGCGTATCAGAAGTACCTGTTGCAGTTAGGAGGATCAATACTGCACCTGGCAATACTTGCAAGGGGGGTGTTAGTGAACCTAAAGAGGAGGGAAATGACGGAACCACAAAGCAATGTTGCAGGTCTTTGTGTTAGTCTACACTCTGTACTACGACTTGTTCCTAATTTGTGAAGATTTATGCAAAACCTCCCGTTCATGCGAGTTAAGTTAGTGGGATTGTTCAGGCAACAAAATTAAGCCTTATGCATGTGCTTTTAGTGTCATTAGAATGGTTTTCCTTAGGAGAGGAAAAAAAAAAAATCCTCATTCTTTCCCATTCTCCCTTGTTCTGATATGGCTGAACTACCATCTTCCTCTTCTAAATGTGCAGAACAAAATACTGTATCTTATTCAGAACTCTTGTTATCATGCTATTACTTCCTTTGCCTGGGACATTTCTTTGAACTTTTTCCCCTCCTATTAAGAATGAGAGTGTTTACTCATTACTGTTTTAGATATGAAATGAGTGAGAATCAATTTGAAGCTAATCTTTGAGATTTCATCCTTTCTCTGTCCTGAGTATAGTATGCAATCCTCAGTTCTAAATGCGACAGCCTGTGCTCAGCGTGAAGAGTTCCTGGAACTTAATTCTCTAATGGAAAGAAAAATATAGTCTTTTTGACACATGTAGGCTTTTTTTTTTCTAAAGATAAGCATCGATAGCCACTCAGCTGTGAAGGAAGTGAACATGAATCTAAAAAACAGCCGGCGTTATCCCATGATAGAGCTGCCACTCCACTGCTGTTCACATTCATGTACGTAAAGTCATGTCATTAGGTACTCTTGTTCTGTTAAAATGAGTATCTCTTGCTGTTGTGACTCCGAGGTATGTTTATGAAGCTTGTTTATACTTCAGCCAATTACGGGGAGGTGACTGACTTAGCGACAAAAGCCGACTTACTGGGGAAACGAGTGTTCAGCTGATACCTTCTTGGTGATTCTAACACAGACCTATTCTGCAAAGCACTTCCACAAAAGATACATCTTTCTTCTAACATGTTGATGAAGATATGTACATCAGAGCTGGGCACTTGATTCACTGATTTCTCCTTTCATGCATTTTCTTTAAGCCTCTTGAGGAATAGCTTCTTTGGAAAAGCTGGTAATGTTCACGGAAGCAATGACCGTGTAACCGAATGCCAACTCAGCCTCCCTACGTTTTAAAAAGGCAGTGATGAATAGGTCCAAAAATTGGATCAGTGACAAAAATTGTTATAATTCAGCTGTGAATTTTCTGTTGGTTCTAAACCGAACCATTCTTATTTGTACTAGCTTGGTATTTTATGCTGGTTGCTAGCTAGACAAAAACAAAATGAAAGGATGGTCTTCCTCAAAGAAACTTTTAGTTGCACAGGCAGGTAGGGAAATAAATGGAAATGAGGAATAAAAATAATTTCGAGCAATATAGCAGGCTGGGCTTTCAGCACACTGAGAACCTGGCTGTTTTCAAATTAATTTGCAAGAATCATAGCAAAGGAAGTAAACAAAGTATTGGTTTTTGTGTTCTTACATGAGGAATTTGAAGGAGGCTAAAGTTATGATAGTAATTCAGAAGAAATGATACGTATGACAGTAATTCAGATATGATACAGTACGATAGTAATTCAAAACAGTTCTTCCCACACACAAGGAAAAATACTTAAAGATGTGCAGTTTAAAACATTAAAATTAGGCAATGGATGCAGCTGCATACACTGGGCAAAATGTTTCTGTATCAGAAGAGAGAGAGGACTGAGACAGGAATAGGCTATGAGGCTCCTTAGAAATTAAGGCTATAGCATCAGTCCAATGAGATACAGCAGAAGGAGTTTAGAACAGGTTCTGCGGTCAAAAGCAACAAGCCAGAAGAGTCAATCCTGAGTTAGCACAGTGAATGGTGATGGCAGAGCAATTGCAGGTGGAAAACTCACTCTATATGAAGACTCTGAATGAGAGCACACTTCTCTGAGGCTCCAGGGAGAGACTAGTCAAAGGGTACAATTGAGCCGCTGGGCCAAAGTACTTTCATTGTCTGATGCGCTTATCAGCAGGCTTTGTTAACGTAGTATTTTGGCATCCTTAATTAATTATTTGAACATCTGCTGACAAAGCAGAATCCAGAATTGTGCATCAGGTGCCTAGATCTGTTAGGCAATGTCCGGGAAAATTAGTAATTTTGGAACAGGGTCCGCTCCTGTGAACGCACAAAGTGTACTGTTGTCTAGGTCAGTATATACTGTAGAGCTGCAGGTAACAAGGGATATGCTAAGGGTATGTATTACCATTCCAGTGCCTTACTCGGGAATGCAGATGGATAGCTTTAATTGCTTCAGGTGTCTGTGAAGGTGGTAGATAGTTAATTGGAGCTGGTATCTCAAAGAGCTGAGCAAGGCTCACCCTTTTATGCCTGCCTGTTCCTCTTATACAGCAGGAGGGTAGCAGTTGGGAGTGCAAGGCCAGCAAGTGAAGATCTGAGACGAAGGATCTTGAAGCCTTTTCTGCACAGTGGCCCAGCTGCAGCAGAAAGCACCCCAAAGTAATCTGCTTTCCCTAAGGAAGTCAGACCTGTGGATATTGAGCTCAGGAATCAAATCTAGGTGTTCCTCAGTCCTGGAAGTAAAGGAGATAGAGTTGCACACATTGCTTGTTTTAAAAGAGTGTAACCTTTTGTAGTGACCTGTGTCGTTTCTGGAAACGCTTTGAGAAAGTCTACCATATCAAGTTGCTTCATCTACATGGAGGAACGCCCCAGTTTTGAATTAACTCAGATGAGGCATGTGCTACCATGCTAGGTCTAACAGCAAGGTCTGCCAAAACTGTGGGGGGGGAAGGGGACTTCCTGGCCTGTTCATGGGGGGAGTTTTAGGTGCTCCTAAAGTTTGTGGCTTTAGAGTATGTAGAGACCGGCAGGATTAAACACCAGCTGAGAGGGGTGGTTAGGGCTGCAGCTTAACATTTCAGTGGGTGATTTTTAATTAAATAACTTGCCCAAACTCACATAGGAAGACTGTGGAGGAAGGCAACAGCATCCAGGTCTTCCATATCCTTGGCTACTGACCTGATCTCTGGACTGTACTTCTGGTTAATACTTTTCATTTGATGCTGCTTATTCACAGAACAAGGAAAGCAAAACTGGGTTAATAGAGCTTATCCAAAATGTTTGGAGAGTGACTAGAGTACAGCACTGTCAATTGTTAATATCACCTTAAAAAAAAAAGGAATAGTTAAGAAACACATTTTGTGATGGAACAATATCAAGTTAAACTATCATAAGTACTTTTAAAGTTTCCACTCTGGAGAAAGATAAGACAGAAAGGGCTTTCTTGAACTTCTTCAGTATGAGCCAAAAACTTGAGTGCCACTATTCAATTGGTATATATGTGGTGTTAACTTCTTTTAGAAAAATGTTTCAGTCACACAGTAACCAAGTAATCTTATTTCTCAGACCAAATCCTGAATGGATTGCACTTAAGAAAAAAGGGAAGAAACAGAAAATTTTTTTGATCCATGTGGATTTTTCAGTACTGAGGAGCAGACTGAGGCAGCAGCCAGCCCTTCAGGTTTATGCTGATCAAATACACATTGAACTTTTTCTGAACACTTCAGTGCTTTATATAAGCACAATTTGACACTGATCAGAATTATCCAGGACAAATTGGGATCTCAGAGGGGTTTGAGCTGGAGCACTGGTGCAACATAGGCCAGCCTAGCTGCTGGCTGCCAAAACTGCTGTATCTGTTCAGGACAGCAAAAGCGGTAACAGGGTTTTGGCAGTTTCTGCCTATCTGCAAGAAGAGAAGGTTGTGACTTGGAGGCCTCTTCTCACGAAGCTAGCAGGTAAACTGGCTTGTTAGCCTTACAGCCTCCCTGGGGACAGCCCAAAGGTGGCAGTAGGACAGCACACGGGGATCACAGGGATTAGCCCCACCAACAGCAGCAGACTGCAGACGTCAGGGTACTTAGCTAACTAGTATCAAGCCAAAGAAATCATTTTCATTTCTTGGGAAAACGTTTGCAGCTTTATCAGGAGCTGGGAACTCCTGTGTTTTTAATCATGTCTATAAACATTGGAAACAATGAGTTTTTTCATTCTGTGAGACATCATTATTTATTAGGTTACTCCTGTACCCTAAGTCATTTGTTCTTGCTCTGCCGTATCTAGAGTTAGTCATTTAGGCTGAAAATGCACGCCACCTTTTTTGTACGGGAAAAATTGGATGGTATTGTTTTGAACAACTGCTGTATAATTGATAATGAGGTTTTGTCTGAAGGTTTGATTTGATCTATGGATCACATCTGTGTGTTGGATTTCCTGAAATGGAGTATTCTGTAAGAGGACTCATTTAAACACTGGTAAGGAAGCAGAATAGGCGTTATGAAGTCTGCATTTTAAAATGTCACTAACTGGCAGAGCTCCCTTTCTTTCTTAGGGACTGCTGAATAAGTAGAATTTACACGCTCGTACTCAGCGAGGCTATTAAAAAGCATCACTAACAATGTTTACTAGCATTCAATAACGAATCGACTAACAGCAATCACCCAGCTGCATCTGAGATCCTATATTTAACTCTCTTAAGGGAAGGAAATAATTGAATCTTTCCAAAATCATCACGTAGCAACTCCTGGTTCATTAGTTAATTAATAACTACAGTGACGCGTTCCCGCTGATGGTAAAAACAAAGCAGTTCCCCCGGCGGCGGGCGGGCCCGGGGCCGAGCCCTGCCGCAGGCCGCCGGCTGCCCGCGCCAACCGCCCTCCGTTCTCCCTTTGTCTCCTCACCCCCGGCCTTCAGGGCAGCTGCTCCCCCCCCCCCCTTCACCCTAAAGCATGGAGGTGAAAAAAAGACAAAAACATCCCCGCCCCCTCCCCGCCGCGCGGTGATTTTGCCGCTGTTTCGGCTGGAGGGGAGGGGCCGTGAGGGGCCCCGCGCCCCCGCCCCCCCCCCGCGACGCCGCGCTGAGGGGAGCGCAGGGCAGGCGAGAGCGGCCGGCGGCGCACGCGCAGTGCGCGGCGCGCGGCGGAAGGGGCCGGGGGGCCCGCCGCCGCCTCCCTCCCTCCCGGGCTGGGGCGCGCATGCGCTGTGGCGGCGGCAGGGGCGAGCAGCAGCAGCGGCGGCAGCGGCGGCGGGGGGAGGTTTGCCGCGCTCTCGCTCTCCCTCTCCCTCCTCGCGTGCCGGGCTCGCCCTCCCGCCATGTTGTTGTGAGCCCCTCACGGCCGGGGGGGGGAGGGGAGGCAGGCAGGAGAGACGCGGAGAGGAGGAGGGGGGCGGCGGGCAGGCAGGGGTGTCCCAGCGCCCGCTCCGGCTCCATCGCAGCGAGCAGCGCCGCCAGCCAGCCCGTGAGTATCCGCGGGGGCCGCGGCCGCGCTGGTTAGGCCGCGGGCGGGCGGAGCGGGCGGGCGGGCCCCCCTTTCTCCAGCCCCCTTTTGTCTCCGGCCTCGGCTGCGCGCCGGGGGAGGGGAGGGGAGAGGGAGGGAGGGAGAGAGAGGGAGGGAGGGGGGCCATGTTGTGGCAGGTCACCGGGCGGCGCGGGGCCTGTTGGGCGCCCGCCCGCGCTTCGCCGCCTTTGTGTCCTCCCGGCTCGCCGGGGAGCGGCGCCGAGGTGGGGGGCGGCGGCGGGGCCGCGGGTGCGGGGGGGGGCGGCGGCGGCGGCGCTGTGTAGGGGGGGGCGGCTTTGTGCGCGGGGCGCGCGGAGGGAAATGGAGACTTGGGGAGCAGTTGGCATCCCAGGGTGCAACGGGGCTCGGGGAGGGCGAAGTTGCTGCCTGGAAGTGGCGCGGCGGGGGGGTGGGCGGGGGCGAGGCGCCGCGCGGGGCCCCCCGCGGGGGGCGGCGGCCGAGGGGAGCCGGCGGGGAAGCGGGGTTGGGGGGCGAGGGGAGGGGGAGCCAGCGGTGTGTGTTTGCCGCGGGCTGTGGTGGGGCTGGAAGCGCTGGAGGACATAGTGGTGGTAGTGGTGATGGGGGGGGGGGCGGTCACTGAAGCAACCCCGCGGGTAAAGATGTGAATGTGGAAGTTGGATAAAACGGGCTTTGGTTTAAATGCAACGGAAAGCGTGGAAACTTGAAGTATTTTTAATGGTTTTTGAGGATAAAGACTGTTTTGAGGGTGGAACAAGGAGGCCCAACGCTTTTCCTATGGTTGATGGCACACAATGAAGTGTTGGGTTAGAAATTTTTCTGAAAATGTGTCTGCACAGACAACGATCACAGGAAAAACGGGACCGTTGTTTATAAGTACGGTCTACACAGGACAGATGACGTTTTTCTTAACTTTTTATCTCCTTGATAATCATTCCATTAATTTTTTTTGGCTTTGTTCTGTGTATTTCATAACCTCAGCCTCTAATTCCTTGAAAGAAGGTTAATATACACTTATAGTCTTCTGGCTTACTGTTTGAAGCAAGATAGCTTAACACCAAAATACGTAGTATGTTTTATACATGATGTGGTAAAGAAGGTTTTATCAGCTGACTTTGGGATGCTTCTTCTGCTAGTGAAGCCATGCATGAGCTGTAATAGGTCCTTGCAAATGAGAATCAGTAAAACTTATTATACCACCTAATTGTTTGTTATTTATATGCCACATATTAACAAAATATTTTTAGATTTATTTTAGTTTCACTTTTATTGATGGTCTTTGCATCTCAACTGAGAGGTCAGATTTTTTTAGTTACCATGAGTCAATGGTATAGATCTTGGGCTGTGTGGAATATGAATGCACTTGAAATATAATTACTCCTCCATGTTACCATTTTTACATATAAAACCTAGTATTTTGAAGGCTTTGTTATATTTAGCTGTGTCTTGGTTTAAAAGCAAATGTTGCCAGTAGTTGCAGTTTTGTGGAGAAGCTGAGAGAATTATTTCATGCCCTTCTTTGGTCTACAGCGCCATTAGTGCTACTGTGAGTATAAATACGTTAGGTAGGTGGGAGAAGGAAACTAGAATCAATAGGAAGATGATAATTCCGTGGTGGTATAGTTTGGGTTGTGTGTGTAGCAGTGACGCTAAATCGCCTGACAGTTGCCTGAGGAAGAAAGTTGCCTGTTTAGAAAGGTGGAAATTTAGAATTTGTCCTAGCAGAATAGTTAGTAGGCAAACTCATGTGAGAAACTGCTTGATAATGTAGATTTTGCAGTTACGTTGGATATTGCATTTAGAAAAGTATTTGAGTAGTATTTTTTCTACACTTACAGGAAAGTATTTTTTTCTACAGTATCACTGTATGGCATTTTCTTAATAATTCTTTCCATTTGTGTTAGGATTATTGGCACAATGATGAGGTAATTATAATTTCTGAAAAGTGAGAAACTTGGGTCATTTTTGAGTTAATAGTGGAAGATGTGGTTGACTGAAAAAGTTGGACTTGCCTATCTTGTAAACAATGTGACAGAATATTACGTTTTATGTAGAATTGTAATGCACATTAAAAGTTTTATGTGCAGGTTTTCTTCATGATATGCTGTTTAGAGAGTTTTTTCAGAGTGTTTTCATTGGGCCATATATTATGGATGCTTGGTGCAAGTATGTTAACAGGACACTAGCTGCTGCATACTGGATCTGATTTTTAACAGCAGTTTGTAGTTTATTTTTATTTTTTTCCCTAGATTTAATGATTCCTGGGTGTTTATTGAATAATCTGCGTGTTTAGAATTTTCTAAAAGCGTTCTTCTTGATACTTTCATCTTTATTCTTTGTACAGTAGTTCCTAAAACCCCAAAATGATTAGACCAAGTTTTATACAGGGAGGCAAGTAATCCAGTAAATGGTTTGAATTCTTAATGTGCCTTTATCCTTTGTTTTTTTTGAATGTGGAATTATATAAAAACTCACTATCTGTTGGGGTAAAAAGAAATAAACCTCATTTCTGCCTTGAATGTTAAATCCTTTATGTGTTGGGATCTCCTGTGAAAACAAACATTAATACATTGTATCTTCTTAAGACGGTTTCTAATAGAAACTCTACAAAGGAAACTGCGTAAAGCTGTAGAGTAGGCATGTTTTATAAATACTATTATGTGTATAGGTATGTGAAAGTTCTCGTCTTTTTTCTATTGTCTTCAATAAATTTAGTTGAAAATGTTTACCTCATCTAATGTGAATTTTCCCCACCCGTAACATAGCTGTTGTCTTGATTATTCCACACAATGCTACCATTCCAGTGTTGTCACAAAGCCAGTGCCCAGGCTCTTGTTCCAGAAATGGGACAAGAAGTCTTTCGCTTAAAAGCTCATTTTTTCCTGCTGTAACAACAAATAGTACATGTGAAGTGCTTCCAAGAATGAAGTCCAAGGCATTTTACAATCATAGAGTAGAAAAGAGTTTTAAGTAACATCAGATAATGTAAATATGTTCAGTTCTAACTACTTGTATGTATTCGCAAGCAAGCTGTATAAAATACGTTTTATAATAATGGTTTGTATATTCCTGAAACTTTATTAGCAAAGTTTAGTTCAAATCCCACTCAGAATACCTGCTGTGTCTTGAAGAATAGCAGGCAAATACTTTGCTGGGTAGTATGTGAAATGCTTACCTTATTAATCAAAACCAGGTTTCATCTCTAAAAATACCTTTAAAGAATCTACTTTGTTATTGATTAGCTGCTTTTTTTTTTCCCCCTAACCATGGCTATTTAAGAACAGTTGTATGTATACAGACGGAACATGTTTGTAGAACTTAAGAACAATCATCTTAGGAGTTGAAAGAAAAATGTAAAACTAAAATACAGCAAAAGTATCTCTACTCTGCATTTGAAAATTTGCTAGTGATCTATTTGGTGCCTATGCCAATGTGTAAGTCCCAAACTAAACTTTGGAATGGCAATATGATCCTCTGTCCTATAGAGGCTGTACAAATATCACATCTGCAGCCTTTAGGCAGACAGTTTTTTACAACATATATATATCTGTAGACTTGGACAAATAATCTGATGTACACTTTCTAAATTTCTTTAATTATTTTTGTCCTTAATTGTATAATTCTAAGGTAGGTTGCTTTCTGATTCATCAGTATTATTGAGGTACTGTCAAAATTCTTGGTTACAGGTAGCAGCTCTGATTGTCTTTCTCTCCATTATAAAGCTCTCGTCTCTCTGTATCTAATTCTAATGGAGAAATAAAATTCATCCACTATACTTTAAGGACTCATTTTAAGACTGATGCATTGAACTAGCTGGATACATTTTTTACTTTGTTAGGGAATTACTCTAAAATTTTACATGGCATTTGTTCACAAGTCTTTTTAAAGGAGAAATGAATGTGAAAAGGCTGGGTTGGTGTAGTTAGTTCCATGAATCTGTAAACGTGCATATTATATTCTTTATATTTAAAATTAGGCTTAGTGGAGATTACTTTGTGTAGCTCATTTAAAAATAAATCTTACTGTTTTGATTCATAATTTTCAAGTAAATTGCTGTTAATCTCCATTGTGGCATATACTGCTTAAATTTTAGTTCTCTGACTGTTACAGTGATGACAGTCATACAGTCTAAAGAAGTTACAAAACCGATAGTAGTGGCATATTATGACAATAAGGCAAATATCTACCACAACAATAAAAAATAATCAAAATAGCTTTAGATGTTACATGTTACTTAGAAAACTAAGTTTGTTCAGGATTATTTAAAAAAAAAAAAAAAGTCCTTCTACCGTATTGCTCGCAGTCACGCATACACACACACTTACCCCTTGTTGATTGGACATCGAGTCGTTAAGGCTAGATTTGAAATGTATGCATGTGTTGAGGGGTTAGAGGAATGTGGCTTCCTTATGTCTACATCTTCAGCTCTAAGCATTCTCTTCTGGTTAAATATCTTTCAATATATGAGTTTTTATTGTTTAGGTTTAAACTATTTCTTCTTTAGCATGAAAAGTGAGACGTTTCTTGGACTTGAAAATTAAAATATCTCTGGACTTCCCTCCCCCACCCCAAAAGTGCTTAATTAATATTGCGGAAGATATTGGGTTATATTTGTAGTCCTCTTACCTTAAACAGTTCTTGAGACTGTTCACATACCAAAATATTGACAATGCATCAGTTACAGTAGGTGAGAATACATGTAGAGATCATGTGTGTGCAGGGGTAGGTATTTTTCCTGAAGGGGATTTGTCAGTGTTTGAGAGAGGTTTTTGCTGTGGTTATTTATACTTGTTTCAAGCCAAGAGTTCAATGCTCAGAAATGAGTTGGCAAACTTTGTTTTAATCTAAGCATGAAATCTTTGTTTCCTGAAAACCTCCAAATTGACTGTCATGCGGGTTAGAGATGTTTAATGTCAACTGCTTTCTTGGAATCTTACGTAGCTCAACAACTTGGAAAGAAAAACTGAGGTGGTTCGTGTAAGAATGAGATGTAGTTCAGATACAGAAGTTAGTTTTCCATGCTGTTTTGTTTTGTAGTCTACATATGTACAAAATTAGAAATAGCAGTATGACAATATTTGACAGATGTTTTTGCACATCATGCAGAGTAATGTAGAATAAACCACTGCCATTATAATCTGAAATCATATTTTTACTGAGTTTAGCTAGAAATTATGCAGGGAAGTGTCCGTAATATATGGAACTACAGCATATAAATATATTACATTGTAAAGTTCAGTGGTGATTTATATGCTTATCTTAGCGATTTAGTTTGATAACAGCATTTAAAATTTCAAAAACATTTTAGCAATGAATGTTGTTCTTATATAGCTTGGATTTTTTTTAAAATTCTAATTCTAAGAACTGCATATTTAAAGATATATGGGAAAGCTTTTTATGTTATCAAGACTTTTTCTTTTTAGGTTTCTACGTGGAATGAGCATTCCATGTGTCCTCCTAGGCATGAATGAAGTGGCCTGGCAGGAGACCAGAGGAATGATGCATGCGAGCATTGGTCAGGAAGCCATTGGGGTTGGAGTAGGGGTTGCGTCAGCTGGAGCAGTAGTTGGAGCAACATCAGGGCCCAGTTCAGGTGGAAACAATCCTCTCACCATCCCTGCAACTGCAGTGTCAGGTGCTTCCAATGTCCAGGTGCCCCTCAGTGGACGTTCTCAGGATGATGCCACAGTTGGATATTTCTTCCAGAGGCAGGCTGGTGAGCAGTTGAGTGGCTACTCCAGCAAACACCGCTGGCCCACAGGAGATAGCGTTCATGTAGATCATTCGGTAGGTAGTTTATTTGTTTTTAATTGAAACAGTTCTTATATTTTGTGTTGAATCCACATCTTTCAGGAAGATATGTCCGAGTTAAGCTAGTTTTTCAAAGCCTGTAGTAATCCAGAGTCTACAACATTCAGTTAATTTTGTTAAAGCAGTTCTAAATTAAACGGCGTAACATAGTTTTGATATGTTCAGTTTGAAGCTTTTATTTAATGTGTAAAAGCAGTTCATATTTTTGGAAGTATCTAGTTGTTAAGTATGCAGTTTTCATCAGAATACCATCAGTTCATTAAATTTGAATTTCTGCAAATCAACTGCTTTAATTTGAAAAGGGACTAGCTTCTGATAGGCTTTATGAGAAATTATATGGATTTTGCACACAATCTTACTTGTTACACTTACAGGTTAAAGTTTTATGTTAGGGTAGAATAGAAATAGTGTAATTTAGTGTAGATCAAAACTTAACTTGCTCCTTTTGCCCATTGTAACCCAGAAAAATTCCAGTTTTAAGGTTTTACTTCCCAAATCTGTAATTGGTACACCTTGCTACTTTTTGTATAAAATTTAATTTTAAACTTTGCAAGAGAATGGCTTTTTCCCCATGACTTTTGTAGTGTACCACACTTAAGTCCGTCAGCAGCTTTTCTCCCGTCTCAAGCCCAAGGAGTTACAGGATCTGTTCCAAAAATGTAGTTAATGTAGGAGCAATTGTGAATAAAGGAAAACTTGCTAATCTTAAAAGCAGGAAAATCTGTTGTCTGTATCTTCATCTGTATTTTCTCTTTTTTTTTTTTTTTTATTTCTTTTGGCATTTTTTTCTGTTTATTCTTACCCTTTTTCTTCCTGCTACGTTGAGCTACACAGAAAAACAAAAATCTCTTGCCCTTATGTGCTGCTTAGTGCTGCATCACATCTATATTCTGTATTGCATTTATACAGAAACTGCAATACAGGTCTGTGGATACAAAATTCTGCAATATTCTACTTGTCCACTTGGGCATACACTTACTGGATGTGTGAAAATGTTAGTTTTTTTTTTTTTCCTGTCAGTGTTCAGTCTGTAAAATACAGGCAAATGGGTGCTTGTGCCTGTACTGATTTTCCATTACAGTTTCACAAGGCTGATACATTGTGTATATAAAAAAGTAACTGATGAGTAACAGTTGCATCTGTCTTCTGCCGCCTGCTTTCCATCCGCAGTGGGAGTCAGAGTCACATCTTAATCAGTAGCTTTGTTTAATAATCACTTAATCCTTCAAAATATTTTTGATTTCCTCCAGCAGGTAAACGTTATGAACCTAATGTGTTTTTTATAGTAACTTGAGTGGGGGAAGGAACAACTCTAATTTTTTTTAAAGTACTTAAGTAGTTTCATGCATTAAGGCTTGCAGAAAGGGAAACTTGCTTTATTTTGCTGATCATTTTTAGTTATATGAAAACAGTATTTTCCAACCTAGTGTAATCAATGTAGCCTTTATGTTCTGCCATTTTTCACTGCTCTCCTGTTCTTCATTAGCAGTATAAACTAATAGAAATTAAGTTCAGATTAGGAGGTTTCTCTGTTTCTGTTCTGTGATTTGAGTGGTCTCTGTGGGCCACTGTTTTGGGGAATTCTGTGCTAGCTTTAAAAATGATAAAATAATTTGTCTTAACAACTCTTATGTTAGTATTAGATCAAGGCACAGTCAAATAACTAAGTTTATTCAGTCTGTAGAAGGAAAGAAGTCAACTGCTATTCTATTCTGTAGACATTGGGTAGATAGTCTCTGTATGAATGTCATATATACCAAAGGTAGAATATTTTGATGCATTTAGATATTACAAAGAACACCATTAGAAATATGCATAGCAGATAATTGTAATTTATTATGATAAGTAGAAATGAAGATACAGAAATCTTTGGATTCAGCACACCTTATCTAAGCATATCTTAAAACTGTGAATTTGAGATAGATTTTTAGCATGTCATAGCAAAGTTGCAGAATATGTGACAACATCAAAACAATAAACAAGCAGCTTAGATAAAAAATAGCAAGACTGAAGCATTTCTTCCTTAAGACAGTGGAGCTTTAGTTCCACTGACTCCAGGAGGCATTTAAATTCTATAGAATTCATCAGAATTTCTATTCTATAGAAAGTGAAACGCAAAATGGAAATTTGGAAATTCTTCAATAAAAATAGTCACGTATTCAAAAAGTAGGAGTTTTTTGTATGTTAGAAATGAAGCTTGCATAAATTACCTTGTAAAACCTGACAGTTTTCTTGCAAGAAACTGTTCATGACCCTGAGGTATTAACAGGAGAATAAAGTAAATACAGGATGTGGAAAAAACTTTATATTTTCCTCTGTACCAGAAGATACCTGATACTTTTGACTCATTCTTTGAGGTGGTACTTAGGAGTGAGTAAGAAGAGTTGTTGTGAGGAATTCTTTTTTTTTTTTTTTTTTGAAGAGGGATAGATCAACTTGGATGGAAGACTTGATGGTTTCTGAAGAGTTTTGAAATTATTTGAACTGCTAGAAAAGTTGTGTAGTCAGTTCTAAATAAATCAGCATTAAAAGTCAGTAAATTTACCTGATTAAATGCAAGAAACTAAATCCTGAGAAGACTAGGTAAAAAGATAATTTTGATCTCCTGGAAGCTAATTGAAATGTCTTTAAAAAACTGAAAAACATCTTATTAAGCATAAGACAAGACAACATCTTTAGTAGAAGATAACTATTTGTCTAGCAGAATATTTAATTTTTTCTGCGATTTAAAGACTGAATTGTTTCCCTTTGTGAGTGTCCCTTATAAGGGATTGTTGATAAATGAACGATGGGAATCAGCAAAGTGTCCAGTTGGAAAGCAATTCATATTTATAAACTGTAGCATTAAAGGCCGTTTCTAGCATTGCGATTGTCCTAGTGGGTTATCTTAGAGTTCCATGGTAGTACTGATGCTTGATGTATGCTGACCTAGAAACTATGAAGATGCGATGGAAAAACTTCAGATGCCACAGGTGTTTAAGAGAAGAGTGAGGAACTTCAGAGACGCTACAATTGAATGGTATTCGGCTCAGTGGACGTGGAAAGTTACTTTTGATAAATGCATGCTTGCTTGAGTTGATGTCTAAATTAACTAGCCACTCTGACACAAAGCTAACGTTATTTATGGTTTATAGAACATATCAGGGTAACAGCCACAGTCACAGAAATATATGTGATGCTGTTAATGTTTACGTTCTGTGCTCTTCTAAGGTTGCTTCAGATATAGCAGAAGAAAATTACAGTGATAGACAAGTTACTTGCATGGCAAACATTTTATTTGAAAGGAGTTAATCTACTTTGCTTGTATAGAATAAAAGGCAGCATAAGAGGGGCAGAAGCGCTCATTTGCGTGAGACAATGTCCAAAAATATTTGGATGTGCACTTAGCTGAAAGGTAATGCATGTGAAACTGGTAAAAAGGCTATGCAAACAGAACTCCTCCAT
Source organism: Struthio camelus (assembly GCF_040807025.1). Taxonomy (NCBI): domain Eukaryota; kingdom Metazoa; phylum Chordata; class Aves; order Struthioniformes; family Struthionidae; genus Struthio; species Struthio camelus. The sequence goes on from NC_090944.1 coordinate 18,363,148, forward strand.
AAAAGATGTCAAAGCCAAAAGCATGCTGTGGGTAAAGAAACCTCCATTGTCACCCATGATATTAAAGCAGCAGGGGGTGTCTCATCACTGACTGACAGGATTAAAGTATAATCTTCCTGTTTCTTAATCTAGAACTAAAAATCTCAGGGTCTTATCCATTTCCTTTAAAATACTTGATATTGGAAAATAGTGGAAACAGCCATGAAGAATACTGGACTAAGTATAAAAACTCTCTCATGGGTTGCACAGTTTTTGTTGTTGTTTGTTTGTTTGTTTTTCCACTCACTCTCTCAAAACCAAAAAAAAACACTTTAGGCTCTCATAGCACAGCAGTCTGAGGAAGACCACCATCCTCTGTGGCATCATCCTTTCATTAACATCTCTGTGTGGCTGCAGATAAGTTAGGGATCTGTTCGTTGTTGATTTACATCAATTCTGTGTGAGGAATCATTTAGCATGTAAAAGTTTAGTGATCAGCAGTCGACTTGTAATTTGGAGTTATGGAGAGGAGATGAAATTTTGGGAAGTTCAGGATATATTATGTTGGATGTCACACTACTTGCGAATGCTCTTCCCATATGCTGAAGCAGAGCTACAGCAGTTTGATGTTGCCCCTGGTATTTGTCCTGTCTTCTTTCCTAACTTTTTCTGCCCCCTCTCATAGCAAAGGGATTTAAGCAGTTCAGCACGTTTAAGTTAATATATTGGTTATGAATTTGAGTGGAAGTGTTGTTCATTGCTTCTCCTCTGTGTCCGCCTCCAGTAGCGGGAAAAGGATAGGAACTGAGAATGAAATCATTCAAGTCCTGCGCCTACCGGAGCTTCTTTGTCAGAATCTAAAGAAGAAGGAATTGATAAACTTAAGCAGAAGAGTGCCAGAAAAATGCTGCTTTTTTGGCAGCATTTTAGAAGTTTCCAAAGGATGGCGGTGCTATAAACAATATTAATTGTACAAAGCTTCAGTTAGTTAGATTTCAGTTACTGTAACTCATTTCTGTTAGAGTCTACAAATTCCTGGAGAAGTTTTGCAAATAGCTGCTGAAATGAAGAATAGGCTTTTTAGGGGGATGGAGAGAACAAAAGGAGGAGTCGTCTTGTGTTTAAAGAGTTCTTTAGCGCTTCTGAGGTATGGATAAGAAACTGTATCGGTTTTTGCAAGTACTCGACTTCCATGAGAATCTATTAAAATTGATTTAGCTATGAGAAAATGCATGAACTAATAAACTAATAAAACGTACAAATATTTAACACTGTCGTCTCCAGGATAAAATGGACAATTCCTAGACAAAAGCTTGCCTTGCTTTTAAACAATAAGATTGTTTTTGTTTGATGTTGCTCAAATAAGAGATCCTAATATGTTTGTGCGATGTTATTTGAGAAATAATTTTTCCATATGAAACTTCATAGTCATGTAGCCATTCCTTGGAACAATGAACATAAGCTCATCGTTCAAACTGGGAACAACATAATCTGTTTCCTGACCTTACAGTGCGAGTTGAGTTTCCCGAATCATTAATTTTTCTTTTTATAGATTCTACTTAAAATCATCCTTAGAAATCTTAAGTAAGCTTGCCTGTCTTAGGGTTTTTTTAAACTTTCAACCAGTAACTTTTTGAAACACTTAAGTTTAAAATTTTAAATTGTAAAATACATCTATTGTTATAAACTTTCTTAAATGGATGCTTCAAACTTTCTAAAGCCCTGTGAGACCACCAAACACACCAATACTCTCTTTTTCTATTCGTAGTCCATTATATTAAAAGCTCAAGTTTTAGGTTAGCTAATTTGTCACTCCCTCTCCCTATAAATCTAACATCAGTTTGAAACTGTTCTGGAGATTATTTATTTCTGTGTTTGCATTCAACAGATTCTGCAAAAGCCATGTTACAACTGTTGCCCTTCTCTGTTTAACTTTTCTTGTTTTTAACTTTATTTCACAGTTTTCTTCATTTAATTATGTTAGCATTTAGCTCCACTTGACTGGAAACCTGGATTATGAATGCTGGATTTACACTTTAAACAGCTTCTCAAATTTGCAAGCTGGTAAAATTTTTCATACCTCACAAACTAGGAGAAGAAATCTTAGGCTAGGTGCTTTTCTTTTTGGTTAGGGGAGAGGTGGGAGGGAGGGTATTTGATTCCTGATTTGGGAAATGTTGTATGCTCTGTTACAGAAACTTATATGATAAACTTTTGAGGTGTTTCATTTTTTCACTGTGCTCGTGCTGTGTAACTGGCAGCAAGTGACTTGTTTTTCTAGTGGATTTTAAGGTGGTGTGTATAAATTGCACATCTTGCAACTTGCCTACTTGAAACATCACCTTATTACCTGTTTGTGACTGCTGGTAGTGGAGGCATTCAACTTGAAATGTTCTTAGCTGGAAAGAGGTAGCTGTTGTCTCTTTCTCGAACTTCATGGCATTCTGCAAGGTGTATACCTTTTTCCATATATTTAGGTAGAAGGAAAAGCATTGGGAAGTTGTCTGTGATGTACTTCAATTCTGTAGCTAGAGAGAGGAAAATTAGTGTTGAATGTTTTTTGGGGGGTTTTGAGGGTTTGGGGTTTTTTTGCCGTTTTCAAGTACGTAGTGTGTGGCATAGACATTTTATATTAACTGTTGTGAGGACAAAAGAAGTAATTGCAGTCGTATTCCTGACTTGCGCAAACAAGACTTAACCCCATAGAACTTCTGTTTTTCAAACACTGATTTTCCTTAATCGCCCTTTCCAATCGTATTGATGTTTTCAATGCATCTACATGCTTCATGCCCTTTTCACCACAATTTCAAACCACAGATGATTGTTTTGGCTCATGAGATACTTGGCCAATCCCCACACATTGCATACTGTCTCAGATGCTATTAGGTTGCTAACTGCTACCTCCTTTTTGTGGATTGAGGTATTAGTTGTCTCTTTATTAAGTATATTCACAAGCGTGCTTGTGCTTTTTTCAGGTTTACTTTCTTACATATATTCGTTCATTAGTCTTAGGCAGTATATTCTGCCCTGATAACCCCAGATACCTGGCTCTGGTGCATGGAGTGTCTTAATGTTACTTTATTCTTTCTTTACCAATTCAGTTACTCGTTGTATGCACTCTTGTCATTTGTCTTGCACTTAAACTGAAAGCTCTCCTTTATGAAGCAGAGTCCTTTATGCTTTAGTAATTCAGTAATTAGCGTAGTGGGACTCTGATTTGCTATTATAGCAAAACAAATGGCCTGCAGTCAACTCTGTTATGTTTGATTTACCTACAGACAAATGATTCATTATACCTGTGCAGCAGTAGCTCTGTGCAAAATCAGTAAATGTCAGTGAAAATTTATTGATGCTAGCATAAATCTGATAGTACTGCTTCTAGAGATAATGTGGGCTGGAAGCAGTATACCCGTGTTTATGCATCCTGTTATCCTTCAGATAACAGGGACCATAGATGTGAGCGGGCTGCTTACTGAGCCACTTGAAGTTTCTTTGCGTTTTATTCCTGTGTGCTCCAGGTTTTGGGTGGGCTTGCCACTAAAGCCTCATTCCAAACCAGACTATTATGGGGTTTTGCAGTTTTATCCCAAAGCTATTAAGTGTGTTTGGCATTCCAAGAGTTTTGCATAGATATCCAAGACAAGGTGATGAGAGCCAGTTAGCTCTGGAAAAACTGGGTGCATGTAGTCATTCAGGTATTTGCACTTGCACTGTATTTTTTTTTCATATTTTCTTGCTCCATTTCTTCTGTTGTTCAAGGTGTGTCAAGTAAATATCTTAAATTTTGGTCAGTGTTAATTATTCACTTATTAGTTTTTATGTGCAGATGTAGAATGTAGTTTTCATTCTTTAACATAACTAAAACCAGTGCTTATGAAAATTTATGATACTACTTTGTTATGTGGCTGAGCTACAGGTAGATTTCTGAACTACATCGGTTTGATACAGTTTATGCGAAAGCCAGTTTGATCAGGGACCTTATATCTTATTTATGGAGGTAACAAAAGAGCTTTGTGAAAGTTTTTTCTCTTTAGTGAAGACAGTGGAGGTTGGAATTCACAGGGAGCAAAACATTGTGGCAGGTAAGTATGTGAAGGGAAGCAGGGAGTGCATGGACTGAGGGAATATTTTAGAGGAAAATTAGTAACCTGGAATTTAGACTTCTGGTCAGAAATTATAACTAAAATCACTTATTTACTTTGCTAGATGGTAATTCAAACGTTGATCTCTCTTTGTCCACAGTTACTGTTTCTACTCACCCTAAGTTCTGATGTTTACATGCTGATAGCTACCTTAATATATAAGTTCTCTTAAATTTTTGGCTTGCTCAGTGGAAGGTTAGAGAATCTGACTTTAAATCCATTGTTACTCAGATATTTTAATACCAGTCATTAAACTAATTTTTGTTACAGATCTTTAATTATTTTAATTTGAATTGTAAATAGCCTACTTTATTTTCAGTAGGTTAACTGTCATTGGTATAATGTCTTCAGTCTTATTTTAGACCATAATATTTTCTAAATTCTTTTGAAGGACTCTGGCCAACGTTTAATGAGATATTAATGTCACTAATGCTGCTCATGTTATTAATACTAATTAGAAGTGAGGCTTACTGAATTAAAGTAGTCTCTTCATAGGTTTTTGTTTAGCTGATTATTTTTTCCAGTTTTTAGGCAACTGTGGAGATCTATAGTTAGTTTAAACATGCGTATTGTCCAAAGAGTGCATCCTTAGACAGCTGAAAAAGTTGATAACAGCAATTACTTTAAGTGTCCATTCCCCTGCTGTAGACAGATAAAAGTAGCAAACACTTTCTCTTCCATATAGTATTTCTTCTTAAATACATTAGTAAGAAGCATGTGTTAAAGTGTTCTCAGGCTGTCCTCAGGGTTATGCACAGAATATAGAGACTTGAAGAAGCAAGGTAGATTTCGGAGGGAAAAAACGTAGCATATGTTTGAAATTTCATTTTTTTTGCTACCATTCTGTCTTCATCATGTGAAAGAGTTGTGTATTCTGTGAACAACTTCTTTCAAACAGGTAGTATTCATGCTTTCATAGTGGAATGAATTTCTCTTTTCTACCAAGCATGATTCAAACCACCACCTAAGGACTGGGCAGTTCCATTTCTTCATCTGTGATTTTAGCGAGCACTCTGAGAAGATCAGGTTGTGTTGGTATGTGTTGGTTTCCTCTTGCCTGTTGAAAAAAACGTTTCATAGCTTGTTGAAAGGGTACAGGGCTGTGAAGAAGGAAAAGCCACGATACTAGAAGCTACCAGGAAAGAGAAGTGTGAGTTGAACTAAAGTGTTTATGTCTAGAATTCTTGAAAACAGTATCCTTGAAAAATGTACATTATGGTGAATGTATCTGCCGTAGTCAGGAGTAAAGATGAGAGTAAAAGCTCTGAAGAATGAGAATATTTTATGCCCAGAATTGCTGGGGGCAGTGGAGAATCTTTCTAATAAGTTATGTTGGTGCTACAGTAGCACAGATAATGTTTTCTGGAAATTCTGTCAGACTAGGTTTTTTTTTTTGTTTGTTTCTTCAGTTCTCGTCTTAATGGACTAGATTTAAAAAAAAAAAAAAAAAACCCTTTGTTCTTGCGCCTGACTTATAGTGGTTTATAAACCAGTTATATTTTATGGGAATCTTTAAAAAAAAAATACATAAAAATTACAAATATTTGAAGTTTATTTTTTTACTTTCAGTTTTTCTGGTTATTTGCTGTCTAAATTATATTTGGTTTCCTGATTGCAGTCTAAAGAAAACACCTTAACAAATTAAAAAAAAAAAATCTTGATTATAATGTAAAAATATAATTTATGTGGATTTTTACTTTATTCTAAGTCTGTACGTTTTAATTGTTCTCATTCCTTTTGAACTATATCATTACATTTAATAAAAGCCTGTTAACTGTTAGAATGAATTAGTGATATTAGTCATATTAATTACTACTATATATGATGAGATAAAAGGTTGCTAGTTACCTGTTAGTGTGTGTAAAAATATTATGTTTTTACACTGAGTTTTCATATTCAGAAAAGGCAGCTTTTGTTCATTTTTATAGCTTAGCACCTAGAGAGCAATCAAGTTCTTAAGTTTTTAAGCTTAATATTATTTTTGAATAATTTGAGCGAATTGTGGAGGAACTAAGGTTGATGTCTCAAAACAGTAATGCAGTGAATTAATGTCATCCTGCCTTATAGAAGTAGCTGTTACAGTGTTAATACTTGCTGACAAAGCCTTTCGTTATAGAGTAACACTCTGTAATGGTTAGTAGAATTTGTCTCATGAATTTCCTGGAACTTCTCTTATGCCACTGGTGGTACTTCTTACTCTGCTGTAGAAAGATGATGCTAACTAGCTTCACAGGAAAAACATAGATTTGTAAAATCAGAAAATTAGATTTGTCATGTGCTGCATATATACATATATTAAGCAATCAGCATCAATTAAAAAAATAAACATGTTTAGACGGAACTAATTTAAATTTTTTTTTACAACTTTGTTTTCAAACTTCTGAATGTTTAGTTTTTTCCTTTTAGTTTGTGATATATTTAGCAGTTGCGATGGAGACAGAGATGCAGAATAATGTACGCATGCGTAAGAGGAAGGATAAGACCCTTGCCAAATTAGAAGGGATTATACCTGAACTATTCCACATCAAAGGTTATACCTGTAAATCTTTTTGCGTGAAAGATAGTTTTGCAGTTTGATTTGTAAGCAGTAAGAGTCCAGTCAGCCCCTTTTTCTGAGGAAAAACTGTGTTTTCTTGTAGCTCTTTTAAACGTTAAAATCGCACTTTGGCTTTCCTAAATCACATTTGTTTTAAAGTTGTAAAAGGTCATCTGAAATTCAAAGCTTTCCTTAGATGCTTCGAGTGGAAAAAGAATATCAGAGTGCAAAATACTTGCTTTCTGATGTGGGAATACAGTTCTTTGGTTGTTTCAGATACTGGAGTGTTTGTCTTTCTGACAAGTATTTGCATGTTGGTTCATTGTAGTCAGAACTAAGTTACAATCCCTTTAAAGGATTAAAAAAGCAGATTAATATGGATCACTTAAATATATTTATGTATAGTGTAATTATATATCCATGTACAAGTAATGCATGGATAAATATTATTTTAAATATTTAATTAAATGTAAAAATTAATTTCCTGTTTACGGAAACTTCCTGGACAAGCTTTTTCAGGAGATCTTTCATTTTCTAAGTTACAGAGTACAATTATGTATAAACTTTTTCTACCAGCAGTCTTTCCCCTTCAGTTTTTCATTTTACAAAGTTCGGTGACATCTGTCATCCCTGACATCCTGTTCTGTGCTTTCTTTAGACGCTCGTTTGAATGGATAATTTCTGACATGGTAAAAAAGACTTGATTGAGAAACCTGCTAAGTTATTTAGTATAAATTATATGCCTACTTACTGAATATATCATTGCAACTGCTCAAATGGAGCAAACAGTGTAGCTATTATAAATGATTATAAAATCTGGTTTCAGTACAGACAGTTCATTATTAATTAATGTGTGAGACTGGTAGTTCTAGCCACATTTGACTGTAGGGATTAAAATACCAAGCTTGAAGGCACCTGACAGTAGCTTTGAATAATTTGCGCTAAACAGTTCTGCCGTACTGGGAGCAAAACTTGAACTTATTGGGTGGGAAGGCAGGCATGAAAGCCTGTGTAAGGAAGAGATAAGTTTGTTATGTGATAGAAGAGCACATGTTTTTGTGGGAAGTGGATGTAGTTGCGCATTTCTTAAACCATATTCCTTCCATAGCCAGGAATGGAACATAAGATTTCTCAATCTTCCTAGGCCTCCGTAGTAATCATGTATATCTGAAATAGGTGACATGATGTGTTTCATTTTCCTCCGCTCCTCTTCAGAGGAGGTAGTATCCTGCTATGCTTGCTGTGTAAGGTCTAGTAGCAGAGGTCTATGCAGTTAGATCTGTAATTTCCAACCCTGGCCAGGACTTGTGAGATGTTACGCATGTTTTATTATGCTGAATATGAGTGTGCATGTGTATCTGTATATATATTTTTCTGCTTAACCTAGACAATTCCTTTCTTCAGCATGCATGCTCTCAGATTACTGAAGTTCTTATCCAAAAGAATAGAAAGAAAAACAGCTTAGTCAGATGTGTGTATGCATTGAGGTACAGCGTCAGCTCGCGTGGTCACTTCATCTTTTTGTGACCTTTCTTTTTCAGCAGATTGAACAGTGCTTTTGCTGAGTATTTTGTCTCTTGTTGCACGCTGCTGAAATCCTGCTTTGAAATCTGTTAGTTTCCTCCCCTTGTTGTTGCTGTCCTCCTCACCAATAGGAGTGCTTCTCAGGCTTAAAATATACAGTTCATGAGGAAATAAGGTGCAAGAATGTTAAGATCCGGAGTGACTGCTGATCGGGGCAACTGAACACACTGAACTTGCTTTTATTAGAGTATTAAAACATATTAAGGAGCATGTAGCACAAAAATGTAATTCCAGACCTCTGAGTTTTAGTTCAGAGACCTAAAGCATAAGGATTAATGAATTATTGATCGACATATCAAACGTTTGAGTTGATTTTTTTTATAACCTTAATTTTTAACGGGGTGAAAATTGTTAAATTCTTAATGGGGGTAAGATATGCTTTTGAGATTATAACTACAGAAATTGGTTGCCTGAATGTTCTATCAGAAATACCTAATATCTTGTTTGTTCAGATTGTTTCATTAAGCTGTTTTGGTGACTCATTTTGAGTAGTTAAGTCTGCAGTTAAATTTCTTTTGTTTTGCTCAAAAAGTGCTATCTAATTGCAGAAGACAGCACGCTCGTATACCTTGCATTTTTCAGAGGCAACAACTTTTATTAGGCTGTTTGGTAGCAAGCGAGAGCTTTTGGTTCCTTGACGTCTGAAGGAAGTATGCAGCCAAACTAGTCAAAGGCAGTTTTGGTCAAACCAGCGCCATATTAAAGTGTTACACAAGATGTTTAGTATTTTTTAACTAATTTATATACAAAAATAATTCGACTCAGTAATGATTCTAGTAGTCGCCTATTCAGCTGCTGAATAGCTTTTTATCATCAGGAGGCGGTATCAACTGCTCGTTAAAGCAGAATAAGAAAACTTGAGGAAATTTGGCAAAATACTCTGGAGTAGAAATCTCTATTCAGCTCAGAACTACCACGTTCAATAACAGAGGCTTTTTGATTTGCAGTTTAGACTTGCTGTGTATTTTTTCCTCTGTATTCTCCTTTATTATAAATCTCTGCTAGATCTATGTGTCTGATTTTGTTTTAATTTGTATTAAAATATTTTTCTTTATTCATTTCAAGCTGGCTACCCATCTGAAGTGCTAAACGGGATTTTTTTGTGTATCTAGTCAAATCTCTGACACAACTATACAATACATAGCATTTATGTAACGTAATGTTGTGTGCTGCGTTTTAAAATGTAACCATTTTTATGTTCTTAAAATTAGTTCAACTTGCTAATAATTTTAGGTCTCTGCCATAAGCATCTGCCATACATAAGAAAAATGCTTTGGAAGAGCCACCCCATAGAAAACTAAAAGGTAAAAAAGTTGAATTTGAATTAAATTCATTCAGTCCAATACAGAAGAAAGCCTCAAGCATTTGTAGCGAGAACACCAGCTTCCCTCTTTTTTCAGTGGCAATACCATAATGACGGGGTGAGAACCAGGTGTTTTATTTTGAATTTTTGGCCTGTTACCACAGCTTCAGCTGCAGACTGCCTATACCTCTTTTCCCCAGCCCTTGAATAGCCTCTGCCATGGCAGTTAGGGTATTTAGCTGAGAGGTGAGATTTGGCATTTCTTCATGCAGAAAAAGTGGCTTTCGTGTTTTCTGGTCAGTTGGTGTGCACACTTTTGATGTATAAAAAGAAGTCGTCGTATCTTATTTTGTTTTTTTGTTTGTTTTATTTTGTCTCCCCTTCCCCTCCCCCCCCCCCCCAGTGTTTCCTCATAGGGGCTGATCTTTGCTTGCTTTTGCAGGGAAATGTTTAGGAGCTTAATTCTAAGAAAGGTTGTTGGAGAGACTCTCTCTTGCTAGATCTGAATTTAGGTGCTTAGGTTCCAGAAATGGATAGTATTTTAAGTAGTATTTTCTAGCTGGTAATCTTAGACAGCTATCCAGTCGGCAGTCTGCCTCTTGAATTCTATCCTGAGTTATGTAAGGACACGGTTTCTTATTACCGCTTTATCAGCTAGCTGTAACTAGCATGGGCGCTCTGCCTTGCTCTGGACTGATTTTTCCTTGTTCTTTTTCCTGTGTCAGGTTTGGGGTCATGCAGCAAAGGTGTATTAATGATTTTGATTGGCTGATCTGATGTGAAAATCTTAATGTACATAAAAAGCAGAAGAAAACTTTTGAAGCAAAGGTGTTAAGCTTTTTGCTTCATGATTACCGAGTTCATGACAGGGGGAGTGGTAAACGCTATCAGGAGGAAGGTTGGAAGGACTAGCCTGTTTGCCAGCAGCTACCTAGATTTTCTTAGCTCTAGTGTGAACTGAGTTTATTGATTGAGTATTGGAGCATTCAGGACTGAGGGTTACATCTTGTGTAAGTAGTGTGAGGTAGTAGTGAGATACAGAGTAGGAAAGAGAAAAACCTACTCTTGTCAGGAGTTTTGACAGAGTGAAGGTTTTTGCATAGACCTTTACATTTAAAATACGTTATTTTATAGAGAGACAGTCAAAGAGTCTGTATTTAAAGAAAGAAAAAAAAAAAAACAACTATTTTTGGACCTAGTGTTAAAGTCTTGTACCTATTGCCATGACAAAAAATTGGCTAATATGTACTTTTATTTTGTATCATCAGTTGCTTGAAACAGGAAAAAGTTTATGTATACCTGTATAAGCTGTTATTTTTCCCTTCTGCCATACTGGTAGTTTTGATTTATAATTTTAACTCCTGTCCATAGGGAATTGTTACATTAAATTTTTTTGGTATGTAGTCCCAATTTATGCATATATTTTTGAGCCTCTTGGAAGGAGCTGATGTGTATTAGAAATGTGAAGCCGTTGCCAACTTCTCTTCACTGGAAATATTTATTAACATAAGCTTCTGAAAACTAAAATTAGAACTAACAGCTAATTCCAAAAGCAATTGGTTGATGCATGGAGAAGAGTAGTCTTCAGAGTGATTTTGGGGGAGAAAAAACCAAGACGACATAACGAATCAAACCAGGAAAAACTTATACAAAAACTTGTAAATGTTGAGGAGTAAGTTTAATTTTAAACGCAAAATAAATTCAAAGGCCTTTTTGTTTTTGATTTTTGAATTCCTCCAGTTACTAGGGAATGAATAAAAGTTCTTCTCAAACAATTTTGAATGTTCCGAATTGGTTAAAGTAAAAACTTATTTTCTGAGAAAGAAATGTGTCTATTAAAAGCACATATTTCTGGAGCATATGAATTAAATTAATATTGGCATTGAATTAGAGAAAACAAAATTGCAACTTTCTGCTGACGCTGATTCTAACAGTGATGCTTTTGCTTAGGAGGGAGGGATTGTTTTTGTATGTGGTAGAGTCTAGCTTGGCTGTCATTCTGGAAGCCATCTTCTGCTGTTGCAGAGATGAGGGTAGGACTGAGAAGTGCAGACCATTACATGTGTCTGGGCTGCCTGTATCTTCTCCAATCTGTAAGCTAATCTGTGAAAGATGTAATTGCGGTATGGCAGAATTTTGTGGGCTGCTATTTCTGATGGAAATACAAACGAAGACCCTCTTGCTATTGCTACAGTAATAGCACTTTAGGATGTTTATTGCTTCTAGTAGCAATAGATAACCATAGTTTAAGTATCATGCTCATGAGAAAGGCTCAAGTGAACAAAATGGAAGTTCAGTGTGCTAAGATTCATTTACCGTTTCAGAAAATTTCAGTTTCTTAGAATTGACTTTAAACTGATCAGGAAAGAAAAGAGGTTAGCTATGCTGTTACCCTAATTTTGGATTACCTTTTCTGCAGGGATTTTATAGAGGACCTGAAAAATGAGCATTTGCTGTAAGATCTTGTAGCCTCCCCCTAAAAAAAGAATTAAAAAAACCCAAGCACGTAGTGCTCACAACTTACAAACTTGATTGGTTTTTATCAAACAGTTATTTACATAGCATTTATGGTAAACATAGTTTGGCAGACGGTAGTTGCAAATTGAGTTTAGGCGTACTGTTAGACCAAACCCACATTTTTTTGAGACAAGTGTCTAATTCGGTAAGTTTAATTGTAATTAAAGCTGTAGAGTGCGTGACTTGAGCTTGGGAAGTGCCTTATAGTATGATATTCAGATCTCTTGGGCATCTATACAGGAAGTTCTGTTACTAGGAATTGTAATTATCTGATTTCAGAACTGCTTCGAAACTTAAATTTCCCATTTTTCTTTCAAAAAATTTCTATTCTCCTACAGTTATTTTACCCACATGCATGCACAAAGATTTAATTATTTCCCTGAGCTGACCGAATAAAAGCTTATTTTACATAGTTTACAGATCTTGTGGTTTCTTATTCCTTTTGAAAAATATCTTCAGCATTTTTAAAGGTGTATGACTATCTGTTTTCATTTTTTTCTTAATAAAATCAGCCTGATTGGCTTAAATATCACCATGTCTAGAAAAAAGATAAAGGTGCTGTTTTTTTACTGTGAAACTAAATTGGCTTTTCAGTTTCTCACTAAATGCAAGTGTATTGAATTGTTTTAAAATTCCATCTTAATTAAAATACTCTTTCTGAGGGAGTATTACATCTTTGAGCTTTTGAAAAGTACAATCAACCTCAATTTAATGGTTTATAACCATTTAGAGGCAATAATATTTTGAGACGAAACCTATTGTCAGGTAATTAACAGTTGTCCAAAGTTCAGTGAACATTGGGACTTTTTGTTTATATATGTGTGTATGTGTAAAGCTGTTTGTACCAAAATAACGAGATTGTTTGTTTGCCTGGTATTTCAGTGTTTTCCGTTAAGTGATCTTAACTTAGTATTGACTCTATAGGGTTACTTTCTCTTGTTATAATTGCTGACACAGAGGTGGGTTTACTTTGTTTTGATGCATTTATAATCAAATGTAGGGATGAGAAGAAACTTGAGAGACGAAAGTAAAAACAGCAGTTGTATGCTTTGTTAAATAAATGTTCCATATAGAAGGCAGCTCATGTGCAGTATTAGTTAATGTGCTTGGAAAGAATGCCCATGTAGTGTTTGTTGAAGGTGAAACCAACTCCTCAGGAGAGATTGGCTTTGGAATAATTTGAATTTTCGTTTTTCTTAAGGCATTATACTTTTTTACTTTTTTACTTGCATTATTTTACCGTGTTGCAACTCACTGTTGAGAGGATAGAGGAGGAAAAACTCTGGATTTCCCTTTTTTGTTTCTTTTTTCTAAACTTTTCATGGTTTTGAAAATTCCTCCTAGAAACCATTTTCTCAGGAAAGGATGCACCTAGTGCACTGTATGTGCGCTATGGAAAAGAAAATTGTTTGTCACAGTAGCAAGTCTTGCTGTGGTAATATACCTTTTGTATTAAAAAAAAAAACATGCACAGAGGAAGAATGCTATTTCCTGGAAGAAAGGAAGAGAAGCTGTGATACTGCAGTCAGTTACTAAATTTTAATAGCCATACATTACTAGTAGTTTTTATGAGCTATCGCGTAAGCTTTTCTTTACATTTGCTGCTAAGTGTACTCAGTAACATTGTGTGCAACAGGTCATTTCTTTCCCAAAGTACGTTGTATGCACAAATCTTTAATTTTACTTGTTTGCTTTTGTTGCAAATATAATACTGGTCATTGTTTCCATGGTGATTGCCTACCCTGATTCATACAGTTTGTAGTTCTTAAATCTTTCCTTGGAATTGTTTGTGTGTTACCGTGTTAGCATGGTTCATTAAAATTGGTCACTAGCTGTAGTTATTCAGAAAGTCTAAGCTCACGTTCAGCCTAGATTGGGTAACAAATTTTGCGTGCTCTGAATTTTTAAAAATCTGCTAAAATCTTGTAGAGTATTATGTGCATGCGTAACTTCTGAAAATACACTTACCTATATAACAGACTACTTTTTTTTTTTTTTTTTCCCTTGCAGGTTCGTTCTGTGGATGAGATGAATCATGAGTTTCAAGCTCTTGCCCTAGAATCTCGGGGAATGGGAGAGGTAATAGAGTGTAGACATTCCAATTGGTTTGGAAATTTTGATACGATTTAAGAAGTCATAAATAATAATGACATTTATTTAGTAAAGAGCTTTTCTTAAAACCAAATTGATTTTTCAGGCAACTGAAGACTTTTGTTCCAGGTGAAGATTAACTGACTAGGTTACAAGAGTGCTAGAATGATTTGTGAATGGAGCTCCTGTGCTGTTATATCAGGCTTGTTAGATGCCTGAGAGAGGTGGAGAAATACCACTATAATTTCTTTAAGTGTAGTGCAATTGTATGAAATGAGACATATTTCAATGCCGCTGCATCTAAACTGGGATATGTGAAGGGTTTTGGTTCCAGAAAAAGAGCAGAGCTATGTGGTGACTTACTCTACCTTTAGTGCTACTCCTTCCTTAGAAGAAGACCTTAACCCTGATGAATGGTGCTTTTGTGTAATACAGCTTGGCAGAAGATAGGTTGGTTTGTTTTGATGTATTGTTTTTTTTTGTTAAAGTCTACTTTTGAAGGAGCTGAAATGTTGGAAAGTAATCAACATGTGTTAAGGTTGCTTCTCATGGCAGGACATGATGATGAGATAAATTCATATCGAATGAAGATTTCAAACACTGATCCATTTGTCTTGCAGGGCATTAGATAAAGCTGTTTTGATAATTGAATCAGTAACTATTTCACCTTAATTTTCTTAAAATAAGTATAGGATTGTGATCTTTAGGGAATGTATAATTTATCGATGAAGAACAAATATCTTGTTTTAGTTGCTGAACGTTTCTAAGTTGATGCATATTGCTTGAGCTAGTCTCATATTTCATTTTCTAACTTGTCGTGAAGTATTTAACCAGTCAGTTGACTTTACAGCAAATGTTGCTTCATTCATTGTCCCATATTGACTTTGAACTATCTTCCATTTGAAATAGCAGTAACAGTAGCCCCGTTCTTTAGAGTAGCTTCACTGGATATGCTTTTTCCCTCTCCAGAAATAAAGGAGAACTCCTTTTGAAAGGCAAAGGTATTAGTAAGATATCTACCGCAGTACGACCAGTGTAATAGAGTGAATAAGTAAGATTGCATTTGGTGTTCATTCTCTTGCTACCTACAAAGTACTCTGAAAGGTTGGCAGTAGTGGAGATGAAGGATAGTAAATTGAGATACGTGAGACTGTTCATACAAATCTTCTGGTTTTAGACTATCTCAGATTGAAGGAGGCATTTCTGCACTGATTATAATCTTGTTTGTCTTTTCCTGGTATTCTGCAGATCTGTGAAGATGTTCAAAACAAAGGAGAGTTCTAGTTCAGTAGAATGATACCAGAACTTGAATTGACATATTGTGGCCCTTCACTTGATAGGCTGTCTTTCATTTCAACAGTATCTTCCAAGCATCTTGATTTTCATACAGGTTCAGATAGCTGAGTTGATTTACTCAATAATTCTCTTAAAGTATTGCAAGATAATAATGAAGTTATGGAGCAAATTCCATGGCAGTTATGATCTTCTTTCTAGTTATTTTATGGCCTTTCACAATATTAAAGGAAATAGCCTCATAAATACTCATGAAAAAAAAAGAATTGGTAGTCATACATACATTCTTAGATGCTGCCTTCTGCCTACTTTGAAGGTTTGAAAGGGACATGATTTCAAGTGATACACTTTTAGCTATTGGATGATTTTCTTCCTTAATTCTAGATAAATTTTCTGTCTAGATAAATTTTGAACTGAATTTCATTTCTTGTTCATAATTCTAATCCGTCTTGATCTCTTTTGTTTCCATTGGGATTCAATACTTCCTGACATTAAAAGACTGTTAAGACTTATTTTTCACGTTATTAGTAAAGCAAGGAAAGTATCTGACTACTCAAGCCAGTATCTCTTACGTGTGCTAATGTGAAGGGAAGTATTATGGAAGTATTACTATTTTCATGGTATCCTAACATGTACTGGAAATAATATGTAATAGAAATCCTGTAGCTAAACTGTCTCTGAGCTGTGTTCAGACTGACCTTGGTGTAAATTGATATTTTGAATATGAATGTGTAACATGAACCAGATGTACTCTTTTTTTGATCTGTTTCTCTCTTGCAATTCTTTGCTAATATATTCTGTAAAGAAACAAATTGACCTTTTGTTAACAAGAGATCTGCTGTATTGCAAGCATCTTTCTCAAAGGTCTAAAATTTTAGCTCTTATCTTGGTTAAACGCAGAGGATGCTTCTAGCTCTAACTCCCAAAAGCTATCATGACTGTTAAGGTCAGGATAATATTCTGAGGAAACGCTGATAAATGCTGCTGCTCCTCTTCTCTAGGCATCTGCTGTTTGTCGTTATCAGAGCCAGCATAATGGGCTTTGGAACCTTTAGGCTGACCTAGCACAGGCATACATAAAATTAATTGCCAAACAGAATGTAAAACTCAGTCTTTTAATAATGCCTACTCTTACAGAAACCCTAAAAGGAAGATCAAAGTATACACAAATTTCACTTTAGGGACAGTTTGTCCATTTCTGGTGTTGGAACTTCATAGGAATGACTTCTGATTTAAAAAAATAAAAATAAAAAATAAAAAACAGACCGTAATGCACAACCCAATAGTTGGGATAATGCAGTTACGTATCAGACAGCCAATTAAGAGTCAGCTTTAGCATGATAGTTTATTATCTGTCCTTAGAAGAAGGGTTTGTTCATCTAGCAGAGACGTAACAGGAATTGGTGCTGTTATTGAAAAAGGCACTTTTAATGTTCTATTGGAAGAGCATAGTAGAAGACATGGCAATTTTTTCCATTACTTAGATTCAAGATTCGGTGTATTTTTATAACATTTTTCTTCAACTATGAATCATTGGATTAAATGCAATAAATACTGAACAAAAGTAGTATTACCAAAGGGTAAAGCAAATTGATCACAGTTACTTTTTATATTAATTTGTGAAGACTAGGGATCTTGATTCTGTCTTTTTCAGTAGAACTAACCAAATGAATTGTTCTTGTGTATGAACACACTTTTTTCCCTAAAAGTACTTTTTTTTTTTTTTTTTTTTTGAGTTCTGCAAGGTAGTTGACAACTATCAGGGCTATTCATTTATATGGCAAACCAGTAGCTAAATCATCGCCTTAAAAAGAGGTATATGCCATACTGATCAGCTGTCAAAAAAAGACCCAGATCACCCTGTTGGCCTTCCACAGAATCACAGAAAGGTTGAGGTTGGAAGGGACCTCTGGAGATCATCTAGTCCAACCTCCCTGCTCAAGCAGCGTCCTCTAGAGCATATTGCCCAGGATCACATCCAGACGGGTTCTGAATATCTCCAGCGAAGGAGACTCCACTACCTCTCTGGGCAACCTGCTCCAATGCTCTGTCACCCTCACAGTGAAGAAGTTTGTCCTCAGGTTCAGATAGAACTTCCTGTGGTTCAGTTTCTGCCCATTGCCTCTTGTCCTGTCACTAGGCACCACAGAGAAGAGTCTGGCCCCATCCTCTCGACACTCCCCCTTCAGATACTTGTACACGTTGATGAGATCCCCCCCATTAGTCTTTTCTTCACCAGGCTGAAGAGTCTCAGCTCCCTCAGCCTTTTCTCATGGGAGAGAAGCTCTAGTCCTTTCATCGTCTGAGTCGCTCTTTGCTGAACTCACTCTGGTAGTGCCATGTCTCTCTTGTACTGGGGAGCCCAGAACTGGACACAGTACCACAGGTGAGGGCTGAGTAGAGGGAGAGGATTACCATCCCTCCACCTGCTGGCAACACTCTGCCTCATGCAGCCCAGGAGACCATTGGCCTTCTTGGCCACAAGGGCACATTGCTGCCTCATGCTCCACTTGCTGTCCACCAGCACTCCCAGGTCCAGGCTGGGTCAACCCCCAGCCTGTCCTGGTGCCTGGGGTTATTTCTCCCTAGGTGCAGGACCCTGCACTTGCCTTGGTTGAACTTCAGCAGGTTCCTCTCCGCCCAGCTCTCCAGCCTGTCCAGGTCCCTCGGAATGGCAGCACAGCCTTCTGGTGTGTCAGCCTCTCCCCCCAGTTTAGTATCATCAGCAAACTTGCTGAGGGTGCACTCTGTCCCTTCCTCCAGGTCAGTGATGAATACGTTGAACAAGACTGGACCCAGGACTGACCCCTGGGGGACACCGCTAGCTACAGGCCTCCAACTTGACCCTGCGCCATTCACCACAACCCTCTGAGCTCGGCCATCCAGCCAGTTCTCAATCCACCTCACTGTCCACTCGTCTAGCCCACGCTTCCTGAGCTTCCCTATGAGGATGTGATGGGAGACAGTGTCCAAAGCCTTGCTGAAGTCCAGGGAGACGACATCCACTGCTCCGCCCTCATCTACCCAGCCAGTCATTCCGTCAGAGAAGGCTATCAGATTGGTCAAGCATGATTTCTCCTTTGGTGAATCCATGCTGACTACTCCTGATCACCTTCCTGTCCTCCACGTGCTTAGTGAGGACCTCCAGGAGGAGGTGTTCCATCCCCTTTCCCGGGATGGAGGTGAGGCTGACAGGCCTGGAGTTCCCTGGCTCCTCCTTCTTGCCCTTTTGGAAGACTGGCGTGACATTGGCTTTCTTCCAGTCCTCGGGCACCTCTCCTGATCTCCAGGACCTTTCCAAGATGATGGAGAGGGGCCTAGCAATGAAATCCGCCAGCTCCCTCGGCACTCGTGGGTGCATCCCGTCAGGGCCCATGGGTTTGTGGATGTCAGGTTTGGACAAAAGATCTCTAACCTGATCCTCCTCCACCAAGGGAGAGCCTTCCTTTCTCCAGCCTTCCTCTCGTGTCCCCAGGGTCTGGAATTCCTGAGGACTGACCTTAGCAGTGAAGACTGAACAAAGAAGGCATTCAATAACTCTGCCTTCTCTGTATCCTTCGTCACCAGGGCACCCACCCCATTCAGCAGCGGGCCCATGTTTTCCCTAATCTTCCTTCTGTTACTGGAGTTTCAAATCTGTAACTTTGAAAAATTCCATCTCTGTATATATTTGAGGGACTTCTTGATTGTATGAAACTTAACCCCAAAATGTTTTCCCTCCGAAGCTGTTCGGTCTTAAATTCTGTACAGTTTAAATTTAGCTTCTTGAGGTATAGATGATCCATTATATTTTATATAAAAGATACTTTTTGTCTACCTAAGTACATAATATCTTAAGGTGATTGGACATATCTGTTGGGAATTTGAGAGTAAGCAATTTTAAAACACAAAAGGATTTTCGTTATATTTTTGCCAGGGAGAATTATTACAGCTTTCTAGCAGCAGACAGTCTGCTGACAGAAATCCTGCAAATGAGTTTTGGAATAAAAAACAATATTGAGGTGCATTTTAATTAAGGTTGCTTACTGCAACTTACAGCTGTATTATCTGAACACCTGTCAGATAATGGGATTTAAGAACTGTGGTGCAATTTCAGGCTAAACATACTGGAAGGCACATGTTAATTTTATGACCAAAGATATTACTTCATCTGTTTTTCTCTGACCTTTATGTTTGAGTTTCTCATAGCTCTAATCTTAGCTGGAAACATCTTTGGACTTTGTTAGAGCATGTTTACTATAAAGTGTGATTCTTTTTCACTTCCTCAAAACCAGGGTTTCATAGAGGTCATGATATGCTTGCCTTTTTTCCTGCCACTCACCTACAAAATTAAAATAAGTAGTAATCCAAACTCAGTACAGCGTAAGGCTGGAAAGAATTATTAGATTGTCTGGGTTGATCTGATATTTATAGTCTACTGCTTTTTAGTTGAATTACAGTTGTATGATTCTGTGGGTGTATTTCTAAATTCTCATGGCTAACTACATCCAATTTTTAAATTAATTGAAAACTTGGGAGTTGTCTGATGTTCCCTAAATACGTTTGACGCCTGATGGGGATTCTCACGTGTATTAAGAGAGTGAATGCCTTTGTCAGCATGTGTCATAATCCTGTAATACTGTCGCAAGCATAGTAGTCTCTAAATAGTTTTATTGAGCTTTGGCTGTTTATTTTCTCCCATCCTTTTTTGTTAATGAAATCTTTATGCAAGAAACACAGGCATTTCAGTATGTAGGTTGACTAGTTACAAATACTTTTCCTGATAAGTCTTCTGGGGAAACATAGAAAACTGAATTTGTCAGTCCTGAAGTTATAAAGAGGAGCTCCCTTGACCTGGTTTGTTTCATTGTTAGTGTTGTGGCTGCTAATGGCAACCCTATCTCAAGCCCTTATCATAAACTGTTTCAGTGCAAAATCAAGCAGTATCTATTAAAAATGCTGAGAGTCTTGTTAGTAGTTTCCTCAGGTCTCATGTTATAAAGCCACTGTGAAACTGAGAAGAATTTTGTTAGTCATTTCAAGTAACAGGAGAATGAAAACTCCAGAACGTATGTGGTTACCGTGTACAAACTTCAGAAAACAATGCTTTATCAGATTACGTTTTTTCTATATGCATGAAATCTAAAGTTTTAAGTAAAGTGCTACACTTTGCAAAGTATGATAGGTTAAGATGATATCCTTAAAGCTTTTCCCTATTTTTTTTTTACAAGTTAATATTTTCACTGTAGATTCAGTTGATTGGTCTTGTATAGTACATAACATCCAGCCTGAGAATGCAGAGTTTCAATTCTATATCCAAGAGAAAATGTGGTATGCAGAGTTTGGCAGTTATACTGCTGTTGGTGTGAAAAGTTAGAGAAATAATAGTAGTAAAGTAGAAGAAAAAGAATGCTGACTATGGAGATATTTTTGTTTGTGTGGTATGTTTGTGATGTCGTGCTAAGCCTTTTGCTCTTAAACACTGTGCAAGTAGCAATTCTGATGCTGATCTCATTTGTGTGTGATTTTGTTTTTTATTTTTTGCTTTAGAAGTAGGAACAAAATCATACTCATGATTTTGGCACATAAAACTCAAATGTGAAGGTCACTGACTTGTAATGACCACATCCATGATTATCTTCTTTTTTTCGTTATCATGATGATATTGGTTAAAGGCTGAAGTTTTGAGCCAAAATACAAGGGCGGCAGTTTTACGTTTAGAGAGGATAACTTTTCTGAGAGGATTGACTTGGTCTTATAAAGGGCTTAATTTGATTAGCTTTCTTAGCTGCTTCTATATTCTGTATCTCTTCTGATAAGTTCAGAATTTCAGTCTTGTTTGGGGTCATTTTGAGCAGTTACTGCATGCAGTAACAGCTTCAGTAGCAGAACTTTACTTCTGAGTTTTTTGAATTATTAGTTAATTGTAATGTGCTTCCTTATGTACAGCTGATATTAATAGTGTCTCTAAAATAAATTACTCGCATATCTTATTAATTGCATTGTTATTTTTTGCCATTTATATGCACGTTTTAAACAAAGTAACTTTCCCTTTTAAATAGCTTTTACCTGCCAAAAAGTTTTGGGAACCTGATGATTCAGCAAAAGATGGGCAAAAAGGGATATTCCTTGGTGATGAGTGGAGAGAGACCGCATGGGGAACTCCTCGTAAGTGATTTATGTTGAATGACTCATTCCTGCTCACAAAATTTTATTTCAAAATAAAATAGTGTTATAAATGTTAATATTATAAATTTGTGTTAAATTTTGGTTTCCTTTCATTGTAATTCTGAAAATATATATTTGAACTGATGGTTTTATGCCAGTAACACTTCTTGAAACTGGGATTTAGAGTTTTTCCATTTAATTTTGGTATTTTTAACGTTGATCTTTTGTTTAATTTCTCCTCTGTAATGAAATGTGAAGGCATTACAAGTTTCATTCAAAAAGTACAATAATAAGGTATCTATCTCTGTGATTTTATTTTATTTTATTCTTTTTGACAGACCATTCTATGTCCCAACCTATTATGGTACAGAGAAAGCCTGGACAGGGTTTTCATGGAAACAGTGAAGTAAATGCTGTATTGTCTCCGCGATCAGAAAGTGGTGGCCTTGGAGTGAGCATGGTAGAATATGTGTTAAGTTCCTCTCCAGCTGATAAATTGGATTCCCGGTTTAGGAAAGGAGCTTTTGTAAGTAATACAGTGCGTTAAGCTTACATAGTTAGCTACTACAGCCTTACAGTTTTACATGCTTATATTTTCTACTTTATTTGTCCATTTTTCTTGCTTACCTTTTCCCTTTAGCTAAGGAAGTGTGTAGTTGCTATCTGCCTGCCTTCCTTCGTTGGAAGGGGGTAGTATGAAGATATCGGAGGAAGTCTTGAGTAAATAGCTGTCTTAAAAACAATACTTACCTATTACCTTTAAATCAAGGTAGGAGAAAGACTGCAAATCATTTAATTAAAAATGTATAGTGGCCTTTATTCAAGGTCTTCCTTTTCTGTTGTTCTAATAAGGGAGTTTTATGCTGGATGTTTTAAGTGTATACAATAAAACCAATCTAACTTGAGGTGTTACTGCTTTAACAGCACCGCTATAGTTAAGGTTGAGTTAGCTCTTCCATTATAAATCCTGGCATTCCTTTTCATATTTTGGCAGTTATTAATTGCATGTGGTTGAAACTTGATGACCAAGTTACCCACCAAATGCAATTTCTTTGCAAACAAAATGTTGTGTTGTTTACGTGCACTATAGTGTAGAATTAGGTCACCTTGTGGTGCTCCTATTGTGTTCTGTTCAATATTCAGAATCAAACAGATTCTTTTTCCTCAGGGCACTAGAGATGCTGAAACAGATGGACCTGAGAAAGGAGATCAGAAAGGCAAGGCTTCTCCGTTTGAGGAGGACAAAAACAGAGATCTTAAACAAGGAGATGATGAGGATGTTACTAAAATAAATGGCAGAGGTTTGCCAAATGGAATGGATGCCGATTGCAAAGATTTTAAGTAAGCTTTTAACTGTTTCTCAAGAAGGCAAGCATGTCTCTTAAGGCATTATTACAGTTCTGGTTTGTGTGTCAGCTTTAAACATTATCCAGCTGCAGACTGAGTCTTCCTACCTCACGTCCTCCCTTTCCCACTGTGCCACATGTTTCTTAGGATGTCATTAGCATGTGTGTCTCTTTTCAAGAGACAAATTCATCTTAATATAAATTCTTCAAAGTTCTTCAGAGTAAATGATTACCTGCAAAATGGGGTGAATTAAAAGAAGAGTGAAAGCTTTCACCCTTGTAGTAATAAACTAAATTCCTTTCTCTCTGCTTCTTTTTATTACTCTTGCATCTGATCTGATTGTTGCTGTAGGGAGTTAGTCCTATGGCATTTTAACCTACCTTCTAACTTTGCTAGTGGGTAGTGTACCCAGCACAATTACTTCTCCCAAAAAGTATTTGTAGAAGCTAGTTATTGGATTAAGGAGAAATGATCTGTTTCCCTATTCACAGTTAACTGTCGTCTAGTCACAGTGTAGAATGGTATTGTGGTTTGGTTGTGTTCTTTGAAAAAAATTTGGACCAAGCTTGAGATTTTGAACTGTGAACTTGTGTATGACAGCACAGCCAGCCCGTGTTTTCCTAATACTGAACTGGATTTTAAATTGGGTATTTTTAAAGGACTGATCTTTCTGTTTTTTAAATGACTATGTGATGCATTTATAACTCTCATGCAAAAAAATTAACGAAATCAGAAAATGTGTGCTACTCATAAATTGATATTAATGTGGTGAACATAACTGAATAGTTGTGTTTTCATTAGTTTATGACTGAGCTAGTACATTAAAATGCATGTTTGAATCCCCTACGTAAGTATTTCCTACCCTTTTAAAAAGTGTAATTGCCTAAGTCTAAGGAGGGATTCTTCAGGTCTGTTCTTCAAGACAAGAATACAGTACTAAGTTCATTGCAGAGCTTAAAACAATTAATTCCTTTCGGATGCGTGCTACCCTATGCAAAATAAATGCAGTTAATTTCAATATTGCTTGTTGAAAATGCAGAATACATTTTTGTCGTGGTTTTCTTTACCAGAAACTTTTAATTTTAAAATAGTGCTTGCAAAAGTACTTTTTATATTATTTAGAGAGAGTAATTATTAGAAACTTTAAAAGTGCAAAAAAGCATCCAAAGCCAGTAAACCTCTCAAAAAGCAAGGCCATCTAACTTAAATGGCCCATATGAAGTGGTGTTATAAAGCCCTCCAAATAGAGGTTTATAATTGAAGTATTGACACAACTTTAACTATAGCAACAGAACAGCACCAATATAAGAAGCAATCTATATTAAGTAAACATAGCTATTAAAAAAAGAAAGTTTGTCCTGTCCTTTTCAATGTATTTACTGTACTTACTTACAGGTGTTTCCCCCCACTTCCGCCAAAAGTGTGTGCTGAAATAACTGCCTTTTTCCATTTGTTCTTGACTTTGTTGAATACTGTATGTCGCTGGGCACAAATAAGGAATGTTTAATGACTTTAATATCTGATATACACTTTGAGCAAGGTTTGGTTGCTAGCTAGGATTCTTAGATTATAGCATAGATGATTGTTACAAAGTTGTTCTTTCCTACACTCAGAAAGCTAGTGTAAGTGTTTTGCATTGAAATTTTTTTTCAAAGTAATACAGCATACTGTATTGTTTACTGAACTTATGAAAAGACTGCTTTCTTGACTATACTGTCTTCAGAGTTGATATTAGAAAATATATATGTATTAGCAGATTTCTTCACATTATTCTTATGCTTTGTTCAGTAAGAGAATTCTGCTCTGGAGTCCTGTAGGAGGAGGAGAACAGGTAGTACTAAGGCTGTGTCTATCCTAGAACGGATAGTACGCCACACTAATCTGGCAGCGTACTCCTGGTATAAACACTTAAATCCTGCAAGATCAAAAATAATTAAGGTTTTTAGCATAGTAAACAATTCCCAGCTGAATACAATGGTCTTATATCCTGCTAACAGAAATAAGCACCTACTTCTTCCTCTATCCTAAAGGTTTTCCTCTGGAAAAACAGGCTATGTTTATTCTTAGAGAAGCCGAGATAGAATTGATAGGATTATATTAGGAATACTTGTTTTCCTGAGTGGTCATCTGGTGTAGTTCACTAAACAAGCTGGGTAGAAGATGAAATACTTTAGTCAACTGCTATATAAGGCAGTTATTAGTCCATTTTAGTTAGGTGTGAGATGTTTTCTGTTTGTTTTTGAAATGTGAAAGATATTCATTGCATTATATGTTTGTCTTTTCCAGCTGAAGTGTTTTTTTTGTTTCTTTTCCTCTCCTTTTGTATGAGATCTGCTTAGCCATTTTATTTTTTCTAGTTTTCCTCAGCACATTTTATAATAATTCATGTCATTCCCAATATGCAATAAAGAGCCTTCACAGAAGTTACAGGGAACCACTGCTTCTTCCATTTAACTTGGAATAGCTGAAAGTTTATTTGGGTTTTTTCCTTACAGTGACTCTATAGTCTTAAAGTTTTGGGGGTTTGTTTTAAATGCTTTGAAACAAAATGTGTCCTTTGTCTTGAGTGATCAATGCATGCTGATTAAAACAACTTAAATCTGTCTTGTTTGTAATGTCTCCGAGGTCAGAGATCCTTTTTAAATAGGAATGCTGTACTCTGCCCATAGATTGCTTTACTGTAAAGGCTGTAAGAGTCTGTCTTGAATTTCTTCTGTGCAGTCGTACCCCTGGAAGTCGACAAGCCTCCCCAACAGAAGTAGCTGAGCGCTTGGGTCCCAATCCTAGCAGCACAGAGGGATTAGGTCCACTTCCCAATCCTACAGCACACAAGCCTCTGGTAGAAGAATTTCCAAACCCAGAAAATCAGAATCTGGATGCCATGGAACAAGTTGGTCTCGATTCTCTACAGTTTGATTATCCTGGCAATCAGGTACAAATGGACTCTTCGGGAGCTGCTGTAGGTCTTTTTGACTACAGTTCTCAACAGCAGGTTAGTACTGGACTTGAAAACATGCCAGACTGGTTCTTTAAGGTGTGCATTTTCTTCTTTGATAGTTGGTCACTTGAAATACATTAAGAATTATATGCTTATGTTGTTAAATGTCTGTGACTTAGTCAAAGCAAATAAATTTATATATAAACTTAAAATTTTGGTGCGTAACTTTCCAGGTGAGTAATTTTTTCACATAGAAACTTGATTTAAAATTTTTTTCTATAAGTAAATGCCAGTAGATTATAACTCTGACTTGAAACGTAAATGCTTCCTTTTTTTTTTTTTTTTTTTCCTAATAGCTTTTCCAGAGGACTAATGCTCTGACTGTTCAACAGTTAACAGCAGCTCAGCAGCAGCAGTACGCACTGGCTGCAGCTCAACAGCCACACATAGGTGAGGTTTTGTAAAACATAGTAGGTATTGGTGACAAAAGTCAATGTGTTGCTTTGGTATTCTGTCTTCAGTTTTGCCATCTATTCCAATTCAAATAGATATTGATCAGTTGGTCCATTTTTAGTGGTTCTTCTTAAGACCGCTAAGAGTAGCTGCATAAAACTGTTCTGTCTTTAGAGAACGTTAAATGTTTTCAGATTTATTTCCTTTTGTGTAATTTTTTGCCTACTTTGAACTGTTGCATGCGAAGCAATGAAAATTACTTTCGCTTATGTAGCGCTATTGAGGGGGGGAAATTAAAAAAGCTTTTCTGCTGTGGAGAGTAGAAACAGTAGCTTTATCTACAAGTAATAATAGAATTGTATGATTCTATTATATTGCACAATTTAAACATTTATGATAATCCAGTTAAAACCATTGCATAGTAATACCTTGAAATCAAAGTTATATTGTGTGGATTAATGAAATGTTTCCTACTTGTTAATGGTATCTTTTAAACAGATAGCTCTTTATTCCTGGGGATACTCTACCCAGTGATAGGATTATTCTGTAACGATTTTTACTGTCCTTTCTAAAGAGTGTAGTGAATGAATTCAGTGCATAAAGTTCTTGATGTTCAGCACAGAGACTGTATTTCAGTGACAATGAAATCAGTTCCCCAGAACTGAGGGTAGCAGCCGCTATGGGGAAGCTGTGTATTTTTGGAGGGGGTAGAAGATACACAGCAGTTATTCGTTTAGGGAAGGGAGCGCCTCACATCTTGGCACCTTAGGGCACATTTAAAGATTCCTGCCACTCTCCACCAGACTTGATCTTCAGCACTGGGCTGCTGAGGTGTGCATCTGTGAGACCTGTTCTCCTGTGATAAGGTGAAGGTTAAGTTCCCTGTCAGATGGTTTAGCTAGATTCTATCTGGTCTGTTCAGATAGGGATCAGCAGCCTGTAGCTTGGCTGTTAAAAGTGATACAGAGGCAGCTCTTCAGAGTTATACAGCTGACTAATATAGGCTTAGAGCTGGGAGCATGGCAGACAGACGTTTGTGTGAGACTATAGTCCTATCTTATGGCTTTCTTTGACTTCCAAACTGCAAAGCAGCCTCTACCTTGTGGGTTTTTGCTTGTTTGTTTTAAAGTTGATTGAGCTGGTCAGCTGCATCTTCTAGTATCTTCTATATACAGGTTAATATAAATTTAGTGAGAAACCTCTTAATGGAAGGAGGAACATAGTTTGTGCTATCCTTGCTTAAGTAGTTAGTTGGTGACCTCACTGTTGTAGGAAGTATATCAGCCTGACTACAAGGGAAGCTATCTGGGAAGCAATGCTTCGTTTCATGACTCTGGGTTTTGCCAGTTGTCCTTTCTCGTTACAGACCTTGTATCAAGTTCAGATGCTTGAAAGCGAGATTCACATCTCATAAAAATTAAAAGCCAAGTGTCTGGTTTAAACTATCTTCCCCCCTCCTCTTCCCCCCCCCCCCCATTGTTACTGGAAGCAGATTTGTATCTCTAGCAGGTGATTCATTCTATTTGATGTGCGTAAGATACTAGATGATTTGTTAGATACAGATTTAGTTGTAAGACTAGTGTAACTTGTAGATGGCTATAGCTGAGTGAGGTAAACTCCACCTTGAGTAATCAATTCTGCATAATAATGGAAAGATCATACATGGTAAAAATGGATTTGGAGTCTGTAGGCCAGCAACTCAAAGCTATTAGGCTTTGGGAGCAGCAAGGAGAGGTTGGCAAGAAGAGAGGGAAGTGCCAATTTCTGTAATCCTATGTCTGCTCTTAGTTCCACTGTATAAGCATTTCTTGTTTATCAGAGATGCTTTGCGATTTGGTTGATTTTTGTGTGATACTGCTTGCTGAGTATGTTAGCTATAATTAAACTCTTTGTTTATTAATATAGCAGGTGTATTCTCAGCAGGCTTGGCTCCAGCTGCTTTTGTGCCAAACCCCTACATTATCAGTGCTGCTCCTCCAGGTACTGACCCGTATACTGCAGCTGGATTAGCTGCAGCAGCCACTCTAGCAGGTAAATGAATATTTTTCTAGTGTTTATCGTGATAATTTTATTGACTGGAATTGGAAAAAATCCATCCTGTTTGTTCTCGGTAAATATATATCTAGGAAGGAGGTACCTCTAGGCAAAACTATATTTGTATAGTTTACCAGTTTTTTACTGTACAGCCTAAAGGAGTGCAGATCTTGATATATATGCATTCTGGGTATTTCTTTCCTCAGGAATTTTATATGCAGCAACCAATTTTCTTTTATTCTAAAAAGGTTTTCCCTATTAAGGTTGGGTCTGACATTAGGAATATGTATTATTTTCAAAAAAGAAGGCAAGCTGGCAACAGAGAAACCCCAAACCTGTAAGAATCTTTTAAAAAGTAAACAGGATACTGCTGTAAAACAATAATATTTGAGTATTCAAATGCCAGCTTAGTATTCAGAGCTGTGCTTAACATTTTCAAAAATGTTAGATTTCCAGTTGATGGTTTTACAGGAAAGGCAGTAGAAATAACTAAAAGGTATGTATACACAGTACATAATGTGTACAGTACAGTGATATACAGATCTCAGTCTTCTAGGGGTTGTTTTTCTCAGTAGGCTGAATGAGATACCTGTGCAGGATTAAGCCCACTCTGAAGAGTGTATCCTCGTAGGAAGGGGAGGCAGAAGGAGTAGTTCTATTTATACGCAGAGGAAGTATACAAAATGGAGGAATATTAGTGGACCAAAGTTTCAGTATGTCAGTGTCAGGAGAGTGGATTTGCTTCATTCTGTGATGTTCTGAAGTGATCTTTTTCCAAGCATGGAAACTGACTTTGAATGATGTATAAGCTTTGGTTACTGACAGGACTTGCTTAAGTTTTCTTTATCTCCTGAGTCTCCCAAAGATACTTATTTTTACATGAGGAAAGTATCGTTTGATAAAAGTGCTTTAAGTTGCCCCGTTCATGTCTGTGTATCTTTCTGGCTAGTATGAGAAGTTTTATACTTTTAATACTGCTTTCAATTTTGGTATTCAGAAGATAGATCAATGAGGGATGTTATAAACAAAGCAAGCAATTATTTTAACTAGCTGCAGTAAATAGAATAATGATGTTTTCTGGGTTTAGGTCCTGCTGTGGTTCCTCCTCAGTATTATGGCGTTCCATGGGGGGTGTATCCAGCCAATTTATTTCAGCAGCAAGCTGCAGCAGCAAATACCACAGCAAATCAGCAAGCGGCATCGCAAGCACAACAGGGACAACAACCGGTATGTCCTTCATATAAAGGAGATGTGTATTTAAATTTTACCTTTAAATTTTGTGTATCAGTGGATAAAGGGCATCTTACAGAAAACTTTACCTAATTTAAATATTGTTGTGTTCTACCAAATGTAATAGGTGAATGTTAAAGAATTTATTGTTTGATTTATTTTTTTATTTTTTTATTTCTCAATTTCTTTACGTTACTGATAATTGTAGTCTTTTAATTTATTGCATAGTAAATATTTGACTATGCTTTGTTTAAACCTGTCTAGCTAATGTTGACTGTACCATTATTTAAAAATTAGTATAAAGCTGGAAACTAACCTAAGAAGCTAATATGGAGGAGAGATTGAGTAGTAATTTCAGGAGGAAATTTTTTAAATAAGCATGGGAGAGAATTGTTCTTCTGCACTTTTAATAATCAGTTGCAAAATGAGATATTACACATTTCTCCTTGTCTTTTAAAAAGTAGCAAAATAATATGAAGTTGCTGTCAGTAAACTTGTTGCTTCATAGGGGAGAAGGACTGCCCTGAATAATTTTCTGAAACACAATAATTGTACTATGGGATGACTGGCTAGGTAGATGAGGGCGGAGCAGTGGATGTTGTCTACCTGGACTTCAGCAAGGCTTTGGACACTGTCTCCCATCACATCCTCATAGGGAAGCTCAGGAAGCGTGGGCTAGACGAGTGGACAGTGAGGTGGATTGAGAACTGGCTGGATGGCCGAGCTCAGAGGGTTGTGGTGAATGGCGCAGGGTCAAGTTGGAGGCCTGTAGCTAGCGGTGTCCCCCAGGGGTCAGTCCTGGGTCCAGTCTTGTTCAACGTATTCATCACTGACCTGGAGGAAGGGACAGAGTGCACCCTCAGCAAGTTTGCTGATGAGACTGGGGGGAGAGGCTGACACACCAGAAGGCTGTGCTGCCATTCCGAGGGACCTGGACAGGCTGGAGAGCTGGGCGGAGAGGAACCTGCTGAAGTTCAACCAAGGCAAGTGCAGGGTCCTGCACCTAGGGAGAAATAACCCCAGGCACCAGGACAGGCTGGGGGTTGACCCAGCCTGGACCTGGGAGTGCTGGTGGACAGCAAGTGGAGCATGAGGCAGCAATGTGCCCTTGTGGCCAAGAAGGCCAATGGTCTCCTGGGGTGCATGAGGCAGAGTGTTGCCAGCAGGTGGAGGGATGGTAATCCTCTCCCTCTACTCAGCCCTCACCTGTGGTACTGTGTCCAGTTCTGGGCTCCCCAGTACAAGAGAGACATGGCACTACCAGAGTGAGTTCAGCAAAGAGCGACTCAGACGATGAAAGGACTAGAGCTTCTCTCCCATGAGAAAAGGCTGAGGGAGCTGAGACTCTTCAGCCTGGTGAAGAAAAGACTAATGGGGGGGATCTCATCAACGTGTACAAGTATCTGAAGGGGTGGTGTCGAGAGGATGGGGCCAGACTCTTCTCTGTGGTGCCTAGTGACAGGACAAGAGGCAATGGGCAGAAACTGAACCACAGGAAGTTCTATCTGAACCTGAGGACAAACTTCTTCACTGTGAGGGTGACAGAGCATTGGAGCAGGTTGCCCAGAGAGGTAGTGGAGTCTCCTTCGCTGGAGATATTCAGAACCCGTCTGGATGTGATCCTGGGCAATATGCTCTAGAGGACGCTGCTTGAGCAAGGGGGTTGGACTAGATGATCTCCAGAGGTCCCTTCCAACCTAAACGATTCTGTGATACTACAACATCACCATCCAAATCAAGAGTAAGCAATTGTAACTAGAACTTGTTGGAATTTTCATTTCTCTAAATGATTTTTTTTTTAATAATACTTCTCTTCTGTTACTCTGGTGCAATTTTTGAGCCACTCTATGAAATTTCAGTATGAATGGATGGCCTTTTTCCCCCCAAAAAACTTAGATCTTAAAATGATCTTACACTGGTCAGATGCTTGAAGAAATGTGCTATCACACCCCCTCTCCCCCCGCCACCTTGAAATATATTTAACTTTAGTGCCATTTTCCTGACTTTGACATATAGGAATTGACTTTAAGATACCATGAAGAAGTTTCAGAGTCACTCCATCACTATTTTACTGTTCAGGTGGCACTTTGCCTCCTACCGATCTTGTTTATCATTGAACTGTATTGATAACTGAATGGATTTCACCTCTTCTATGCGTGTGTGTTTTTTGTTTTTGTTTTTTTACTTTATCCTTAAAATTTATATCCAGTTGATTTAAAAAAAATTACATGTAAGATATTTTGTAGGGCTATATTTTAAATTGTATTTTGCTCTTATTTCATACCTGGGAAAAGTGTGTGTGTGTTTGGTTGGTTTTTTTAAACCAGAAAAATAGAATAGTTGAAAGAATTTAGATTGCTCTTCAAGGCAATTGATTCCCAAAGATATGGTATCAGAACATAAAACAAGCTTGTGTTGCATAATGATGGAGTGTTAGGTGACTTTTTAAAGCCTAGCGTGTGCATTTTTACAGCATTGTTAGCAATGTAATGTTAATTATTTAGACAAGTTATTACAAGTTATGAAGTATGCAGACTTAACATTGTTCAATTGGCTGAAAAGAAGTATAAACAAAACACATTTTCAAGGAAGGATAAGTGTTCAGTTAATCTAGATGATGATATATTTCTAAATTCATTTTTGCAGATTTTCTTCATTATTTTATACTCATTGACATTGATGAAACATACATGAGATCTACTCTCCAGAGTAGGGCAGGTATTTTATGGTCACGTTTGCTAGTGAACTAGTTTATACCTGTTATTTTTTTATGTGTGTTTATCCTTGAAACCAGTAAGAGTATTCACAAAATTAAACTTAGAGCTAAATGACATCAAATATCTAAAGCAGCTGTTCTGGACCTTTTGTAGGGTATAGCGGTTTTATTCCTTACCTTTTGAGAAAATGATGTGGTTTGGTGGTTGTTTTTTTTTTTTTGGGTAGGTTCTACGTGCTGGAGCAACTCAACGCCCTCTTACTCCCAATCAGAGTCAGCAAGGGCAACAGGCAGAGTCACTTGCAGCAGCTGCAGCAGCAAATCCAGCTTTGGCTTTTGGTCAGGGTCTTGCTACAGGCATGCCAGGTATGTTACCATTGGATTAAGGGATCTAAAAATCACTTTTTTAAAGTGATCGGTGTTGTTAGATACCAAGTTAGTGAATCCAGCTACCTTTATGATGGACTGCTTAGAATTGAGTTCTGTAGAGTTCTGTGTTGGTCAGTTGGGTTAAAATGCTGGCACAGGGTCTTCAAGCTCAATAAATTATTCTAGTCTTTTTGATTTGTAGTATTTTGTTTGCATTTATTGTTACAAATGTAAAATATATGTGATATCCCTTACACACACAGAATAATTTCATACGTAATGAAGCAACAGCGTACCATCTTAAAAGATCGTACGTTGTCTAAATTGTCACTCTGATGCAACAGGAAGTATTAATTTGTCTTTCTGAAGTATTTTATAGCTGTGGCATTCAATGATGTTAAGTCTAGAATTTGAAATCCAAAATTACAACGTTTAAAAGGAAGTTCCTGCTTAATTGCCGAGATTATGATGAGCTTTAAGTAAAAGCACTCCAAAGTCCGAGATTCTTTTAGTGTGTCTAAAATGTCTTTTAGTGTGTTCTGACTTCTCTGGGGAATCAGTAGTTCTTGCAGTGTTATTCTGAATCTCAGTATCTGTGTTACAAATGCACAGTTTGTTGAGTGGAAGTTCAGTGTCATTTTTAAGCATTTGGTACACTTGAACAAGAACAGCTCTAAGTATATTTCTTGGCCCCTCCTCAGCGTGCATGATAAATTTTGCCTCTCTAACCTTAACGTAGTTAAAGTAAATAAAAGTTGATAGTAGCTGCAAATGCGTTTGTCTTGTACAGATTCTCTCCTCCATCAGCACTACTTTGAAAATGCCTCTCAACCTATAGGAATCAGAGGTAGCTTGTTGCAGGATGCTCCGAGACTATATTCTGCACTTCACCTCATGCGATCAGATTTTTACACCTCTGGCTGCAGAACAGACTGGTTCTTGTGCTTTTCTTATCTAATCTGTTTTATGATCACAGTTTTTATTTCTTTTAATGCAGCAATAACTTCAGCTTTTAAAACTTTCCTAAAAGGAGGAATTGCCAAAGTGCTGAAGCACTGATTTCTCTCACATGCCATCTTTCAAGTGATTTCTCTGCACCTTACCAAGGTAGCAGAGAAGGCCTGCAAGCGCTGAGGCATATCAAAGATGCTATAGGCATCTTTGCAAAAGCCTCAAAGGGTGAGCTCTGTTCTGCTATTTTGTTCGTTATTTTTAGCTACCTATCAGTTTTCAATTTGGACATGGAGCTTGAAGAGTGTGGAGTCAACTGTGTCTTGTAGCAAGTCTGTCTCTCTTACTGGGGCATAAAATAGTATAGTTTGTCTTTAAATTGTCCGGGCAGGAGCATTGCATAACTAATGATAAGCAGGGGAAGAACTATAAACAAGTTTAATCTTCATTCTCAGGTAGAATTTTATCCTAGGAAGTATGGTTGTATTAGTGAGGTCCTGCAGCACTGCTTGTGGATAATTACGTGCATCCATGGATACCTTCAAAACAACAAATCCAGAACCTTGAATTAGGACTGTACGTGCAATGGCTCCTAACTTGTGGACTGTTACTCACTTACGCTTTTTTTTAAATGCAAGATGAACACTTTTGCATTTACTTAGTTTGAAAAAACTGATCCTATGAGTTAGCGAGCCAGTGCCCCTTTGGCTTCTGTGAGAATCTGTCCTAACTCTAGTAAGTACTAGTTTCAAGCTAAAATGAGTCTTAAAAGGAAGAAAGAGTGGACGTCTTACATGGCAAGGCGTACGTAGGCCCAAACTGAGTTTCAGACTTCAGTGTGTTCTGTTTTGGAGAGAATATTTGTAGTTTGGCTTCAGTGCAAGCTAATAAATATGAGTAAATTTGTCATCTCTTCCATAATGTTTTCTTTAAAATACAAGTTTCAGCTGAGTTTTTTTACCCCTGCAACAGCCTTCATGTTGAGTGAAATTAATGAGCTATCCCAACTATAAGTTCCTGAAAGTTTGTGTGAAAAGAAAGTTTGTGTGAAAAGAATCCAGAAAGTTTTCAAAGTGTGGGCTTCTGGAGACATTTGGAAATCATTTCAGGAAAGCACAGTACTAGTAAACCAGATTGTTTGTTTTCATATTCCCCGCTGATCTTGAGACAGTAAATGTTGATAGAGCAACTGAATTTTAAGGAAAAAAAATATGATTAGGATATGATTAGGAAGCAAAGAGTATGCTTTGTTTTGTGTTCTCAGTGGGAAGACCATCGTAAGCTTGAACGTGAAGGCACTTAAATGAGTTTTGATAGGGGTCGATTTGAGCAAGAAATTGAAAAGGCACAGGAGGAGAGAGGGAATTAGGGGAAAGATCACATCTGGCAAGTCACTATAATATTTTTGATAAAAGGCATTGTTTCCCAACTTTCTCCCTTCTGTCTGTTTCCCTTTCTGGGTGGGAGGAAGCAGAATTTTCTGGGATACCGTATGAAGAAAGGGACAGCAGAGGACTTAAGCTTTACTCTGAGGGCTGCTGCCGTTCAATTACTTAATCTGATCTTAGATGGTCTCTCTGAATCGAATTTTGGGTGTCACAGCAAATGATTTTGTGTCTTTGAGGTTCCCGATGTTTCAGATGCACTTAGCAAGGTCTCAGTGATTTAGCAAGTAGCCCAACATTGGTTTGTTTTAGGAGTTTGAGTAGAAAGCTATTGGTCTGCTATTCCTTGTCAAAATTTAACCATTTCGAAGATCAGGAATATATAAGCACTGATCAGTTCTCATACATAGTTTGGGCCTTCTGCAGCTGGTGATATCTTGATGCTAATAACCGAGGTGGTTATTATTAGACCTCTACTTCTTTAAACACTACCATCCTGATATCTCTCCACTCAAGAACATAACCTGTGAGTCCCTGTAGTGCCTTCTCTCCTTCTGTAGAAAATTTGCAGCTTCTTCCTTCTCAGCATTCCCAAGAACTAACTGTTTTCCTCTGCATACAGATATGAAATTTGTGGTCAGTTCTCAGTCTTCCATCTTTGCATCTTTTATTATTATTTATTTTAAACCACCAACTTCTGAGTAGCATCACAGTAGCAAGCAAGTACTAACAAAATTTGGCAATTTGTAATCCAAAGGGCAAGTGCAAATTGCTTCCATTTTTAACTTTAGAATCACACTAGCCAATTATTTTAAGTCTAATACATTAATCTTAGATTTTTCTAAATAGTGCTAATTCCAGTAAATTTAATTATTGCAATGCTCTATAAATTCTTTTTTATTTTTTTCCCAGTATTTGTCATTGAAAAATAGGCTTATTTACGTTACGTGGGCCTGAAGTTATATAAAATGCTGTGTATTAGTTTCAGATGAGCACAAGGGGTGCAAAATATATGATCATATATAGCTATAGCATTATCCATGCATTTGAACATCTGAAGAGGGTAGTTGGACAGAGCAATTATTGGTAAGTATTAGTCACTTCTCGGTTCTGAAAAAGTGGTTTTATATGACATAGCAGTAACAAATGAAAGGGCTGACAAAGTGTTATTTTGATGAGCTATGAATAATGTTAGAGATGATAAAGATACTAGTAATTAAAAATTGCTAATGTGTGTGGTATTGTAAAGAGTTTTCCTGCTGTGTCACATAATCTTCTAATACTCTATTCTATATTCTTTACAGAACTGCAGTAAAGCAGAGAGCAGTCAGCCTCACCTTCCCCTAGCTTGTGAAAGTAGCAGTCTTAGTGGTGAAGGTAGTGGAGCAGCACAGCACAATTTGTAGGTGGAACTGGCAGTGCCACCTATAGCTAAGCTTTCTTAATGCCATTGTAAGACTCTTTTTTGGTTGTTTTAACTAGCCAAACTTTCGGATGAACTTTATGCGGGAAGACTTTTTCTCCTGTGGTTATGTTGGGAAGGAAAAGGTAGAAGCTGCTGGGATGCAAAATAAGTAGTGAGCAGTGAGAACAAGCAGATTTGGAGTGATAGTAATGCAAGTTTTCATAACCAGGACAGCCCATTCATCTCCAGAACTTGGAGGTGAACATCAAGGTTCTAGATTTCCTCTCCTGTTTGGTTAATGTCTGAATCTCGTCCCTCATATCTTCATTTTTTTCTTAGCATGAGAGAATTGGGACCTGCATCTCCAGCTTCTTTGCAGAGTACTGTACCTGCTAGGCTGTAGGCTGCTGGTTCTGCCAGCTTTGTTTGAAGCAAGATATCTGGGCAGAAGAGTTCACAGCTTGTAGTAGAAATTGAGGAGAGAATATGACT
Organism: Struthio camelus; assembly: GCF_040807025.1. Taxonomy (NCBI): domain Eukaryota; kingdom Metazoa; phylum Chordata; class Aves; order Struthioniformes; family Struthionidae; genus Struthio; species Struthio camelus. The sequence goes on from NC_090944.1 coordinate 18,400,060, forward strand.
TGGGAGCCTGGTGATTAAGGTACTCACCCTGGCCTTTGTATCTAGATATATATCTGGATCAAAGAGAACTGGAGCAATTATGCCCTCTAGTGGACCTAGTCATGAACATACATGCAGACTGATTTAAGATAGTGTACAAAATCTTGATTTTTACATTTATTAAAACAGGTGTTTGTGTGATTTTTGCAATTTTGGCTTTTTTTTGTAGCATTAGTATATATTTGAATGTGGGAGGAACATTGAAATTATCTCTATTTTTATTGTATTTTAACAAAAGTCAACCTAAATATTAGACAGTTTTATCTTTCTATTGTCAGCTCCCTTTCTTAGGAAGGGAGCTGCTCTTCCCTCTAGCTATTCCAGCTTTTCTCTTCCGTTTAGAGATTCTTACTTCAATTCTCCCATGTCATTGTAAACAGAGCCTTGCAATTACTTCTGTAGCTCTTTTCCTATATAAGTGCATTTTTGTTTTCTTTTTGCATCTTTTGCTCTTGTTCATTTATCTTGTCCCGTTTTCCCTCCTACTGCCTTTTTCCCCTATTTTCAGTTCTTCTTTCTCCCCCCCCCCCCCCAATTTCCAAGATTTAGCTGTCAAAATTGACTGAAATTGTACTTGAATTACAGTCAATTTTCTGTGAAACTGACTGGGACCAGTTCATTTTTGTTCTGGTCTAAGTATTCTTATGTAGACACTGAGCTCTCCTTTCTCCATGTATTTTCGTAGATGGATTATAAATGTAATTTAGCTAGAGAATGTGTGGAATTGTAAAACTTGCATTTAATTCAGCCCTTTAATTATATAGATTTCAACATTTATTTCATATACAAAGGAGTACAAGAGAATAAATGTAAAATATTTTAAATTGCTAGATAAGGCTGATTCGATAATCTAGATATGACCAAATGTGTTGTTCCTTTACCTTTCACATCTTGGTATTGGAAATTTGCTTTATGAACCTTGAAGGTAAAATTCAACTTCAGACTTCTAAATTTAGCTGTTCTTCCAGTTCTAAAAAATTAACTGAAGTGTTCCTAAGTAAGACTTTGTGATGCTATTTTAAGATTTTTGCTTGTTTTTCCTTTTGGTGTCCAGTTGACGTTCTCAGGCACTGTGACAGAAACGCTTTTTTTGCCTTGTAGCTCATTGTCATATTTCAAGGAGAGAAGAAATGCTGACTGCCTAAGAATTTTTGTACTAATAACTCTTGTTATTTTGTGTTGCGTAGGCTATCAAGTACTAGCCCCCACTGCCTATTACGATCAGACTGGTGCCTTAGTAGTAGGCCCTGGAGCAAGAACTGGCCTTGGAGCACCAGTCAGATTGGTGGCCTCAACTCCTGTTATAATCAGTTCTGCAGCAGCACAAGCAGGTAAGTATTTGGTTTTTTTCATGGAGAGTATTCCACTTCTGTATTGAATCTTAACGCTAATCTTAGTTGATTAGTATCTGGTTTTGAAGGATGTACCATACATCTTCTTTCTTATTCTCTTGCCTCCCTTTCTCTGAGAGGCACTGTTTTTCAAAGATGCAGCTTTCTGTATTTAATTCAGACTTACTGTCCTCCCCGCCCCATACACGTACAGGCATGTTTCTGCAGCTGCTGTTGCTTGTCAGATATTAACGTTTTTCCCCTTTCCTCTCCCCATGCATATACATGCACTTCCCATCAGCCCCAAAATGATGTCCTTTAGGAAGCATCATTTCATTGCCTCAGCTGGCAGAAGATGGAGTGCTCTCAGGCCTTGCTGTGCTTTTTTTAGGAAAGTATTTTCTTCTGAAAAGCATGGCAAGGAGAGAAATACAGAATAGATAGCAGAAGAGGAGAAGTAGTTATATCAAAAATATCTTTTTTTTTTTCTTCCTCCTTTTAGTTATAGGGTCTGGTACTACTTCACTAGAACATTGTATTTTTGTTGCATTTGTTGTGTTAGGATTTAGGATTTTAACTTTAGATGAATAAATTTATCAATTCAGAAAATCAGATTTTAAGTTAATCCATAAGCTTCTTACTTTTCCAGAACTCACTTTTGACGTTAGTAGATGAAGATAACTTTGAACCAAATGCTAGCTGCAACTCTGCTATCCTAACTTTGACTATCAAAGCACAGTTCAGCAAACAGTAATGTCTTATGTTTACACTGAAAATTCCCTCAACTGCATAAACTATTCTACAGCCTTGATTAGCCTACAACATGTTATCTTCATTTTTTCCTTAGATAATTAAGACTGTGTAGTATTATGATGTCTCTTTTAGTCCTTTAATATGTGCATCTCTACTTGTTTGAGGGATTCATGCAAATAAGATTTAGATCTGAATAGTCTGTTTTCAGTCAGAAATGTTTGAGAATGATTATGATGATTGAAAACATGTGTTTTACAGCTGCAGCTGCTTCAGCTGGAGGAACAGCAAACAATCTCGCGGGAGCCACGAATGGTCTTTTTCGGCCACTTGGTGCCCAGCCACAACAGCAGCAGCAGCAAACAAATAGTAGCCTACAGTCCAATTCATTTTATGGCAGTAACTCTTTGACCAGTAACTCCCAGAGCAGTTCCCTTTTTTCACATGGTCCTGGCCAACCAGGAAGCACATCTCTTGGCTTCGGAAGTAGCAGCTCTCTAGGAGCAGCTATCGGCTCTGCTCTTGGTGGATTTGGCTCATCAGGTAGGTTGCTAATACGGTGAGGAAATTCTGAGACTGGTGTGTTAAGGAGAAAAACGTATCTGTATCAAGACACATTATATACATATACATTTCCAAAAAGAATATGAAAACAGATTATTCAAGTTTAAAATAGAATATAGGGGGAAGAACCAACAGCTTTTTAAAGTCACTTGGCCTCTGCATAAAAGACAAATTTTTAAAGAATACCCTGTAGTCATAAATATCTCTAAAATGTTTTTCTATATTGAGCGCTATACTTTGCCTGAGGGCTTTGATTTATTTTTTTTTAGTAAGCTTGTCTTCATGATTTTTTTTTTCCTCTAGGCAAGTCTTCGTTTTGTGCTAGAATAACAATTGATTACTTTTAATATATGCGTACTTTTGTTGTAGTTTTCATGTCAGGAAAACGTCTAAAATCTTTTTAAAAAAAGAGTGAAATAATATATGACAAACTAAACATCATCTAATATTGTAGTTTTTCCTTTTGTAGCTTTTTTTTTTTTTTCAAGGCAGGCTGTTACCCTGAACAGACTTAACCAAGAATCGTCCTTGTTTATTTCAGTAGGTTTAATCTTGAGATACAGTTAAGCCTAACTAGTTCTGTGCAAGTTTGGGGCCTTAAATTATTGCAACAGATCAACCTGTTTGTATTTAAAAAGAAAAAACAAAAAAAATACAATATGTTGCCAACATGTTTCTGGTTTACAGCAGAAATTTGACTAATTTTTTCATACATGTTGTTTTCCAGTCTCACAATTTTTAAATAGGCAAGGTAGGTTTTCCTGTATTGCAGGACAAGTGTTAGTAAAGGAAGTGAGATAGCCAATATTCTTCAAAAAAAGATATTAATCTATAAGTTACAGCACTGAATTGATTATTAATTTTTTTTTTTTTTGAAATAGGATCAGTGGAGCGTATTTACAATCTTATGCATCTTGCAGATGGATAGAAATGAGAAATTTTATGTAGTGTAGCTATTCTTTTGAAAGTAAAATGCCTCACAGGAAGTAAATTTAAAAAAATAAATACTCAGGGAAAATTTTAAAGTGATTATTACAAGACAGCTTAGTACATAAAAAACAGGAAAAAAATGCACTTCAATGTTAAAGCATAATACCTTTCACTTGGTAACTAAGTGGAGGTGAACAGTAACATCAGCTAAACTGCATACCAGCAATCTGCAGAATTCTTTACTTCAACAAAATTAATGCTGGGAAGTCCAGAACAAAGTTTTACACTGATCTTCCATAACGTCCATTATTGGAGTGAATTAGGAGATTCTAATCATCCTCTTTATTTAAAAAAAAAGAAAAAAAAAGAGGCTGCTCGTGGAGGCTGTATGGAATTCTTAATAATTTCCCATAGTACTACAGCAGGTAAATCTTATTTACAAAGTAATCGTGCTTTCCAGGTGCTGTATTTTGTAATTTAGGTTTGTCCTGAACTGCTTATAGGATCTCAGTGAACTGTTAGCAGCTGTTTTGCTCTAGATATGGTTTCATTTCATTGAGAGATAATGATCATAAGTATATATACACCGATTTGTGTCTCTAGAGTACTTTTAAAACATACAACTCCTTATTCAGCATTATCAAAAAGGCATCCAAACAATACAAATCTTAGTTGTATCTACTTACCAAGAAGCAGATTAGTCCTTTCTGGCACACTTTAATGATCAGGAGATTAAGCCTTTTTCTTGTAGCAAAAGTCATATCCGAAACTTTGCCCAAAGCCTTTGGCATAGACAGCAGATGCTGAAATCTTGCAGCAGTGTCCTAGGTAATATAATTAGCATGGTAGTTTCCACAGGGAAGCAGGAAGCCTGTGCTTTTGCAGTTTGAGAAGTGCTGATGAAAGGTGCTATCTAAACCTAGTAGAATTATTGGAGTACAAGTATATTGAAAGTGCCCTTCTGCCAAGTATAAATTATACTTTCCATAATAGCCATTTTAAAATATGCTTCCTGATTTAAAAAAAAAAAAAGAACTCCTGAACTGTACCTATATATATATGAACTGCATTTTACAGATGAACACTATTTATAAAGTGATGTTAATGCACATTGAAACAAATTTTTAAAAAGTTTAATTTTTGATTTGCCAGAGTTTCAGTTTCTTTATGACTCTCAATGTGGTGTAAAGGTTGAATTTCAATTAAAATATATCCATGGAAACTGACAGATGGAAATACAGATTTTACCCTTAAACGTTGCTCATGTTTTCAGTTGCTGCAGGGAAATAAAAAGTAGCTTTGCAAAAAATGCAAAAGTTAGCATGTTCTAGCTGAAAGAATGAACAACAAAATAGAAAACAAACAAGCAAACATAAAATATAAATGGACTGTGTGCTTTGTACAGTCCTCTGATAGTTTATTATGAAGTTACACACGCTCTCTTTAAAATTCAGGTACATAATAGGTTATTGCAGCTTAACAAGTAACTGAAAATTAGATGAACTACAGCAGCTTTACAAGCAAACTTTTAGTTTGTGACAAATGCAAAGTAATTGCATTAGCTTAGAGAACGGTGAAGAGGGCTAAGCTAGTTCAAATCATCTTCTGTGGCTTTTTTTAAGCTTCATGAAAATGCAGCTCAGCTGCTTTGTGGTGACTTGTTAAGCTGCAGTAATTCAATTGAATGAGAAACCCTAAAAGAGAGCTAAAGTTTGTTTGCCGTAAATCAGCTGGAAAAATAACAATCCATCAGTAGTATTGTATTAACTAATGTTCATGTGGTTCATCAGCTGAGCCGGAACCTGTAGAACTAGTCTCAAATGGTGAGACTTCCTTTAACTGTTGCCTTAATTTACTCTTCTAATTTCTTATTCTTAATCTCCTTACCTAGTTAGTCCAGTATCTTTTCTCCTGGCTTCTCCTCTGGTATGTCTTCCTTCCCAGTTCCAGACAATGTCTATCTATCTTCTGCCCCTGACCCTAACAACCCCCTATCACTACCACCTTCTCTCTCCCCCACCCCCCAGTTTGTTTCCATTTCTGGCTTATACTGTTTGATGTTCCTATCATCAGCTTACTATTCTAGTCTTTGCCCCACAGCTGCATACACCTTCTACAGCTTTTCATCAGATCTACTTTGTTTTTCATCCTCAGTCCCACTGGTTTTGAAATTCCTTGCCGGTTTTCTTGCAGTCTCCATGTTGGCTCGTTTGCCTGACTTTACTCTCCACCTGGTTCTGGTTTCCTTTTTTGGTCTATTTCTTGTGTTTGGCTTTTGTGCCCTCTGCATTCACAGTAGATAGCTTCCTTACCATGCTGCCTGATGGACATCCAGAACACAAGATGGGATCTTGGGCAGCAGTTTTAGAGTCCACTTTCGGCAGGATATACAGAAGCCTAGAAGTGCAATTGTAAGGAAGAGCTTTTTCAGCCTTCTCAGACATGTCATGTATGGACTGAAGTTTCAGAGCTTTCAGCTGTGAATCTGTAGCAGGTTTCTGCTGAACTCTTATGTATTGTGATTTTACTAAGATTTCTTTCTCAACCAAACAGACAGCATGGAAGTACCTGAAATAAAGGTCCCCTGTTGCTAGCATATTGTTCTGAGTACACGACAGTACTAATTTCTCAAATAATAGGTTTCTGAATTCTTTTGGTGAGGGTAAAGCATCTTTCCTTGCCTGATTTTGTGAAATGACTGTATTGTTTTGGCTGAACTTTTTTTTCCCGAAAATTTGTCCTGAGCAGGTATCTGCCATGAAAAATGTTGGCAGCGTTGCCGATGTTACGAGAAAGCAAACAAGGATCTTAAAGTGGAAAGTAACAGGCAGCCTTTATATTAGGTCATGCTGTTCGCTGTAGTAGGAAGGCACCTGAGAAGGGTGAAGGTTTTGGAAGTATACGTTTTTACCTTTTCCTTTCTAAGTTAAAGCAGAAATTGAATTTCCAAATTCATCTTCAAAAAGAAGCTTTATATTATCAAAATACCCATAATCTTGGTTATGTTCATGAGTATGATAAAAATGTTCCAGTGTTAAAATAGGCAATCTAGTTGAATATTTCACTAGTATGCAACAGATACTAGAATTTAACATTTCTAAAAAAACTTTGTTGTTCTCCTGATTTATCCTAGACTGTTCATCGCCCTGCTGAATGATGCTGTGCAGGATAACCAGTCCTTCACTAATACTCTTGTTAGTTTAAGCTTCTAGTCTTTAATTTGTTTTTCAAAGATACTGGTAGTAGTAAAGTTACGTTTCTAGTTTCTCACCTTAATTTTCCTTGCTCTGCTCTGCTAGTCATCCTCTTCTTATCCTGCTCCCACTTTATAACATCTTTCCAAACATGTCTTTGAAAACCATAATTCTCAGGGAATTTTAAGTAGTCATTTTTTTTTTTCCTACAGGTGAGGGATACACAAACAAGAGGAAGTTCAGAAACAGCTGAATAGTAACATAGATAACTTTCTGAACTCTTAAACCAAAAATACTTATGTTGTCTCTAGCCTTTTACCTGAAATCAGGTATCACTGTCTGACTAACAATTTCTGGTGGAAAACACTTTTCTTGAAGAGTTTAGTGGGAGTATTTTTAGCACCATTTATTATATAAAGTGACAGTGTAATCTGTAATTTCATAAGATTCTTACTTGTCCCAAAGCCTGAAGCCAGGCTATTAAAACAGAGTACAACAATATTACAGTGAGAACTTTAGAATGAAATGTTGAAAGACATGGGCATTGATTAAATTACTTATCAGTGGTATGTTTATACCCACTTAGATTTACTTAAAAGCATGTGGGGTTATCACAGTAATTGTCTTTGTCATAACGATTGCCGTAATTATTGTGATCGCATCTGTTATTGCCCAGCTGTAGTTGGGGATAGGTTTTGTTCAGTTGACACTGTGTGTAATTAGGGTCTTTTTATTTCTTCTTCAGTTGGCAGTTCTGCAAGTAGTAGTGCCACAAGGAGAGATTCTCTGTCTACTAGCTCTGACTTGTACAAAAGATCTAGTAGCAGCCTAGCACCCATAGGGCAGCCATTTTACAATAGTCTGGGATTTTCCTCCTCTCCAAGTCCAATAGGCATGCCTCTGCCAAGCCAAACTCCAGGACATTCACTTACGCCACCGCCATCACTTTCATCACATGGATCCTCATCCAGTTTGCATTTAGGTAAAAAAAAAAAAAAAAAAAAAAAAAAATCAAAAAAACAAAAAACCACTTTTTGTTTGTATGTGTGTATGTATTTCTATGTGTAAAATATGTGTTGCATAAGAGATGTCACATTACCTTTGCTGTTAAACAGTTTTGTAAGTGGGCCAGTTCGTGAAAGCTGGAGAGCATGCTCAAATTCTCATTGATTTAACAGTGGAGGGCACTCAGCATTTTGCAGTGTCGGGCCAGCAATTGATTTTTCTTCCCTGAAAGCAGCCCGATAGAGAGCCCAGTTAAGAGTTATTGCTCCTTTTTGTGTTATGTTACTTTCTGCTCTATGACAAGCAAAGGTACATTATTTTTGTTTGTACTTCCGTGTATTACCACTTTTATTAAGGTTATTTTAAGATGAAATTTTGTTTACCAGTGGAGTAACTCTCACTAATACCCCTTACTATGACAGAAGTAGAAAAGTGAGCAAAGCTCTCAGTACAGTATATGGAAGGGTGATCTTGAATCAGTAAGCCTACTGTCTTATGGCCCAGATGCTTTGCCGGAATGACAAGATTAACCACCAGGTTGGTGGAAGAAAACAAAATGCATTTATGAAAGCAGTAGCAATGGCTTTGTCAGTGGTGGCTCTCTGTTATCAGGTGTATTTTTTTGAGGCATATTGTTAGTAACATTTTAGACATTTTTGAGCCAGTTAGATGACATGGGAGCTCAAACTTTTTTTTAAAAAAATAAACAAACAAACCATACCACAGCCTGCTGTTTATTTAGAAGAGAATGCCTCTAATCTTAGGTTATTTGATAAACTTTTTTCACTGAAAATATTTGTGGTTGTTAAATTTGGATGCTAAAGTTATACAATGAAACAGGATGTAATTATGAGATTGAGTTGCCTTGTTGCTTCAGTAATTTTTCAGTGCGCTCTTTGTGCGTATAGTAGGCAACCTAATCCCCCATGCTTTTGTTTAGTACAAATGAAACAAAAAAAAGACAGTCTACCGAAATACACTTTTTTAAAGTGAAAAATATGTATGATGTATATAACAATGTTGAAAGTAATTTAAATATATTACATTTACAGTTCAGTATCCCCGTCATGGTTATGTGCTGAATACCCGAAGTAAAACTGGGCAAGGGGATATTTCAGCACGTTTTATTTTTTTACTTACCTTTTTTCCTTTTTCAGGTCTACAAAGTGCACCTTTGGGCTGAGACCAAGCATGGAAAGTTTCAGCCCAAATGGAGGCTTTTGAGAAAGTTCTGAACATCTGACAATGGGGTTATCGTGGAAATCTTTTTCTTTCTTTCTTTTCAAAGTACTTTCATAATAGTTTTCATATTATTGAAAACTATACTTAAACCAAATTTTGGAAGGCATTATCCAAAACTTTAAAAAACGCAAAGTTTTCTGTTGCTTTACATTTGATTAAATGCTAAAAGATAAAAGACTTTTCATTTCTGAGAAAATAAGCTGCAGTCAGTATAAAGGATTACTCCTATCAGCAGAAATTGTTAAATACTGATTTTAATCCATTCTAGACTGTTTGGCAGTGTGAACAAAGCATAATAATTTGTTAAAATCATATACTAAATCAGTGTATAAAGGCCAGAATGGACAGTTGTACTCTGAAAAATGACACAACGCTGTTGGCTTCCATGCTGACTACCTCTTGATCTTCCACATGAAGTGGACTCCATTTACTGGTAAACTTACTGCTACCTTACCAAATTGATCTGGATATTGGAAATTGAGGCTCTTTTGTATTTTGACCTTCGTGAAAACCCAGGTATTTTTTGTTTTAAACATCTCCCACACTCCGCTCTTGCATATCTTTGCGCAATTACATCTGAGCTGCACTGTCGCAAAAAGTTGAAGAATGTATTTCTGCAGTTAATCGTTTGTTCTGTTAAATTTATTCCGGAGTGTTCATCAACCACTACTGGAAGATGTTTTGTTTTGTTTTTTTTCTCAGATACAAAAAACAAAAAGGCAAAGCTTTCTTACCATATAAGAAGATACAACTGGATACAAACAGGGAGTATATTTTAAGGAGGGTATGCTTCTTACCTAGTCACTTTTCAGAGTAGAACAACGGTTTCAAGTTCATGTCTGCGTGCAGTTACCATTGATGTTCTGATAATGCCTGTCACATGCAGCTTTCCCTCCTCCTTCAAGGCTGTTATTGTCCTGCCTGCTTATATCAACAGGTTCAGCTGAGTTTAACCATTTTAAATTGGGCATCAAACTCGGTTGCTCCTGTTTCAGCCACCAGAATAGTAGAGCACAATTCTAGGGAAGGTGCATGGTTTATAACCCCTTTGTCAGACACTGTGCAATTTGTAGCTTAAAAGACCGATTTCCCTTCTACAAGAAATTCATGATATTTTACTCTTCTTAATATATTCGCACAAATTCTTCTCCAACATCCTAAAACAGGAAGGCACTGATGACTTTATGTCCTAGTGCCAGTTTTCCTGTACCTGAGGGGATTTGTCCGTTGTTTGTAACTGCTCCTTTACTGTAGTGAGTCGGAGCAGCAAGGTCATGAATTTGAACTACCCTTTCACTCCCAGGGATGGAAAGATGATACAGAAGCATTTTTCCTGTGTTATAAACATTCCTTTTAGATTGGCAGTGCTTACTTTTTGTTGGATGGTACATTGCAGCATTTTAAGTGTTTGTTCTAGAATAGGTTTTTAAAATCTGGGCTTTTGGGAGGTAATTGTTGTCTGTCTGTGCTTTATAAGCAAAGCTTGTTAACAGTTCAGGTTGATGTCTTATCTTAAGAATTGGTCGTTCTGGGTAAGAGTCTCAAGGCCCCTGGCCAAGGCAGTATGGGGAACCTTGTGTTGCCTCTGCTGTGTACCTACTCTGTAGGAGTTCTATAAACCAGGCGTAATAAGCACTTGAATTCATTTTATACATATATATGTCTGTGTATGCATATATACATCTAGGTATGTGTATATATGCACACACGTATGTCTATATATGGAGTCCTTTATATTTCCCTTGTTGAAGATGAAATGCTTATTGTTTTAGCTCAGGATAAGATGGAGCTGTTTCTGTACAGACATATAAATGTTTTGTAGAAATTGACAATTTAACACTACATTTATATATTTTACTAGAAAATAAGATTGCTAACTGGTTTTAAACAGTTATTTTGCAGTAAATCTGTTTTATGTCTCAGTTAGAAAGTACTGAACAAATTCTTTGGTAATAAGTACTAACAGACTAATGCTATAAAAATTAATTTACCTAGATCTGATTTTTAATATTTTTCATGTTCTCCTTTATGTTAAATACATCTGTTATCCAAGTTAAGGAGATAGCAATTTAATGTGCTTTATCTCCTTAAAACTTGCTAGGGCTTTGTCTTAGATGGCCTGTATCACCTTTACACCTCTGTGCTTTTTCTTCCCTATGGACTAGCCACAGGGTGTCAGGTTGAATTAAGCTGTAAAACAACTTGGTATTTACTTCATTGCATTGGAGAGCTCTCTTTTATCAGACCAGAAGCGGTAACTAAGTGATCGTTCTTCACTGCAGTGGTTAGATAAACTGCGCTTTCCTCCGCAATGATTTGTAATTGTGTGCCTAACCTGATGCCTGATAGCAGCCTTTTAAAATTAAGAGCGTTTGCACAAAAGTTTAGACTAGGTGCTGTATTGAATAAAATGCTTTATTGAGTAAAACAAATGCGTATGAACTTGTTGCGTATGAATGACCCAAATCATTTGTAAGAACTGGTCTGTTACCTTTCCAATTTGGAATCGGAGTCTGTAAAAGTTTTGTGAGTTCTTCAGGAACACAGCTGATGCGGTAGGCTATCCAGGAGGATTTTAATAACTGCAGTTCAGATTTCAGTTACTCCTTTCTAAGTTATTAACAGTAAAAGCTTTCCGAAGGGAGGAGACCAGGTCTCTTTAATGTCCATAATAATACTTTAATATTTTTGGACTGAAGTTTTCATGGGAGTATAATATTTAAGAAAGTAGTCCCTTGTGATATCTGAATTATCATACTGCTGCTGTAATAAAAGGTTGCCTCAGAAGAAGAATTAAATCACTGTTTTTATACTGTCCAGGGTTTAAAAGCTTACGTTTTGCGTGTGCTTTTGAAGTGTGAAAGGTAGTTCTAGGCATAATGGATATGTTTTCAGCAGTCCGATATTATGATCAAGCTTAACATGATCAACTTAGTTTCACAGGAGTCTCCCAGTTGCAGCGTAATTTTCTTGAAAGTCTTAAAGGGACGCTTTCCAAACTGAATTGAAGAAAGACTTGAGACTCTCGAAGTATATACATGAAGTTTTATTAGATACATTTAATGTATTTACTAAAGGCTAGCAAGTTGCTTTATCCAGTAATTACAAGAAATTGTTGCATTTATTTCATTCTCATGTGGAGGCTCAGTTTTTAAAACACCATGCTTAAACAGTTCATGGCACTGCACGCATGAATCAGGATTGTTTATGTTAATTAGACCTATACAATTTGTGAGCTCCTAATCAGAGCTACCCTGTTAGTTTTGGGCACAGAATGGAGCATGTGATCAGTAAAGTAATACACAAACGTTGTAAAATGAAAGCAGCCTATTAATGTTTTCTTTTAAACAGGCTTTGCTGCCCTCTTCTGGCATTAAATAATGTTACTATGCTGCATTTACAGGGAAGAAAAGTTTTCATATATTTAAATAATTTAGATCAGAAATACCATGTTTTTCATAGGCATAGTTTTTCCATAGTTCAGAAGGTTGGTCCTAGAAGAAAAATCACTGCAGAACCAAAGTCTCTGCATCCTGCTTCACCTGCAGAAGGTTGGGTTTCTTTTTTTTCTCCTCCCCCCCCCCCCCCTTTTTGTCTGTTAGTATCATGTCACTGTTGGTCTTTTTCTGGAAATAGTGATTGTCAATAGAAACTACAAATGATAGCTAAAGAAACCTGAATTTTCTGACTAAGAAGAATTAAGAGGCTTTAATTAAAAAGAAATCTAGATTTTTTTAAGGTATTGTGGAACTTCAAGTATTTACTGATTCTTTGCTGATTCTCACCACTGAATTTTGCAAAACTAATTATATAATACTAATTATTTCTCTTTTAAGGCATAATTCCATACCATGCAATAAATATGATGCTTGATATGTCTTGCGGAATACTAACATCTCAGATTCTGATATTTCAGATTGACCTTTTGAAAAAGATACCTGACCATTAATATATTACGAGCCCTCTGTAATACTATTATTGCCTGGCCTTGTAAATACTTAGAAGAAAGGAAGGCTTGGCTGGGGCACTGTCAGCCATTTTTTTTTTTTTAATTCATTTTGTAATAGAGCACCATTCAAACAGCACATACTGCAATTTGTTTTGAAAATCCAAATTTAGATACTTCTTTTATTGACGTTGAAAGGGCTTCCAGCTATTATGTGACTTTCTAGGTAATTTGAAGAGAAAGGGAAAAAGTTTCCTTTTCCAATTTATACCCTAATAATTCTGGTTGAATTGTTGCAGAAGTAGACTTGAGGTTTTCAGGTGGTAATGTGTCCTTGAATATTTCTTGTATTATGATAGCAGTATTCCTTTTAAAAATCATACTGTAGCCATGAAAGATGCATTATTTGCTTGTTTATGATGATCATTGCTGCCTGTTGTAAAGTGGAGGGAAGAGAGGCCTTGAGGGCAAGTTCAGAATGACATAAACTGATTAGGGAATAGTATGTGAGAAGAAATTCATGGGGCTGTGAGATGATAGTTAAAGACGAGATCGCTAGCAAAAGGAGCTAAACAAAGCAAAGCAATTCCGTTCATAGAAAGTAAGGAAAGACAAAGCATCATAAGAGTGATTAATGTATTCACAGCAAGGAAAGGACTATATGTTTCTAAAAGGAACTTCAATTTAAAATACCTTTGGTTGCTTTAGAAATACGTAGTAAATTCTTAGTTACCATTTTGAAATTTGACATATTTAGTGCTTATAAGAGGTACCAGATTGAAAGCCTGGGATGCTGGTCATCTAACTTCCTGCAGAACAGGTACAGCATGACTAGAGGCACAACACATGCCTCCCCAAAAATGCCCTATCACGCTTTAAATCAACAGAAAGGTACCTCAGTAGGGACTGAAGGGTAGTTCAGACTTCATGGTCTATTTTGACACAATTGGCCGATTTCAAGACTCTAAGAAGGGTACAAGTCAGTTGTGCTTGTGAAGTGAAAATCTGCCCAGTAAACTAAGGCCCACCTAATTCTAAAGTTTCTGTAGGTCTGAATGGGTGGTCACTTTACCTGTTTCATTATATTCTTCTAATGAGGTTTTCTTCTCCTGGTCGCCCTTCACATAAAATAAAAATGAGGAGGAGAGTGGTTTTATTTCTTTGAAGATAAAGCTGTCTCCCTCTTCCAACCAAAATGAGGTAAATGTAAATAACAAGACAACGCTGTTTTGTTTTCTTTGGCTCCAGGGTATCCATAGTTCTAGTACATTTCTTATTTTATTGTTGCTTATTTTCCTTATGGCTTTTACTGACAGAACTGCTTCCTTGTAGGAGGACTGACAAATGGTAGTGGTCGCTATATTTCTGCAGCACCTGGAGCAGAAGCAAAGTATCGCAGTGCAGCAAGTACCTCCAGTCTTTTTAGCTCCACCAGTCAGCTCTTCCCCCCTTCACGTCTTCGTTACAGTAGGTCTGATATTATGCCTTCTGGACGTAGTCGATTACTGGAAGATTTCAGAAATAATCGTTTCCCTAACCTTCAACTAAGAGACCTTGTTGGACATATTGTTGAATTTTCTCAAGACCAGCATGGTTCTAGGTAATTATTATGATGAAGTTAATGATAATGTTTTACTGCTTGGGTATTGTTGTATTAACATAACACACTTCAGTGAGTTGATTATCATCCTAATACGGCACATGCCATTAATTGGGGCAGATGCTCTTACACTGACATTTTTCCCTCCTAGGAAAAAGTTCATTATAAAAGTAGTATAAATTTACTAGCTCCTTGCAGTGTCGGGATAGTCTCATAATTAAACTTCTAAACTCTAATATTAAAGTATAAAAAGGCAATGATTAAGAAATCAAAATACTATCTGGCATCTGGAATGTAAAAGTGTTTTTCGGCTATGCGTCATTGTTCTTATTCTTTACATCTTTAATCCTTTTCAAATGAAAGGTTTTTAGGCATCTTTATTCTAAAACGCTTTCTTTTATATGTAAAAGCACTACTTTCATTTTAATAAGTTTTTTTATAAACGTTGAACAGTTACTTTAGAATACTGAGGTGTCTCATTGAAACTGTGTTGGAGAGGTTTTCTTTTTTTGTGTTTTTTTTATGTTTTATATTTTTTACTTCTTTTTTGCAATTAGATTTATACAACAAAAGCTAGAGCGAGCTACTCCAGCTGAACGCCAGATGGTATTTAATGAGATTCTGCAAGCAGCATATCAGTTGATGACTGATGTGTTTGGAAACTATGTAATACAGAAGTTCTTTGAGGTAAGCATAACACTTTAAGAGCATGAACAGAAATGTGAATGAGAAGCTATAAAATCTGATTTAATGTAAATATTTTTTCTTAACGTTGTAGCAGAACTCTCCTGGACTTTTACCATAGAACGCAACTGCACGCACGTTTCCTGTTCTTTGTCCCCAGCTTTGTTCATAACAAGCCAGAAGATAATGGGCATAGTTTTCTCTTTATGTTGGTGATGCATACGTTGGTGAACAGCATAGACTGTTCTTGCTGTATTGATAATTAAGTTTCTATATTTGTGAGCTATAAAAACAGTTTCAGAAAACAGCACAAAACATAGCTTCTTATTGTAATTGAAGTTTTCAGATCATTTGAAAAAATCTGACTAGATAGAATTTCTGAAGTAATCTTAGACTTCATCCAGTACTTCATCCTTAGGTACAGCACGCTTTAAAAGGGCAGCAGGATATACTTGTAGTCTGTTCTGAAAGCAGACTCCTTAGGTCTGTGTGTGGTGCATACTTGGGCTTTGCAAGCCTTGCAGCTTAATTTATGGAGACTTTCAGCAGATGATGGTGGAGATTTGAAGGACACTGTCAAGATGCAGTGATCAATAAATGCAAAACAGTGGGTCTTGAAAATGCTCATGTAGTCAGATAAATAGCTGTGAACTCTTTGTCTAGTGCTGTAAATGAAGAGACTCGAATAAAACTTAATGTATTCAGAAGAATTTTAGAGAAGGGGAGTCATGAGATACTTCCGCATCCAGTATTAGTAAGACTAGTATTTAAAACAGCTTTGTTTTTCTTAAACTGTGGGGTAAAAAGACCCTTACCAAAGAGCTCTGAGATTCTAACTTGCAGAGGGAAACGAAAAAGCAATGTCTGTGTTTTGCCATAACTTATACCTGGAAAAGATAGCTCACGTAGTATACTTTAGGTCAAAGACAAAATCCTAATATCTGGTAGGATAGAAGGTGCAGCTGGAAAACATCCAATAAGAAGTAAAATGCTCGTTATAAATAGGAATGGAATGTTTAATGCGTAATATAAACAGTGTGCTTGATTTCCCGTCTTCTCCCCCCGCCCCAAACATTCTTTTACAAAACCAGAGTATGTGCTAAGAACATATGGCTTATTTATAGTATATAAGCTCTTGACCTTACTCAGGAGTTATCCAGTGCTGCTTTTTTGGTTTTCTTTTTTTTGTTTGTTTTTTGCATAATTTCAGGATTGTCAACAACTATCTATCTGATGTGTTTCATCTTAACTTTGCAGAAAAGTTCCCAAGAAAAACCACATTAGCCCTTAGGTACAGTAAGGATGGGACTCAGTTTATTATTTAAGTTGGGAGGATAAGGTGCTTGAGCTTTCTTCAGCGCTCCCAGTGAGTACGGGTGTGGGGTTTGACAGCTCTCAGCAGTGCTGTGTAAAAGTTGCTGATGCCACCCAGCTGATGTCCAGCTGCTCATTTTTGTGTTGCCTCTTCTATTGTGCCAGCACAGGTGCTTGCATGACATGTAGGAAACAGGATCTAGGAACTGATCAGGCTGGAAACTAACTCTCTGACAGGGTTATATATGTTACAATTAAGATGGCTTGCCTTCTACAACATGGAGCAGCACAGATATTTGTACTAGCACAGTGGAGGGTGTAATATAGGTGGGTATTAGCTGTTGCTGAAATACAGTTAATTGCACTGTACCCTAATCCAGCCACTATGCAAAAACGTTTTGATTTTGCTCTGCAGAGTCCAAGTATTTCCAGGTTTCCCAAAGTGCTTCTGGTAAGGGACGTTCCTTCAAGTCACTTGAAGTTAAGCAGCTCTGGGGGTTGAAATCATTTTTTTTTTTTTTTGCCATTACACCTTACTTACTGTATAAGATACAATGACTAGTACAAATTTGATATATCAAAATACAAATTTGAATTGGTATATGTTTAGATTACCTGATGCAATTAATTTGCCTGGTATCATTTGTCTAAATAGGTTATCGTTCTTACAAATAGTCAAATACGGTCTTGCAGACTGTCTGTGTTTGTGCGGAATGTTCTTAAAGTCAAATATAAACTACTTACATTTAGAATTTTTCTGTTGCCTTTTAAGGGTGATGTACTTGGTAGCAGATATGTTACTGGAATGTGGAGTGTGAATGTATTACAAAACACTGCATTTTTAAAGAATAAAAGCTTGTGGTAAATAAACTCATCAAAAATAAAAAGGAAAGAATCATTTGCAAGGCGCAGTAAATTTGTAATACATCATGATAAGTTCTTAGTCATATAAATCCCATCATGTCACAATATTTCTTCGTTGTTAACACCATGTTTATTTTCTTTTAGTTTGGAAGCCTGGATCAAAAGTTAGCCCTAGCAACACGCATACGTGGTCATGTTCTGCCATTAGCCCTACAGATGTATGGTTGTCGTGTTATTCAGAAAGCACTTGAGTCTATCTCACCTGACCAGCAGGTAATTGTAAGTTAGAACATTTTTTTTTTTATTGCATCCACCTTTTTACTTGCTTAATTTGTTGATCTTTCCCTTCATTATGATATGCTCTGGGGGACAAAATAGGTCTTTAGATTAGAACATACATAAGGCACATAAGTAAACCACCAGTGAATGTTAAGATTGTGCAGGTATGCTAAAAAGGGATATTTTTGTTGAGGCAAAATCACTATAAAGACAAGGATGATCTTTTTTTTTTCCCAGAATGAAATGGTGAAAGAGTTGGATGGTCATGTTCTGAAATGTGTGAAAGATCAAAATGGAAACCATGTTGTACAAAAATGTATCGAGTGTGTTCAGCCGCAGTCGCTGCAGTTCATCATTGATGCATTCAAAGGACAGGTAATGTTAACAGTTCATTTTCTGTAGAGTTACTTTGACTTGCAGACATTTTTTTCTATCACTTGCATATAGAAAAGACAGCATTCAGCACTTCTGTCAGCTTGTATTAAGCAGGAGAAAAACAGGAAAATAGAGTGATAAAACTGGTGAATAGGCAGTCTACGTGCTGTAAAAAGATGAATATGTTGAAGATGAGGCTCTGGAAAATCTGTCTGCATGTGCTGTGTGATATCAATAATAGAAGTATTTGGCATAGGCCCAAGCTTTCCGTTTGAGTTTTGTGATGTGCCATTTCAGATTTTATTTACAACTTTACCATTGCCATTGCTGGTGTATTAACTAAGTCATATCTGATCTCAAGCATGTATTTCTTCATTACCTTTCTGACTTCTTTTTTCTTTCATTGCTTATCTTGCCAGTCTGTCTTTCAGTGTTTCCTAATCCATTTCTATTATTAATGAAATACTTTGAAGAAATGCATTCATCTGTTCTCTACATCTGGGCTAGTGTTAAATACATGTGTAGTTTTATTTGTTTATTTAAGGTGGGCGGTTACCCCCCCACACACACACACACTATATTAAAGGGTTAACATTGTGCCGTAGGCTAGAAAGTATACTGCAGCTAAATAAGATTTTAATACTCTATGACAAACATGTACATTATAGTTGCAAGAACAACTGTAAAAATCTTACTAACTAGGCTGTGTCACTAAATTCTACTTTAATGGCTAGCCAAATGTGTTTCTTAACAAAATCTAGCATGTATTTATCTCACATTTTACACAATAGCATTACCATAATTGTTGTTCTGCGCAGCAGCAAATGGCATGCCAAGATGTCTAGGGTTAGGTCTTCTGTTAACATCAGAAAATGTGTATGGGGTGAATGTTTCAAAGGGGTATAAATAGAACCCCTTGAGTAAATGTAACTCTATTTGCTGGAAGACTATCTATGACTCCAATTAATTGTATATATGTATATTTATAGAATACAAACTCATATAAAGTGGTAAATGAAAAATAGCATATTTTTGTACTGTCGAGTAACAACCAATCTTTGTTACCTGCCCGCATCATTTGGATCTTGTATCTAATAAGTCAGGATTCTCTGTGGTCAATTCTGACCACGGTAGACCAGTACTGAATCTTAAATCTTCTAAATTAAACCCTGAAAGACAAATCTGGCTTCTGGGGAAGTAAGCGAAAGGAATAAGATCTTGACTGTATGTTTTGAATACTTATTTACAAGCTTCGTCTCTGCAACGGGCCACCTGTTGCAATATGTTAGAATGTGAAATTAGTGGAAATCATCTGCAGTAATTGAACTCTTTTTTATAAAATTCAATCTAGAGTTATTACTTCAAATTTTAAAATGAACTACAAAATTAAAAGGAAAGCTTAAAACTTGAATAGTGATTAACTAAGGCAACCTGACCTTGTACATAATTTCAGGCCATGTGTGACTGGTGTCACTGATAAAACTTTCGAGCTCTTTTTGGCAGCAAAGTAGGCTAGAAATTAAGTGAGAGAACTTGAATTCTTAGATAGTTGTGTGATTGCTGGAGCAGAAAACTTGCATCATAATCTTTTCCAGAGTTTTAAGGGAGATTGAATTTGAAAGACCTTTTTTTTTTTTTATTTTTTAATAAAAGTAGTTAGCACATTCAGTTCTATTTTTGAACATGGTAATTATTAGAACACCTGCAAATTTTAGTTGGTTTAACTTCAGTTTGCGATCCTATTTTAAGGTATTTGTACTTTCGACTCATCCATATGGTTGTAGAGTAATTCAGCGTATTCTGGAACACTGTACTGCTGAGCAGACTTTGCCAATCCTAGAAGAACTGCATCAACACACAGAGCAGCTAGTGCAGGTTAGTGTGTAAATTCATTTTTTTAATGCATTGTAGAACTTTTTTACATTATTTTCATTATTCCTATTTCTTAGTTTGTGAAACAATTAATTACGCGTTTTTCTCTTCTCCCACCCCCATAGTTTTAATTAAAACGAATTTGGAAGTTGGGAGGTAAAAAAGACATAAAAAGCCTTTCTTGTATGCTTTTGGCTGTAGCTTAGAATATGCATTGTAAACACACACAGTTAGTATATGCTTTTTATTGCAAAGACTACCTTTTTGTAGTTTATCTTGATTCACTCTGTTCTCCTTCAGATAACTTCTAACAACATATAAACAAAAGTACATTGTCCAAAATATACGTGTAGCATATCCTCACAGAAAGAATGATCTTTTCAAAATGAAGGCCAAAGACCTTCTGCAACATAACTTCATGTTTTGGTCTGGAATGAATAAAATGAGTGCTACGGATAAGTGCCTTTGAAATTAAATCAATTTAAAGTACAGAAAGAGATTCTTAGTGTTCAGTAGGAATTTCCACACGTAAAAAGGCAAGAATTATACTGCGCTTTAACTTAAAGGTCTCATTTATTTCTGAGTAGTTTCTTGTACAAGTCTCTAATCAACAGTATCTATCTTGGGGAGCCAAAGTTCAGGAAGATCTTATAGCTGTTAGAGAATGGTGGTTTTAATGTTGAGGATTTTTTTTTTAAGAGCATAAAAGGAATTATTTAGAAAAATGCTATTTTTAAAGATCATTTGCATTTTGGACTTAAATTTTGTAGTCCATTAAGTAATGCTTGATGCATTATTTTTTGCGTCCCTTTGTTTCTATAATGTTGACATTATTGTATTTTTTCTTACATCCATGCAAGTAGTACTTTGAAAGTTTATACAAATATACAAAAGCTGTATGGATTACTTGGTATGAACACAAAAGAAAATTGAAGTCATCTTATTTTCAGGATCAATACGGAAATTACGTTATTCAACATGTACTGGAGCATGGTCGTCCTGAAGACAAGAGTAAAATAGTTTCAGAAATAAGAGGAAAAGTTCTAGCTCTGAGTCAGCACAAATTTGCCAGGTATTGCACAGCCTTCATCTGTTACAGGTTCACTAACCTTTTAAAGTTGCGGTATTGAATTTATTTATTATGCTACAAAAAGGATACAGTACTTTTTTTTTTTTTCCTTTGTATAACTTGCTTTCTGAAATTTCATATTTTTATAGAGATGACCAGTAGTGATATTTTATCTACGAAATAGTAAATTTGGGGAAGGGAAAGGGGAAATGCCATTCTACAGTAAAACAGTCAGTGTATTCCATTGGTTTATGGAACGTGTTTTTGTTCCCTCTATACAAGAGCAGGCCCTGTCTGTAGGGAACTGGCTCCAAGTCTCCAAGGAGGAGCGTGTGAAGGATCCTTAGAGCCAGGTGAAAGTGCTCCTAGAACTTGCTCGATGTGCTGCTGCTGGTGAGCTGGGACCTCCTGGCTGTCTATCAGCTGAATCAAGTAATTTGCAAATATAAAAAGGCTAGCATCAAAAAGTGGGGCTGTGGGCTTCAGCCTGACAAAAATTTTATGCACTATGGAGACACTGAAGGACTATTGTAGGAATCGTCAGTTATCCTAAGATTAGGACCTAAAACTCAGCCTTCAAATGCGCTTTGCTGAAATGTAAATTATGCACCTTAGCTTCCAGTTAATATATACTTCAGAATCGATCCTGGATAATTTAGTTAGACCAGCCTTGTCATCAACATTAAGTAGAAACACAGTGTGACATTTTGGGGGGCATCTGTTTAAAATATATATATATATGCACACTGAGAAGTTTATCTGGATCTTATTTTTCTATGTCTATATAAAATTGTTCATATTCCTCTCCTTGGAACTTGCTTAATTTCCAAAGCATAAGCTCAGGATCAGAATCACTTTGCGGCTGGGCTATAATCATGGATGGCCTTTCTGATTTCTGATAGTTTAGAAGGTCAGAGACTTTGTCTACAAAAAGAAATGTTTGACAGTTTTCCTGATCTAGGAAAGTGCCTTGGTCCAAAAAGCAGGAAGCCTTGTATCTGGCTTTCTCTCAGTTTTGTTTGATTGCAGCTTGCAATCTGAAGCAGACCCACAACCAAAATAGATGTACTAGAATACATATGCAACCCAAGATCCAGTTATATCTACTATAGGTCCAGAGGAGAATCCCTGCTATAAGATAAGTATCAGCGAATGTGGTGTGTGTGGTGGTGTGGGTGTTTTTTTTTTTTTTTTTTTCTTTGACATGTGGGGGGGGGGGGGGGGGGCTAATCCTTTTAACCTTCTTATATCTCAGCTATTACAGATGAAAGGTTTGGAAATCGGGACCTCATGCATTTACAGTGCATTTTTCAGTGGTATTAAGACATTTGTACTCTTCAGATTAACTTTAAATTTCTATCTTACAATGTGATTTAAAATGTAACATTCTATTTGTCTTGTTTTTCAGCAATGTGGTAGAAAAATGTGTAACTCATGCTTCTCGTGCTGAAAGAGCTTTACTTATTGATGAGGTCTGTTGCCAGAATGATGGTCCTCATAGTGCCTTATACACCATGATGAAGGACCAGTATGCCAACTATGTTGTTCAGAAGATGATTGATATGGCTGAACCCGCTCAGCGGAAGATAATAATGCATAAGGTATGTTTATATGTAGTTTTATTGGCTTGGAGAAATCTTTCTCCTCTTTTCTCTATTTTAATTAATCTGTTAGAATCCCTTTCTCTTTAGATTTAAAAATCACTAGTTATGTACTATTGAATTGGTGTATAAACAATTTTTGTTCTTTAATTTCAGTGGAACTTCGTCAAGCAGAGTATATTCATGTCTCTGAGCGTTGTCTTGTAAACGAAAAATGCACATATACAGAAAAGTCTTAAAAGCTGTGTTTTGTATTTGTAACAGCTTTTCTGTAAAAATACTTTTAATATAAAAAATGTAGTGTGTCGTCTTTATTAAAATGCCAGAAGAAATGTGGTGTGCGTTTTTTTAATTTTTTTTTTTTAATTATTTGGTAGCTGCTGGTATAAATCCATTCTGCAATTCTCAAAGAAAACATTTCCATACTTATATGAGCATGTTTTCTAGTTAAAAATATCCACAGAAGCAATTGAAACGCTATTGTCCTAGGCTATTGAGTGGAGGGCCCAGGATATTCCTACAAGGAGCTCTGCTTCCTGCAGTCACCCACAGGGCACTCCTGCAAGTAGCTGTCTCGCTTCTTCTAGGTCTAGCACAGAATCCTGACTGAGCAAAGTCAGCAGGCTACTCCAGTGGGAAAACTTGATTTTGGGGGCTTGGCTTTCTGCTGCACCTGTTTGCTGAACTGTTGTGCCCTGCAACTTATATAAAAGCACTAGCTCACATTCAGGGAAGGTAGTAGGAGTTGGACAGCAAGATCTCACCTGCTTTGGTAGCTTAGGTCAAATGTGAAAGCATAGCTATTAATGGCTCTGACCTGGTCACAACATGTAATATAGTTTTTTTCGTTTGCTGATGTTTGTTAAAGGAACACAACAGTTAATCTCATTTAAATGAGATTTTTACAGTCTAAAAATGAAGGTGAGAGCCAGCATTAGAAGCAAGTTGCTTAAAATGTGAAAAGTACACTGGTTGTCTAGTGGTTCAAAATCATATTTTAAATCGTTCCAGAAACTTCTAAAATTTGGAAGTACAAGCTTTCATCATTTTTTGATACAGTTGTTTACACGTGTGAACTTAGTTTTTGTCAAGAAACTAATGGGTTTCTTCTTACAGATCCGACCCCACATCACAACTCTGCGTAAATATACCTATGGCAAACACATTCTGGCTAAGTTGGAAAAGTACTACCTGAAGAACAGTGCTGATCTGGGGCCAATTGGTGGACCACCAAATGGGATGTTGTAAAAGACAACCAGGAATGGAAGAAAAATTTTATTGTGAATGATCAAAACATACAACTTAACTATAAATGTTCTGATTTTTTTAAATCTATTTATTGACTTTGTTCATCCATTTGTAAAATTTTTATTCTTGTGTATATTTTTGGGGAGTGAATTATAAAATATCTCCAGCCCTGATCCAGAGACCTATCAGATTGGATGGCTGGCAAAGCACAGAATGCCTGTATATGATGTAATTGTATCAAAATAGCTGTCACATATTTTGTAAATTTTTACCTTGTAAAGTCACTGAAATAGTTTTTAAAGGGAAAAAGTACAGTATTCTTTTAATACACTGGCTTGCAATCTGGTAGGTCTATCCAACATCATAGCACAACAGGTTTATAGAGTTGTATATAGAATTAATCCTTATTTTTTTCCCTTTTGTGTGAAGTCTTTTATACCAGATTAAAATTGATCAGCTGCATAAACATTATTTAACATGTTGAAAAGTTAAGTTGTATTTTGGTGGTTCACAACATACTACCCAAATAATAAACAGGGCACAGCAAATTAAAATAGGGAATAACAAAACAATGGAGACTTTTAAAAGACTAGCTTTCATCACTTGCTGTGGACACTTTTTTTTTTTTTTTAATGGTGCCCTAAGGTTTTCTCTAGCAATGTATTAAAAATAAAAGTGCTGTATATACTTATATATTTAACTGTTGTACAAGGTAGAGGAATAAAATCATGGTGGTACTTCCACTCAGTAAAGTACACTGTTGGAAAAGAAGTGAACCCTGTATTAACTTTACAGTCAATTTTACAATGCAGGAAGAGTAGAGATTTGTATTTTTTTATTTTGCATATAGAATTGTAAGGATTTGAAAGTGTTGAGCATTTATTTTGCTTTCTCACTGTAGATGCGAAAAATAGGTATTGATGAAGAGAAAAGGGGCCACAGAAAAGTAAACTTGATAGCTCAACATTTAAGCATGATTGATTAAATATTCAGATAGCTTTTTTGCTTCCTATAAATATATGCATTGTATACGTGTAGTCAATAGGTGTAAGTTTACAGTTTGAAAACAAATCTCTTGTTTCGATGTTTATTACAAGCCTTGCTAATTTAGTAGTGATGCTTACCTTGGTTGTACAGATGTACATTTGTAAACCTTCATGCTGTAAATGTAATTTGTTTTACCCCTTTTTGGGACAAATTTGCATTTTAGTGTATATTCATATCCCCATTCCCTTTTCTCCTCCTGGCATATAGTGTTGTATAATGTAAATTTATTTCAGCAAATCAAGAGTGATTTTTTTAAATTCTATCTTTATATGGTTTCAGAAATATGAACCGGCTTTCTTTTTATCTATTGTGAGAAACATTATGTTTTGTTTATAACATAGCTGTTGATTCTGTTAATATGGACACTTTGGGAAATGAATCTGTTCAAATTTTAAGTCGGGATAATAAGCATAGTGAGAAAGAAATGGACTGAAATATTTGGTTATCACAGAAACCAATGCTTCTTCCATCTTAATAAATGTGGCATGATTTTTTTGTACAGAAGAGTACTGTATTTTTGAATAGCCTACTCCCAACGTAAAGCAAATATGTATGATACTGTCGATTTTTTTTCTCTGGACATATGACATTGTAACAGTAACATAAAGATGATGTACATTTACAAGCGGCCTTATGTACATTTCCCAATGATCTTTTTAAGGCAGAATTGTGACCATATGTGTATAATTAAAATCCTTTTTAATCCTTTGCCTATGGAAATATTTTGGAAAAAGCCTACTTTGTATATTCAGTTTCTGAAAGATAAAGGAAGTGCTTTGTATGTTGTTGAAGTAAGTATTTTGTGTAAAACATTCATTTGGATGGCATACCTAACGTTTTGATCAACAAGATATGTTGAATGCAATGTCTTGAGTATTGATCAAATAAAAGGCTGTTACGATAGGGCTCTGATGACAAGGAAGGAGAACTAGTAGTGGTATGAACTTGTATAAGGGATTCTGTCATATTGCTGTTTATATGAGATTTACATTAAGTCTTTTTAAAGCATACATCTTAAATGCTACTCTTTCTTTCATGGTAGCGTTAACTCATTAACGGGGAGGCAAGTGGGAAACTTTTTTCTGGCCTACTTTAGTTTCTGAATCTGTCATTTAATAGCTGCATTAAGTGATATAGTAGGCCTAATTATTTTTAGTAAGCACAATTCTCATTGCCACGTATTTTTTTGCCTGGCAGTTCTCAAAATTCCTCTTCATAGAGGTACATGCCCTGTCATTGGAGCAAGAACTTTCCCATTGTCACACGCAAGATGAGTTTTGAGGCACTTCCTTGGTAATGTTAACTCTCAATATTTTTATCCTGTGTATAAGTGCTGTATGTTATTAATCCACAAAGCTGGCATTCTTTTCAGTGTTTAATAGATTGGACTTTTGGGGATGTCTGAGCAGAATCTGATAATGTCCCAGGACTTTGTCCCTGTAGCGCTCATGCCATGGTTGGATTTAAACAGTCCTACAACTTACCATCCTTTGTGTTCTTAGTACCTTGAACATAATCTTCCGCTCACTTTCTTAAAAATCATTCTGCACAAATAATGTACAGGAACATAAAAATCACTGTTTTTTCCTTCCAACTATTTTAGGGTTTGGGTAGAACCACTAGGCATTTTGCTCAAGTATCGCTTTTTGATATAGACTGTTTATGGACCAGTTTGATTAGGTTTGACTCCGGGTGGATAATATTGAATAATGTAATGTTCACATGTATATACTGTAAAAAAACAAAATGAAAATGTGTGAATAACACTGTGTGAAATATATCTGGTCTTGTGTTTTTCCTGTAGGAAACCAGCTATTTATATTCTCAGTTACATGACTTTTCTGCTGCCTTATGGAGCTCAACTTTGAAAAGGCACTTGTTTCTACTTCAGTGTTCAGGTGAGAATCAGATGGTTATTCAGGAACTCCGTATTAGTTCACTTAAGCTTCTAGAGGCCATTGCTGAGCAGCTAGAAGCCTTCATATTCAGCCTACTAAAAACGTTTACCAGCTGATTGTTTAGCTATATAGGAAGATACTCTAGTGAAGCTAGGACCAGAATGAATTATTGTGTATTTGAGAGGACTAGAACTGTTAGCTACCCATGTCGTCACTGCATCCACTGGGTTTTCTGTTACTGACCGGGACTTTTTCAGAAGACCGTTTTTAGCTTAGGGTGTGGAGAGAAGTGATCTCTAAGAACACGGGGAGAGGGTGTGCTTCTGGTGTTAAACTGGCCCAATTAAATGGCCGGAACAGCAGCAATATTATTACCTCTATTGCAGCCTGCTAGATCCACTGATGCTCTTTCATCGGACAAATGGGAAAGACTGAAGTTTCCAGTGGCAGAAACTAGATGTTTTACAGTGCTGACAGATTGCAACTGATTTGTCACTCTTCCCCTTGCCCTCTGCTCTGAGAAATAGGCATTTTAAGAGATGCTTGTGACTCTTTGTGTAGTAGCTTGGTAATTGAGCTGATCCGTCCATCAGTTCTGTTCTACTAGGATGTTTGATGTTCAGCCTACTGGTAACTAGAAAAATGAGTAAACAGTGAAGTGACAACAACTCTCACCATACGTCATTCAGGAAAGTAAAGAGAGAAAAATTGCAAAAGCATTTTAAGACATAGTGACTGAACATTAAAATTGCAGGTTACATTTAAGTCATTGATCTGGGGAAGAAAACCCAATACTAACTCTACAAAAAAGTAATTTGCTACTGAAAGGTTGCAGTCAGGTTAGAGCCCCATCTTTAACTTCTGATTTTCCAAAATGCTGAATCTACGCAGAGCAGTGACTGGTCACCGTCTAAGCTGACAGCAGCAGAGAAAGCTTTGTAGCTTTGTTTAGTGGTTTTGTAGCTCTTGAGGAAACTTGCTGCTTGAGGAAAGAAAGAAAAAATCAAATATACCAGCAAACTGAAAATATCTTTTTCTACACATGTACTTACTGTATCTGCTCTCTGGTTTCCCAGTGCTGGTCCCCAAGCTACAACAGCGTAGGGACTTTCTGTCAGTTTGTTAGCACAAAGATTCACATCTTGTGACACTACTGGTAATGCTAGAAGTGATCCCAAACCTTCATTAGTCTGTGGGCGGCAACACTGATGATGCAATGTGTGTGCTACAGGCAATACAGTATTTCACTCTGCCTGACGAGCTTCGGTTTGAAGTATTTCCTATGATTTGTAAACAATGTCAGAAGGACCCATAAGCAACACTTGTGGTGATTCAAGATTGCTGATTCAAGCACCTCTTGGTGGGGGGCGGAGGGGAGATATATGTTTACTTCCTCTAGGGATACCGTGTAGAAATGGGCTAGAGAGGTTTGGGAGAACTTAGCAGAGGTCTAGATCCTGCCAATGCAGAAGAGTCCTTTTGAGTGACAGCACAGAAACAGTTTAGTGGCACAGGCCAGATCTAGTACTGCACGTGGGGTATTCCCTGGTTGCTAGTGTAGTGACTGCCCTAAGGAAGGGAGGCAGCTGCTTCATGCAAGAGCATGAACTAAAACTCAAGGTTACACATTAACTTTCATTATGTGGAGCCTATTAAAAAGCTACCACCTTGCATCTGGAGCAGGAAGCCAGTAGGGAACACTAAGCACACAGGTTTATCTAAATTGCTGGTATTCCTCAGTAAGGGGGTATGGGAGTCCTTCCTCCACCAGTCCCTTAGGACAGAGCCGCTCCTTTTGCATGCTCGCCCTATGCTTAAAGCACTTATCCAGCAAATGAGGTGCCTGAATTAGTTTCCTTCCTGAGGGTTTCAAACCCACCTCACTTCACAAGAGCATGTCCTAACCCCAAGGAGCTGGGTGTGTTCACTTTCTGCTGAATTTGGGCTGGGCTTTTAGCACAACTTGAACCATTCCTTGCATCACAAATGGTGCAAGATGGAGCATGACTCTTAAAGCACCCAGGTGGGAGCGGGTAGGTTCTGCTCCTGAGATTGTCTCCAACTCCTTTCTCTGAGACTTACTCAAAGTAAAAATATACCCTGGGGAAGCAGGGTACCTCCATCATGAACAAATGGGAGAGACTGCTTGAGGATTTTTATATAGCAACCAAAAAAGTAGGAATTAGACCTATCTCTAAAGACCCTCTCCCATTTCATTACTAAGAAAACACAGAAATAAAACAAACCCTCTCTCACCAGCATGAGTACTCTTGGTACAAGAGGCCTTCTGTCTTTTCTTCTTCTTCATGCACACTGCTTACCTAGCCCTAAAGTATCTAGATATCCAGAGAAGAGTCAGGGTCATATTGCAGGTGATACAGCTGATATACTAGACCACATGACAGAAAGAAAGCTGGTAGTAGGCTGAGCTGGAGCATCCATAGCAAGCTTGGTTTGAGCTAAGACCTGCCCAGATAGTTCAGATTTCCTGGCAGGCACATAGCATTGCAGCCCTGCCCCATCTCAGTTGCCATATTTTTTCCCAGCCAAACCTAAAGGCAGGAAGGGAGCGAGACAACCCTTCCTCAGCACAGCAGCGCCCAAGTGGTGGAGGCTGTTTAGGGAACGCAGTGTGCTTGGCTGCTGATCACAAGGGAGGTTCACACACTATGGTTTCACAAACATCAGCTACAGTTGCTGGCTACAGATCATATCCACAGCAGCATGGAGCCACAGTGTTACTCCACTACTGCACATGAAAGCCACTGTGGCGACTGGTGAGGAGTTGGCTAAGCCTGTTGAGATCCCTCTCTTTACAGGTCAAATTTGCTGTCTACTCCCAAGGCTTCAAGACCACAGTCTGCTCCCATCAAGGCACTTTTAACAAAAAAACAGCCATTTCAGATGTCACTTCAAGTAGGTCCCAAAAGAAACTAAAATCCCCAAAGACACATGAACATAACTGCTTGCTGAGTGCAAATGGATATTGCAGGAAGGGGAGTGTTATGGCAAGGGCAACGCATAGGAAGGTGGCATGTAGAAAGTGCCAGACAGGCTGGCCAACAAGGGAGATTATGACAAAAATTACATTCACAGCAATATTCTCTTCTTCCACGAGCGCAAAGCATAAGCACCCAATTCTCTGTCCTACCTCAGGAGAACCAGAGTTGGAGGTTCTCCTGTCAGGGGTGAACATCTTTCTTTCCTCCCCTGTATAATCCTTACACCCTTTCTCTGTAGTCTGAGAGCTGACATACGTCACCAGAAAGTATACTCAATGCTGCCACGAACAGGATGGTCTAGGAGACCATCTTCTCACAGAGAGTAGGATCTCAGGAAAAGCTTCAGCTCAAATTCCTCTCTGGTGGGTCTTCCTCAGCACTGTTTCCTGCTCTTCACCCTTACACATAAGCTGGCCTCCAGAAGCCAATAAAACAATTAGAGCGAACACTCAGAAAACAAGTGTCATGGAGAGCTGAAGCTTGGCTCAAGAGCTGAGGATGGGCAAACTCAGTGCAAGCCACAGAATCAATCCCCACACGAAGGGGTGGGATGAATGGAACAGAGTTCGCTCTTGTCAGAGCTCCATGCTATACACTAACATCATTCAGCTGGGCCATTTGGCTCTTTAAAAACCTTTTTGTATGAAGATTGACTGTCTTGAATATTCCAAAATTCACATGATTTCTCCTATTTCCTTGAAATGTCATGTGCCTCATGAGAACTCGAGGTTTGATTAGTTGTCCCAGTTTGGGAGTCACAGGAGCTTGCTCCCTGCTGGGAAAGAGCTCTATAGGACATCCAGCCCTAACCTGTGTCCCACCCCCTCAGACCCGTGGGGAACCAGAAGCCCAGAGGTCTGATCAGAGCATTAAAGGTCACTCACGCAACGCTTATATGAAGTGGTGCACAGCTCCCGCTGTCCACTTAAAGAAGGGATACTCCCCCAATAGTCACACGCTATGCGCCCTCAGCAAGGCTGCAAGTGAGACTCCATCAGATACAAAGACTTCCGTGCAGACGTGTACACTGGGACAGAGCCTTCAGCCTATGTAGGTGGCTGGTGCCATTTGAGATACTCTGGTGCATCTGAGACCCCTGAACAGGGCAGTCAAGACATCCCACAGGATCTTGCCTCTGCCTAGCCTCCAGTTTCCGGCTCCAGAAGGACATCTAAGATGGCACTAGGCACTTCTGCGAAGGGAAGGGGCCTCTTTCCCTAGGAAGTACCAGAAACCAATGAGAAACTTTTTATAAATCAGTGGTGAAATGGGAAGGGAGTAGTAAGCAGCAATAGGCTGGAAGGGGGTGGGAGTTAGAGAACAGCTTTATATTGCAGAATAGGATGGGATGAGAGATGGAGAAGCAAAATATACCCATCCCTCCGCCCCACACACACAATCAAAGTTATCGTAACCACCATTTAATAAGCAACCATAATGAGTCTTTTGATTATAAATATGGGGGGGGGGGGAGGAGGCAGAAGGAGCATCTTGTAAACCAAATGTTATCTTTAAAAAAACATTAATAATGAAAAGACAGCTTTAAGCACATCACCACCTTTGTTCCAGGCCTGCCTGTGAACTACAGCTAACTTTTACCATCAACTAAAAAGAAACGAAATTTCAAACAGAAAGTGGAAAATTAAAAAAAATGAAGTGATAAAAACATCTGTTTGCCATGCCAGAGGTAGTAATGCTGCCTAGGGTTCATCAGAACAGGGTGGGCAGCATGCACACATGCCACACAAAGCTTAAGCCCAAGGCAAGACCCCCAGCTCCCTCTCCGCCTTAGGACATGCAGATCAGCACTACATAAACCTGCCCCACAGCCCAACAGGGGTTGTAGCCCTTACTCCCCTCCTTTCTTCCATTTCCCCATCTATGCATTCCTTCTCCCATAACCCCCTTCCCCCAGCTCTCCTCCCTCTTGCCCTATGCTCTGCCAACCACCAGGGCTGATATTCCCACGGTAGTGAGGGTTAGTTGCCCGTAAGTGTGCTGAAGGGCAGGTCAGGCAGAGCTGAAACATGTTACATCTTTGCTGCAGCCTTTCCCTTGGAGGGACACTTACTCCAACCCTGTGGCACAGGTAGGAGCACAAACAGCCCCTTGACTCAGACACGTTATCCCTCCTGGTGGCCCTACGGAGAGGACTGGGATTACACTAGGATCCAGGCAAAGGCGTTCTCCTAATGAATGGATGAGAAGGTCCAGGGCAAAGGATGGGTGGGGAATCAACGGGTGAATCAACGCTATGACAGCAAGGGCTGAGAGTTGCACCGCATCGCCTGGAGGGATATGGCAGTGGAGTCACTGAACGCAGAGCTGAGACAGTCAATATCTGCGGAAATGTGTGAGTGGCCTCTAAATGCTAAATGAAGTAAGATAATTGCAGTAAGATGCATCCTTTTGGTTAATCAAGAAGAAAACCTGTATATTGTGTCATACTAAACTCTTGGGATAGTTGTGATTGGTGGTGGGAGCAAATGATAAAACCTTAAGTTAGCCCAAGAACAGCATTCCTCAGAGACCTGCGCTGAGTCCAGTATCCAGACCACGTCAACTTGCTGAAAAAACCCCCAGTATTTTCCACAATGATGCAAATGTTTTGTCTGTTCTAGTTACTGAAATTGAACTAAAACTTCTGATGCAAGCTAACCTTGCTCTCAAAACTGCTCTGCTCTAGCATTTGCTTCTTCCAAGACCACAGTGTTTTTGCCCACGTAGGAGTATTAAACCTGCTTTGGAAGAATTCCTGTAACTATACATGCACACTCAAATTCCTCACATAGTAGAAACACCCAACCAAAGTCTTTTGGCTGTTTGAAAGCAAAGAGCTACCATGTTTCTGACATTGTGGGCTGAGTGCTGGTATATTTTGGTCAAAGGTCTTGAACTTTTACCTTCATTTGGAACTTTTTAACCAGCAATACAGCATAGATTTATGCAAATCCTGATATCTAACTTCAAAAGTATGTTGTACATTTGATAAGGTCAGAGAGGCAGATGGGCACTGTTTCTCAAAGGAAGAACTTTAATAGAAGTTTTATGCAAGTTATTCCAGCATCCAAGAGCCTCCATCACAAACTAGGACAGTACCTCATTTGGCCTGAAGTCCCCACCTCTCCTAGGCAAATAATGTGTCTCTGTAGCACGGCAAGAGCTAGTTGTATTCATTTTCTCATATAGTCATCACGGCACTAAAAAGCCACTAAAAATCACAGTCCCTATTTTACAGGACAGCAGGCAGCTATGAAGCGTCCAGTTTCTCATGCACAGCCTGAGGGACTGCACCTCAGGAACCCAACCTACACATCTTGGTCTCATCATTTCCCCTGCTGAGACACAGAAAAAAGCCTCTGCCACTCGCAGGCCCACAGTATCTGCAGAAACGCCCACCTGGAAGAGCCAGGCTGGCACCTAGATAGAAAGTCAGTAAATACTGCTTTACCTAAGCAGTGGGTGCCACAGATACAGTGCACCTCTAACATCCCTGTGCCCATCTAACATCCCTGTTCCTCCACCCCTTCTCTGAAGTTCCCAAAAGCAGCAGCCTCCCCTCTGTATGCTCCTGTGATACCCTTCTCTCTATGCTTATTTTCATGCTAGGGCAAACCTCATCCTGTGCTCAAATGACTTAGGGTCACAAAGGTTTATTTAGGGTCACTGCAAACAGTGTTAATCACTACAAGTGAGTTGTCCTGAGTTAACTACACGAGCAAGTGATTCACAGAAATACAAAAGAGACTAAAGAGAACTTCCTGGGCAAGGAAGAGAAAAAAGTGGTTTTTTAGGTGAATGCTTGAGAAATACCTGCCTTGCCCACAAGCCCTGAGATTGGCAGGCCAAAATAGTTGAATAGGGAAAGCACCAGCCAGTATTACAACAAAAGGCCTCATTAAGAGAGAGGGAGAGTCGGTCTTTTCTTGTGGGTAACATCCATGTTACCTGCACCCCACAGAGGCTTGGGAAACCCTTCCATAGATTTTTATGCACCAGTGCCTGAAATGCAGTTCTGAGGCTCTGTGAGGGTGCAGGATCCTACAAGGATCTCACACGCAGCATCAGAGAAATGCAGCTGTTTTCATTACAGCTGTTTATGAAAACTATCACAAAAGAAGCACGCAGCTGCCAGCTGAGCTTTTGCCAAAGGAAGCTCTACTAAATTAGATTGAGAAATATTTGGTTAGTGGCACAGTCACAATCATATAAAGCTTTTAGTGTCCACCTAGAAGTTCCCATTAGTGGGACTCAGGAAAAAGGAATGGGAGAGAAGAAAAAAAGCCACCAAATCCTTGGAGAGGTAGCTGACTTGATTCAGTCAGTATCTGTAAAGTTGACACTGCAGCTGAGCTGACACTTGGACCATTCAAGGGCCATTAAACATTGCATTGTTTAAGCTGAAGAAAACAGACTTTTTGCAGGAAGGCTTGTTCCTGCTCAAATAAGCAAGGTCATCCCTTCTTTCAGAGTATTACATGGGGGAGAAGAAAGGAGACCAGAACAGACATCCCCTTAGGCTAAGTTCACACTCAAAGCCTTGGGGTGAGCTGAGGGGGAGCCTCCTTTGGTCTCTCACTTCCTGGGAGTGAAAGCCAGGATGCAGATGGGATTGCTCAGAGATGTCTGACTCACTGCAAAGAAGGCTGAACAGAACAAGCAAAATCAGATATCACTGTGAAAGCATACTGGGTGGGTTCAGGTGATCCTGCTATAAATCACGGTCTGCATTTGAAAGGGTCAAACCCAGTTATTTCCACATCAGTGCAAAAGGACATCCAAAACAAACTGCACAAGGCTTAACCAAGGCATCAGAGGATATAGGGAGAGAGTTATATGTATTTGGTACCACCCTGAACAAAAAGCAGCTATCTTGGGAATTGGGGACACAGTGTCTGGGCTCCTGGAAGACGAGCCAACAGGACGACTGGATGCCAAACGATGCACGCTGGCAAACGTGGTAGCAGGCATTTTGGTAGTACAAGGTTGAAGGGCCAGGCTGCTTCATTTGCAGACTTGTTCTTACACTCGGTATTGATTTAAGGAATGGGCAGATTGCTCTTTTGTTGTTGCGTGGAGTTAGAAAGAGGAGGATGTGGTATGAGCCATGGGTAATAGAAGCACTGGCTAGAGGGACTTAAAGGGGAAGAAGAGAAGTTCCAGGCTAGCAGGGAATGAAACTTTACAAACTCTCCTGGTCTCCTCAGTCTCTAAACAGACCACCAGCAACATTGACCTAACCTCCTCCTGTCCTGGACAAAAAGCCCTTCATCTTCCATCCCTAGGTTTAAGGCCAGCCCACCATTCTGTGACACCATCCATGGGGAAAAAAAAAAAAAAAGACACTGCAAGGGAACGGCCAGTCCAGGACAGTACTTCAAGCCCTTACTTCCCCAAGACACCATTGCGTGTCTTGGATGCCTTTCCCACCTCACTCCAATGAGTTTCTGGGACAGGCTCCTCTCTGAAAGCATTATTCCTTTTAACTCTTGCTTGATCTCCTGTAACTGCTCCATGGGTCTGAGAGTACCCTCTCACCTCTCTGCTCAGTTCAGCAGTCTCCACACAGGCTCAAGACTTGTGCTCAAAGCCTCAGCAACACCTTGTAGCTGAGAGAATTGGAACACACCCGGAGCTGTGGGTTGCCCATTCTCATATCCCAGTTTAGGTAACTGAGCTATGAATAGGAAAAAAAAGGGGGGGTGGGGGAGGTTATCTCTGGCACAAAAGCTGCAACTAAGAAACAAGCAGATCATCAGCAGGGAAGCCAATTATCTCAAGGCAACCAGAGATGGCACCCATTAGTGGTGAGCTATCTGACAAGTCCACTGCTTCAATAGACCGTCAACAGCCTGAACACTAACGCAATTTCAGTTTTTGCATATACTCTAACTTCTCCCTGTGTATTAGGATTCCCTAATACACACCTCCATCTTCAGGTGTCAGGCTGCAATATCCTCAGACAAGCTTGTCTACGGATCAAGTCACTGTGATCTTATATAAGAACGCATCCAGCTTGACTCCTTGGATCTGACTCAGCCCCTCTTAAGGCACTCTGAATACAATCATCATGCTTCAAACCCAGCTCCACACGCTCTGGTCACATCCCATTAATAAACCATCTAAGGACAGACAGCACCAGGCTGCAGCAGAACAGGCAGTCATTTGCTCTGCAGGCTCTACTGCTGCTGGTGGCCAAACGCAAGGAGACAACACATGGGAACAGTGGCCATGGCCCCCCAAACTACTGTAGGTAGGTCCGAAACCTGAAAAGCCAGGCAGGCAGCTCCCACTACTGCATGATACTCACATTCATTAGGGCATGAGGGATGGTGACTTTTGCTGCAGAAGGCAATGAAGAATGGTGGCAGCTGCCCAAAAGCAACAGTCGCCAGCCCTGCTCCCCCCTTCCCTCTGGTGGCGGCGGAAGCAGCCGGCTGGATTCCTCCCTCAGCTGCATTTCCCCCCTTCCCAGGGCAGGACACAGTTCAAACCACACCTTATCCCCGGGTAGGCCGAGTTCAATTGGGCTACACTGCTGGAAGCCCTTGATCCAATTCTGGGAAATCCCCACAGCTCCACTGTACTGGGCAGAGACAACCAACTCGTATCATCCCCCGAGCTCCGGGCTGCCAAGAAACTCCTTTCCATACAAGTCTCATCTGGCTTTTCAGCATGGAGCTCTTTTGACAGAAACCACAACACTTAGCATGCTTCAATGATCAAGCAGAGGGCACGGGAATGTCACTGGAAACACTTGGCTTCCAAACACGCCATTGTTCTTCCACTTACCTCATTCACAGATCCCGACCAGAACATCCCCATCAAGCTTTGCATGTTTTCTAGCACATCCAGCGAGAAGTACCACAGCGCTATTTGATCCACCACTTCCCTGAACACACACACGCATGCATACTTGCATGAAAGCCATATGTCGCAAAATCCTATCAGTGCCTCACCACGGCTTCCAGGAACGCTCCTCCTGGGGATGTTTCTGCCCTCTTCCGTGGCTGGAAGCTTCCGGCGTTACAGCCAGCCTGGCCAAAATAGTCACGGCTATACCAAAATTAGCCCGAGCCACTGTCTCTGGCTGCTGCCAGCTCCAGCCTGCGTGGCGCCTCCCACTGATGGAGGTCACCGCCGAGCCCCCACAGCCGCTCAGGCCGTGCACGGAGGTTGCTGCGGTGGCCAGAGGGGGAAGGATGCTCACCCTGACCCCGTCGGCCTCCTGCGGCCGCCTGGGATCGGTGCGGCCGGCTGGGAGGCCGCCCGCTGATCATGCTGCGAAGCACCCGCACGGCGCGGCGGGCTCGGCGGGCTCGGGGGTGCAAACCCGCCCCCTGGCTTCGACGGAAACGCTGCGTACCTGGAGGGGAGCTGCCGCTCGGGATAGACCAGCGAGTCTCCCTCAGCAAAACGGAGAAAGAGCAGCCGACCTGCAGCTGCGTGACC
The DNA here is from genome assembly GCF_040807025.1 of Struthio camelus. NCBI lineage: Eukaryota > Metazoa > Chordata > Aves > Struthioniformes > Struthionidae > Struthio > Struthio camelus. The sequence goes on from NC_090944.1 coordinate 18,437,366, forward strand.
ACATTGGGTCCAAGGCGCAGCTTGGAAAGGCCATTCTCCCTCACGTCCGCCTCCCCGGTCGCCTTCCCTCCGCTGCTGCATGCATCCCCCCACCCGAGAGCCCTGATCACTTTTATTTTGCCTCCTTCCTCCACCTCGCTTCACAGAGCCGCCCCCACAGGCGTCAGCGGCCATCTCGGCTGAGGGCCGCAGGGCCCTCTGGCAGCCATCTTGTCCCCCGCACCCCGCTGCGCCGGGGAGCAGAACGTGGCGGCGGGGTGGTGGCGGGCGCTCTCTCTGCGGAAACGCAGCGCGACGGGAGCCGCTCCTGGGCAGGCTGCCCGAGTAGTCCAAGAGAGAAGGCAAGAAAGAAAGTTAACGAAAGACACGTGATGAAACCATGAGAGTTTTTCGCCACGCTGAATATCCAATCAGGGCTATTAAGCCTTTGGGCTACAGCCGCGCAGACGGTGCCTCAGTCTTCCAGGGGTCAGCTCTCCCCTTCCCAAAACCAGCCGCGGAGCCTCGCCAGCGACCGGGACTCCCGGGCTGTAACTCTCGCTGGGCCACCCTCCCGCGCGAGCAGCTGCCCCGCGCGCCGCCGGCTGCCGGCAGGCCCGTCCTCGGCCGCCCCGAGCTCCTCCGCGGGGCGCCGGGCCCTCGCGCGCGCCCCAGCTGCCCCCGCCGACGCACCCTCCTCGGAGCTTCCCCGCCGCTAGTATTATTAATTCTATAAAAAAAAAAACGGCATTATTTTTCAAGTTCGTGCACACGTTCGGCTGCGTTGTTTATAGGCAACGCTTCAACGCGCGCTGCTGGAAAAAAACAACCCCCCCCCCCCCATCAACTAAATTGACTGGAACCAAACAGGAACTGCAGCCTTGACTGTGTAAACAGGGTAATAAAATTCAGCCTGGGGTAAATTTTGGCAGATTCGTTGCCTGCTTTATTTTCACTACGTACAGGGAGAGGGGCAAGGAACAGCCCAGAGCACAGCTACTGAAGAAGTACGGAAGCGCATCAGAGTTGTTTTTAACTCAAACAGTTAGCTGGAAGCTTCTTCTAACGCAGAATTTCTGCCTAGCCGTCCTCTTCGTCGCAAACCTTAGGAAGTGTTATTTAAGCACGATTTTACAAACCGATCCGGAGCAGCAGCACAAAAATCAAACGTAATGAAGACGCAAGGGAGAGCGCGTGCCGGGCCAGCCTGGGAGGTCAGCGGGGCAGGACGGCGGCTTTGCTGCGGGCAGACCACCTTCCCCCCACGCAGCGGCACAGCCTCTAGCAGGCCCGGCTTTTTATTTTTTTTCCCCCCCTTTTTCTCCCCATCGGGAGCAGAGACCCCGCCGGCAGCCTCCCCCCCCCCCCCCCCACTGTCCCGGAGCGCGTCGAAGGGAAAGGGCAAAAAGCAGCGCGCCTCGAGGAGCTCCGCAGGCTGGAAAGGGAAGGGAGGGCTTTTAAAATCGCTATTATTTTCAGTGAGGAGGAAGGAAGGTCGGCGGCAGGAATGCCTCCGCCGCGGCGGAAATCTGGGAATGCAATGAGCGGTGGCGCAGGTAGCGCGACGGCAGGAAGCGGGGGCGGGCGGCGGGCCGGGCCGGGCCGGGCCGGGGCCAGCGCGGGGAGCGGAGCGGAGCGCCGAGAGCGGAGGGGAGGGGAGGGGAGGGGAAGGAAAGGGAGGCGGGGCCGGCCGGGGGGTGGCCGTAGGTGAAGGTTGTTGCAGTGGGTTCATTAAAAGACAGAGTTCAACTCCTCGCCGCCGCAGAGTGCTGCTGGGAGGCTGGTTTGGCGGCTTGCAAAGAAAAAAAAAAGAAAGAAAAGAAAATTGCAAGGAGAAAAATTGCATATATTAAAAAAATAAAATAAAATAAAGAGAAAGAAAAGGGGGAAAAAAAAAGAAACAGAAAGGCGGCGGGGAGCGAAAGAAGAAAGGGCAGGCTCTGCACCCCCGAAGCCCGGCGAGGAGGAAGGATGATAAACGCGGTGGCCGTTTGGTTGGTAGCCCTTTGCTTCCAGGCTGCTGTCTCGGTGAGCCGCTGCGAGCGCGGGGCGCGGGCGGCGGCGCACGTGGGGCGGCGGCGGCGGCGGGGAGGCCGCTCAGCCCCGCGTGCCGCCGGCCGGGGCGGGAGCGGGAGCGGGAGCGGGAGCGGGGCGCGCTGCGCTCGGGCTCCCTCCCTCCCTCCCTCCGGCAGGTTACTCGGGCGGGGGCGAGCGGTGCCCTCCCTCGCACCGCGCCGGCTTCCCCGGCGACGAGGGCTTCAATGGCCTTTTGTGCTGGCGGCGGAGTCTAGCCAAGGCTGCCCCGGGAGCCTTAATTCAAACCAGACCCTCTGCTGCTGCTGCTGCTGCTGCTCCCCCCGACCTGCCGGCGGCTCCGCCCCGGTGCGAGGCGGCGAGCGCGCCAGGGCCGGGGCCGGGGCGGTGTGGGGTGGGGTGAGCAGGGCTTCCCGGCCGCGGGGGCTTTGCGGCGCTCCCCCTGAGTCCCGCGGGCCGGCAGGGCGCTCAGGCCCTCCTCCCTCCAGCGTGGTCTGCACGGGAGACGTGAAGTGTGGGTGAGAGCTCGGATGTGGCCGTTTGGGGGTAACCTGTGGCCGGGGACTCCGCTGGCACGCTCGGTTGGCACGGGCAGCTCCGGAGACAGGCTTGCTCCTGCCTCATTCGTGAGATAATTCAGGCTGGAGGGGACCTCGGGAAGTCAGCTCGTCCCCAACCTCCATTGTGCCCAGAGAGCCTTTTGCCTGCGGAGGGTATGCCCGGATGTTTGACGTTTCTGCCCACTAAGTGAAAAATCCGGGGTGGCTGGCCTGGCACATGAATACCTCTGCTTCCCTGATGTCTCTGCTTTCCAGCAGCCCATGTAAAAACGAGCTCTGCTTTCCCAGGTGAGCAGCGTGCTGCCTGCCCCACCGGTCCCTCCAGCTGAAGCATCAAATCCAGCTAACCAGGGCTTTGGCACGATTGCCTTCCCCAGTTCTGCTCTCATTGATTTAATCTGCACCTTCTGAACATAGTTAATAGCACAGCATTAACGAGGCTTGCTCTTTGTCAAAAGTCCTTCAGGAACAGCTTTCCTGGGGAATTGTGGAGAGGCTCTGTAGGGCTGCAGACGGTGTTTCAGCCTCGGAAACTTCTGCTTCCGTGCAGCAGCAGCCACCAGATGTCATCCATGAATAGAGGATGCCTCTCCCACTGCTCCCCCGGTCTGTTCTGCCTGCTGAGGGCCTTTCCACAGAAATCTGGCATTTCACACTTGCAAAAGTGTGCTCCACTTTGGTGCTCCAGGTCTGTGCTGAGGGCCTGGGCTGAGCTTAGTCCTTGTGCGGGGTTAGCATATGTGGGATAGGAGTGCTGCTTTCACCTCTTGAGGAGCACAAAGCCTAACTCACTGTGCCCTTTTCGCACCCTGCACTTCTCCTGCATGTGCCAGGCTTCTGTATGCATCGCTTGTGAAGACTTCTGCCCTGTGGATGAGTTAGGAAGTGGAACATGAGGCCTCATTTAAGTAGGCAGGATCATCGAATTCAAAACAGGTGCCTTTCCTTTCTGAAAGGAAATAATTAATCTGAAACTTGTGGGGAGATGAACTATACCACTCAGTATCTGAGCTCAACCTGTAGATCTGGATACGTACCCTTCTAGACCACGTGACAGTGAGTAGTTAGCCCATGAGATGGCTAAAAATGACAAGCATGTGAGTGTAAGCAGTCCTGCTTCATGGGAAGAGAGTTCTGCTCATTACTTCTGGTTCTGAATAGGCTTTCTACTGAGTAAAGTAAAAAAAAAACCTGCAGTTTGCCTGCAGCCCCTGTAGTGCAATTGGATGAAATTCCCCGCCATGATAAACGTTTCTTGTTAGAGATGATAAAAACCTGAGGTGTCTGCTGTTCGGAAATTTTCCTCCATGTAAGAGAGACTCAGGCGTGGATGACGCTTCAGATCCTGGGGAGTCCTGAGTGAACACATGGAGCAGAAGTCCTTGAAGCTCTCGGTGGTGACTCAGTGCTGAGGCTGCTTCCCTTCTGTGGATCACGTGGCCTTTTTTCCCATGTCGAAATGTCAGTGACACGGGCTGAGCTCCCTTTCCACCAGTCTGGAGTAATTATGCATTTCTATCAAGTGACAGAAAAATTCAGCATTGGACACAGAAAGCAGAATGACGTTGCAAAGTCCTCTGCATGTACAAGATCAGTGTTGGAGACACTGGTGTGGTTGTGCTTGGTTCTTGATGGTCTGAGTACTGGGAAGTGTATCACTGCCTCTTGCACATCCCTTGACCCTTGGCTATTGCTAACTTAAGTTGTCTATGTACATTGTCACAGAAGTAATAAGCAGGAACAAGAAAGTGACCAAGGACCAACGCTGCTTTTCTTTCCAAGTAGTCTTACCTGCAAGAATGGTTAAAGGGGTTTCTGATCTTCTTCAGGATAGTGCTTTATTGCTCAAAACATCTTGTATGAAAGTAATTGCACTTTTTAAAAATGGTGGGGCCAGGAGTAGGGACTTGAGAGGTATGTGCAAGGGATGTTTGCTTTTCCAGCTCCAGTCTAGAGCCCTGCTTCTGTGGAGCTCAAGTTTTGGTGGTAGCAATGGGGCAAATGTAGCAACATCTCCGTGCTTGGCTTGGGTACCCAGGAGGATGCTTGCTGTCACCAAACTCCCTAATGTGGTGGTTGTCTCTCAGCATGGTCTGTACCCTGCCCAACTGTTCACAAGTCCCTGCCCAAGTCCTTTATCAAAACAGCAAGATTACTCTCCTGTATGTAAAAGTACTAGGTGGCTTTAGTGGGCGCCTGTGTTTTCTTCCTTGAAATAAGAAGGTTGATGTGTCTTAACAGATTAACATGGTTATAGTCTTAAATGGAAACGTCTACAAACTGGTGCCCAGTATATCCCTGCCGTGAAGCTAGCTGTGCCAAGATACATAGGCCTGTTGCAGGAAGGCAGTGGACAATCCAGACTGTATCTTGAGGAAAACAGGGTTTTGATTGCTTCATCTAGTGAAGTATGTGCTGGTGGCTAACGCAAGCTTAGTAGGGCAGGCAGAACCCTTTTCCAAGGGTGATGTCATTCTGAATGTAAATTAGAAGACATTAAGTAGTCCAGCTTTCTTATTAAACATGTAGGCAGTGGGTAAGGAGGAACCACTTTCTTCTATAGTACATGCAGAACACTGTCACCTTATTCTATTTATCAAGCACTATAAACAGCACTTCTCCATGTGGACACTCGCTTGCTGATGGCTACCTGTCCGTATAATAGTATTTCATATCTAGTCAACTCTAATTAGAGCAGAGACAAATAAGCTGCGATTTCTATTATATAAGGGGACTTTGGTGCAAGTCTGCAGTCTTTTACTCTAGGTTTCTTTCAGGTAGGGGTGGCTAGAAGAGATAATGTTTCTAATGGCAGCACTATGAAACTTCTGGAAACTAAACAATCCTCTCTAACAACCTGAGACAAGTTACAGCAAGTGCAAGGAACCTGTAAGCCTTCTAAAATTAAGCTAGTGCACTAACCTGAAACGTAGGCTGCTGTTTTAACAGCAAAATTGGTCCATTTTAAGTATGTGTTTTGCATTGCTAGTGCTTAGGTGTCTCCAGGTGGCCTCCACTTTGTCCTGATCTTGTTTGATGTGGTTCTTGTGTCCAGCTGAACCATCCTAATGCCTGAGAGGCACGTTCCACAATTGTTTGCCATCTGGCATGTAGGGATCTGGGATTTTAGTAGGGCCTGCTGTAGGAGTGGAGGGAAGAGCTTCTTGGGAAAGAGAAGACAGGACCTCTTTCCTGAGGAGCTGCTGTCAATGGTAAAATGGCAGTGCTTCAGCACTGTTACTTCTTAGGGTTTTCATCTTGGATATTGTCCTCTCTTCATGAACTCAGAGCTATTAACGCAGGACTCCAAGACACCATGTAGTTGCTGAGACATAGGGTACTTTCACTGGCGCTAGAACTCTCAGGACAGTGTTCAGCTGATGTAGACATGTACATTAGGTATCTTAACGTGTGTGCTAATGCCTAAGCTCTCGTTATAATCATGGAGATATCATCAGGGAAGCCTGAAAGATAGCAAGGTAAGCTGATACATCCAGGCTCTGACTACGTCCCATTTTGACTATATGGGGAGCGTAGATGCCTTAATTTTAGTGTCTTAATCTGAGAGCGATTTAGCTTGAGATGATAGCTTTTTTTGTTGCGTGAAACTTTCTGGTAACTCTCTCCAGAAACGAACAAACTAGATAGTTCCTTTTTCTGTGCCAAGAGGACTAGCCTAAGCAGTGGGAAACACCAACTTCCAGCTAGAACAACAGCTGTCTTCTGTTCTAGTGTATCTGGATCAGTGCCTCCAAACAATACCATAGCCTTGCTCTGCTGAAGGCTGTAGCAGAGAGAATGGTTGGGTCCTGTATCACCAATCTGAATTGAGAAATACGAGCAGAAACATAGGTGGATACTTTTTTGTTTTTGTTTTTTTGATCGTGAACTGTGAAGATGGAATCAGAGTGTTTTGGTACTTAAAGACATTGTTTACCTGGAGATCAGAAGTGAGGCATTTTTATTCTTCTCTAGACTTTGATACAGGCAGTGGACTTGAAAAGTAGAAGTTATTTTGAGCAACATTACAAGGAGTTCTGATGCTTCTTATAGGTTCCTTTATCTTCAAAGTTAAGAAGGTATTCTAAAATGCAAAGATCAGGGAGGTTCATCTCCTTTCCAGTGCTAAGTGTCAGTTTTGTTAACAGGTCTTTAAGTTAGTGTTGACTAGTATACTTTGTTTGAACTACTGCTCTTCTAGACTATTGGTGTACCGCAGAAACGAGCTTTATCTGGTCTGGCTAGAAACCTGGGATAGTGCACTTTCTACTGTGGAGATGCCAGTGGAAAAGTTGAGGTGAGGTTTCACAGTGCAGAAAGGTGAGATAACATTTGGACCTCCTACAAGCAACTCCTGTGGAGCAACATCCGCTAATGCAGCGGTTTCCCAACTGCTCAGTTTCTCAAGCAGTGCTTGGCTGCAGTCGACGTTCTGGGTCTTGTGGAACCGGCATGGGTCCAACAGAGTCTGTTAGCTTGGGCTTCTTGCCATGCTTGACGGTAATGTTTGTATCTCGCTGCTGAGACCTGTCTCACCAGTGAGGCCAGCTTTGCTGGATGGGAACCAGTGTGTTAGTAGGATTTGGATGGAGTTGGTAACAGAACTTCCTGTTGAGTCACTGAAGCTGCAGTTGCAACTGAGTCATGGAGATGTTGTAACTCATAATTTCAAATCAGAAGCCTAGTAGGGAAAGCTCTTTTGGGGTATTGATCAGTTGAAGAGCTCATGATGCTTCATTTAGGCATCTGGCTGCCATGCTGTCTGGTGGTACCATTTTCTCTGTAGCCCTTATTTTGCAGTACGCTTCACTTGAGCATCTACTCGCTTTGCTTCCTAGTGTTCAGGTTTTTTCTCATGACTGGAAGCTCTTCAGGATTGCTGTCACAGCATGACTCCTGACTAGACTGAATTGTACAAAAGGAATAGGGTTAATCATGTTTTCCTTTGTTTCTGTTAAGGCACACTAATAAAAAGATGGGAAACTGCCTGCCAACCAACTTTAAATAGTTATAGGAATCTTGCCTTTCATGGCGGCTTTGTCCTCTTGTCGTGCTCCACCCTGTAGCTTTAGTACTTACTGAAGCAAACGGCTCTTTGTGTGTGCATGAACTACAGGGTTTGTGTTTGCATGTTCCGGGTTTGTTTGCTGTGATGGCAATGTGCTGTATGCTTGTTATGGGAACACATGCTGACTGTCTTGATTATGGTTGTAGTCAGTCCCAAGTGCATGCTCCTATCAGCTGGCCTTCTGCAAGGTACTGCCTGGCTCATGCAACAGCTTCTGCATGCCCTGGCTCCATCACCTTGGTGGATACAAGCCATAGCTGGAGAACGGGTTGCTCTTTTGTCTGCTTGCCCCACGTGATGGGGAGCTTATGGCCCCTTAAATGGAAGGAAACTTGAACTCAATTCAGTTTTTAAGGAGGGAGTGCTGAATGCTTTCTGGGCCACTCTGCAGGCCCTGACTGTCCCACACTGAGCACAGGAAAGCTCTTCTAATTAGTTTCTGGTGTTGGTGGCAGTACACATCCTCACAGAGCCAGTCAGGAGCTCCTGCCGGCTCCTTCCATCCAGGGAGTACTAGAAAAGCAGACTGTATATTGAGACCAGAGGTGGGCAGGGGAGAGTGGAGCCAGTCTACCATCTGGAGAGCAAGCAGTGATTAGTATAACGATTTCCAGATGAGAGTTCTTTTGAAGCTCTGTGTCATAGTGGGTACTGCCGAGGCTGTGCTGGTAGGGAGCCTTTGCGTGCTCCCTGGGGACCAGAACCAGCAGCTACAGTGTTGCAGGAGGAAACTACCTGACTTTTTCCTGTCCCAAAACAGAAACCTATCCATCCTGAAAACTTCTGCTGGGAGTGACATATAGATTAAACAGGATATTCTTCTTGTTGACCAGTTCATTGTAGCCTTTCATAGTCTAAATATTGCTCTGTAGACTACAACTTTTACCTGTTACATGAAACGAATGTCAGCAGTGGATCTGTAGTTTGTTGGGGACCGGTAGGGTAAGGCTCTGAAATGCCTCGAAAGAAATGTGAGTTGTGCGCCTTTTAAAATCAAGATAGCGTATGCTGGAAGCAGATATTCTGTGGCTTGTGTTGTCTTATTGTATGCTTTGAAACCAGTAGCTTGGATGAACATGTGTAGGTCTCCCTGTCTGGATGTTGGCTTACAGCAGGATTTGGAGACTGTGCCCTAACCCCAGAGCGGGTGGTCTTGGGAGCTTTGCATGCTTGCGTCTGCACAGCTGCAGGAACTGAGAGCAGCCTGTCTGTTTACCCGGATGTCAGTCTGGGGTAAGAGCATCTCTGTGGAAGAGATGACCTGTTACCCTGCTGAGCAGCTAAAACAGATAGGTATCCTTATTTAGTGGCAGAGCACAGACTTGCTCTCGTCAAAAAGCTGGGAGTGAGGGGAATAAAAGCCCAAACCAGAGCAACTGCAAAGCTTGCTTGAATTCATGTCTGACGCAAACAGTAATAACATGTGAAGTTTTTCCTCCCTGCTCTGGGCTTATGAAACTGTAGAGACTCACACTGGCAAATTTGATGGCCAGATGAGATTTGTCCACCTCACCAGCTCAAACAGGGTGTAAGTGGCATCTACGTGCGGTAGAAAAATGAGGCTTGCACCGAAACTTGCTGAACAGCCTGCAGCTAGACAGCTTTGACTTCTGAATCTCTTTTCTGTCCTAATGGAGGGATCATCTAGATCGTGACTATTTTCCCATCAGTGAACAAAGCACCGAACAAAGGGCTGACTCTGGCATGTCTAGGCAGTGGCAGAGGAGTGCTCTGCTATCGTGCTCTTACATCAACTGACTCATGGCCTCGAACAGGGAAGCTGCTAACTTAATCCTCCAGCAGCATCGCCTCTGCTGTGAAGTGTGTTTGAATAAGCTGTTAAAAGTTCCTCAGACTGCAGCCTGTAGTCATGCTGATATGTGACCTTCTCGCTGCAGAACTGGAATGTGTGATCCTGAATAATTAAAGTTGTTACTGTTGCAACAGAAAAGATACTAAACACTCAGTATGCCCCCTTCTCCCCAGCGGACAGCCAAAGAGAGTAAAAAGGATCTAAGGACTCACTATTATACCTGTTCTGGTAAGTGCAACAGGCTGGGAGCTGTTCTGTCCTGAGGCCAACTGAAATGTCACAGGGTTACAACCATACAGAGATCTTATTGTCTTACTCCCATCCCTTAAAACCCCCATCCCCACCACTGCATCCAAATCATCTATTGAGGAACGTTCCCACATGTTGTTTGGGGGCATACTGGTTGGAAAGACCTGAAACTGTGCTGGGCATCATTCTAACAATTTGTTGGTTTAGATGATTGTTTTACAGTGCCTGAGGATGTTCCCTGATATGTTTAATTTACCTATACAGATGTAGCCGGTGGGTCGCTGGCACCAGGCCCAGAATATTATGAAATTGTGAAGACTGCAGTATCCAGTAAAAGAAAGTGAAAGCTCATAATAGAAGATTGTGACTTTCCCACTGAAAACTGAACCTTTTTGGGCCTTTCGTAGTCTTCAGAAGGATGACTAGTTACATGAGAAACCCTGTGTAAAATCAACTGAGGCCTCTGGGGTTGCACTACAAACCTGTAACAGCAAAGTACTCCATATAGTGCTGGTGGTGCCAGAATATGCCAGTGATTCAGCCTGTGCTTGGCACTGCTCAGTGTTAGTGTTAGCCCATAAGTTGATTCTTCAGTGTTTTATACTCTTATTTTCTTTAGACGTCTGTTGTGCTGACTAGAGTTGGTAGTCACTGAGTAGACCCACAAGTTGTTTCTGTATGAAATATCTTTAACTCAAAATGATGTATGAGCAATGTCTTGTGAGCTAATTTTATCTATTATTAGGGAGCATCTAAGGTAATCTGAAGGTATTCCTGCCAGAAAGTTTTGTGGACTAAAGGCCTAGGAGTCCTTTGGGCTAGGAGTAACATGGCACTAAAGTACTTCACCTTGAATTGCGATTTTTAGTGCTGCTGTAATGAGTTGTTTTTAGTGCCTGACGTGTGTGTTTTCACTGAGTTATTTTCAGTGCCTGACACTCCAAGAGAGGTGGCCTTAGTGATATTTCTTTTCTCTTCACGATACAGATGTGTAAAATGCAAGGATGCCCAAATCATGACTTACTAAGCCTCACAGTTGCCCATAAGAGGCAGGAAAGCATCTGGACTACACAAATGTGGTAACATTTCTTCCTGAACTCTAGTTGCCTCAACGGATTTGGTGACTGCTCTGAAGCTAGGCCACGGAGAAGGAAGGGGAACAAGCCATATACCCCAGAATGAAGGCATGAGGTGGCTGAAGCCAGTGTCTGTTATGATGGATCACGGCTTGGATCAGAGTGCTCCTGTCCGTCCTGCCTCTGAAACAGCCCCTTGTTCAGGGCTCTGTTCTACAGATGCCTGATGAGAGGCAACAGGCACAAACTGAAACACAGGAAGCTCAGTCTGAACATGAGGAAAAACCTCTTTGCTGTGAGGGTGACAAAGCACTGACACAGGTTGCCCGGAGAGGTTGTGGAGCCTCCGTCCCTGGAGGTATTCAAAAGCCGTCTGGATGCAATCCTGGGCATCCTGCTCTAGGTGACCCTGCTTGAGCAGGGGGGTCGGACTAGGTGATCTCCAGAGGTCCTTTCCAACCTCAACCATTCTGTGATTCTGTGATACAGTACTAAACACTTCAGTTGAGTGAGTCTAGATCAGAGTCAATTAGTTTAATCCACGAGGCATTTTATCAATAAATGTATAATGGTAATTTTTAAAATGAGTAAAGCTATAGGTGACTAGAGCACAATTGCAGCAGCAGGATTTTAAAGACTGTTTCTGATGGGAGGGTTTCATTGGATACTTCAGCTTTGGAACGATACTTCAACACCCTCATGACTCAGGAAGTACACCAACCAGCTTCCATAATCTGCTTTACTGTCTGATTTACAGTTAAATTATGCAACACCTAGTAAGCAAACAAGCAGACTCTGTCTTATGTGCAGGATTACCAACTCTTTGTAAACCTGAATACAGAGAACATGGGAGTCCCAGGATAAGGCTGAAGACTTGATCTCAGTACAGTTTTGTATGGGTAGACCACTTGCTTCATGTTCCAGGGGCTGTGTGCATGTATATTCCTCAAAGGGAGTTCATGCAGTCTGCGCTGTGTTCTGCATTAGAGTAATCCAATGAAATGTGCAGCTTGTGCCCCAAGACTGTATGGCCTGCTGGTCATCCCAAGGAGACTAGTGTAACGGAAGCACTTGCATGCTACTTTTCTTAGACATGGGCACTTGCACTCAGTAGGTGCTAAGAGTATGTGGAAGGATGGTGTGATGCTGAAATTCTCTTTTGGAAGAGTCTTGGGAACACATCTCCTCACCTGAGATGAGGCTCATGCATCTAGTGGAGAGCTTTCAGTCCTATTGTGCGTGGCTTAGTCATGCTTGGTGTGACTGCAGCTGTGTGGCAGGGATGACTTTTACATTAAACAATCTAGACTTAGTCAATGCTTATAAGATCCTGTGACTAAAACAGACCTGATGGCGTGCCTTAGGGCATAGGGAAAGCCTTAACTCTTTCATGTCAATGCTGGCTCCATCCTGTAGCACACAGTAAACTTTTTCAAGTGACTTGGAAATGGCGGGGCTCAGGAGCAAATAAAAATAGTACATTTAAGTGTGCTGAGTTAATGTAAGGCTTGCCAGCGTGCAGAAAGTGCCCCCACTGGACTGAAGGCGAAATCCAAAGCTGTTTGCATGGTGTCCATTAGCTGCTGATTGAGACTCGAAAGTTCCTTCCTAACAGGCCCATGGCTGACTGATGTGAATCCTGCTGTGTAAGAACAGAGTTTCTTAGTACTGGTTAGAGCTTAGCTATAGTCAGTGTGCTGAAATCAGAAGGGAGCTGCTGAATGACAACTGTTGCCTCATTCTGCTATTCAAGTCTAACTTGCTTCTATGGCTCCCTTGCAAATAGTCAAGGTCTTTTGTAGCAGACTGGCAAATAACAGCATCAAGGGATCAGGTAGTGGAGTGTGGATGGGGCTGCCATCTGGCATGCACAGGTGAGATGGAGACTGGGTGAACGTCTGCTCAAGCCAGGCAGCTCTTTCTGGATGCTTCCTGTTCCCTGATCAGTCAGCTCCTCGATGGAGGTGTGCCTGAAAAGGAGTGGTGGTGGTGCTGTTACTAAGGAGTTGGATATAAGGTTTATAATCAAATACAGCATTAAAGTCACAGATGTCTGGGCTCTATGTATGGAAGATGCAGGTTATTAGGAAAAAAGCTATTTCGCAAGCATTGGAAACTTCACTGTGTATCCTCTAGATTGTTGAGTCTGAAGTCGATCGCCATGATATGAAGAACCGTATATGTGCCCTGTAGTGTGAACTACAAGCTGAACAGCTAGGAGGCTAAAGCAGAGTTTCAGAGCAGCAGGCCTTTTACAGCTGGCAGATGTATCGGCCGCTGAAGTGTCAGCAAATAGAAAGTAACCCTTGTTGTCTTGCACATAGGCTGTTGCTATAGGGTATTTCCTCCTAGAAAACCTTAAGTCTGGGTGGTTCTGCTCTAGACTTTATGCAAGTAATCAGAATATCCTGTCAGCTGCCTTGTTGTTGTGAAGCTAACCAGACTATGTAAACCTACAAAAAGTTCAGCTGCTTTAGCTGAAACCTTTGGTTACTCCAGGGCTGCGAGGTCATCATTCTGCTGAAATACCTTGTTAGGTGCTAGGAACCAAAATTACTGCCAGTAAAACCTTAGCCTGATACACCAGGGGTTTACATCTGAAACTTGGATTTCACTGAACTAGCCTAACACTGCAAGCAGTTTGCTCAAATCAGAAATGTGTATCGCTAGTAGAGTGAAAATGCTTTTGTGGTACTTCAAGAAGATCTTAGAGTTTTGTCTCCCTACTTCATGGAGTGTCTTGAACTGGATAGTTGCTAGAGTTCAAGGAGGGAAACTCCCAGGATTAGGATAACCCTGGGTCTTCTCCCAGCTATGTGCCCAGATGCCAAAGACTGTTTGTTACACTTGCTCATGCCTGATAGCAACTCCTGGAGGTGGGAAGTATTTCTGGTTGCGTTTTTGGCTTCCCTTCCTCAGGTGCAGTAGATCAGCTTCTTTTCCCCCAGAAATACCATGTAGTGTGGCAGCTGAGTCAGAAGTGACTTTTGGGAGCAAATCTGCTGAGCTTAGAGCGCTCACCCAGCTGTAGCGTTGCTCCTAGTAGTTTAGTGATCACACGGAGGCTAGCATGGAGCTCATTTGAAATGGGTGGTAGTTCCACCCACCAAGTTCAGGGTGCCATAAGCCTCCAGGAAACAGGCTTCCCTAGGACCAGAGGCATACGTATGTTTTCCTGGTGCTGCTGAGAGGCAGCACTGCGAGAGATGTGTAGGTTTTGGCCTAGGGAAGAGTAGGGTCATTCTGACATGCCAGTAGCCTAATCTGAACGCTTTCAACGCCAAGAAACATGCCACGTTTTCCTACAGACACATTTTGGATGTCTGAGCAGTGATTTCCTGAACGAAGTTCCTGAGAAAGAGCAGGTTGCGCTCTTGAGAAATCAAAGTGCTTGAATTGCCTCTCTTGTGTCCACAATGGTGGTGGCTTGCCCTCTTTACAGTGACAGCCGCAGCAGGAGAAGCAAGGAAGTGCTGAGCCTCTTGAGATGCTGGCACATAGCCTACAGCTGCACATTAACCAGTCTGTGCTAGAGCCTTACTGGAAGGAGACACACTCAAATGGATATACTAGCTGCTGTACAAGTCCTGAAACTGGTAAACATAGCTAGAGACCAAGTTTGAAGGAAGAGCTGATATACTAAGTAATTTGCTTCACTGGGAGCTGGGTTGTTTCTTAGCTTGGTGGGGCACTAGCTTCTGCAACCCATATGTGCTGTCAAGGAACAATTACGCAGTGTAAGGGTAACACATTGAAGCACATTGTTGCACTTGCCAGGAAGTCTTGTAGTCTGTAGCAAACTTCACTCTAGTGACAGTCCTCAGCCCTGATCCTATGAAACAGGGTGAGTGGGTGGATGGAGATGAGGCAAGGGAAGGATTTCGGAAACGGATGCAAGCCAGAGATCAACAGAGATCAATGCACAGATGGGAACAAGTGGTTGAGGACAGGGACTGCTGTTGCTGGACTGCTGTCGAAGACCTAAGGTCAATGCGTATGCAAGTGTTGGAGAGCAATGCTACAAAGGTCAGTCTCCATTTAAGTGGCTGCAATTGCTGACCACTTGTCTGAGGTGAGTTGCTCAACCTCACCTGCTTGAACTCCATAGCAGAGGCTGCGTGTACCCTGCAGTCACTGTACGTGGCTGTGAACGGGCGATATCGGAATGTGTGGTAGCCGGAGGACATGTGGCTCTGCTAGTGCAGGAGGAGGAAGTGGGGTCAGGGACCTTAAACTAAACTCTTGTCACTTATAAGTACTTCTCCTTGCATCAGGAAGGTCAGGTTATCTGTGTTGTAGGTACTTGCATGCATAAGCAGTGGTCTCTCAGCTCTTGAACTCCTTTATGAAATGCAAACCCATCCAGCAAAGACTGTCTCTGACCTGCAGTGTACACCTGTCTTCTGACCGTCCTTTGTCAGAGTTCCTGGGAATGGCAGCCTGCTACTACCTTTGACTGAAACTAAGCAGTTCTCAGTGCTTCTTGTTCAAATAAGTAGATGAACTGGTTTTTGGTGCAAGACTTCAGCTAGACCTCTCTACTAGCTTTGCTGCACTAGAAAATAAGAAGTGCTGGTGACTTCAAGCTGGTGGATTTTAAGACAAGTTAGGTTTGTCCAGTCTTGGCATACTTGGCTCACTGCTTGTCTCTCAAACTAGCTGAAATCGATTAAAACTAATTGCCCAGAATGAAGCAGTGCTGTGAGCTGTGTGGTCTCCCTGAGCTACAGCTACTCCATACAACTCTTTAAGATTATCCCTTGACTGTGGCTTTCTTGTGCTATCTGACAAATGAATGACTGAACTAACAAGTATGTTAAAGAGCTGCAGTGAAAGCTCTTTAAACAAAAGCTGTTGTAGCACAAAACTGAATTGGCTGCTTCTCATGAGACTAGCTGCAGGGAAAAGAGCTTCTCATTAGGGTGCATCTTCAAAACATAGGCTGCCTTTAACCTGGGAGACAAAAGGTACCCCACTCTTGGCCATATTGCAGCAGCCCATACCTGCCATTGATACAGAGTTAAATTAAGCACTTGTGTGGTGCCATGTCTGTGGATGTATTGATCTGCCAATCATTAGCTTGGGCTGTATGGCTTGACTGGAAGTAGCAGGCTGGCATGAATAAAAGCAGCGTGTAGTAACTTACCTGTCTAACGTAGCCTCCTGATGAAATAGCAGGAGCACAGATTCTCGCTCAGCTTCACTGTGTTGCTGAAGGACTGATCAAACGTTTGCTGGAGTTTGCCGACAGAGAATCAGGAAGTAGCTCAGCTGTTTTGCGTCAGAGTTGAGGTGAAGGATGAGTCCTTCAACTGATGCGTTGTCACTGATGCTGTGTGTGCTGAGTGGCCACAAGCTTCCCGGGCTGTGGAGTCGATAGCCCTGCTGGACTCCTGCTGGCTCAGCACTGCTTAGCCCTCTCTGCTGAAGGAAGTGCAACACTTGCAGCAGCTTCTTTGTCCAGTACAAAACTACAATGATATCGGACCTCTGGGAAAGTGCAGGTGGCCCAAGACACAATAAGTATTGCTGCCTTTCTGCGTAAGGCTTCCATCTAGCCTTTGCTGCTGTGACTAAGCAGCTGTGTCTAGGAAGCCAGGGAGAACTCTAAGTGCTCTTGTCTGACTTAGAAACAAACCTCATCCATCACGAACAAACAAATTCTTTGTGGAAGAGAACTTTCCCTGAAACCCCTTTGCATGCTCCTTTTGTGTAAACCTCTGCAGCCCTTTGAGTCAACCTCTGATTTTCATGTTGCCTGCAGTCTGAGGGTGGTGATGCCCGTTTCCATAATGCATGGCTGTGGCAGGGGAAGATACTACTGCCCCCGTGCCAAAGGGTAGGTGACTGTGTGTCAGCATCCCGAGAACCTAGGCTGCGATTCTGTATAAATTGCTTAAGCAACCCTGGCTGCTGCACTCTTTCCTGTGCCAAGACAAACACTTGCGCATTCATGCGCCAAATGCTACTGGCGAACTGGTCCTGCTGGAAAATTCTTTGCATGATGGGTGTGTTTTTTTTTTTTTCCGATTCTTTTCTATTCTGTTTGTTTTTTTTTTTTTTTTTTCAACCAGACCAGTTCCCTGATCTGGTTCGCTATGAGACTGCACAAACAGCTACGCAGAGGATGGTCCAAAAAGCATGAAGGGACATCCTCTTGTGGGAGGAGGCAGGGTGAACAACAGTTTAAAGGGCTCTGTTGCAGAACATGAAACCCAATGTGGCGGTGACAAGCCGGTTCGTTTTCAGTCTTGGCACATGGATGGCTGTGTTTCAGCCCTGCTTAATTAAAAAGCTGCCCTGTCACAGTCAGGAGAAAAGGTAATGCTGACTAGGCAACAGTGTGGTGCATGTCAGGTGAGACTTAAAAACTATTAGCACTGTAGCTGTTGTGTGTATGGAGTAGCTGTATAGATAGTGCCTGATAGTGCCTTTACTTCCAAGTTGTAGCGCCCGTTGCCAGAGAAAGGGCAAACCCACTTGGTGTTGTTCTTCCTTGGTCAGTGCATTTTGTTTAAAGGATCAGCATATGCTTTTACAGCGGTGGCCACAAAACTTCACAAAAAGGAGAGATCAAAGCCTAACAGATGGTGGGCAGAGTTTACGGTGTGGTCTCTTCTGCTCGTAGTGGAATAGATCCTAAAAGCTCTAGTCCTCTCTTAAGCGGGTGTTGGAAGGTATTTGTTTCACTGCTGAGTGCCCAGAGGTAGCTACTGTGTGATGATCAGGTGGTTCATGCTTCAAACCAGAACAACTGCTGTTGCAGCTAGGACCTCTCCCTCAAAGACGGTCCCTTTCTTGGGGCACTAGCCAAAAGCAGGAGACCAGTAAGAACTCAGTTCAACCAGGGTTTTTGAGATTCCCTTATCTTAAGGGAGACATGATGGAGAAGCAGCCAGATTAACTGGCGTGCTTGCCTCGTCCTGCTATAATGGTGTTTGCCTTGCTGAGCGAAAGAGCATCCTTTACTTTCCGCTTGAGAGCCCTGTCTGGCTCCTTCCCTTTGGGAGGAGAACCCTGAGAGCCACTGATCAGTCTTATTCCAGTTGACATAAACTGATGCTTGAAGAGGTGGGGATGCTGAAGCCTGCTGGTGCACAGCAGCAGCTCATTTGAGGGCAGTGGGGGACAACACCTGAAATAGGGAAGGTGGATAGTTGTAATGCTTTGAACAGCCTTGGTTAGAAGGGTAGCAGGGGATTAAAGTACTGCTTGAGCCTAGCCCCAGTCTATGGGCTGTTCTTAGCGCAGTTTTTGTAGTTGATTCTGCTCTTTGGCCTGTGCTGTTAGTCTGCTTCTTTGGCAAATAATTGCAAGTAGGTTAGGTAGATAGCTACTTCATTAATCTTTCTGTTTTGCTGTAGTTGTTGTTGTTGTTTTCTTTAACCATCTAAGCTGCCTGGAGACCATGGACAGCTGGCATTGGAGTTAATCTTGTCTGGGGTGTTAACTGAAGAATATTGAGGTTTAACTAAGCTAAAATTTCTCTCAGCAGGCAACTTTGTCTTCCCACACACTAATGTCAGTATTTTGAGCTTAGAGACTCCTCGTGCCGCTCCACTTCAGATAGCGGTTCTCTTAATGACTAGCTCTGCTCTTCAGAATATAGAAAAAGGTGAACGACAAACATTTATTTGGGTTTATTTCAGAACTCTTCAAACCCCTGTGCAAGTCTTTTCCAGACACTCCAGTGTAATATATGATAGGCAAACTAGAGAGCGAATGCTTGTCTCTTTCTTATCTGTGTTGTTAGACAACATAGCAAGTCACTGCTCTCGCTTCCTATAGTGTTGGAAGAGTCTTGCAGGGTGCCCAGGGAGTTGTCGGGGACGGGAGAGCTCATTGCAGCTCATTCTTATTCAGCTGAATAAGAAGGATTTACTACTTGGAGAAACAAATGTGCAGATTTAACAGCATTATTCAGATAATGGAGGATTTCAAGCGTTTTTGACACTGCTGTAATAGGCTGATCACTAACGAGGATTAGTAAAAGTGGGATACAAATCATCCTTAATCTAGTTTAGGGCTTGTAGCAGCTTGTGGCAAAGCCAGTGTTTTTTTGGTTACCTCAAAGAGCAGTTTGAAATAAGCTGCTTCCTTTTACATATACCGTGAGTCCAAATTAAAGAAATGTGGTTCCTAGTTTGGGTGGAGTGAGATCAGCTAATAAACTAGAAATGTGCCCTTCATCGTGAGACAGTACTTCAGCTTCTGTGCTCTAGCAGGAGGGAACTCCTTCGCAGCTCACTGGAATAAGCACAGAATGACTCACGTATCGAGACTACGACCAAGAGGAAGAGTGAAGAATGGTTAGAAATGATGCCTTCAAAAAAAAAAAAAAAAATTCTGGAGTGTGTCAGAATTCTGGAGCCCATAATATCACTAATGAGTTTTGAAAACCTGGCCCATTCTTGATTAAATTGAAGATGCCACTAAGCAGCTTTCTGGTGATCCCAGCAGAAGTGAGTAACTATGGTTCTATAACAATACAGCACTCGGCAAGAGCAGAGGCTAGCGGTCTCCAGAGGGGTTCCTCTGAACAGGCTGATTTGATACTTGGGGAGGGGTCTCCACCGGTTAATAGAAACTGGTCAATGTATATGAAACATATTGTTAAAAATATTATTGTGCAAAGTGACACCAAAATCATAGAGGTTTCCCTGGTCCGGGCAAGTATTTTTAATCAGCTATTTGAGCTGCGACTTTAACAAATAGCTAAAAAATCGTGAGCTTGTTAAATTGTGAAAAAGCAACATGGTGTGGATTCGGTATCAAAACCGAAAGCTTTTTCGCTAGAACATATAAGATGCAATCATGTTTCTGACAAAGATAATCCTTCAAAGGATCCACAGCCTGAACTTCAAAGTGTTCGTC
This sequence comes from Struthio camelus, assembly GCF_040807025.1. Lineage (NCBI taxonomy): Eukaryota > Metazoa > Chordata > Aves > Struthioniformes > Struthionidae > Struthio > Struthio camelus. The sequence goes on from NC_090944.1 coordinate 18,457,019, forward strand.
CAACCTCTCTGGCATCAATTATAGCGCGACTCGTCCACAAATAGTCCTAGTAGACTGAAAAATAAACTGGATGATGGTGGAGGTGATTTCTAAAGGCACCTCCCATCCACGTAGCTGATTACATCTAACAGCCTGCAATACCTTAGCGCAAAATATTATTCTCAGAGTTGTATGCAGAACAATCTTTCTTCAAGCTAGAATTTATCTTCAGCTCTCATGTACGATAGCAGTAGTGGTGATTCAGTCTGTGTTCTGTCGCCCCTAATCCTCTTGACTAATCGAAACCTCCTCCTTGGTGAAACTCAGCTGCAATAAAAGGTCATGGAAAAGCCTTCACCATAAGGTGGGTGTTTGTTGTCTGAACAGTACGGTCCCTCTTGGTCCAAACCCAAATTAGTTCAAACCCTTCTGATGCTCTCTTGTGTCAGTGTCTTTTGTTGACCTTGCTGTCTGAAATCCTTCAGCAGCAGATCGTTATAGAAACACGACCTTTCCTCCCTGCTCATATTTTGTGGTGTCATAAGGAAAGCTTACTGCCCTTCATCCCTACAGAAGCTGTAATCAATGGGGCAACAAGTGTGGTCTTTATGTAACTGTACAGTTATATAATTGAAGAAATTAGGCAAGTGTTCCTTAGTGCTTGTGTGTCATGAAATTAGGTGATGTCATGAAATTAGATCACTATGGAGATCTTCTGGCTGTGCAAACACGTGTGTAGTTCTATACTGTCTGCCGAGTGTTTGAGGCTAAAAGTGTCGCGCTCTGTCAGATCCCAAGCCTCAAAGTGCCTGGGCAAAAGAAGATGCGGCCAACTCCTAAAGGAGCCTGTAGGCACAGGCTTTTTGGGAAAAACAGTAAATGTACACCTTTAATGAAACTTACACTAAGTTCTTGTGCAGTGCTATGGAAAGCGGACTTTATTAATCCTGAAACATGCTTTCTGTTGTCCTCTTGGAGTACAGTAGCCATCCTCAAGGGACAGGAACAGCAGGTAACTCCGTTCAGGAACGGAACAGGTCTCTACTTATTTAGAGTGTGCAACACTTAGCTTGCCTTCTCTGAGGAGCACCTCCATATGTTGAAGCTATCCCTGCTAAGATACAGGATTCAAATTGGGATTCAAACAAGTACATGACAAAGGCCATAGAGAAGCATAACATGCAGCAGCCTGGGAAGAGGCTTAAAAGTCAGGAGTGAGGGGGAATGCAGGGTAGTAGATAAACTTGCTGAACACACTGGATAATGAGGAAGGAAGTGTGGCATGACTGAACAAGCCTCATTCATTAATATCGAAAGCGGGACAGGTGCTGGCTTGGTAGTCAAGATTAAGAGTTGATATTTAATCTCCTGACAGTCTGCAATCCTTTCAAGAGTGCTGCTATGGTCTGTAGACCATCAAATCTGCTCAAGTTTTTTTTGTATGAGCTTCTATATGAGCTACCACTGAGGATTCAGATTTGGAGGGAAAATTCCTCTCCTTTCCCAATACCAAGAGATCCTAAAATAAAGAAGTGTGGTGTTAGTTCTTAGACTCTTTTGGCAGTGTCTTTCTTTAATAAGAAGCTGGAGAGATTGCTTTCTAACTGCCTCAAGATAGTATCCTCCCACTGGGAGGAAAATGCATCTCCTCTTCAAGCTCAAAATCAAGCTGAGTGTGAAAACAAGGGGTTGTGCTTGCTACTGCTTTTGAAAGAAAGAAGGGAGAAAAATAGCAAAAAAAAAAAAAAAAGAAAAAGAAAATGGTGCTGTTTTGGGGGTACAACTTCAGTTATGAACTTACTGGAATGGAAGCTTAAGGGAGAAGAGTTTGGGAAGCCTGGCAGTCTTCTAAAGATTAAGTTAGGAGTACAAACTCTCAGTGAGGAAAGAATATGGAAAGTGTAGTGAGATCAGCTTGTGTCTAAAGTCAGCGAAGAGCTTGTGACTTGTACAAGAAGGAAAACATACAGGAAGTACTCATCTGACCTAGTTTCCATGGATGAGTGCAAAAGCACAGTGCAAACAAGCAGGGACAAATCTAAAAATCCGGATTACCTCATGACGTGCTGCTAAACAAAAGGTTCAAGGGCAAAAAGAAATTACTCTAGAAATATGCCAGCAGAAACCTAAGAAAAAGTGTCATTTCCTCCCCCCCCCCCCCACCTACCACCACAGTAAATAAGGAAAGCAACAACCAAAGCAGACTGCTGAAATGTTTAACTTTTTTTTTTAATCTTCTAACTGCAATGATTTCATAGAAGGGGTAACATTTTGGACTTGAATAGGCTAGAGGAAGCTAGCATATGTCTTCAAATAGATCAAGCCTTGTAAACATGTAATGGGCTGGTCAGTCACCTCGGAAACTAGTTGTTCTCCAAATATATGGAGGGTGGATAAAGTATTAAGAAGGGAAGAGAAAACTGAACAAACCTGATAACTTTATATCCTTTTCATTCTTTAAGGTAATAAATACAGCTATTTAAGTAATCAAGTTGACAACGAGAGAGCTCAGTGGCTTTGTTTGATAGATCATGCCAATGTTGGCTAACTTCTTCCTAGGATGAAAATGGATCTTACGTTCATTTTAAAACGACACCATGTTAATGCAAGCTAGGGAAATACTGTGGGCCTGGGTGCAAACTGGTAAAAGTGTATGTTCTTTTTAAGTGATAAAGTGAGATTTTTGTAATCCTGATAAATCCAGGATCAGAACCTGACTCAGGTTGGATGACAATACAGTATCTGCTAAACTTGCAGATTGGGCAGTGCTGGAAAGGAATGGCTGTGGCATTTTCAGGATAGAATGGAAGTCAATTCTGAAAAACTGGGACTGTTGTTGGATGAGGAAAGATGAAGCTCAGAAGAAACAACTGCAGGGTTGTGCTTTGAAATCTGAGAATGGGGAACTACTGATTAGATAATGGTAGTCCTGCAGCAATAAATCTGGTGTTAGTCATGCACCAAGAGTGTTGTACTGATGTGAACAATAACTGTATAAAGTGGCCAACACCTCTGCTTTACTTAGTATTGTCCTCTTTGGATATCCTGAACAGGTGTGAGCAGTGCGTTATGACAAACTGGTACAGTAGAACAGGAGTTCAGCCTCTTATTTCAGCAACTCAACTTCTGTACTAGTTAGTGTACTCCTTGAAGCTTAAATGGAGAAAGCTCAGGGCAGTATACTTCTGCATGGAGGGCTGACTTCTATCTCAGGACTTAATCTGAAAGCCCATACTTTAAAAAGGGAATCTGATTCTACTTCCAGTTAGATGCTGTGGTTTCAGATATGTGAACACTGTTTGAGGGGCACAAAAAGGCAGAGAAGCGAAAACCCCTTTCTCTCATCTTCCTTTCTCCCCCTTAGAAGTAATGAGGTAATTCACAGATGAAGACGTTGATATCTATTGAAGGCGTGAGCAGTCAGAACTTGAGCCAGAAGGCTCAGTCCTTAAACAACACAACCATGGGCTGTTACCAAGATGCAGCTGTCTTCTTCCAGGCTGCGCTTGCTTTGGGAAAGAAGCAGCTTAGAAGGTTGACAGTAAGACTGACTTTCCCAATACCAATTAGACTAATCAGAACTACTGTTTTGGGGAGGGGGAGGATGAAGTGAAGAAAGATAAGAAAAGGCAATCTGAGCAGAGAAAAAGAAAGTTGGTGTAACGTTCAGGAGCCCTTAGAAGACTCTCTGCACAGGCAACATGACTACTTTTAAGTAATCTCATCACTAATACAGCTTTTTCCTCCCCTCCTTAAAGCAAACTACAAATCTGAACCTTCCTCCTGAAGATCTCGATTCATCTGGTGATGACGATGATACTTTTTCAGGCTCAGGTGCAGGTGAGTTATTAGCACTTATAGTATTGAGGCTTGTACTTGAGTCTCTAGAGTGTGGCGCCCTGGATTTTAATGTGCATCCTGGTTAAAAGAAAAACAACACCCCTTCATGAATATGAGAACAAGGAACAGAGAGAGGCCCTAATCTATTCCTCTTGTACTGCTTCAGCTACTAACAGTCAGCAGAAAATGAGTTGTAGGAGATTTGAAATGGAGTGGAAACAGTTTCTGCTGCATGTTGCTACTAATATGAGAAATCACTTGCAGAATGTTATGAAACTACAGTGATTCTGCACTTGTGGGGCAGAGGAAGCCTAAGGACCTTTTGCCTCACTTAGGAGTTGGTAGGAGATACCATTTGAGGGTGTGTAAAACCACTAGCTGCCAATGTACATCCAGTGCGAGTTTTATCTGTCATCAGATGTGCAAGTTCCCAACGGCCATGTTTTTTTTTTTAAAGCGGAATAAAAATTTTTTTAGGGTGGAGAAAAAGTCTGTCAGAATGATTGCTAAACTGCATGAGAGACACTTTTGGCATGCAATATTGAATGTGAAACCCTGCAGTTTAGGAGATGTTACTGAGAATAGAGCAAGCTATTGAAAACAGAAACATGGTATCCTTCTGTTTGCCTCCAGCCACATGTTTGTATTGTAGATGAAATTCCCCAGGAATAAGACCATGAAATCAGTGCCAAAGGCACCAATGGCTAAAGGTGCTGAGATTACAGGTGACTGCTCTAAATCACATAACAAAAATCTGTGGGATGAGACTCAAATAACCATCCTTGACCAACCAGCGTACTGAATAGCAGATGTCCTTGTAGGCCTGTCTGCAGAGAGACTAGTGCTTGTGCCCTCGAGGAAAACAGATGACTACTGATGTAGTCTTCTAGACAAGGTCTGTCCCTACTTACTCCACTGAAAAGGATAAGGAATTGCAATGTGAACTATTATTCCTAAAATTGGCTTTGCAGGTTAGGCTTCCTCGCTTAGGCAAACGTCCTGAAGATACTATCGCGAGGTCTCTAAACTGGTTAAGCATAACATTTTGGTTTTCCAGGTCCTGTGACAGACCAGTCTCTCACCTGGAATATCCCAGCAGAACCAACTAATTCCTCATTACTGGCAATACCAATGGATTTCAATGAACAGCTGTTTCCTGGGATTGAGAGCCGAACTGAAAAGGAAGCAATATCTCCATCTGCAACTAGTAGTGTAGTGACAGAGGAGCCAGTTGTAGCTGTGAAGATTGAAATACCCAACCTGGACTCACCTGCTGAGAGACCAACAAATGACACGGTTATAACAACAATGAGAAGCCTCACTACTCACTTGCCGTTGGTGGTTCATGTAACTCCTTCAGAAGCCTCAAGCACAGTCCATGGCCTGGAACCTAATATCCCTGGCTCTGATGTGCTGGATACTAAAGATGTGCTTGAGCCCCACTCCCCCATCTATCATGAGGGAGACTTTACTGCTGCCCCCACAACGATGGCTCCTGAGGATGCAGTTCTTGTACATGAGGAGGTTCCGGAGGATGGCTCTGGAGATCCGGTGAGGACTAAGAGCTTTGACACCGTTTTCAGGGAGATAGCTGTAGCAGTGGGTAGTAAGTTGGACCTGCAGGAAGAGGTGGTAACTAGCCCAAACTAATGATCGGCTTAATATGTTACACTGGTGGAGGTTTTAGCTGAAAAAAACGCAAAACTGCGGAAAGTCTCCAGTAACAGACATGATGAGAAACATGAATAACTTGCTGTGTATGTCCCAACAGGGAGATTTCATCTTGATTAAAGATGAGGATTTGGTCCCCACCCAGAACTCTGAAGTGCCGGCTGACTCTGGAAGGGATGCCAAAGCAGCAGGAGCATCAGGAATAATGGACAGAAAAGAAGTTCTTGGAGGTACCTGATATTCTAGATTTCTGATCAATAAAGGCAGACCCTTGTAGGAGTCTTTCCAGGCAGCAGAAGCTGTGATTCTGCAAGTAGATCTCGGAGCATGAAGGCAAGACTTTTACATTAGGCCTCTGAAATGAGGGTGGTAATTCATAATTCTGTGTTGCTGAAGCAAATATTAATGGGCTAATAGCACAGTGGCCGCCTCTAGGCTATCTGGAATTTTACATTTAAACCTATTCTTTTACTCCACTCAAATTACTGTAAAACTGTTCTGATGCTGCCTGAGTCTAAAGAGCAGTAGAGCTGAACAACATAGCCTTGCTCCATTCATTGTGCTTTGCAGCATGGCTTAGGGGCGGATCTATTTCTGTAGGTTTGCCTCATGTAGATGAGTAGGCTCATGGTAATGGAAAGATGACAGGTCTTGGTTCGTGGGGCAGAAGGGCAAATTCATTTTTGAAAGTCCTGAAACTGGGACCGTGTTGTCAGGAATAACATAGAAGCATAGAATCATAAAAGTGTTATCTGGCATGATATCTAGAGTAATTTGTGGCCTTTTCCCCTTTCTAGGTGTTATTGCTGGAGGACTAGTAGGCCTGGTGTTTGCAGTGTTTCTAGTTGCTTTTATGCTGTACAGAATGAAGAAAAAAGACGAAGGAAGCTATTCACTAGATGAACCTAAACAGTCTAATGGAGGATACCAAAAACCACACAAACAAGAAGAATTCTATGCATAAACACTGATCTTCAGGACACTTCTAATTCCATCTTTCTTAGACTCTTCTCACTGCACGTGGACCTCCTTGTGCGCTTTGCATTAAACTTAAGCCATATGATCATTGGGTATTGTCCTTACCATCTTGCCATTGGAAATTTTATAACTACAAAGTAGATCCGGATACACTGAACATTCCCTGCTTTCTTGCACAACTTTTTTGTTTTGTTTTTTTTTTGTTTTTAAACAGAAGTGGGACTGCAAGCTCCTCAACTTGCTTTGGTTTATCTAAAGACTGATGGGGCAGGCCTTGGGAAGAAGATAAGGGAGCACTGTATGTAAACCTCTTGATATTTAGGGAAAGGGCTGGCAAAAATAAACAATTAACAGTGCTCAAATTCCATATAGCAGGGATTCTTCCTATTTAACTCATAGCTGTGTTTTAAGTGTAACAAATCTCTGCTCTGGGCAGAAGTTTGGTACACTGCAATTCTCTAGCTCTTTCTAGCTGCCATATTTGGAGCACTTAATGGCTATGAAACATCAAGCCGAACATGATTTCCAGTGAAAGGAAGTGTGAGGGGCAGGGTAAGCAAATGACTGTCATGTGGTTTAAAATAACTTATATTTTGGAAAGATTGCATCACATTATCCCATACTCAAAACTAACTCCTAAACAGCTGATTCAGTTTTTCTGTTTTGTTTTGTCTTAGTACCTGCAAGACCCCAAAACTAAGTGGAGAATACATTTTACTAATAGCATTGGACTATCCTTCTGCCCTCTTGCTCCTTGTAGACTTAAATTTAAGAAATGGATTTTTTTTCTAAACGGTCCCATCTCAAACATTCCCTCCTAGGTGCCAAATCTAGGCTTGGCTGTTGTGCTGTAAATCCTCTTATCCCGTGCTACTGTGTAGTCACCAGGTGACTGATGGTTTGTTCTAGCACCTACCTCTCTGTGCACTGTTTACAGTGGTTGCCTCAGAACGTGGTCTACCATCTAAACTACACAATACCTTGGCACAAAGGGATAAAGGGTAGAAAACAGCCTATCATGACTCTGCAGCTAGGGAGCAGGGAGGCATAACATCTGAGACAAGTTTGATGAAGTCTGAGCATAGACAGCCTTAAATATGTACAGCAGTTGGCATGCTTGACTCCTGTGTCTCCAGAACACCCCTCTTCCGAAGCTGTTCCTGTACTTCAGAGAGAAGCAGCTCTAGGGATCTCAGACTAGAAAGGGCTGAGAAGCACCTCCGGAGGAAAGTCTGGCTGCCTGAAGCTGTATTGTCAGATGCAAGGCACTGAAGCCTCACTGAGGGTCTAGAGTTCTCCAGAGTATCTCCAAATTGGTTAGAAGAGAAGTGTGATGTTCTGCACAAGCCTTACTTCTGCTCTGCCTTTGGTTAGCTTCTTGCAAGTTCAATTCCTCATCACTCTGAGTAGAAGGCTTGGGGGGCTGGAGGGGTGTTTACAACTGATATAAATATTTGTACCCTTGAGCCAGAGGGAATGATTGGAGAATATTGCAAGAGCTGGTACAAATGTTGCACACTAACACTAAAACTTAAATATCTGAGTAATTTAAATGAAATATAAAATGCTCTCAAGCTGCTACGCAGCTAAAATTGGTGCCTTCTCTACAAACCCAAGAGAAAAACACTCTTTGATTCAAAACTTCATGCTCAAGGAAAACTTGTGCATACATGTAGCTGGCTGTTTTTAAGTAAAACTGCAAAGTCCATTATGTTTTTTTTTTTTTAATACTGAATGAATTTTTATAGGTTAAATGCAACAACCAGATGGTGTTAATTTCAGCTGTAATTCTTTGCTTTGTAGAGGAATGTAGAGATGTTGTTTGATAGGTTTATCTATGAGAAGAAGATTCTTTTAAAGCACAGGAAGATAAAGTGGTAAACTTAAGTTGTACCTCACAACCTTGCTGGGGGGAAGAAAAAAACTGTATATTTTGGTAGTCTAAACTGACAGTTTGTGAAACAAACATGACATTCTGTGTTATTTAAGTGGTACAAATGAAATACGAATTCTAGCAGAAGATGCAACACTTGGTTATTTGTATGCCCTGTTAAGGTATACTGCAATAAATGGCATTTTGGCGAGAACGCGTCTGATTTGTGAGCACTTGCCCTGTATAATACTTCCCAAAATGTGGAAGTGGTTACTAAGACTGCACGAGTCTTCAAGGAGTTTGGATTCTAAGTAGGAAATGCGGAGTTTGCTGCTAAACGTAAGGAGGTTGAAAGGTGCGAGTGTGGCCTGCTGCACTCTTTCTCCTGCCCTGTGTGTCAGGATGGCAGGAGGCTGCTCTAGCCCGAGGCAGTGGTGTGGGACACAAACAGGCTGAAGAGGAGGCTTGGACTAAAGCCCTTTGTCAGAGTCCTGCGGTGCTTTGTGCTGGTTCTGATTTGTTGGGAGCGCTCTTCGCTTGTGCTGTTTGCAACCATCCTCAAAAGGACAGGAAAGGCTGTATGTCCCCCGCAGGGCTCCCTCGTGCTAAATCTGACTTCCGCATCAAGAAGTTTGGGAGCAGGCAGGGCTGGAGGATGGGCAGCACCAACTCGTTCTATGAAAATGTGCTTTCTAAAACAAAACACTCTTGGGAGATTGTACCTCGGTGGAAAGAGAAGAGGAAGGCCTGTCCTAAAAAATGTGCTGTAGAGCATCAATCACTCCCGGGCGCTACAACCTGTGCGAGGAAAAGAGGACACAAAGCAGAAGTTGGGAGTGACGTCCCTCACAAAATAGGGACGTCAAAGGCTCCCGTCTATCAGAGTGGCTTTTATTGCAGCCTATACAATTATTTTCATTTACAAGGCCGTAAAAAATATTTTATCTTTTTTTTTTTAACTGGCCACAGTTTTGGTTTCTAATATCTTCTTTCTTGCACTGAAGCTATCTGGAAACAAAATCCCAAGCCCCTTGCTGCACTGAATATTAAAGATGGATTTACCAGTGTGATCAGTGTGCTGCTCAGTTTTTCGTATATATACAAGGGTAACTTGAAAATGACGTCTGTAGCAAATGTCTCATTTTCTTTCTTCCTTGGCTCTATGCTATGTGTTTCCAATCAGAAAAAAAGTTTGGAGGAATCTTGGTAATAGGAGTATTTTGAGAGCAGGCAAAAGGATTTAGCAATTGAATTTAAAAGCCTTTGTTTCTGTAGCAGAACAAAGCTTGAAAGTGCTTTCTAACTGCATGGCAGCTTTGCCAGGCCCTTAAACTGAATAAGATGACTGTTGTGGAAGATCACAGTTGACTATACTGTGTAAGAGTGCAGTGCTAGGATGAGTTTCCTTCCTTGGGGCTTCCTAAGATCTCTGTTTCTGCTTTCCTAGTGAGTGATAATGTGGGAAGTGAGCATGGCAGGAAGGGGGAAAAAAATGAATTATTGAGGATAAGGGGAAATTTCTATGCTAAAACCCTCACAAATGAAACCCATTGTTTAAGCATCAGAGGGCACTTGAGAGAAACCTCACTGTGTCATGAGACAATACTCTCTAGAAAAAAATACTCTACCTCTGTATTCTGACATTGGGCATCCTGGGTTTTCCAAGTCATGTTTCTGCGAACACGCTGCGCTTCCTGGCTTCCTTCTTCACCCATACTGGAGCAATTATCGCATTTGCTCTTGTTCACAAGTGAGGTGCAAAGAATGTGGGTGGCAGAAAATCTGACCCTTTCTTTGTGCTGGAAAATGAGCTGGAGGGTGTAAATGCATTGAATATCAAGGAAGGCAAACTATGAGAAAAGAAGGACTTTTCACAATTCTCACTTTGTCAAGTTCTATTAGGCACTGTAAAGAAAACCGAAGCAAATCTAAGGCTGTGTAGTCCTATAATTGAAACAGGGAACAAGAAACGAAAAGGGCAACTCTGTGGGTGTGCTAGGAAGAAAAAACTGTTTTAGATGTAGCCCGCAGTCTACATAAATGTCTTATCTGAGTTTTAATGAGAACTAGGATGTAAAATACATTGATAAAAACGCCTAGTAGAATGAAGGTGCAGAGTGAAATTTCCTCTGAGGTAGAAACAAAACTCCAAAAACTTCAAATATGCAAGAGATGAGAGATAGAGGGTCAAAAACAGAGAGTTATTTGGGACTTTGGGGTGGTGTTTAGCTCATGAAATTGGAACACTGACCAACAGCATTTTTAGTAATCTTGTCAGGTTACAGGACAGCAATTTTCCTGCAGAATACCAAATATAGGAAAGAGGAGAGAAGAGGTCTAACCTTAACAGTATACTAGGTCTACTATAAAAAGCAAAAAAAAAAAGAAAAAAAAAAGAAAAAAAGAAGATACAGTGGTCACACATGGAATAAAATGTAACATAGATTCACCAAAAGCAGATCATGCCAGACTAATCAGATCTCTTGTTTTTTGATAAAATAACAGTTTTCCAGTCAAAGGCATTCTAATCTAACTGGACTTCAGTAAAGCAATTTCTCTGTGGTGCACAGCAAATGAATAATCCAAAGGAAGAAGCTGGGCATTAGTGTAAGAGTTGTAAGGTGGGAGCAAACGGGCTAAGGAGGAGCCTGCAGCAGGCTGTGTAGGAAGAGGAGATAGCAGGGAAGAAAGCTGATCACACAACCCCTTCTTTGGGACTTCTCTTTAAATATTTTCATTAACCTGGCTGGCACAGAAGGAAGTACATGAAATTGCATTTGCTGCTGGGAATTTGGGAGGCCTCACGAATGCGGAATATTAGAGTAAAATATTAGAATGTTTGGACAAGTAACAAACATCAGCTTCAAGAGGACGAGGTCAGGCATGTTGGGGGGCTAGCAGCAGGAATTTCTGCTCTGAGGCGGGAACTCTCAGCAATAAGAGATGGGAAGAAAGGTCTAGGTGAATTAGTCAGTTTTAGAATAATTGTCTCTGTGATGCAGCTGTAAAAAAGCCAGCACTGACTGCAGGATCCATTAGCCAAGGCATTTCTAGCAGATAGGGCGATTTTTCAGCCTTGTGGGGATCATTGCACAAAGAATCTGTTGAGACTTTCGCTTACATTCTGTACATGCTCTAGGATTAATTCATGCTGGGAAGGGGCAGAGAAAAGCCATTAAAATGATGGAGAGCACAGAATCTTTTCCCACAGTAAACTAACAGTATTTGGTTTGTCTAGCTTGGAAAACTGAAGACTGACAAGTGCTACAGCTGCTGTCTACATATTTGTCGTGGTATGAGACAACACAAAGGACGGAGATGAGCAATTTAGGCTATAGGATAATGTGGGAGCAAGAAAAATTTAGAAACCAGCAAGTAAAAATTCTGAAGCAATTAAAAACCTCGAGAACCATTCCATTAATGGTGGGGCAAAAATCAAAATGGATTTAAAGTGAACTTTTATTTTCAGGAAGAATATTATATGAAATGTTCCTGAGCCAGAAGGAAGTCTCTTTCAGCCATTATTCTATGAATATCGAGACCAGTTAGAAACCCTTCCTCTCTTATTCTTTTTTTTCCCCTGACAAAACCTCTAGATCAAGAACTCAGTCTTTCGGGCCACACTGCTATGAGACGAGAAAAGACCAGCTGATCCACATTTCCAGATAGAGGTATTTGGAAAGCCACCTCTTTTAAGAGAACAGACTAGACAAGTCAGTGGCTGTGATGTCAGGGCAAAATGTGAACTAGGTCTTCCTCCACCTGTTTTCTCAAGCTATCTATTGTTAAACTTCCCAAATTTTACTTCTCTGCAAATATCACCCCCAAAAATTCCTAATTCAAACTTTGAACCACCCCTTTTCTACATTTGCTATTGCTTATATCATCCTGAAGATAAGCCAGGCTGGGATTTTAACAAGATTTATCCTCCCTGGCATAAAAGCAGCAAACACAAGAGGAACACGTGGGGAGACAGAGGCCAATGGGAGCTAGATTCTTTGGATATCAACGCCACTGAGTTTATGAATTGCCCTTCGCTGCGCTCTGTTGTTCCACGCATAGACAGTCTTACCTTACCCTTGTGCCAAGGGACTGTTCTTATTTGTCACATATGATTTTATTTACTCTAGTTTACTACTCTGCTTACTCTAGTATGCTTCAGCATGGGAAAAACAGATGTGCAGCTTTCCTGGGCTATTCTTTAAGATGATATCAAAACACTACCCGGATTGATGCATTCTGCTCTGTGTGTGCAAACACACATAATATAGGCATGCACATGCTCAAATCTGCACACACACATATATGCTAACTAGAAATCAAAACAGGAACAAGGTAAGGGCAATCATTACCTTTTTTAAAAAAAAAAACAAGAAAATAGGCAGTGTTTTTAGAACCGGAAAATTCTATTTTAAAATGGCATAAACCACAGAATAAATAGATAAGATTTAAAAATAAAGTAAAGTTAGCTTTTTGGGTAGATAAGTCTGTCTCAGAACCCAGCTGTTGTTCCAGTTTAACTAAAGCAGTACAACTTTGCTGTGTAGAAAGGGCCTCAGTGAGAACCCCTACAAGGGTGCGTCAACCATCAAAGCATTCCTGACTTCTGAGAACCCATGTGCGGGAGAGCTATGTACTTAACACACACCACCAGCCCAGGGGCCTCCAAACTGAGGTACATATACTGCTTGGATACACAAGATATTTCCAAATAGTATGCAGAAAAAAACCCCCAAATCTCCCAAAATCCATCGTCAAAACCTGTCCCATCTGCCTGTTCTCTGGAAGTGGTAGGCAACAGCCAAACAGATTCCTGCTTCTGCACACAGAGCTAGGAGCTGCTGCAGACAGCTGTGGTGGGGGGAGACGAGGAAGGGGTTGGGATAGCGCATAGAAAGCTACTGTGGGTGCCACCACTGCATTTCTCCCTCTAAACAAAGGCCTGGGAACTCCTCTCTTAGGCCAGTGGCTGGCTAGTTTCCGAGGGTCATAAAGCAGATTTCTTCTAAAAAAGCAGAGGGTTTTGGGTGCCAGCAGAAACTCGGCAGTAGCCGAGAAATGGGGCTTCTCAACAAGAAATGATGCCTGTGATATGTTGCCTGTCTGCAAGACTCCTGACTCCCATCCGATTTAGAGTTGGTAGGTGCCAAGAGCAAGGGGCTGCTGCTCTGAGAGATGCTATGGGGGGCTGTAGCTCCCTAAGCATGGCCTTTACCTTCACTGGAGAATACACTGTTCATAAAACTGCTGCTCAGGCGGTGTGCTGAGCACTGCTCCCCACTGCAGGAGACCAGACAGCTATGTGAGCTAAAGAAATGACATCTTTTTTTGTCATTCTAACAGATACAGCTAGACTTACTCATGCAAAACCTAACCTGAGGAACTCTTAAAGGTGTTAAAACTTGAGACATTTCTCTTTGGGGTAAAAGATTCAAAACAACTGGAATTAAGGCGGAAATAATTTCAAAAGGCCATAAAATAGTCTTGCTGTATTTTCAGAAAAAAATACAGATCAGAATCCCTGAAAAAAAAGTGGAAATTTCATAGAGAGAGAGAAAGCTTGCATGTATCCCAATCAAGTGAGTGGATGGCCCATCTACTTACTTATCTGTCCACACCTGGAGGACATCTGAAAAGCTACTGTTGCTGGCAACTGGAAATCATCTTAATCATCTATTCTTCATGATCAGAGGCCTTCACAGCCCAGCTCTAAACGGAGACAAGCACTTGGCCAGCCCCTGGGGTGACTGTCACATCAAGTGACTAGGACTGTACATGCTGCAGTCAGCCTTGCTGATGGAAGAACTGGTCCCTTTCCATTCAGTACATCCATGCCTGAAGCTCATTTTATGAAAAATAAAATTAAAGTACTTAAAATAGCAGCTGAGTGTTAAACCTTCATGGCTTAGAGCAAAGGGTCAAAGTCTCCTTGGAGTTTTATTGTTCTGAGGGTGGCACAGGGGAAATACAGTAGAGCTGGAGCTGCATTGCCTGTCTTTTATGTGCACTGAAAGTGTGGCTTTCATATTATTTCTATTAATGCACTGGAGGAAAAGCCAACTTGTGTATATTCTTAACAATGCTGGTTGGTTGAATTTGCTCTCCCTGCTTAAGTACTGCTGTTAATATTTGATAGCAGCTGCCTATAAAACAGAAGCCTTTGAACTGTTTATTGTTCTTGGGAGGTGGTTTGTCTTTTTTGTTGTATAAGTAAACTGCAGTCTAGCTGCAAGTTTGTTGGGCATGGCATAAATGATTAGAGCCCTGTTCAAAAGTGTTGTTGGTTTTAAATATTCCTTTCGGATGTTAATATTTCTACTTTCAAACAAAACCCCTACTGATGAAGAGCAGTTATGTGTGCTTGCGCAGCTCTAAGGAGTGGTTGTATGGTTACTCCACAGTAACTATTAGTCACACATTAACCACAGCTGTAAAAACATGTCTATGGGAAAATCTCATCCAAACACTGAGGGCCTTGGAGCCTACACCAGTTCTGCACAAGCCTTCAGCCAAGTATGTTATTGCCCTCACATGTCCTGCTCCCCTCCAGACCTTCTCAGAGCTGATAAAGCCCAAAAGCTTTATCAAAAAGCGGAAGAGGAAAGAGGACGGCATCCCCAGTAGGACTGTGGGGCTTGGCAGGATCACTCTGTGCACCGAGCCGTGTCTTCTGGCAGCTGTGGGTTCTCCGGTCCAAACTCCAGGGCTTCCAGGAGGGGGTCCCTCATCTTGATGAATCAACCATGTTCACTGTTATCGCCCCCATTGCTGTTGGATTCCCTTGAGAGAAAGACAAACCTTTGCATTTCTTGTGCATTTCTTGTGTAGGGGAAGGGCAGTGCAAACAAGAGATACTAGAATGGGAATGTTTTCTCCAAAGCTGCTGTGGGCGAAGGAAGAAAAGTGGCGCTCATAAAGAGCATGTAATTACCATGTCCTCTGCCCCACCCTTGTCTTCTCAAGAGAAGAAAGAATTTTGTCTTCTTACATTAGCCTGGCTTCTGAATTTACTGATTTGCTTCAGGCTCCTGTCACATGGCCTGTTGCAAGTCAGCATTCAGCAAAGCATCTTTCATATAAGTAAGTGAGGCTCCTTTCGATGTGAACTGCTCATTGTGTATGTATGTCAGGTAAAACTGAGCTTTGGGAACGAGGAGGCACAGCTCTCCCAACACTGGTGGGAGTGACATCCTCTTACTTGCGGAGTTCAATGTAGGAAACCTCAACCAGTTTCAACAGTTTCATTCCACCATCTTAGCCATGTCCTCATCCTGGCTCCTGCCTAGGGGAGGCAATTTCGGTCAGGGATATATTTCTTAAAAGACAGAAAACTCTCATGGGAGACAGGTATCTAAATGTCTATGAGGACCTAGGCTCAATAAATATGATTCTTACTTTGGGTATTGGAGGCCAAGGTGCAAAAGGCTCTGCTTTCCTAATATTGCTAAGAAAGCTCAAATCCCAGTTAGAC
This sequence comes from Struthio camelus, assembly GCF_040807025.1. NCBI lineage: Eukaryota > Metazoa > Chordata > Aves > Struthioniformes > Struthionidae > Struthio > Struthio camelus. The sequence goes on from NC_090944.1 coordinate 18,472,831, forward strand.
AGGCCAGATTGCTTCTCACAGTTCTCAGTGTGGAAGGATAAGAGCCTATGTATTACCATAATGTGAAAGGCTAGCTTGCTTTGTATGTTTTGTATGAACTGAGCAGGAACTGTATTTTTCAGCTCACTTCCCTTCTCACCAAGCACCACAGCCTCCAAAGTCTTCTGCAGTTTTCTTTCCTGTTATTCCGATTGACACGTGTTTCAGACTATCCTTGCTAATCCCCTACCTGGAGCGCGTGAGCAATGGAAGCCTGCCTCAAGCTTCTCATGTTTCACTCCGCATATGGCAGTCTAAACCCAAAATTTGCCTTGAGCAAGGAGCTAGAGAAACAGAAGAGTCGAAACTTTCTGGTGCAGTGGGTTCCTGCAAAGATCTCTAGTTTCACAAGTGGGAAAACAAAGCTTGCATGGCACAACTCTTCTGGCTGCATGGGACACTTTGCAGGTTATTTTACAGCCGTCTGTGAGAGCTCTGCTTGTGTTCCCATCGATGCCTTAGCATTTTTTCCGTTGCTCTTACTTCATTTCACACCATATGCTAAGAGATAATAAGCTATAGTCTTCATAAAGCACTGTCTCTCTCCTCTACCCTTCCAAAAGCCCATTGCATAGGCCTTCTGCACACACTTCCTCCCCTCCAGGAGCTGAAAAGTACACTGGAGCTTGACAAATGAGTGTTGAAACCTCTGTCACCATTAATGACATTCTTGAAACCAAAAATTCTCTTGCTTCTTCCAGAAAGCAAGCATACCTTTTCACAAGTCCTTGCACTACAGATCTTGTGCCTTCATTGATTGAGACAAAACTTGCGATAGCCAGGCCTTGTTGGCCATGGAGGAACCGCCGTTCCTATCGATAAACGCTGAGGAGGGCACAGGCCCTGCGCTCTGCCCAGTCCAGGCAGAGATGGGACCCCCAACCCCACCACAGCGCATGCAGAGGGCACTGCTGCCCTGCCCGGGGCCGGCCCAGCCTGGGGACACTGCTGCGGGGTCAGCCCTGTGGGTCGCTTACAGCCCTTACAGAGCTGGCTGGAGCAGGTCATGACTGACCCGGGGCGGCACGGGGGCAGCGGGGCGCCCGCTGCTTAACTCTCCTTGCTCAGAGCTGCTGCCAGCGTGGGGAGGCCCATCCGCGGCACCCAGAGTCGACGGCCACCTGCTGCTGTGCTGCCATCCCCTCTCCTCTGCCAGCCCTCACCGCTCTCCTCCGTCTGCTTGTGGATCAAGCCCACCACCTCCTCTTCCTCCTCTGCCTTTTACTCCCCTCAGTGTCTGCTCTGCCCCCAGGGAAGCCAAAGAGGAGGACACAGGGCTTTCAGCACGGCCCCATCTGCCTCCAGCCCAAATAGCTCCTAGCCAGCCCCAGAGCTCAGGGCTGTGGTCCAGGCCCCCCTCCAAGGCTTTCAGGTCACCTCCATGCCACCCCCACCAACTTCCTGCAAGGCCGAGAGGCAGGGATTGTGGAGGAGACGCACCCACTCTGTCCGACAGCGAGGAGGAGAGGCAGTGCCCTCAAAAGCACTTGTCTGCTCTTCCCAGGGATGCCGCCCGTCAGAGTGCTTTGGCTGGACTGAGGAAGGTCGGCCAGGGGGAGGAGCAGCCACTGGGGCCTCCATCCTCTCTGTGCCTGTAGCGGACACCGAGCCTCATTGTCCTCTCCCACTTGCTGCCTTTGAGGAACTGCACGGTGTCCACACCACAAATGCAGCTGTCGTGTGCCAGGGATCTCCACGCAGCCGGGTAGCCCATGAGAAAACTCAGCAAAAACCTCTAGCAGGCGGCCAGCCCCAGCTCCCCGCCCTCAGAGACCTGGAGGGACATCCCTGTCCTCTTGACTGAAACTGCCAACACACATGCCCAACTTGTCCATGAAATGAGGGTCGAGGAGTGTGCAGGGGATGACGCCACTGCTCCCCAAGAAAGAAGAGACTCCTGCGGGCTTGTGTCAATGGACAAGACTTTATTGGGAGAGCTCGTGCTCCCTGGTAGGGCCTGGCCAGGAGCTGCTGCTCTCTGGGTCTGTGCCCCGCTGGTCTGGGCCCTGCTCCACCTGGACACCTGCAAGAGGAAGAGCATGATCAGCCAGGGTTGGGGACTGGGGTGCTGGGAAGGGGGCTGCACTCTGCACTCCCAACCACAGCAGCACATGGTGTCATTCCCCTATGGGCAACAGGAGCCAGTGTTGCTGTGTCCCCGGTGGGGCTGCTCCCACCCTGGATCTGCCCCTTGCTGTGCTCCGGCTTTGCTGGCACTGTGTCCCCATGGCACCCCTCACTCCCATCAGGAAAGTCTCACCTGAGATCCCACCAACTCCTTCCCCATCACCTCTCCCAGACAGTCCCAGGCAGCCCCTTTCCCCCAGCAGCCCAGGCCCTACCCCAGCTGCTCAGACACCTACACCCAGCCCCACTCACTCGAAGAGCACAGCATCTTCAGCCTGGCGTGTCACTCTCGCATGCTGTTGCTCTGCTCTGGAGATGCCTGTGTGGGCTGTCACTCTGCTTCCCAAAGCCCCATCCTCTTGGCTTGTAGCTCGTCACCCATGCCCTGTGCTTGCCAAATTAGGTCTTGATTTTTTCTTGGAGCTTGGTACAGGCTCTCTCAAGGCATGGCAGGATGAGGAAGAGCCCACAGCAGATGCTGCCCGGCAGAGGTGGTGTCTCCATCACCAGTGTCCTTTGCCCGGGTGCCACAGGTGAGAGCAGGGACCCGGTGGGGGCCTGGTGTGGCCGAGACCCCTGCTGCCCAGCTCGCAGGAGTGAAGTTGTGCACACATAGATGCCTTTTGCCTGCTGGGTGGGAGCGGCCCTTTTCTCCTGCCCCTGCTGCCTCTTGTCCCCGTCCTGGGGTGGGTGCCTGAGTCCCGCTCCTCCCGTGCCCACGGCTGCAGCGTCAGGTGGAGGTGAGGTCTGTGAGCCTTCACTGCTGGACAGTCTCTGGCGCCGAGCTTTACCGCACTTGGGGCAGAGTCTCCTGGAGCCAGATCTGTCCTTGGGGTTTCCCTTGCCCTTCCCCTGCGCTGGCAGCTCCTCTGTTAATACCTGATGGTAGACTTGCTCCTGACTAATTTTCATCCTAAAGACTAGACTCCTTTGGTGGTCTCTGTCCTTGCTCGTATTTATGGAGATATCGATGGGCAAGGCAGCCGATGCGGGCACATGCTGCACTGCTGTCTGTCCTCTGCAGTGAGGGCAGCTTTCAGCCACATGTCTGCAGCACTGTGAGCTGACGGGGTCCCCTCCTGTCATGTCCTTCCTTGGCGTCCCAGCCTTGTCTGGGAGCCACGTCAACATTTCTTCCAGCACCTGGTTCTGTGCTTTGTAAACAGCTTGGCTGGCCTCATGGGAATCGATGAGGGCTGTGAGGAGCTCTTGCAACTGGCGGTTTGGAAGGCTGGTCTCTGCAGGGGCTGCAGCTGGTGGTCCTTGCTCACTGTGTTGCCTCTTTCGGGAACGTTTTCTGGGAGGAGCTCTCCTGGCTGCTGGCAGCTCCGGTGTCCCCGTGTCTTCACTGGAGATGCTCCAGCTCTCATAGGACTGGCCTCGTTTTTCCTGGGAGACACTCTTCTTTGATGGCAGCTCTAGTGTCCCCATGTCTTCACTGGAGGTGCTCCAGCTCTCATAGGACTGCCATGATTTCCACTGGTGAGCTCCCTTGCTCTGCGGTGGTGCCTGCTCTGCCTGGCGGGGAGGGGAAGGGCTGTGCATGTCCCCTTGTGTCCCAGGACCCTCTACCTGGCGGGGAGGGGAAGGGCTGTGCATGTCCCCTTGTGTCCCAGGACCCTCTGCCTGGTGGGGAGGGGAAGAGTCGTGCAGATTCCCTTGTGTCCCAGGACCCTCTGCCTGGCGGGGAGGGGAAGAGTCATGCGGATTCCCTTGTGTCCCAGGACCCTCTGCCTGGCGGGGAGGGGAAGGCCTGTGCATGTCCCCTTGTGTCCCAGGACCCTGATCCTGCCTGCTGGTGCCCAGCATGGACTCCTCAGTGCCTGTGATGCTGCTGGCTGTTCCCCCATGCTCCCTTCTCCAGGCTGGTATCTCCTTGTCCTCCCAAGACATCTCCTGTGGCGCTCTCAGGAAAGCGCTTGGAGCAGGGCAGACTCGACCCTGCTGTCCTCCTGGGCATGCCATGACAAGGTCTGCAGCCACTTCCTCTTCAGGGCTCTCTTCCCCTGCCTGCCTCCTGGTCTGAGAGCTGAGTCTCTGCTCTCTGACCATGGGAGATGTGGGACACCAGCTCTTCTGCTGCTCCAGGCCTGCAGACTCTTCTGTAGAGCGCCTGGTCTCTCTCTCATGCCTGGTCCAGTGTCGGAAGGGAGAGCGATATGGCAGCCCAGCATGCCTCTGCGGAGAAGGAGGCTGAGAGGCTTTTTCCTCTGGGACAGGGGCCGCAAGCTTCTTCTTGCAGGCCAGGATCCTCGTGGGCAGCCCAAAGCGCTGTTGTATCTGCATTTTTATAATGTGCAGCTCCAGCTGCTTTTTGACAGTCTTGTCCAAGAAGGGCAGCTCCTGCACACTGGGAATCACCGTCTCATCGGGCTTGGCACGCTGCTGAGGTGTTTGAGGGGCTGAGCTTGGGATCTCCTGCTCAGGTTCACCCAGACTGGCTGGCAGACCCACTTCCTGCTGCAGTTCATTTTCCTGGCTAAGCCACTCCAAGCTCTCCGTGCTATCCCGGCTGAAATCCACCTCCACAGCACTGAACTCAGCTTTGCCAGGGAAGGTTCGCTTCTGCATGCTGGAAACCTGCTCCGCGTCTGGCTTTGGAGGCAGTGGTGGTGGGCTAGGCACTAGGGACAGGTCCGCCTGCAGAGGTTTGCAGCTGGCAGCAGCTGGCAGCCTCCGTTGCGTCTCAAGTTTCTTTTTCTGGACATGCTCCTCCAAGTGCTCTTGGCCATCAGGGTACAAGAAAGTTGTCTCCATTTCCCTGAAGTGGAAGCCCAACGCTCTTGGGGACCCAGGAGGAACACCCAGGTGGAGGTCAAGGTGCTGCTGCTGCAGGCCACTGCCTGCCATGTGGCAGCTGGCCACCGCTTCCCTGCAGGGTGGGCGAGTTGCTGGGTCCCACTGCTCCTCCTGGCTAGGCTGGGGATGCGTGAGGGCAGGCCACGCTCTAGAGCCTTGAGCCAGACCCTCTCCATCAGCAAAAGGGGAGAGAGACTCCCCTGAAGAGGAGCTGGCTTTGCTCCCCAAAGTGGAAGCGAGGGAGTCGCAGGCAGAGGAGGAAGACGTCCCTGAAGAGGTGCTAGCTTCACTTGCTGAGTCACAAGTGATGGAGCTGCCATTGATGTTCTCCCAGGTGAGCCTGTGTGAGAGGGAGGAGGTGAAGCTTGAGGGCGGCTCCGCCAGGCCCTCCCTGCTCCCCCTAAGGAGATGGCAGGCTGCGTTACTGCCGTGGGGTCCGAGTGTGTTCCCAAAGTCCCCTGCCTGCCTGCCAGGCACAGCAGGCCCCTCTCCCCTAGAAAAAGGGAGGAGATGATGGTCATCTCTGCTCCAGAGAGGTAAATCCCTCCCCAAGGGCCTTGCGCCTCGGGTTTTAGGCCCTTGGATTTCCCTTGCCCTCCCCAAGCTGTTCCCCCTCAGTCCATGCCTCCCAGCCTGTCCCCTCCTCAGCCGCCTCACATGTTCGAGGCCTCCTCCACATATCTGATTATTTTCTCCAGGTTTATGTCCATCTCCCAGCAATCCATGATGGGCCTCTTCAGGAGTATGGTGCAGCTGGACGTGGGCAGAGGGCAGTATTAGGGGGATCTCCCTTGCCAGGGGCTCCCGGAGGGGGCAGTTGCGCTATAGAGGGAAGGGTTCCGCTTACTGTGACTCAGAAGACCCTGAAGACTCCTCCGGACCTTCCTCTGGGAGAGCAGGGGCTGCTGGAAGGGCAGATGGCGAGTGAGCGGGTGGGGCAGCGCCTCCCAGTAGCCCGGCAGAGGCAGAGTGGGGCAGTGGGTGCAGGGCGTCTCAGGGGTTTCTTTGCAGGGCACCTGCCCTTGCCCAGGGGCTGCTCACCTCTGAGCTCCTCATCGCTGCCTCTCCGCCGTCTCTTCTTGTGCCTCCCTTCCTACACAGGCAGCGAAAGCAGCATGTGAGAGGGCAGCATCTCCCCTCTGCAAGGATGCCCCGGCCCCTGGGAACAACTGCTCTGGCAAGGGGGAGGTCAGGGACCAGCGGGGGACAATCTGGCCACGGCCCATGGCTACAGGAGCAGACTGAGGGCAGACGCAGGGGAGCCAGGAGGGTTTCCTACCCCTGCAGGTGATGGTGACGCACCCATTGCTCTGGGCAGGCAGGCATTTCCCTGGCCCAAAGTCTGGTGCCAAAGGGAGGCTGCGCTGTGTCTGCAGCCCAGGGGCGCCTGGGTCTTGCTGCCCCACCTTCCCAGCGGGATTTTCTCTTGTGGAAGAACCATGACAGCTTGGACATGATTTTGAAATCCCCTCTTCAAAATGCACCTGTGCAAGAGCTGCTGCAGTAGCAGCACACGACAGTCTGGGCTGGGGCTGGCACAGCTGAGACTGGCTGCACACGCAGGCTCTGCCTGCTCGCCACCACCAGCCTCCCAGGCACCAGCTAAACGAGGGCTCCCACCAGGGCCAGGCCCGTCTCTGCCCCGGCGCTCCTGGCCTGGGCTGGCGAGGGCTGGGCTGGGCAACTGCTGACCCCTCACCCTGCCGGGGCACCAAGGCTGACTCCTACCTTGCGCTCCGTCGAGGTCAGCAGGAGGTAGTATGTGAGCACCAGCATCAGGAACCACAGGTAAGCTGAAGTGGTGACAGCCTCCATGGCGGTGGGGGGAAAGTTCATTTCCCAGGGATCAGACCTCCCTCTCATGCGCCAGATCTTCAAACAGGCAAAGGGCAGCCACCTCCTCTGTGGAGCCAAGAAAACATTGTCAGTTCGTGCATGGCTTTCACGGCCTCCTCAGAGCCTCAGCAAACACCTGGGATTATTAGTCCCAGGAGCTACAAGGAGACCAACAGCCCAAGTCCGGATTCGCTGATCAGGACAGGAACTCCTCATGAACAGGACAGTAACTCTTTACAAACATCCAAGGATCTACCCCTTTGTTCAGGGGTGGTGCTCACCCTTCCTGTGGCCCCTGGGTCTAGGACCAACAGCAACAATCTTCTGAAAACACGCTGAGAAGAACAAGCCTAAAAGAACAATGTCAGTGTCTGTTCCTGTGCTCGGTCTTTGTTGCTTCCCAAGCCAAAGGCTTTCTTTAACTCCCCACTGGCCTTTGGCTGCTGCACTGGGATGCTCGCTTATCTGCAGCCAAGGCTCAAAACCTACCCCAAACACTGCTAGGTTTCCAATACCCTTTCAAGGATCCTTTGTGCTTCAGCCTTACCCCTAAAGCAGGGGCGAAGCTCAAATCACCCCCTTCAGTCCTGTGGACACCACACACGCACAGATCAGGCTGCATCCACATACCGAGTGAGCTTGCAAGGGTTCCTGGGCCCTGGGTCTGCCCACAAGCGCAGTGAGAGCCCGCCCTGCCAAGGAGACCTTGTGAGGAGCCGCCGGACCCAGCTCCGTGTGCTTACCTGCTCTTTCAGCTCTCTTCACCTGCCAGCTCACAGGCAAAGTGACACCCGTCCTCCTCAGCCCCATGTACGTATTGGCTCGTGTTTGTGATGCGGTGCTGACACAGGATTGTCCCCTCTTCACCAGCGATGATGCTGCCACAGTTAGGTTAAGGCAATATTTGTGATGCAGAGGGGGCCCTCCCAGAGCTGAGCTAAATCAAGGGAGGCAGCAGTCACCCGAGCACGAGGCAACTGCCCGCACGGCTAGGGCAAGCCCAGCGTTGCTGGGGCTACAGCCCGCCCACAGCAGTGCTGAGTCCTGAGTCCTGGCCCTGTTCAGGGCAATACAGAGGCTCTGGCCTTTCACAGGGAAGGGCAAAATCCCAGTGCTTGGATAGTTGCTACCGTCTGAGGGTGTATGTACCAACTGGGGGTTGACACTCTCGAGTCCAGCAGGGATATTACTGTGATGTTGTGACAATGTCAGGTTGCTACCACTTTACTGGAGATGGTGCTCCCAGATCTAAGCTAAAGCAGTGTCCGTGATGCAATTGTTCCTCAAAGAGGGAACCTATCAGCTGGGAGCTACAGCCCAGGCAGTGCTGCTGACGAGCGCTGCCTGGAGTAGAGAGGAAAACTGGGTCAAGTTAGGGGAAAGCACACGTAGCCCTGGGTACTTGACTGGCCAGGCCAAATGTTCCTTGTGGAGCTGAGGCTCCTAATGCAGGCACCGTCCCAGCTTCAGCCTGATTTGAGCAGTAGAGCCATTCATGATGCCCTATCATCCCATCCTGCCCTATAGTTAGCCTGATGCAGCCCTATGAAGATGTATCTTTGTACCACTAGCCCCATATTGCTCCCTTTAGCATAGAGATCTGTTCAATTTTGTTTAACATCCTGCCTGTGCAATTTACTGTCTTTCATAGCTCTCAGAAATCTTATTATTTAGTCATCTTTCCCATTAAGCAGTTCTTCCAAAGTGTTTCAAGCCGCTTTTCTTCAATATAACTTCTTGCTGGGGTATACTCTCTCCTAGGCTTCAATCACAAACAACACTGATGCTAATTCCTCTCCTCAGTTCGCTTCTCTTGATCTTTGAGACTTGGCCTCCACACCTTAACTCTCCATGACCAATGGAGCAAATGATACTCTGTAGAGCCTAATATGATTGTACACGGTACTCGCTGAAGGGCAGTCTATTCAATATTAGCTGTGGTGTGCTGCGGAGCTGGATGACCTAACCCTATGCTTCAGTAAAAAAAATTGCAGCATCCCCTTAAGCAGATACCCTTACTTACCACAGCCCTTCATTGCTTGTTAGTTCAGTATTGCAAGGCATGAAGTGTGTGCTCCTTTATTAAAAACTGTCCAAGACATTCCTGTAGAGAAGCATTTTCCTTTTGTATTGAACAGGAGTGCATTCACCTAACACTAAGGTCAGCCTAACATCAATCTAGTGAAACAGGGCACTTGGGGAAAAAAGCTACAGCTCCATGGTCTTTACTCATCTTCTTGCCTTGGGTATTAAAGACCAGCTTTCTGCAATGCCATGGGTGAAGTGCCTCAGTTGCTTGATGAGGGCAGCAGGGGTGGTCAGAGAGCACAATGGCAGACTAACCATCTGGTTAACTCTGACCTGTTCTAAACCTTATTTTTTACTGTCAAGTCCTGCATAATCCTAAATCACATTTTAAAGCCTCTTAGATGAACTCTGATTGAACAAAGACAGAAGAGTTAAAAAGTCTCCATTAGCTACCATACATGGTCAACCTGTGCGTTCAGTTAGACAGTCAGATTTTTAAAACATAGAGATTAGCTCTATTGTTTGCTACTTAGATCTCTGGCCAATGGCACCTAGAAATCTTCCTGAGCATCACAAATATTAGTAAATGATGTTTACTGCTGGTAAGGTAACCTACAGGCCTGACACATATTGGATAGCTGAAGGAAAGATTCTTTAGGATGTGAAATTCTGCTAGCAGAATTTACAAAAGTCTTAAAGTTATAAACTCATTAAAACTGGATTAAAAGTAGGTACATTCACATGAATGTGCGATTCTATTTAAATAGCATCTTCTTTGTTAGGATATGTGTTTGTTACCTTTCTGCTCAGTCTTTTTGTAAACTTATTCTGGATTCAACCATATATTTTGTACCTTCATCATGCCGCTTTCCTTGCTGGAATAAAAGCTAAATCCTTAAAGTAATTAGAAATTATTAACAACTCTTGTCATCTCAATACATTCACACTATCTGAAGATTTATAATCTTCATACTGATTTTTGTAGACTTTGACTTGCTAGAGAAAATAAATTAACCTGGTAATACAACCCTGTGTGTATGACAAGACAGAATTGTTGAAGAAGGAGGAGAAAAGCAACTGCCGGAGCCTCCTAGAGTCACATATTTGAACATCAAATTCATCTTTATTACAAAGAGTCAAAAAGTTTTAGGGGTTCTCAGGTTGTTGAGCAGAAACTTTTGAAATAATTTTTCTCATGTGAGGAAAAAATCCAGATTAAAAAAAAGACGTGAAATCATGCATATTGCCAAAAGGAACTACAATAATCAACATTTTTTATGTTTTCAATCAGGTTATAATGACCAAAACACCCTCTTTGTTTCCACCTAAACGTTCTCCAAAAAATCCATAGTTCAGCTTCATCCAAGTCAGAGACTTTGATAATACATACCCTGATAGCTAGCTTTTTAAGTAACCTTCCCCATGAGAAACATTTTCTGCTGCAGCACAGTTCAAAATGCCAGCATTAGGATTCAGACTCTCCCAGCAGCTTACGTTCAGCTTTCATGCAGTAATGGCTCTGTCAGTCACTTATGTGGAGAACACTATGGAAAATGGTACTTCTCTGTGTAAGCTTGACTATGCTTCTTTGTTTTAGTATCTTCAAGTGCTTATTAGCATTCGGTCTCTGCTATAAACAGGCAGGTACTTGCTTTTCATCTACCTGGTAATTTTGTGTTTGATACTCCTTTCAAAAGGAAGTAGCAACATGCCCCAGCTAGATTTCTCCATCAGTATTAAAAGAGTGCACTGTTTCACTTGTCAAGGTATTACCGTTGGGGCTTTTTCAGGTGGAAAGGAACAATATTTGCAGCCAACTGACTCCAGGCCAAAGGAGAAGCATTTGTGTATTTGCAAGGAATAAGCGCACACACCATAATCAAAGAAATAAATAGTCATCTCAATCATTCACACTGTCAATTGTCTTTACAAACTCCATGGGGAAGTCACGTCTAGGTTACTCTCTCTGGGTCCCTGCTTCTTCATAAAGTCTATAAAAGCAGGCAGATGCTCCTGGCTGCAAGGGTCTGCCAGGACCAGTTTCTCCACATACTGATTTCAGGGAGGGTGAGTATGGAGGGATGACAAAGTCAAAGCTAACATCAGCTTTGTTTCATTACACCACTTTATTGATGATGTGGCCTGTAGATCCCTCACCCCAGAAATGAATAATAGGACAGATTGATCTTGCTGCTTTAATGCTAATTCTGTACATTAACCTCCTGGATCCTGATCTGCAGAGTCAAGGAGTGCTGCTGTTACTGAACTCAATTTTAAAATGGTGGTGTCATCGGTATGACTGTTCCTCACCATGCTTAGAAATGGGGGTAACATAGGGAGGCTAACTATCATCTTCGTAGACTTTTAGGCTGCGAAAAAGCCTGATCTAGCCTTTAGATCAGGCTTTCACCTGATTTTAGCCATCTAGGAGTTGTGCAGCTAGTGCAACCTGGTTGCCTAGGCCCTGCCCACAGTCTGTGGAGACAGAAATGGGCATCAGTGGAAGGGTAGGGGAAATGAAAAGTTAAAATAAAGCAGACATTAGCAAAATATCTTGACATATAGATGCTTATCTGCCAGATAGATAGCTAAAATTTTAGATGAGCTGAATCCCAGCTTAAAGTTTACAATGCTATCCCACGCAGTGAGTCATCCTTTTGGCTGAAAGGCTAAGCTCTAATACCTTATTGTTCCTCACTTGTTCCTTGAGGGGGCTGAATAAGGATCTGATGTTAGAGCTCAGGACAAGGACAGCTAAGCAGTAGTGACAAAGAGTGAATCGTTTAAGCCATGTTTTAAATGAGAAGTGAGCAGGCCACCCAGATTAATGCTTATCATTAAAGCATTCCGTTAGGAAGAAATATTTATTAAAAATTAAGAGGTATAGGGCAAATCATTGACAAACCAAATGGCAATTCTGGAAGTGCTAAGTGATGACCCTAGACATGTGATCTGCATTGCCTAATACTCTATTTCCATAACCAGATGCTGTGCAGGAAGATAAAAGCCCCATCACAGGCAGAGCTTTGAATAAGACTTCACAGAAGGGTTAGGTAAGAACTTCTCCCTGCACTTTTTGCTGTGCCCTAGAAATAGGTCACCTGACAACGCAAGTCTGATGTTCCCTTCTTCAAGGCACAGTGCATTTCCACCCTGTAGAAGCCCTGAGACTCTTAGCAGCAAGCAGGATATGGTTTTTTTTGGCTGGAAAGGGAGAGAGCATTGTGAGGAAGGGGTGTATTTTCACTTTACTATCCAGCTTCCCTCTGGTCCTACCCTTGCTATAATCCTGACCACAGGATACAGGCGGGAGTCTTCATGAAGTCCCATACTAGCCTCTGGTGGATAGAGATTGGTTCTGTGAGAGCACATAACCCCTCCAAAGTCTCTGTTAATATTTATTATTAGCTTTGGAAGTTCTTTTTTAGCTGCAAAAATGACCAACTTCCTTTAATACTTCTTTCATGACATCTTTGAGGCCTTGAAGTCATCAATATGGAAACACATGCAATATTCTGTGTTTGTGGGATGAAACGTTTCCTTTTATTGGCTTTGAATTAACATCTTCCAATTCTATTGTATATCCCTTTGTTCTTGGGCTGTGAGACATCCAGTGACTCTCAAAGTGTCCTTCTCTGCCGTTTAACATGGAATAGACTCTGAGAGGGTGCTTATATTGAAAACAAATGGCCTGGATAGGAAAGCATCATGAAAGGAAAGACTTTGAACACCAGAGTCACCAATGTAAATCAAACCAACAAGCAAAACAAATGAGCAAGCAAAGCAAAGTCCTAAAAAAATAAAGTTACGTAAGAGAGAATTAAAAAAAGTCAACCAAGCCACTCAATTCTGTGAGCTATACAGGCATAGGAAAAGATAAGAAAGTTCAAAGAAGCCAAATCCTACCATTAGCCGGATTAGTCTACCTTGTTTTTGCTAATAACTTTGAATAAGTGGGACAGATGATTCAGAAGCAGATGAGCACAAGCAGCAGTTACATCCAACCACTGAACTGTAAGCACAATTTTTTTTCCAAGGCTGAAAGCTGACCTCAAAAGCTCTTCTGAGGGAAGGATAGAGCCAGCTGAGATTGTGGTGTGTGTTTGGAGAGTTGGCAAGCCTGATCCTGGATCTAAACTTTCTCTGTTCTCCAAAAGAAAAAGTACCACTTATTCAGAATAAATATAATCCACAAGGAAAATCTGTGGCATTGCAGTACTAAAAGTCCAGTTTTATAATGCTGAAAAGATACCACAAGGATCGTTAAAGATGTCTCACCATCCAAGCATCATTTATTAGACCTTTACTAGTACCTCAAGCCCGACTGCTTTGTCACTAGCCTCTTCTGAAACTCTCCTCATAGTTAATTTCACCTCTGCCGCACGTACCATGAAGTCATTATGTTCCCCAAAAAGTCAAGTGAAGCTCTCCCAGATACTGTACCATATAATGCTCTTTCTAGGCACCACCCTGGGCTCCAGTTCAGCACTTTTCCTCTTTCAAAGTCAGAAGATCCAAGACCTCTTCCTGGGAACTTTTAATAGCAACCCTCCTTCAGAGGACTCCATACATGAAGTCAGGCCCTCTCTTGGACTAGAATTTGCAGTAATCTTTAGTCATTTCTCCAGGTGCTGCTCCTTTATTCACTTTTCCTTGCAGAGCAGCAGTCCCCAAGGGGTATACTCTGTCTGGACATCCTTTCTCAGGGTCTATACCAAGAATCAACTATTGTCTTCAGCAGTTTCTTTTCTGCTGAAACTCTTCCTCACTCAGCGCTTCCCTGGGGAGTGCAAAGCTCTCTGCAGACGTGCCAGCCCACATAATTATGGGTGGAGAGTGCTCCCACTCCGAGCACTGTTAGGAAGAGCTGGGTGAACTTTTAGGAATTCCATACACTTTCTATGCCCATATGGTGTTTATGAAGCTGTGATGAGCTCCCTTGAGGGGCAGTAGTGGAGAAAGCTGTCACTATTCAAAAAATACGGAGTTCTGGGCAGAGCTGGCCACCGAATAAAGGAGGAAAGCAATGCACCAGGAGAAAATTAAAACGGGATCTGAGAGTAAAGTGGGGTTAATCTCTCACACACTAGTAACAAAGGCTCCACAGGCCAGATTCTGCCCTAATTTTATCCTTTGAAATCACATACTTTTCAAATATGCTACAAGTCCAGAAGCACCTAAATTTGGTCGGGGGAAAATAAATGTTCGTTGAGGTACTGATTGATTTAGGAACCTAGACTCTCTGAAAGAGTGATTAATATCACCTGATCGGAACTCTACTCTGGCACTGTCTGTCTCTTCCTCCTCTGTGCAGGCTCTTTACTTTGCCTCTGATTAGCTAGTGCTTTTCTCAGTAGAATTACTGAGGAATTGGTCAATGCCTTATTGATACATCTGCGCAGCTGTACTCAGGTTTTGCATGGGCCCGGAAAGGGTGTGACAGTGTACAAAAACAGACAGCAAAGGCTCTATTCTATATGTTCTGTATTGGTTCAATAACACTTAAGGGATTTAAAATAACCAAGAATATTTTGTCCCTAACTCTGAATGTGTGTTGGGCATGTGGCTATTGAGTAAAGAAACACCATTTTATGTAATCACTCTTCAGAGTCGTGCCAGATTTAACACAGTTCTGTGAAGCAACTGTAAGTCTTCATCTGATAGTGAGAAAGTTTATAACTAGTTATTATAGGATAAAAGCCACTTAATTTACATAAAAATCCCATTTTTCTGTCCTCAAAACTACTATTCTTGTTTTGCGCATCCATTTGTTTCCGGTGTCCTCTTACCACTTGCCTCTCTTGTCCTATTCTTGACAGATCATTCTTACTACATTTTTTTCAGAATAAATGTTCAGCTCTAAGTACAAAACACTTGGACTGTTATAAAGATCAAGCACACTGTGCAAACATCTGGGAAACTTGGCAGCAAAGTACTGTTTGGAATAGTCAAGCGGTTGGCTAAGTCCTTGACAGTGGATTGCTTGGAAAACATGTCCTTGAAGACTTGTGGAAAAAATCTGAGATTTGGATGCTGAAAATGGGAGAAATGTCATTTCCAAAGTAGTGATATTCTCAGCTATTTTTTTCTTTTCTGTATGTCATTTTATATATGCCTGTGTGTTTACACATGAGCATATGTCAAAGTGCGATGTCTTCAGTATTTTGCTCCACAGGTGCCTTTTGGCCATTGCACTACTCAGTTTTGCATTAACAAGTAAAATTCTGAACGAAACTGCTTTGTTCAGTCTCGGAAACTTCCAGGCTGGAAGGGATATTGCCACATTCAAAGGTGTTCAGAAAAGAGATAGAGATGCCCAGGATGGAGAGTGAAGAGCAAGTAACTCAGAAGTTTTAGAAGAGTTAAAGCTGTGCAAAAGCCAGCAGTGTGGCCCCACAGACCAGACACACCAGCTGCCAAGAGCCAACTGGAAACTCTGGAGGTTTCTTGAGCTTCCTAAATCAACAGATCTACCCCCGACTCCCACAGAAATTCTCCTATTCTAGACATACCCGAACAGGGCAAGGAACTTACCCTCCCAGAGACTGCCATAGATACTAAGTTTTAAAACTCAAGTGTTCACAAAGTTTTGTTCACGGAGGTTCACTCTAAGAGGGGGACTTCTATCTGAGTCAGTTTTGGACTCTTAGACCTTGTGCTGAGCTACATGTCCCCATCCTCCACACACCAGGCATCATGATGTAGTACACCTGGATAGGACTTTGCCATGATTTCTTGCTGCCCTAAAGAGTAGGAGGAGTATACAGGTACAGGATCCTCCCACTGGGGCCTTCAGCCTCTTTACTAAGGAGCTAGTTTTGCTCACTATAAGAACTGGTGGCAAAGCTGAACTCCATCGCTAAGCATGCAAGACTAATAGTTTAGCATATGGATATCTGTTCACTGAGTTTTGAATGACTGTTTCTTCTAACTTAAGTGAACGTGACTATTGCTTCAGCTCCTTTTTTGTCTCAGTAACAGTGCACCAGAGTTATATGTCATTAGTGAATACACAGTGGCTACGAAGTTCACTAAACTTAGGGTGTATCTATATGCATGCTCCTTTCACACAAGAAAACTCCTTTCATAACTGTAGCAACAATGGCTAGATAGATTGACCAGATTAAAGGAACCAAATGATCCAATTTCAGTCTTGCTGACTTCAATGGTTGCATGGGTTTGGTTCAAAGCTCAGAATCCGGCTAAGCAAAATAATCACATAGTGTTAGTTAAAAATGCCAATCAATAGGAAGAGCTAGATAATGAGTATAACCTAGTTCCTGTAGGAAATAATTGGACACCATTGTCACCAGAGTGACTTCAGTTAGGTAAAATGACACAACCACAGATATTTAACAACTCTCCATCACGAGCCGGATGTACCAGACAGACTATTAGGGACTTCCTAGCTCCTACTTTGATTGTAAACAAGAAAAGATCTGCAAACTCAGCCTGTTGTAATGACAACTGTGGGACAAGAGCTCTCCTGTTTGAACAGTCAGGTAAACGACCTCTCAGTCTGCAACTCTGAGAGCTTGCACTGTGCCCACAGACAAGCCACCACAACTCACAGAAATGATATTAGCACCCCAGGGACACCTTCTACATGTATCAGCCTCTTTTTAACTTGGTGCACAAAGCAACTGAGTTTGGAGGAAGATCTCCAACCCATCCTTTTGCCTTGGGCCATCTTACTCCCCTAAAACAAGGCTGCTTTTACATTTTGGACTTGGTAACAGTTTTGAACGATAAGTCCAAAAGATGGTGAAATATTAACCGACTACTCTCTGCCTCTTTATTCACAAAGGATAGTCAGAGCAGTGATTAACACTTCACCCTACCCAACCGATATTCAAAGCCTTGGTCTTAAAATCGTCAGGGTGGAGCCTGGCTACGCTCTGCTGAGGACTGTGGGACTTTGATCCTTGATGTTCAATCACCGCAGTGCTGTCATAGCTAAATTTCTTATCAGCATCTGCCAAGTTCCCAAATAGAAAGAGGAAGCAGAAGAGCTATATGATCCTGCAAGAAGCATCATAAAAGCAGTCAGATTACTTTTATGCCCTGGACAGTGAATCTCTCCAGCCCTTTAAATACCTGAAAACACAGGGCCCAGTTCCCTGCTGGGGGAAGTTTAGCCATGTTACAACTGTTTTACAGGCTGCAAAGGAGGAATTTACAAAACAGAGATTGTTTACAGCCCAGTCCTGTCTCCTCCCTTGCAAACAGCTGCAGTACTTTCAGGCCTGGAAATATGCAGTACAACAAATTCTAGATGAAATAGACCTCAGTAGATCAGGTAATTTATTTAAGGCACCTGTTCAAATAGAACTAGCCCTGTCTGAAACCATAAGATCTAGAAAAGTGTGTAAAGATCACAAAGGGATAATATACAGTAACTCACTCAACAGTACCTTTTTTGACACAAACTTTAAGTCCCTCACCACTTAAGAAATAGGTAGCTACTACTGAGTTCAAATATATATTTGACAACTGATTTCCAATAGAGTATGATGACAGCAGAACCTCCCTGCCCAGCACAGCCACATCCATATGTTTAACGTGTTGTGAAGTTGTCCAAAGCTCTGATTCTTCATAGACTAAAAATCAGATCTTTTAAAAACTCAAATGTTTAAATGTTTAAAACTCAAACCTGCCAGAACTTAAGGTATAGTTTAATTTAAATATGCATGCAATCAAATAGTATAATCATCAGGTATTTTCAGAGAGCTTTAGGGTTCATCTAGCTAGTAATCTTTATGGCATTAAACCATTTTAATAGAATCTGAAATTTATAAAGATACTCATTAACATGGCTCAGGCAGATGCTTTTACCAAGTGGTACACACGACCAATCCGTTTTAGATCTTATGTTATAATCCTGTTCTCTGCAAAGGTCATGACCTGTGTATCTAAGATATTTCTCTATTTAGGAAAAAAAAAAGTGTTCTGCAGTAAGGATTTAAGAATCAGTACAAATAGGGCTAAAAAGCTTGTACTAGCTTATAGCAAAACACTGTGTATATGCAACTGATTGATAGGAAGAAGATACTCTGCTGAAATAAATCGTTCTATCTAAAATACTGTCTGAGCAGTTGGCATCATTGCTAGAGCAAAACAGGTGATGCACGCCTTATCCTGCAGGGTTTAATCTTTAGTTCCCAAGCTCACTTCTGTAGCAGCTGTGAAACCAACAGTTGGGTTTCGGTAGAGTCCCCATCTTGCCCTGCTTCCTGTCTGCAAAGGAGGGTGTTTGGCCATCCCTGGGGGTGGCTGCTTTTGGCCAAGAATAGGACATCTCACAGACAGGGCCATCCTGTGTGTTCTCAGAGCCTGACAATTTTAAAAGGGCTTGAATATGATGCTTATTTTGAAAAAAAAAGAGTCTAACTCTGTCCTGCCTGGTGTTTACACAAGGCACATTGAAGACAAACAAGGTATAATAAATAGGCAGATGGAGGTTTCCACACCAGTACAAAAGTTTTATGCACTTAACAGTGTGTAACTGATTGAAACTGAAGCAAATGCTGTTTATTTTTTCCTGAGAAATAAACAAAGAATGATTATGACGGGCAACGATCGAGAAAAAGGAGTGAGAAAACCCAAATCAAGGCTGGTTAAAGCCTTGTGCTGTTTCACACAGCCAGCATATATCAGCTACAGTGTGAGACTTGACCCCTTTCACATCTGGCAGGTGATCGCTGTCCTGAAGAGACATCACACACCATTGTGATGTACAACAATTCTGCCAGTTCTATTGCTGAAATGTGAAGCATTTTTACGATAGCCTTGGGAAAACAAAGTGTATCTGATTATAAAGAAAGAAGAAAAGTACCAAGTTCAGGAATCCCTGTTCTTCTAGCACAAGCTAAGCGGGGCCGTAGGGCAGGACAAAGCATGGAGATGTGAGTGTTGGCACTGGTGAATCAGAAAAAGGCAAGGAAAAATCTGCTGAGGGGGCAGGAGAGCAGCTTTATGCCAGCAGTCACTGCACTTGGCAGGATTTCCTGTCTAGCCCTGTTGTGTGGTTGCTGTGTAGTGCCTTGCATTTGAAATTCAAAGAGCTCACCTTGAAGGAGCCTGTGCTATGCAGGTTCTCCTGTTCTTATTAATCTTACGTGGTTCTGCTTATCCAAGAGAGAAAGGCCAGAAGGTTGTCCAACATCCTTCAGGAACAGGAATCATGATGAAATATAGCGTCAGCACTGATTGTGTTAATCACTCATATCCTTTCATGTGCCCTTGTATGCTGTTCCCTGCTCCAGTAACAGACTTTTGGAGGCAAAGCCTGGCTGACTGGTGTCCTATGCACATTTCCCTTCCTGCCAGAAAGCCCGTCCAGGGGGAAGACCCAGCTGGATTCTGAGTATGCGCAAAGTCTTTTTTTTTTTTTTTCTCTTGATACAACTACATTTCAGCTGTGATGATCCGCGGGTGACTGTAATCATTGCAGAGATTTTTGCATGGTTTTAACTTCTTATCCGTACACTCCAGGCTGCTAACCTCAGACAAACATTGTGGTGCGCTTGTTACATATGGGAGTACTTTGAGATGGCCTCCTACATTAACCTCAGGTTAGGGAGGTGGTGGACCTGAGGTGGAGAGATGGTTAGAGAGGATGGATTAAATCTTGATTAGGAAATGATTCCTTCCTAGAGAATATACCGTTACTGTCATTGTAACGCAGTGTTCATAAGCAGAATCAAATATAACACAAACACAAATACATGCAGCATACGGACAGTTAGGAACCATTAGTAGCTAGCAGTTGCAAAGATCTTAATTTTTACATAGCAGTTGGAAAAGAAAGCAGATCCCATTAGTGCCTGTACTGAGGGAAAGGCTGCAATCTGAGTTCAGCCCTTGTTAGATGACAGAGAATGAAGAGCGAAGGAGAGTTATAATGAAAGTTTCAAACATGGGAAAAGAGCCAGTAATCCCATTGCTCGCAGAATGACTGGTTTTTCCTGTCAATGCTCAGAGAGCTCCTAGCACGGATAGATAGGAACTATTTGTAAAGATTAGATAAAAACTGCAGACAGATTAGACTAGCGACATCAGGACTGCCCTATCTTCCAGCTCTGCCACAGACCTGAATAAGGGGTAACGCCAACACACACTATCCCAGGTAACTCCTGCACCGTGTTTTGCAGATCCTGGCCCAGATGGGAGTCGGCTTCTAGCAGCAGTGAGCCCTGTGCATAGACAGGTAAGTGGCAGATTATGGCAGCATGCCAAGCTCAGTGTCAAGCCTCCATCTGTTTTCTGACCACCTGTATGGAAGGGAAAGCCGAAGCTCAAAACAGGATGCTTATGCTGTGACTCCTACTGCGACTCTCAGCTCCTCTGGCATATGTGACCCTTGCCATTTTAGCTAACACAGAAGAAATTTAACAGTTGAATTCTGGAACTAAAATCCTGCGATCCCTCTGTTCAAGCTTATGGGACAAGGCTAGAGATGCTCATATTTTTTGTTGGCACAGAGAGGGTCTTCACAGAGAAGCTGAACAGTATAGGTTGTGAATTACATGATTCATAATCTGGTTCTTCATTCTTTTTGCCAATTCATTAGATAAGCTATTCTAAAGCCTACTTCTGCCACCAGTGTATAATCCATTAGCTATGCAGGATGCCAGCTATAACTATGTAAATTCAGTAAGGCTTTTTTTTTTTTTGTAAATGGGGATTACACACAGTAATGGTGGGTAATACTAAGTCCTCAGCCATTAGTAATTCCAGCGTCCTACAAATAGCTACAGCTGAGAACTAAGAATAGAGATACAGTCAACACCCCAAGTGTCCATTGCTCACTTCGGAAGTAATGCTACTTGTTAACTGCTTGCCAGGCTACAGGTGAATAAATCCCACTGAAAAAGTTTTGAGCAGAGTAGCATTTTCTTTCCTGCTTTGTTAAGTGCTTCCTTAGAGGCAGGCAAAAGCTTTATGGTGATCGATCACCATGGGAACCTACCTGTGGGCTGGCAAAACCTGTCAAATGTCACCTGCCTACAGCCCCATCCACACAGTGGCTGAAGCTCTCTGAGTCGTAATGGTGTTTAATGAAGAACAGACAGCAAAATAATGATCTCCCTGTGCTTTATTTCTTCCTGATGATTTATCAAGCTTACCTTATCATATTAAAGAAACTCATCCCATCCTTTACAATTTGAGGATGCTGACTAGCTTTCTTGTGCTAGAGGATGCTGACAAGATCGCTAATGAAAATTACTGTATTGTTCTTTAGACCAAAAGCGTCTGTGACTGTGTGGGTGTTAAATTTTAGGATCATTTGTATTTGATCGGGTTTTCCTAGGCCTTGTACTGTGAGCACGTTCTGTCCCCTAAGCCCTCTGCGTATATGTATCTTCCAGTCTTCCTCACCTTTTCAGACCCAGTTCTTAAGCTTTTTCAGGCCAGGTTTGCCCTGCTTGACCATAGCCACAAAGTGCAGAAGTAGAAAAGTAATCAGGTAAAGCTTAACATTAATTAATTAATTAATTAATTGAACTTCTTCCATACATGCTCATTAGAAATATGTTTTACCAGTATCTAGAAAGTGGTTGGATTTAGGTAACTAAAACTGGACAGGAGGTAGTTCTCACTGTGTACGTCGATACTAGCAAATAAAACGAAGCTGGAGTGAGGGGTCAGGTGCTGGCACACGATTTTCCGTGCGTTCGGATGTGAACACGCACCTTGTTACTGTTGGCCTGTGTCAACCAGCACTGTCCCAGTCACAGTTCAGGGAACATCACAGGCCAAGGACTGATACCTGTGGTTCAGACTCAGCTGCATTGTTTAGGGACACAGAGAGAGTTTAAATATATGGATGTGAGCTGGGGGCTGCCATTTTGCCTCAGGGCCAGCAAATCCTCCCTGGCCTGTTTTATTTATTAAAGTTGTATTTATTAATATAGTTCTAAGAGATAAGCCAAAACAGGAAGTAATCTCTAAAGTAGTTGTGAAATTGAAGTCACTTGAAAATGTAAAATTTGGCACTTAAAAGTTACTGAGTGGAATTTATTTCCATTTTATAGACATCACGGAGGAACTGGGCTGGGCACACTCATACATGTTTTGGCAGAGGAAAATCACAGCAGGGGTAAAAATTGAAAACTCAAAGATCCAGTGTTGTCCTTTCATTTCGTAGCTGGATTCATGACAGCTGTGTCTACATGTACCTGGAAGAGCAGGTAGCAGTGCACTGTGATGTCCTGTCCCCTGGCTCTGCTGATGTGGCAGCGGTAGCTGGAGCATGGCACCTCACCCCGCTGGGTTCATGCCTGGGCTTCCTTTCTGAGGAAACCAGATTGTGGGAAGGGTCTCACCGCAGCATGAGACTGGGATTTATTTTCAGGACACCTCCACCTCGACACAGCAGTTCAGAAACATTGCCAGGTTCAATAACCTACCTAAAGCCAAAGTGATTAAGGGAGTAGAAAGCGATTTTTTTTTTAATGCAAAGGCATGTTTTCATATTTTCTTAGGTTGTCTACTGGCTTTATAGTGTCTATTATGGGGCTATTTGGTCGTGTTTTAAAATGGTAGCCAGGCTACAGAAACCATGCTGACCCTACTTATCTGCCCTCATATCATACATAATCCTAATCTTTCCAGTGACGTTATTCCAAACAAGATTTTCTTTCACAAAATGTCATTAAAGCATCTTTCAACAAACTTTTTTTTCCCAATATGAGCAACTACAAAAAGATATGTCCTCAATCTGGAACTTGTCAGCAGATGGATGTTTAGCAGATAGGAAGACTAAAAACATCAAGAAAGTACTGAAGAAAAGCCTGACAGATAGGAAGTTAGCCCAGACAATTTTACTGAGGACAGTGAGCAGGGAAGAAAATATGTCCTTTTTTCATATCAATGTCCTGCGGAAAGCCTCAGACTGCTGCAAATGCTATGAGGGAGGAGCATAAGACACCATGAGGCTTATGGAAAGCAAGCAACTCTCTCCCAGATCAAGTTAGATCAGGTAGAGGAGGAGCCCCAAACTGTAGGATGTACATGTAGGATGTGTTCCTATGGGAGTGGGACACACAGTAGAGGCTCTATCCAGCTTTTGTGTCTCTCTTCCCTCTGTTCACACCAGTTTTTTTCTCTCCTTTGGTCCACCCCCCATCCCTCCACAATTCCACCTTTTGTGGCTTCCACTAGAAGCACGTTCTGGTGAGGAACAGTTTCCTTGGACCTGCTGGAGACACTGAGGGAGACTGGAGGCTGGAGGCTGGTGCTAGGGGATGACTGGACCCTCCTCCCTTGATGCTCCTCTTCCCCTTTTTCTCCTCATGGGAGCAAAACTGTACTGTCAAAAAGTGCCCAGAAGACAGGACCATGCTGGTCTGACGTGAGAAAGACGGTTCCCCAAGACGGGGGTCTCTGAGAGTCTATGAAGCAGAAGGATGTGCAGAGGACTGTGAAGGCTCTAGGCATGCTGGAAGAACTTAGTAGACCATGGGCAGTCAGAATTGTTATATGTGAGGTGGGGGAATGCAGGAGATAAGGTATGAGCAGGAGTTCAAGCAAGGGTCCAAATCATCATGCAAAAGACAAGCAGGGAATTTGTGATCTGACATCACTCTGGACCTCAAATCTTGTGCTATTTCCTGGGCCAAAATGGCAATCTTTGCCTAAAACCGGTGAAGTTCGGGTCCCATGGGTATCTGTGCTGCAGCCAGGCCGGTTTACACAAACGTAGTCAAACGGGCTTCCAGTTTGCTGATGTGGGTGTCAATAACAATCCAGCCTTGGCAGCTTTTTCTTCCCAGGAAGCTGCAAAACCTGCCTGAGAAGACAGGTAAGCACCCAGGCTACAGTCAGCCCAGCCGCTTCCTTAAAAGGCTTTTGGAAACAGTCCATAAGCAGTGTATCACACGTGGGATTTTGCAGAGTGCTTGTCTCCGGCCTGAGACTGTTGCTTTTAAAGTCACTGGAGACTTTTAACTGAGGGTATGGAAACACCTGAGAGTGAATCACACAAAAACCCTATACCTAAAACTTCATGGCCAATTAGCTATTATCTCAGAAACCCTGCCTCATCACTGTCAGCCCAGCCTTTTCCCACAACTCGAAGCCAGTTTCATAATTCCCTGGAGGGCTCCCCTAATCGATGCTGGAGGGCAGAGCAGAGGGCAAGTCCTACTCGTTCTTCTTTGTCTAATGTGCTGAGCACGGCACTAGGGTGAATGCCTCTCAGAAATGACATCTGGTGTCAGGACAGCAAATAACAAGCTATCAGAGGAACATCCTGGATGCTGTATTTATTGCTAACTTACTGTTTGTCCAGGATAGCAGGATATTGAGCTGCTAATGGACTTGGCCAGTGATTTTCAGTTAGCATAGGTTTATGGAGAGATTGTTTTATGAGCTCAGAGAGTAAGCGGTGCTAAATATATAATTAATGACATCATATCAATATGCATACTGTGTTATTTTAAATACTATGTAACTTAATATAAAGTATATTGTACTTTACGATATATACAGGGGTAGAGGGAGGCAAGATTATAGTAGGGCTTTGAAGCTTACCATCTCATTTTTCAGCCCAGTAAGTCTCTACCTTAGTGCTTTATTGCTTCTCGGCAGGTGTGCAGAATTGACAGCAGAAATCATTTTGACCATTAAGAAATGGCAGCTATTTCTGAAATGCAGCCAAATCCTGGAATGAAAGCACAAGTGTTATCTGAATACAACCAGGCTCCCCAGCAGTTCTGTAGAGGAAGTAACTAATATCTCATTTATCCGGAACTGCAGGAGGAACCGAGCGTGCCGCACGCAAGTACCCATTCCCTCTGAAGGCATCTAGAGCAAGTTCTCCTTGTGTGAAAAACAGGCAAGGGCTCTCCTATAACCACAGTGCTTGGTCAGTGTTTGGCTTGTAGTTTCGGTGTTTCAGTCCTTAAACTTTCCCTCGAGCATAACAGCGAACTTCTGCTGGTTTATTAGTTCACTGATGACACAGACAGACCATTATGAGCTGAACCCCGCCTCTTCCAGCTACACCTGACTGTTCTGTGAAGCCAGGGCTACTCAGCTGAGTGTTACTGAAATCAATCAGATATTTTTCCCAAGAGCCATTCACCAAGAAAAGATGTGCTAACTTCAGGTGTGGAAAGAGCCACACGATGCATGTGGCTGGCTACTTGTCCTTTAGAGCCTGGAAGAAAGGCTGGGATCTCTCACGAGGGCACAGGCCATGTCCCCTTCTCAGGCTGTATTGCAGGCCAGGTGACAATGACTCCAGCTCCAGATCCAGACAGGATCTGCTATCTGATAGCATCTCAGGAAATCTCACATCCCAAGACCATGTACCTGGAGATGATAAGCTACATCTTTTGAAAGACTTTACTTCCCACCTCATGGAGGGCACCAGTTGTAGGGAGACCTGTAGGGAAACCTGTAGGGAGTCTCACTGATGGAAGTTCACCACTTGTACACCGAAAAACCAACTTTATAGTATAAGAATATAAATCTCAGTTTAATCCTCAGTTTAAGGTGTTATGCTTCTTTGTTACTTCAACTTTAATAACATATTTATGGCTTATAATAATACTGAGTCTGCAAAATGAATGAGCACTACATGGTAGCTTTATTCCTAATTTTCAGTAATGGAAAAAGATGTTTTTAATAAGCAAATATATATTACAGTCCCATATACTATATACACTACACTCACATTTAAAATATGTTTTGAAGTATTAGTATACACAGTTTATGATGAAAGTTGTATCATGGCCAATCATTAAAGATGCTGAAGATCTGCAGTTGCCATTGATTGATAGAATTGCTAGTGTTCAATATATCTTGGGACTTAGTCTTCAGAAATTATCCAGTGTTTTAGTAAAATGATGATCAAATATTGTCCTGCAGTTATGTCTTTTAATTTCAGTGGAAATATAACTGGCATCAATTTAGTTATGTGTCAATACATTCCATTGATAAAAACATTAAGTTAAAAATTCCTTCCTTATTTCTAGCTTGGGACTCAGTATTTTTACTGTTTGTATAGCTAAAAAGCAGTAAAGTGTCAGAGTGACTCATGAATGGAAGTTAAACACGGTGGGTGGTAATGCAACCTGAAAAGGTTGAGTATATATAACCTTCAGAAGGGAAATTCATTATATTTTTTCCCTTAAAGATCAGCTGAACATTGTGTTTATCAGCCATGAACCTGACAAGTTCTGGCTAGTTCTTATCATTGAGAAACTTTTCACCCTGCAATTTTGATGTTGCATTTCCAAGTTTCCTAGGGGAATTCAGTTGAAGTGTGAGTGTAATTTGAATTCTATTAAAATCTATGAGGAAAGAACACAAGCAGCACTTATATTTCAATGCAGTGTTTTCTTAGTCTTTTTTTAATGAGAAATCACGTGACAGAAGTGTAACTTTCCTTAACGTTACTTCTCCAGGCTGCACTGCACTTCACATCTGTCCTGACTTGCATAACCTATTCCATGCAACACCTCGTCTAATGTGCGGGCCGTTAAAATGTGCTGTGTTCCAGAGAAAAGCATACTGAGAAAAGGAAAGGCTTTCTGTTGTCATTAAGAGAATTCTATGCTTAGTTTTGATTGACTTCTTATTGTCTTTTCTTATTTTTTAAATTTCATATAGTAAAACCTTGTGACTACTCTTAGTAAAATAGATCACATACCCATCCCTCCACTTTTATTTTCTTACGTCTCTATGGCTACCCATTTACAAACATCCTCTATAAGAGGGAACAATAGAGGCAAGTAGATTCCTGTACCATACTGCCACTTTTGGTTAGTGGTTTGTCCCGACCAGAATGTGTCTACGTATATTTCTTTTCCAGTATGTGCTTTGGTACTAAGTGTATTTATTCAGGTAGTGGTATGTCGTCCACAGAAACACCCTTCCTAGTGGAAGGTTGCCTTGGTAGGCAGGTAAAAGGACACTTGGATTATCTGTGAGCTTTTGTGAAAGCTGTTGCATTTATTCTCCCTTTCCGTCGCAGTCAGCCTTGGGTAAAACCCATTCACTTGAATCTCATGTGGATATAGTGGTGAAGAACCTTAATTTGGCAGCATGGAAGAGACTGGAAATTTGGGGCTATATACAACCTGCCAGACATTAGGCGCAAGAAAAAGTAGTAAGCAAGGAAAACATAGTGGGCAAATAATTACACTTGTGCCTTTTGCCCAGTTAACTGTAAATAATAAGGATGCAGTATTCATACCCAGGGAAAGTAAAATGCTACTGTTTGTTCTTCCTCATACATTACACGGCACTTTACATGAAAAAAATAATAGCCAGAGTTCAATTGCCAAAAGCCTTTTTTCCCTTCGGGGAAAGTAAACCAAGTAAACAGGTTCAAGGGCCTTTGTGGTGTAAGTGGGCACATGGCATGTTGTGGCATGCCTGTTGCATTCTGTGGCACATCGGATCTCAGTTTTACAGTCAGACTTTCATAGAATTATCAAAAAAATTTAGTTTGGGAGGGAGCTCTGAAGATGTCTAGTCCAACCCCCTCACACCAGGGCTAGCTTCAAAGTTAGATCAGTTTACTCAGGGTATTTGTCCAGTCAAGCTTTTGAAAAATCTCTAAGGACGGAGACTCCACAACATCTTCCCATTATACAGGTCATAAGTTCTGGAGGAAAAACAAAATGGTGAGGTGATCCCAGACTAATGTTATGAAAATATTTAATGAATTAACTCTTATGTGTACAAAGTATATATTCTTAACTTTAAATTATTTTTTTCTTGCCCTTACAGAAATGTGTTGTATTGCTCTCTGTTGACATCATATAAAGGTAATGCATGAAAAATATGGAGAGATTTGATGACTGGTTGAGATAAGCTAGGGAATGAGGAGATATCTGAGAACTTCACCATTCAACTAACAATTAGTATTCTGCAAGGAGAGAGGTGTATTTCTTTTTCCTTTTCACTTCCTAAATAAGGTTAGATTTAGGTCTTACCTGAATGCAGACTTTGTATCACTGTAATGATGAGTATAATCCCTGCAGTGTGAACACAGTTTATGAAAAATGTTAATTTCTTTGTACATTAGGAATTGGCAGGGAAGGGAAAAAACTCCGCTGCTATATAGTGTTTAATACTGGGGATGATATAGGGAATAATAATATTGGTGAAAAAATAATACATATTTAAACAGCATAATGACAGCAGTGTGAAAACAAACAAACACTGGATGAGAATGCAGGTGTATAATTCTTCACTGTGATCTAAGCAAGTAGAGCTCTGCACTTAATTGTTTCAGATATCATTTCAAATGTTATTTGCGAAATACAACAGCTCCAATAGGACAGATTGAGAGAGGGTCATTCAGACCATACAGCCTGATGGTGCATTTGCCTGAGTGGAAGAGGACAGAGGTTCAGTTGAATTAAGACATTTTCTGCGGAAGAAAGGTTCCCTGTTCCTTATGTTCAGTTCACTTATCACTGTACAAGAGACAAGTCACAATAACATTTGGAAAGCCTGGGAAAAAGTAGGAAACAGCTGCCACCACAGCATTCCCACGATGAATGCACCTTGGATCCACATATATATACATATATAAACATATTTACATATAAATTTATTTCTATGTATATGTGTATATATGCATTTTCTCTAACTGGACTCCACAGCTTCTCTTTCACAGCAGTCCATCAAGGGTTACTTTAGAAAACATCTTGATATCCTTCATGATAACAAAAAATTCCATTTGTTCCCGATCCCAATCCACTGCAAACACTTCTCGTAATCTCTGAGTACTCCAAACCCTTTCAGTACTTGGAATACATACCAGTCACTGCAAGCTATCCTTTAATATCACATACAAATGTTTACATCTGTGGAAACTAAATTTCTGCTCCTTCTTTCTTCCTATCTTGGTGTCACAGCCACCAAATTCTTGGGCAGTTATTTACGGTGCTAATTAACAGCAACACTTTTATTGCAAGCCCACAGCTAGAAAACCCATGAAAAATGCTCCAGCTGACCCATAGGTGATGTCTGTTCTTCAGTGTGAGCAAGAAGTCTCAGGCTGAGCTCAGTCCACCCGCCCAAGCTGAGGAGGGCGTCTGTGGGTTCAGGCAGTCATTCATAGCATGAGGTGAAGCTTCACAGGGCAGCTTTTTAGTAATGTAATCCAGAAGTGAAAAGGTAATGTTTACCAAACCTGTTTCAAAATATCTGATTAATCAAATGAATGGGTGTTTATTGAAGCTGTTGCTAGGTACTTACTGTTATTGAGGTAATTGTATGACTCAACTGAACTAGACAAAGAGCTCTACTGTTGCTCTAAAGCACCAAAGTGGCTACAGAGTTCGTAGCATGACACCAGAGCAAGAGGGGAAACTTTGCTCTTTCTTCTCATCTTTTTCTCAAGGCTAATCACTTTGTTGCTTTATCGTCACATCATCCACTTTTACTGCCAACTTCAAATGCCTTCCTTCCATAAAACCTACAAACAAACACTGACCGTTCTGCAAAACTACTGCACAGCAGTGGAAGGGTTTTTATTCTCCAAAACTAAGTAAGATTCAGAGACAGAATTTTCTTCTGGGTCTTTCCTATATTAATAATTATTATATTCATGCCATTTTGTGTTAAGCATCCGCATAAACTATAAGCTCTTGCCATTCAAAATGCTTGTTTAGTAAATAATTGGGGGAAGCTTTGTGGGGAGAGGTAATGTCTTTTATTAGACCAGCTGATAAAGATGGAAACATCAGACAAGCTTTCTGGCACAAGTCCACATACTGGATGCTTTTTTTTTTTCCCAATAAAAGCTGTTCCCTCTCTCTGAAATTCTCGCCACACGTATTCTTACCTCTCATGGCTCCTAACAAACAACAAACAGTGCTTGATTAGGCAGGCTGTTAATTGAGACTTTATGATAGAAATTAGATCAGGCAACTCATGCTTCATTTTTCATCCAAAAAATTGAAAATATTTTAAAAAGATGGGTACTAATGTGTATTATAAAAATTTCTCCTCAATCTTCCATCAAGAGAAGAAAGCACAAAATATATGAAGTGTAATTTACAGAATAACTGTTATATCTGCAGAGCTGGGGGAGCACTAAGAATGTAAGCGTGCCCTGCAATTAACTCCCTCTCTCTCTTACATATTATTTTTATTATTTAGTGCCTCTATATTTTGCTGATAGGAGTTTGCATAGTTTAGTGATAAAGGATATTTGAAAGTGTGAGGGCATATTTACCTGAGATGTTGTTTCCAGTCCTTCAGTCTCAAGTGGTACCACTCCAAACTTGGGTTAACCCTGTCACCAGTGGTATTATTATCAAATTTACAATAATATAACTGACAGTAGAATTTAACCCTGGCTATTCATATTCTGTAGTAGTTTTAGG
The DNA here is from genome assembly GCF_040807025.1 of Struthio camelus. Lineage (NCBI taxonomy): Eukaryota > Metazoa > Chordata > Aves > Struthioniformes > Struthionidae > Struthio > Struthio camelus. The sequence continues at coordinate 18,503,019 of NC_090944.1, forward strand.
GGTTTTTTTTTAATTTTTCAACAAAATTGGTTATATATTGCAATGAAAAAGTATTTCACTTGCTCAAGATTATATTTTGACAGAAAATCTTCTGGTGTGTGTCAGAGGGATCACTGCTCTTTAGCAATAAACACCTTCATCATCTGGAAATACTCAACAATTATTCAAAACACTTAAACAACACTTTTTTTTTTTTTTTACTGCAATATCCAGTCATAATTGATAGAATAAAGTCTAACCTTTTAACAAATTCTGGAGGCGTATAGATCAAGGTCTGAACTAGGCCTTGAACCAGGAAGCAGGCTTTGTTTGAACTGCCTAACCCTTGCATTTGATTTCTTGAATTAATGTTTTACTGGTTACTAGAAGTGTTTTCACTGAAGGAGGAGAGTGATTCTACTGCTAATTTAACAGCTGTCACACTCACAAATATATTATTGAAAAAAAATGCAATGCCTAAGGTATGTTTTTGCTTTTACTGGTCATGAGCATAAATCATATTAACCATGAATTTGATTCCGCGGCCATCTTCACAGGAATGATGCTCTATTAATGGCCCTTCATAGGCATCCAGAATGAGACAGCTGGAAGAAACATCCCCAAAATGAGCCACTCCAGAAAGGCATGAGTCGCTCACATTTATGAGCGAGGCATGACAGTTAAGGAAAGTAAGAGAAAGGTGGCGCAGAAACCCCCCCTCCTAAATTCTGCACATGGTGCAGGGAACAATAAGTGATAGCTTGACTGTAACCCTTTGCATCCTATCCACCAAACTATCCAGCCTCTTGTACATAAAGTGTAGTTGTGATACTGGTAAACAGTTAAAAGCTGTTTTCTTTTTTCTCGTATCACCCTCGTGAAAGGTCCACGTAATACTCTTCCTCCCTTTGTGAAAGGGGAGGATTGTTCCTGCTGAGATCGTTGATGGCAGTGGGGCATGAAGCAGGGGGGCAAAATTAGAAGTGGGTCAAGATCCAAGGTTCACTATTTATCTGGTCTCCTCCAGAGGGTGGAAGGGCTTTTCAACCCATTAGCTGTCTCAAATGAGTCACAAGACTCTCTTATAAACATAAGTAAAGCGGCCACCTTTGGAATACAGGAATAACGTTAATTCCAAAAAATATTTTTCGTACTAAAAAAGTTACGCAGCAGCAGCTCTCCATCAGGTTGTCCCTTAACTCATCTCAGAATCGGGCCAGTTCACCTCCCTGCTAGGAGGTCTGGATGGCCTTTTCAGGGTCCCTTATTCTACATCCGTACTGTGGAGAGTGATAACCTCCAACGCCTTTCTACCTTGCAACTTCGGGTGGGAAAGAACATCATCAACATTTTTGGCATCAAATTATTTTACAGGCCAGATGCTAATTATACCTAACTCCTCATCTGCCCAAAGGCTACTGACAACCTTTTTTGACGATGCAATTTACTAGCACACTCAGTAAAAAAATGTCCCCTCAAAAGTCTTCAGGTGGAAAACTGAATTTTAAACTACATTATTATTTTCAGAAAAAAAAAGGCCTGATTTCTATTTCATTACATTTTCATTGACAGCAGTATAAAACTTATTCGGGGGTCTAAATACTGAAAATATTTAGACTTTCAGCTCCTTGGGGCCTTGGAAGAAATGGGTTTTCATCAATTTTTAGCTTTTTTTTTTTAACGCCTGAAGTCTTTTTTTTTTTTTTTGCAACACTTTTTTAATGAAAAGTCCCAGCTCTCCCAGCTGCAAAGGAGCAAGCCTCTCTCCCTGTTTTCTGCTTATCACAACGAGCTGACAAGTATCCCCCCCGGTCAGGCTGCTCACTGCAGTATGCTCAGTGCTTACAGTCACCTCTCATACAGCCCGGCCAGACCATGCTGGCAGACTGAAAATCCTCCGAAGATTAATCCTCCTAGAAGACGATGATTCCTTTCATTCCTTTACCATTACCAGGGCCTTGGACAGTACTAAACAGACCGGGAAGGCCACTGCATACCTTTCAGACCTCCTAATTTATTGTTTTCCTAAGGGCAACGCAGTTTGTTTGCGAGTGGTATAAGTACTAACACCATCAATATGAGCAAGGGAGACTGGCCAAACTGGTGAAATCGTTTCCGGATTCAGCCTTTTTATGCCACACGTAGAGAATTTACAAAATAAATGGTTTTGATGAAGGACAAATCACATATTTTTGCTTTAACCTCACGGCGCTAAACCAGACTTGTATGTGGAGACTTCCTGACCCTGCATGAAAAGAGTTTGTCCAGATTGTCTTCCAGACAGAGTAGATAAGTCACTCACAGGATGCGGTCCTATGGTAGAAGGAGAGGGTTTCCTTATCCGAGACAATCCGCGTGTGTGTATTCCTCATTTACTGCAACATAAAGTGATGCATTAAGCTAACACAGTTTGCTCACTCAGTGGTGAGTCCCATCGGGACAATAACTTTTTTTGCTGCTCTGAATTGCTCTGTTTGACCGTATCCTCATAAGTCTATCTGCAGTTACATCAGTTTGTCTTTTTTAACTCTCACCTATGATTAACAGCTTGAGCTGCTGCTAGTGATACATAACACAGCGGACTATGGGGTAAAGTTTGCAATATGTCCTCGTTTCAACTTTAAGATACTAACCTCTTAAATAAAAACAGCTGCCCACAGCAATTAGCAAGCATGAAAAAATGCTAAACAATTTGATGCAGGAGGCCTCTGAAGAAACTCTATGCTCATTTCCTTGGGAACTAGAACTGTTACAGCTTCGGTAAATAAGTGACTTCTCTTTTTACATCCAGGCACAAAAGAAATTTTCTCTCATACAGAAGGAATTAAAAATAAATTTTAGAAACTCATGTATGCACACACAAAAACACATGTCTGTGCACACGTTGTAAGTTAAGCTGCTCTAGCCGTGAACTCTTAGGCAGCAACATTTAGAAATTGCAGGGTCCATTTTAGTTGAGTGCTGCCTTGATAATATGTTAAACAGATGATTTGCTGCATGCTGAAGCAATATGATGCGAAGGAGCTTTTCCTGTAGCAGAATTAGTACCGCTTATATTTGCAATGGCAGCGCTTGCAGCTCGCATTAAGGAGATCATTTTCATTTTAGGTAAATTGCTGAAGTAGTGAAAAGAAATTCCTCACAGGCATTTTTATTCAAGGTAATCCAAAGGCGAGCACCGTATCACAGAACCCGTTGATGCCTTCAGTACAGCACTAAAGGACCATGCTGAGATGTAGCTAGCACCTTTCAGCCAAAGATGGTGGTCTTCCACATCTAGCCAGGCTGGACACCACTGCTGGGCATGCCACACACTTGCTGCCTCCATTGTTCTTGGTGTGGGGTCATCAGGCTGCCTCTAGCACTGCTGCGAGGAGACACCTCTGCAGGAGATGCAAAAACAGGGTGAGTGTACGTGATACTTCTCCTAAGTACTTTCCCAATCTCCAGCTACCACAAAATTGAGGGATCTTTATGAGCCTGCTCAACAGCTCTCTCTTTGGAGCCCTTGTCCAGTCTCCTCTTGAAGCTCTGTAAACTTCTTGCATCCACAGCATCCTCTGGCAAGGGGTTCCATAAGTCTGTTAGTTGATGAATGAAAAATCATCTCCTTTTCTAGTTTTGAACCTGGCTCCTGCTCACTGGATGCCCTACTTATCCTTGAAGACACAGTCAGTGTCAATCCCTGCCTGCCCTGTGTGTCATGCATGGTGTTGCAAACGTCGAGTGTGTCCCCTCCCAGGGCTTTGCTTTCTCATAATGAAGAGCTGGAGCCCTTTAAAGTCCTTGTGCACAGTCCGGGGAGCCTGAAGACAGTGGTGTTACCTGGCGAGAGAGAGGAGAGCTTCCTAACCCATTTCTGGCTAAGCCATCTGGGTTGGCTCATGTAGTGCTGTAGCTCTGCTGGCGCTGAGCTTCCCCCGTGAAGCCTGCTGAATGAGATGAACCTGAGATTTAGCCCACGGTGGGTTTGGAGCGCTCAGAGGATGCCTTCTGCCAGCATTCTGGAGGAAGTAGCAATGTCTGGCAGTGGGAGCATAGCAAGCACTCTAGGGCAGTACCACCCTCACCCGGCAGAGCTGTTTGCAGAATGAGAGCTTGGCTACAATTTTGTTGCTAAGTCAGAAAGGGCTGAAATTCAGCACTGAGTCACATTGGCATGTCCAACAAGCACCTCTGCCCCTCCTAGTGTGAGGAGAAGTCATACTGGTAGCTCTGCATTGCCTCTTCAGGACTTCTCAGCCTCCACGTGGACCATGTTTACTCATATATATTCAGCGATGGAGGCTGGTGAGAAGGTCTGGCCTTGGAGAGCCTCGCCTTTGGTGCAGTTCAGATCTTAGTCTGGACCTTTAAAGCAGGCACATCTCCCATATTAGAAAACAAATATTATTTGTCAAGACCAGTAGTACAGAGGGGTTGCATTGTACATCACATTTATGTTGCTCCCCCAACTTTCCTTTCCTTTAAAATAGTCATAGACACCATAGAAACTGGTGAAACTTCTCTCTCTTTCTCCATCTCTCTCCTCAGCACAAGAGCAGGAGGAAGTTGAAGGCAGAGATGAGCAGCTGCCAGGCTCCCCTTTTTCCCCATTGTTTGGGGTGACACCTGAGTGCTGGTTTGTTTAGGATGGGGGGATATTGTATCGATTATAGTGCAAAACATCAAGTCAAGCACCAAAGAACTAACATAAATTTCCATTATAATTGGAGGCCTCATTAGCGGTAGATGACAGAGATAGAAACCTGGCCATAAGAGTCAGTCAGAGGGCGCTGATTAAATCCTTCCGACAGGAACTGTTTCTCCATACAAACGGGCCGGGCTTGAACAGCCAAAAATTCCTCGCCCAAATATGCAGACACCTGGGAAACCAATGACATGTTCATCTTCTTGGAGATGGGCATTTACCAACGAGTGTACAGTGAGCCTGAAAGTTTAAAACAAGCCAAAATTTCCTGGAGGATGTCCAGTCCACCACCTGGCCCCTGGCAAAGCATCAGGGCTTTACCTCCACAACAAGCAGAGGCAACCACAGTTCTAGCAGGAGGCTCAGCTGCTTCTGCTACTCTCAGCCCATAACTATGAGCTCTCCAAAGCTGCCATTTACTCTTCTAAGCTTTCTGCATCACTTCTCAATTCCTCTCAGTGGATTAAGGGTGCATAGACGGCACTTCAGGCCCTCTTGCCCATCCTGCAGTCTCAGCTCTGAGTGCTGCCTCAGCTCAGTCTTTGCAATGTCCCAGCTCTACAGAGAGGTATGAGTGGCTTTACGAGCTCCACATCACACCAGAGACCCTCACGGGCAAAGCCCTTCCCTCTGTGCCTCTTCCCCCACTTTCGTTCCCCCTTGTGCTCCTCCGCCCCATAGTTACAGACTACGATCACTAACAGCAATTAATAAACAGCCACAACAACCTGGAGCGAGGAGTTCAGCCTAAAAGCAACAGTTTAAGAGCAGTCAAAAAGCAATTGTCCAAAAGCAGCCTGAAAGCAATTATTTTTCAGCTAACGTTACCCTTCAGCATAAATAACTCTCCTCCCATCTTCTCCAAGCCTTTGATTTGCTCCATTCAAGAAGCTCTTCTGTTGCTGCCTGCGTGTCGGGTCTCACCTTTCCCTGATCAGCTCACTGGTCCGGCTCTGCACCCCTTCTAGCTTTGCTTCACCTGGTGCGATGATCTGAATGCTGTCTGCTCTTTCATGAGTTTTTGACAGCTTTGTAAGATGGCCTTTAGCATCCTCCTTAACAGGGCCTTGTAATGTTCTTTAGTCTCTCCAGTACTCCTTAGATTATTTTTGCCTTTTTCATGGGACTTATAATCATGCCTTGAAGCTTTAAAAACTCCCTCTTGGTGTTCACAAGTTGGAGCTTTCCAAGTTTTTTCTGAGAATGCTGTAGAAGTGGAACAGGCCCCCTCAGCAGGTAGTTGGACAAGGTACATTTAAGCCCTGAGATCCCCTTCTGTGTGGCTTCACAGTATAAATGCTTTATACTGTGGCTTTAGTATAAATGCTAAACATTTATACTAGTTCAAAAAAGTGATTGAACAAATTCACAGAAGAAAAAAGTCCATGAAAGGTATTAAATGCAAACGTCTCAGCGGTCGCCATGCCACAAACCTGAGGGGGCTGGGAGATGGCGGTGGGACAGGTCAGCTGTACGGTTGCCCTGGTCCAGCCACCTGCCTAGGGTGTTTGCTGCTGGCCGGTGCTTGAGGCTGGGACGCTGCACGAGGCAGGCGTCTCGTCAGAGCTGCTCTGGGACAGCTGTCCTTAAGCTCATTTGTACCACACCAGTATGACTGTGGGGGCAAAAATATCCACTGCTTTTAAAATAAAAACCAATATCACATAATGTGGTGACTGTAACAGCAGGAACCTGGGTTCTGTGATCTTTTAGATTCCTTCCAGTCCCTTTTTTCCCACTTCAGTCTGAGCCTTTTTTCCAAGTGTCAGATTTGAAGGCGTGATCCATGTCACACCAAACATCAGTATCTGGCAGCATATATCCCTTGTTCTCCCAGGAGTGAAGCCAAAAGTGAAACTCCCCTGTTTTGTCTGGATTCAACCCCAGTCTGTCACTAAGACTGGAGATATCTGAAATTTGGCCCACACTTGTCCACCGCGTTTACAAATCTCAGGAGCCTTGAGGCAAATGGGGAGGCAATGACTAATTTGTGATGAAAGCCTATGCTAGGGAAAAATCTTTTGGTTTTAGTTTAAATCTGCACAGTTATCTCCTGTCCTGGATGAATCATGACTCCTATGTCTTAGTTGTACTAAGGATGTCATCACAGAACTCGCTGCACAGATTATGACGTAAGAAGGGGAAAAGAAAGTGGCTGCAAAATATGGGAAATGCAAAAGAGACTTTTACATATACTTTTGCTCTGTAACAGTAGACTGTCATTGTCCAGGCTCCCTATAAATGTTCAATGATGTGATATATGACTGCAGCTTATAAAATCAGGAAGGTTAGAGAATTAATGAAAACACCATAGCTGGATGTTGCAACACATTTGTGCTAATTAGATGGGCATCTCGTACTCAAAAGCAGGGATGAAAAGTTGCACAAGGGTAGTAGCAAGGAAGATTTTCCAAATGAATGCTTAAATTTAGGCTTTTGGTTTATAGTAAGAACCTAAGTCTGTGGTTTGATCTTCAAAAAAGATTTCAATAGGCCCTGTTATTGTTCAACATTTTTGAAAATCAGACCTCTGTTTAAATACCTCACTGTGCAATTAAGAGCCTGTTTAAGCTCTTGGTTTTGATGTCTCACATGGTAAATATTTGAGGAATTTGCTATAAAAATATTTTTTTTTCACATTTCTTCTCAGTTGAATGTAAGTCAACAAGTTCTGTGAATTTTTAAAGGCATATATGTTATTCCCCACTGTGCAGTGTATAGGAACTCGAGGAACTTTATAGAAATATTCAGCAACTATAGAAACTTGCATATGAGAATTTTTCAGTTGTTGCTATTTTTTCTTGAAATACATTGCCTAGGTGTTAATGTCCTCATCTTGCAAATATTTATGCTAGTAAATAACTTGAGTCAAAGGGGGAACATTACTCACATGTATAAAGTTAGCTACAGTCACAAAAATGTGCAGGGCTGGGATTTCATATTGTAAATGTTCACTGACTGAAATTAAAATCGTTAAGAGGTAATGATTTCATTAACAGTATAAATTTTGGCAATATCTTCTGGAATAGTTTATCTCACAGAGCACAATTAATAATTTAATTCCTTATTATTTATGCTGCTATACTGCAACCAGGTGACAGATAATTATTTGTACCTTCTAAATGAAGGAATAGAGGATAATCAGTCTGCCTTGGTCTCCCAAACACTCTTGCATTTCGCTGCAGTTAACCAGAACTGATTGGGAACTCGACAGCAAAACTCTCTTCATCAGTAAATGTGAAGGCTAAAATCTAAAATTTTCCAGAAATACGTTGGTTTCGATCAAATCAACTTTGAAAACTTCTTTGGAGATACTGGAGATATTCAAACCCCGTCTGGATGTGATCCTGGGCAATATGCTCTAGGTGACCCTGCTTGAGCAGGGAGGCTGGACTAGATGATCTCCAGAGGTCCCTTCCAACCTAAACGATTCTGTGATTCTTTTAACAGTCAAACCGGATATTCTGATGAAATTCAGAGGCCCATTACTTGCATTGCAAAAGAGCATTGGCCAGCAAGAACCCCTTTCCACACAGACAGCATAGAGATTTAAATCTGATTCTCACATATATGGAGAGAACAGCCCAAATATTGGCCTTTTCTTACTCTTCATTTCCCACATGTCTGGCCAGTCCCAAGGAGACTGCGTACACCTGATGTATTGGGACATAAGGGAAATAAAAGCAAAAGCATCCAGTGCTGCAAGCTCTTCAGGACAGCAGCACCAAACAGTGAGTATATTTATGCCACAGTACTGCATCTGACCTCTTAACTGTGATATTTCTAAAGAACAAATTTATGCAAAATACAAGCAACTAATATAAAATTTTTTAAGCTCGGAAGTCTTCATGAAAAGGTGACCTTTCATTTTTTTTAAGGGAAAGTAACCAGTTGCCTATCGAGTTATTACAGCAACAGAGTTGCATCATTCCAAAGCACGCTACAAAGAACGGCAATATAAAGGCATTAGAACAATGACAGATGACTGTGAAACTTATTACGTAGGATGTAACTCTTGACATATTAAGCAATCTAATTCCCACTTCTTTAAGGCAAAATGAGTATGCTGTCAGCTGTATTGCTTCACTACTCAGTAAGACAAAGATTACAGGGCTTTTTAAAAACAGCCTAAGATAGGAGAACCCTTTTCTAACTATTTAGTGACTATTTTGGTCCCCGGTGAAAATTATTAGTAGGTAAAGACAGTATAAAACTGGATCAGCAGGAAATTCCTGACAAGGACTTAGAAACAAACAAGTGCTGCACAGAGCATCCTAACTGCAAACACCTTAATGTAGTAATTCGTTTTTAATCATCCATGCGATGGAAAATATGAGGAAAATGTAATATAAATGTCCAAGAATAACAGCAGTTAGTTGTTTGGATTTAAAATCAAAGAAACTTTCCATACTGTTGAAGGTTTCCATACTGATGGGCCTGGGGGAACTCAGAGTGCGGTAGGTTTCCATCTACCTCGAACATTACTACGTTGCCCTCATCCTCCTAATATCCTAGAGCAGCTTCATATGCTGGGGCAGCATGGCGAGGAGTAATCAGCCCTTGCAAACGCACGGCTTGGCTCATATGCTGCAAAAGACTCTCCTCAGGGCAAGCAAGCCTGGTTTGAATCATCCGTCTTGTTATGCTCCTTTGCCTACTGCTAAAGTTGCACTCCAGCTACGCCTCATAGCAATCTTGCCCGCACCCTTGTAGATGCCAGCAGGCACCACTGGCATGGGATTGCTCCTGCTGCATGTCCAATACCCCGCGGAGAACCTCTAGAAGCAAAGCAGTAAGAGATCCATCTTAGAAAAATAATTTTTATTTCCATGGTGATAAAAATGAAACAGCTCTCCCTGGTCACTTCAGATGAGCAATTTTTCCTGCAGGGAGCCTGGTTTGGGATAGAAAGGGAATAAATTTTTATCATGGGTAAATGGAACACAGAAAATCTCCTACACACCTGTCTGCTTCTTTTGGTGCCCAAATACCTTTGAAAGTCTTGCCCTGAGTGCCAAAGCTATGATAGATCACATAGTATTTCCTTTTTATTATTGCACTGCATCCTTTGGGCCTCACATTAACATAATTGGGGCCATATGGTGCCAGAATCTCTGCTGGTTTAAACTGATGTAGCTCCTTTGAAGTTAAAGAGCCTATGCCAGTTTATACCTGCTGAAGATTTGGTTTACGGTCTGGGAAATAAGAGGGAGAGGGGAGAGAGAGAAAAAAAAAAAAAAAGGAGCCAGCCACTTTTTGTAGTTAATTACGAATTGTGTAGATATATTTGTGCCCTGCTTCTGCTGTACTCCAGGAGCTGTGCCTAAAGTGCCTTCACGGCTGTAATATCCTTCGTATGATTACCTCTCATTATCAGCTGCTATGCCTCTCTTTGTGACTCGGAGCATTTCAGTAGCTGTAGGTAAAACTGCGGTGCGTCAAAGCCAGACAGCCGCCTTTGGGCAGCAATCAAAAACATCCCATATCCACTCAGTAGGTCATAAGGAGACAAAGAATTCCTCGAATGACTATAATTTTCTTACTAAGAAATTAAACTCTCAATTCTTTTTCTTGAATTTGTTGTGAAAGCGCTTGATAAATACACCTAAATAAAATCTTTAAAAAGTCTACTGGATAACACCAAAAAGAAATCAAAACTTACTCTGCTAGGAAAGCAATAAAAGTCCAAAAAGTAAGGTCTGACAATGGGAGTAAGGGAGTACAGCAATATTACAACTGGATAAAATTCCAAACTCCAGGACCAAAAATTTATGCTCTTGAATCCTTTATAAGGCACCCAGATAAAAGAAACCTAACTTTTAGAGACGTTGTAATGAACAAATACAATTGGAGTCACTGAAAGCTGTGAACCCCATTGGGAAAACCCTAATAATTGGCACCCTGGAGAGCGCAGCCATGTCTTTGAGGAACCTGAGTATGGTTTTTGGGCACTTGCTCTGTGCACCCCGATGAAGACATTGTGCCCTGTTTCTGCAACGGTCCTAAAATGGAGTTTCGATTCCAAATACTTTAGAATAGCTAATACTCATATCTGACTGAGGATCAAGACATTTCCAAGTAAATAAATAACGGTAAATCCTGTGAGAAGGATTATCAGAGGGTCCTAGGGCACTGCTTGGCTGCTCCTGCCCTTGCAACAGCAGCCTTCACCTTCCATGGTGGTGAGAAGAAAACATTTTTTCACAATGGGATTTGATGGATATTGCTGTAACCAGCTTCCAGGCATGTGCCCAGCCACTGACCGGCCTGACCTGCAGATTTGAATTCAGCTGGAGCAAAAGACAAAAATCCGAGGGCTGCTTTGGCTGGGGTCACCCAGCCTGTGCCACCACTGGGGCTCAGCCAGGGAGGCTGGCAGTCCCCATTCCTGCTCCATGTTCAGGCCCCTCTGCAACAGAGCAGCCCCGGTGACCACTGCACACATGAAATACAGCAAGGGGAGTGCCGTGATGTCCCTGAGTTAGGCTCAAAATGGCCACAATAAAACGTGCATTGCTTTGGTGCGCCATAGCTTGCATAGAAGGGAGGCTAATTTGAGTGCTCTGCTGTGGACAGTAAGTACCTGAGTTAAGTTTGTAGCACAAACTTGCCTTGGAAACGCCACCTTGTACCTCCTTAGCTGAGCTGCCTTGTGGTCACTGCTTTTAACAAGCAAGGAAGGCAAACTTTTGAGCTCAGAGTCTCTTCAAGAGATGCAGCAAAGGGGCTCTGAGACTATGTCTATCAGTCTTTTCCAGGTATATCAGCTTGTCTAAAGACATATATTACCTCTCTATATAGTGCATGTTCTTCCTATATCCTTAGTAGATACCAGCCGCAGCAGGATGGCTCCTGCAGTGCTGTTGCTTCTCAGTGCTCTCAGGCATTATGAGTTGATTGAGAGCTTTTATATGACTGACAGGATAACAGCAGCTCCCAAGAAGAGGGAGAATATTAATTACTTGAATGTGCCAGCAGGGAGAAATGCTACCGTGACAAAGGACTTCCCCAGAAAACAGAGGTGCCTGCTGGCGGACACTAGGCCTCTGCGGAGCCAGTGGCCAGAATCATACTTGTTTGAGGTGCAGGGCTCAGCCAGATGTGGACATGCTGGATGCTGCTGAAGCTGGTGACACTGTACAAAGAGGTTTGTTTCCACTCTAGATGTAGCTGATTTTCTAGACCACATCTGTTCCTAATCTTCTGCTACTATGCAGTTAAGTGTTTCACAGCACTTTTATTAGTCAGCTCTCAGCAAGGCCTGTGAGCTGGTTATTCTGAGGAATTTCCTGCTTCTCAATTAGACTATCACAGGGCAGTGGGAATCTGTCATTCCCAGAAAGGGTTTATCTTCAACTCAAGCTTCAGCATATGAGGACTCCTTCCATATCTCAATGTATGGCAAAATGATTTTATATGGCCATTACCTTTTTCAGTGATGATGTAAATCAACAATCCTTTGTAGAAAGATGCTTAAGTAGCAAACAGAGCATGAGGCTTTTTTCAGAATGAAAAATGTGGATGTAGTCAATGAGACAAAAATTTGAACAATTACCTGTGCAAGAAAATTACTCTCCAAAAGGAAATAAAAAAAAATCTGAAGGCTTTCTTCTCCACCATCTCACGTCTCATCAGTACAAATGAGTGTAATCAGAATAGAACAATTTTATTCCACTGAGCCAAAGAGATTGCAAAAGGCATTTAGGCCAACTGGAAGGACTTCTAATTGAGGAAGAAGTGTGGGTCATGTAGGGCGACTCTCTGGAGTCACTCATAGTTGGATGCAGTGATGTGGGGTCTCTTAGTCCCTTATTTCCTGGAAGAGGGGAGAGTTTTGGCTCAGCCAGGGGAGGGGAGAGCATCCCATGGTGGTAAGGGCAGGTGACTTCCTTCATCCCCTCCCTCCTTCCTGTGCTTGAAAGCGGAGAACGGTGTCGCTGAGAATCTGGTGGATTTTTCTGAACTAAATAGAAATATATGGAGTAATTGGCAAAGGCCTAGTAAACTGGAATGAGTATTTCACCAGAAAAATCAGTAATTTGGGATTCCTTGTCTTCTACATATGCAGTAATGTGGAGGAAAAGGTTGAATTCTCAGCACTTTTTGGCTACCCCTCTTTGGAAAATCCTAGCTTCTGTTCATTATTTTGGTGCCAAAGCTACCGTTTTAATGTGATTACATAACTCATAGCAATTTAAAGAACTTCATTAAACTTGTTTTGCAGGTTATGTATCATCTTACACTGCTCAAGCGCCCTCCATCAAATCATCTTTGTACTCTTTACAAACACTCGTTACGTCTCATGCCTCTCCTGTGAGGTCAGTCAGGAGTGTTACAGCCTTCTGAGCAGACTGAAGTGTAAAATGATTTGGCAGAGCAGAAATCTGTCAATTGGAAGAGACCAAGGAGGTTGTTTGGACGTTCAAAACTGGAAAATTTAGACCTCTTTAGCCCTGTCCAAAGACATCATAGAGTGGAGACATTGGAAGATATTAGGCTTTGACCTTCAAAAGCCATTGTGCACTCAAGTTTCAGAGCAAGGCACTCCCCTGGACGTGGATGACGAGCAGAACAAGGATAACGCTTTTTAATATAGGCGTTGGGGAAACTAGGAGTGAGAGTTGTTTCGCCTGCCAGCAACAGGCCAAAAGGCCAGGGCTCAGCCCTCCTCCCTCCTCCCCAGAGGAACCTCCACACTGTGAGATAGGTAGGAGGTGTTTTACTGGGAGGAGGGTGAAGCTAGTAAGTAACAGCTGGACATTGTAGGATGCACAGCTGTAGGCAAGGAGACCTGGATCTGCTTCCCCAGTCTGGTTTTATGTTTTGACTAATACTGGGATGATACAAAATGCTCCTGGCAAGTGAAGGACATGGGTTTCCGTCTGCACACCATGAGGACAAGGTCAGACCTAGGCTTACTTTCCCCCTGGTGAGGCTGCTACTGTCTCCTTCCTGAGCAGTTGTGCTTCTGCAAACCCTCAGATGTCAAGGAAGCTGCTGATGTTGTGGTGTGGTTTTTCTGGATTGTCTTCTGGCCTCAGTGCCTGGTGTTAGGGCTGCAGGCAAGTGACTAGGCCCTTGAGTAGGCCATGGCTTGAGATTAGGCTGACTGACTAGGATGTTGGAAACCGCTGGACATGACATGACAAATTTCTGGAGATAACAAACTGCGGGAAGCTGGCAAAAGGCAAAGACATCCTCATGAGGAACGGCTGGATCTCACAGGTGGTTAAGAGGCAATTGTGTGAGAAATGCCCAGACTCCACACACAGTTGAAAGGGAGCACTGAGGGCCTTTTGGGGAGCACAGTCTTGCAAGGCTCAGGTGACCATATCCGTAGTACCATATAAAGCTGAGATTGCCTAGGTACAGTATCAGAAATACCAATTTTGGGGATAGATATAGCAAACTGGGACCAACGGGGAAATGGTAATTAGGGGCAGGTTGCATATTTGGGAAGGGAATGGGTTGGCAAAAGGAAGGTACAAGGGTTGTGAAAAGGAAGGCCAAGAAGCAGGAAAAGCAATAGTAGGGTATGCAAATCCTGTGATTAATGCTGTCTGGGGGTACCTGCAGGGCAGCCCTGTGCTTGCTCACCACAGCTGGAGCAGGACAATGAACCAAACCCATTGCTCTTGCCATGCCATACAGTCAGGTCTGCTTTGGCGGTGGGGAGGATGGGGACAGGGATGGATTCAGGTAGGGGTTGCTGGCAGGGGAGTACCCAGACAGACAGGTCCAGCATCCTGGCGTCACCATGCTGATGTCTGCTGCAGGCCTGGCAATATTGGCTGCTACCCACAGCTTCATAACACCTACGTCCTGCCCAAATCCTGCCACAGGTACCAATGCTGGTGGGCCGGACCTCACACTATTTTTCTTTTCATCTCTCCCCAAATGTCTGTTTCTGTCTTACATCAGTTGGAGGTAAGTAACCAAGAGCTTCTGAAACCTCTCAGGGTCCCAGTGGCACTTGCCTTTGGGTGACCAGATTCCCTGATACAAACTGTCCCTATCTATTTCTTGCTTGAGCCCAAGCACACCGAACTTGGTATTGCTGACTCTTTTAACACAGTTTGAGCACCTCACTGCTGGGCCCAGGTCCCTGTCTCCTAACTCTAGGCACCAGGCAGAGGTTCATGAGGTAGGAGCACAGCCCCCCTTGCTACCTCGAGGTCGATGAACGGAGACAGACACTGGCAGCATGATTCTGACCTTACTGGGACTAAAATACCCAGCTGAAGTACCTGTCCTTCCCCATGGATTGGGCTGAACCTCAGCCCTTGCCTCTTACCTCAGGCTAAGCATCATGGGAGGGGAAAACTGTCAAATCCCTTTGGGACTAATTTTGTTGTCATTGGTATAACACTAATAACTGACCTTGCCGGAGTAGCTTAAGACTTAATTAATTGTTGTTTGTAAGAAGCACAAAGATAATTTGATGGAGGGCACTACAGAAGTGCAAGCTGATCTATCAAGCTGAAGAACTAGTCTAATTAAATGCTTGAAATTGCTATTAGATATCTAATCTTATTAAAGCAAAGGCTTTATATCAATATTTTAATGCAACTATAGCAAAGGTTTGATTGTCTGTTTTGAAAAATATTACCATAAAGTTAATTATAGGCTAGTTAATTATCTTACGCCCATTAATTTAAAAGTAGTCATATGTAAAAAATAATGCAGGTTTCTCTGTGTCTTGCATACAAATACGACTAGCAAGGAACTTTATTTCTAAGAAATGAATGCCTGAGCTGAAAACACTGGAAAATGTCCATCTTCTCTCAAAATCATCTTTCAAAGGACCGTATTCAACAAACTTCACAACAAAATGGTATGGACAGAGAAATTAACACTTCAGGTAGATTCAGTCTCCTGCTTTCATGTTACAGTTGACCTAACAACTACTGCTTGTGGAAAGTGTAGTCCTATTCCCCTTTCCCATTCACTCCTACTGTGTACCTTGAACCAGTAGCAGCACTCTGAGCCCACTGTGAACCAATTCATGGTGTTAACTCACCAGAAAACTAATCATACAAAAAAAGGAATAATTTCTGCAGGACTGACACCAGCTGACTTTGGAGCTAGGTAAGTGTCAAGGTGGGGAGAGACTGTTCAGTCAAGGATGGAGGAAAGAGAAAAGCAGGAGCACAGCATTGACTACTCCCTAAGCTCATCTGCTTGTGGCGTGAAGTCACGCTCTCAGAAAAGAGGAGGAGTCTGTAACCACCATGGGACAAACAGTCAAGCAAAGAGAAAATAATTAATGGCAACACAAACTGGCCATAATCGGAAATGCAGCTGATATTGGTGACCTGCTGTGGTACTGAACTGCCATGGATGGGACCCAGCCAGGACAGCAGCCCCACTGAGACCTCTGAGCTCCCTCAGGTTTCTCAGTTCATGCAATAATACAAGGATGCAGGTCAACAGTCCGTGTACACCTGTGTAGCACAGACTTGCACCTACTGCACATAAGAATATAAAATGTTCCCACCAGCTCTGACGAGGCTTGTCTAGCCTATGATTGTGTTTCTGACAGTGACCAAAAATGGACACCTAGGGAAAAGTATATGGAGAATGCCAGTGTACAGTGATACTTCCCCCAAGTACTCTATCAGTACCCAAACATCTATAGCTCAGAGACTCAGGCACTGTGTAAGGGAATATCTCCTTCTGTCTGTTTTGAACCTGCATCTTTTTCATTTCGTTTTTCTGTTGGCAGTAAAAGGGAATAGTTTTTCCCCTATTCACCCTTCCTTTCCATGATTTTACAGACCTGTATTTTAACCCCCTCAGCTGTCTCTACCCCAGCAGATGAGCTCAGGTGCATGCAGATGTCCCTCATCTATGACCACTCTGCACCTTCACTTGTCCCTGCTGCCTTGTATTTTGAACTTCAGCAGTACAATGTTCCAGGGGTGGAAATCCTTGCCAAATGTGAGAAAGGGCAATTTTCTGCAAGGTGAGAAAGGTAGTGAGCATGAGATAAAAAGAGGAATCTCAATGTCATAAAAATCTTAGGTACTAAACTCCCAGAGCAGGTCTGAGGATCCTGTGTGTCCTTTTTCTGTATCAAGATCTATTGGTGAGCTGTCCTTCAATATTCAACATAAATCATCTGATGTCTTTTTCCTGCTATAGGACTACTGGAGGAAAATTCTACTGTTGCTTTTGCTAGTCAAATACTTTGAAGACTTTCCATAGAGTCATGATTAGTCACTAACAACACATCCCATTTATACTTCTCTTAACGCTGCACACCATGCCTACTGTATGACCTTGAATACTTTCAAAAATGCTCAGGTGATCTAGAAGCTGAAGTCCTTTTGCAGAGGCATTCCATGTACTTCAGGTCAGACTTTTTTAGGCACCTAAAGATGCAGGTAGGTTCTTCCTAGAGTCTGAATTCAAAGGGCTGGGGGTGGCATGCCTAAGCACTACTGAAAATTGCGCTAGTGCTGAATCACCCTTGAAAACGGGCTTAGGCCCCTAAAATACTGTAAAGCTCTTGGAAAATAGAGTCTATTTTAGAAGTATTTGTATTTTTGATTCTCTTGCCATTTCTTTAGTGCCTCCACCCCATAACAAGAAGCAAGAATGTATGGAACAGGACATTTAAGAGAGAGAAGTAGGAAGCATTGAGAGAAGTATTTCCAGCAAAAATAAGGAAATATTAATACCATTATATAAAGCCTTGATGAGACCTCATTTGGTCATCCTAAGGTCAGGAAAGAATAATTCAAATTGGAACAAGTTCAGAGAAGGATAGCTTGAATGGCTGGAAGAGCAGGGAATCTATTAGGCACAGGGAAAACAAAACACCTTGGCTCTTTAACCGATCACATCAAAGACTGCGTTGTATAATTCGGCTGTTATACAACACAGGAATAAATGCCAGGGATGGAAAGGACTACATAAGAGAAAGGAAAATGTTAGCACAGCAAAATTGGTCTAAACTAGCCATGAATTAGGTTGGGCTGGAAATTAGAAGAAAGTCTCTTCCTTCCAGAGGAATGAGGTTCTCTGAGCCTTCCCCAGAGAAACAAACTACCCAGTCAGTTTTAAGCTTGAGCAGTTTGTGAAAGGGATTATATCATGAGGCCTCATGACTATATCACAGCAAGTCTCTGCCAGTCCTATCTGCCAAAATACTTATATCCAGATAGGGCTGAGCCAGAGAAGAACACCCTACATGAACAGAGAACTTGGCTCAGGGACCAGACTTCATACCTTAGTTGTAAAACTACAATCCAAAACCTACATGACTTTTGGGATCTCCACAGAAGAAAATAAAAACATTTTATAAATACTTCTTTCTGTATTGGCATGAAAAAGGATGGTGAATTTCTATTGCTTCCCGATCCATTAACAGCATATTCGTGAATGCATTTGAGAATAGGCAGGTCTGGGTAACTTGAACTCAAAAGTCATAAAAGAGTTAGGTGAGGGAAACTTGGCACACTGATGTTAAACATTGGAAAAGCTAGGAAGCTCAAGAGGGCTTGAAATAGGCCCATGTGAAGATAGTTAGACGTGGCAATCAAGATCACTTGAGTAACTACAGGCCAGTTACTCTGCCACAGACTGACAAGAGGATGGGGGTGCTTCCGTTAGAAAGATTCAATTAACAAAAAAGTAAAAGATAAGAAAATAATTAATGGAAGATACACGCTTCCCTGTCTTTTCGAAACTTATTGGAGGGACTGTGCATTTGAATGGTGATGGTAAATAGTGCTTTTTAAAGCTTGCTACTCCTATAGCACTGCGATTAAAAAGAGCATCATATAGTGTCAATAAAGCCCACATTAACTAGATCATAAACAAGCTAATTGACAGTTCTGAAAAAGTGATTGTCACTGGAGAGTCATCTAATGATGTATTGGCAGGATCAATGTATACTCAACGCTATTCAACATTTTCTGCAATATTCTGGAAGCAAATATAAAAAACACTGCTGAGATAATTTGTTGTAGATGACACAAAGATTGACAGAATGATAAATAAGGATGAATATAAGACTGTCAAGTAGAATCATTCGGCGAGAGAGCTAAACTGAGCTGATTCAAACAACTGTGTTTTAAATTGCAGAGATGGAAAATTATAGATTTCATAGCAAAGAAAGCTGGCCATCTGCAGAATGGAAGGCTGTATCTGAAAAGCAGTAACTCTGAAAGGATTTAGGAGTCCTATTTAATAAGCATCGCAATATGAGCTCCCAATGTGACAAAAGAGGGTAAAGCATCTTAAGCTGATCCTGGAAAAAATCTTACCGTTCCAATGTCCTTTTAAAAGTGTCCTGGCAGACTGGAGAAGTCACAGAAATGCATTCTGGGAATTATTTCAGTGCCGGAGAAAAAATGCTTCCAGCGAGAAGTAGAAGCTCAATCTCCTTAGATTATCCAAAACAAGAGTGAAAGAAGTCTGATTAGTGCATGCGTATTTGCGGTGCTGAAATGTAATGTGCAAAAAATAAAGACAAAAGAAGCACGACGGCTGCATGCTGTACCCAGGTGAATTGCAAGGAGAGAAAAGGCACATTTCAAACAGCTCCAGCTTGGGAATAAACTACCCACGGTGGATAGACCGAATGGGCGCTATCTGCCCTTCTAGCCAACAGCAAGCTGCTGGGTCCAATGGGGGATAACTGAGCGCAGGTGAGTGCTGTGCATGGCCCGTGATGTGTTTGGTGCCTTCAAGCTTCAGACTTGAGGAACTCATGGAACTCAGTTAATTTCCAGTCCCAGCTCACTTAAGTGATGGAACAAAACAATTTATGAGTTAGGGCAAATAACAGCACCTTGCGTAAGAGTAATAATTGAGTTTGACAGCACAGCAGACTCCAAATTTTGATGAATTCAAGCTTTTTAAAGTTCTGGCTATTATCCTCATTATAACTGCAGCTTGTGGCCAGTCGAATTCTGGCATTTTCTGCTTCCTGAGCGCTCAGGGCTGCGGACACATCTCCTGGCTGCCACCGAGGTGGCTGCAGAGATTGCGGATGCCCTGCCCTGTTGCTGGAAGCTTGTGGCAAATCTGCCTACAGCACCACACACGCGGGGGCTTTCCAGCCCATTTCAGCCAAAAGAGCCAGCCTAAGCGTATTTAACTAGAAATTGTAACTTGAGGGGAAATGGCTTGGGCATGTGTGTAAGACAGACCACCCCCCCCCCCCGGTGGGTCTGTGGCAGAGGTCAAAATCCAACAGTGCATGAACAGCACCTTCTTGCTCCTGCGTTCAGGGAAGCAGGACTTTGTACTTTCTTACAGCAGATCCACCGGTATAAAAATATTTGAACCCATCTTCAGTTTCTCCCTGTAACTGAGATATCTTATAAGATTCTGAATTTTGATGAGCTGCCTCAGTTGAAAGGGTTAATGCATGTTGGGGAATTTTATCTGGGTGTGTGAGTGTGCGCGTGTGTGAATTTAAGCACCCCAAATTATGTTTCAGCTTCCAGTCAAGGGCGGTAACTCGCTGCACACTGTCAGTGGCCTGACTGCAAGACGCAGCAGCTTTACAAGGCATGCTCATAATGACAGAAATGCAAAGTATAGCCAGAGAGAATTTAGCAGATACTAGAAAAAGGCAACTTCAGAATACTGTTAGGGCTGAGCTCATTAGATGTAGTTGTTTTGATCTCTGCATCCCACATAGTACAAAGGGTCCGCTGGCTGCATACCAAGGGGGAGGGAAAGATCAATTCATATCAAGGACATCAGTAGAAGTAAGCAAGGATATGGGTGTCTTCATTTACTTACATTTTTTTGTCTTTCGTTTATGACTACATTTAATTTTGAACGTTGAACGCAAGAGCAAAAGTGCACTGAACTGCAGATGTCGGATAGCAAAAACGTGAGCAGGCAGCAGGGCTGTGGACGCCGCAAGATGTAAATACGGGCCATGAAATGTAAACACGGGAGGGTGGCAGGGTCACAGGCAGTAAACACAGGCTAGGCGAGGAGGTCCTGAATAAACACGAGAGCACAGCAGAAGGAGGTGCTGGGAACACTGGACTGTCGCAGAACTACAGAAGTTGCAAGAGCCAAACCCTGGTGCGTGGCAGGGTCAGGAGCTACCAAGCAGGAGGGGACCAGGGTGGGGAGGATGATGCATTGGTACGGGCATTGCGCAGGTCAGGAAGCCAGGGATGCGGGACAGCAGCAGAAGGCAAAAAAGGCAGAAATCCGAGAAAGCAGAGGCCTCCGATTATAAACAAAGCAGTACTGCATTGCAGCTGTAGCGTATAACACAGCGCAGAGAGGAGGCTTTAGTCCTGAAATCCGGTAAGGGTAGAGAAGTTGTATAAAACAAATGTTCCTTCTCAGGAATGCGTGTATCACTGACTTTATAAAGCAGCACAAGACAGGCTGCCTTTGCACAGGGCCGGAGACATTGTGGAAATTATGCCATTACAGACCCAAAGGAAATTATCTTCTGGAGAAAACTGTGTTTTCTGGAGAAAACTAAACACAGACTCTTAACTTAGTATCCTCGGTTTTACTGATAAAACTAGACCGAATCTAATGTGCTACTGCTGCTGGTCCCGTTGTTTTCAGTGGACTTCACTGGACCGAGCACGGGAATCTCACTTTTGTTAGCAAGCGCGTGAAGACGGTCCATACACTGTGCCTTTGTTAGGGCCATCACATTTCCAGTGAAGTTATTATTGTATCAGAATCGGGAAGAAAGAATGTGGCCCTCTAACAGAGGGAAAGGAATTAGGTTAAACAGCGGTTAGTGGAGGCTTGGAATAATTAGGGTTATAACTACGACACCTCGGCTAGGTGGGCTGGATCCTCTGCTCTGCTCTGCTTTGCCCTGCTCTCCTCCTGGCCACACACCCACAAGCACAGTGGTACGTGGCAAGCCCGCACCCAGTCCATGGGAGCCGCTGAGTAAGAGTCTATATGAGCTGGTCTGTGCTAAGGCAGGTCAGAGCTGATAACGGAGAACAAAACCCTGGTGGCAGTCTCACTGCTCTCACCACTAAGGCCTAAGTATACATTTCTATTTATGCGAGAACAGAAATGTTGTTAAATGGCATTCTAGCTACAGACAAACTTGTCTAAAATGACATCAGCATCTTGACAGAGGTCATTGATATGTCATTGAAACGAGGAAGCAGACCAAGGGTTTAAGACATCTAGGCATGTATTATTTATGGGAAAGAGAGGCTCAGCAAGGAGCTGTGTGGCAATTTCTGGGGGCGGAAAGACTCATGGTGTCTGGGTAAGGAACAGTTTGTGCAATCTGTCTAGGAAGGAAAAAGTCATCTAATTCAAGGAGAAAAGTATACAGATAACCAAAACAACCCCAGGAGGCTGCTGTGCGAAGGCTCCCGGGGAGGCGCAGAAGTTATGAGATGTTTCGGTAAACATGAAAGCTCTGCAAAGCACTAAGCACACAGACAGGACGGGGAATCCTTTTAAAGACTGCGCTCACCATGGCAGGGGGCAAAGCCCAGTAAAATAGTGAGACATCGTCACAAATCCAGTTGAACTGCATAAAAAAATGCAGATATTGTGCAATAAATTCATGTAATCTCTGGTGCGGCCTATCTCATCCTTAAATGGCAATTGCTTAAAGTTCCAGGGTGGCTGTTTCAGTAGGAAAAATACATGTGGGCTCCTGACTGGTTTACAATGAGTTTCCTTGCTGACCCATGGGTTAGTTTTCCTATCAGTACTTTGGGTATGATAGCAAATCTGACAGTATTTTTCTAAAGTCTGACCCATCAAGAGGGGTTTGTCACGCTTATAAATCCATACTGAATTTGGTGGAACTAAGCCCAGCCTGCCTTTCGCAGTGCTTCCTGTATGAACAGATGTATTGATCGTATGGGAAAATTGAATAGGAACTTAAAATATGAACTTTTCGGAGAAGGCCTGATCCAGCGCAAGTATGAGTCTGTGTGTATTTTATGACTGAAGTGTAAATTCCTGTAAGAGGAAACAATTCGGCAAGAGGAAGAGATAATTTAATGGAAACAGTGCTTTGTTGATCAGGACAGACCTGCCGGCTGGAGCCAGACCCACTGGCTTCAGAGGAGCTACCTCGGACCTGAGGATCGGGCCCCGTAGTCACGTTTTATTGAAACATTGATGTAGCGCAAATAAAGTATGGCTGAAATTGTGGCTGCTAGAGGCAAGAGAAAAGGAAATGAGCCAAGTATGATGCCTGTGTACTGTTCCAGGTTATAAAAATGTATTTTGCTGGCTTCGTGGTAAGCAGGACTTTGAACTCTCATTCGTTCTGAATTCTCTCTCCCATGACATAAAATCGTTGCCTGCGACCCTTTATAACCCTTAAACTCCTTGGAGCTTGTTCAGTGCAACGTTACACTGTTGGAGCTCCCAAAACTATTGTGCAATGGAGTGAGATCACAGAATATCTTAGTCCATGCGGCTTGCACTATCTTGCCTGCCTGAAGGTTAGTCACAGCTAAAACGTTAAAAAATAAATCATGTAGAATTACAGGCACGATTATTAACAGCAGTAGGAAATCCAGGCATGCAAGTGATCTTCAATAAGAAAGAAATCAAATTCATCCTGATGTATGATGTATGCCACATTAGGACACGATAGGATACACCTTGATGTGTGTTCATTGATTGTCCTGCAGCGGCAGTTTGGGAAATTAGACTTACATTTGTGTTACGTGCTCTATTAACACCTCTTAACACATGTACAGGAGTAAGACAATGGCAGTGTAATGTTCTCAGATGTGATGTTTGCCCTCTCAGTGTTACACAGATAATTGCCCGGTATTCCCGGGTTTAAGCTTTCAGCAGATGCACCATGATGTTCAGACTAAAGAAACTCTGACAGTCAGGAACTACCATCCCATGGTGGAGTTTTCCTTTGAAGTAAGTCATTGGCCTTTTTTAAGATCTCATATTAAAAAGCTATCAACACACGAGGCATAGAGAATAGGCTCTCTAGCTTCCTCTTTTTTGTCCTCATGAAAGCATTGGGAACGGTCAGGGGGCTTTTGCAGTCTTTTTATTTACACAGAGCCTCTGGGAAATGCAATATGAAAATGACCCTGGAGCGCTTTGCTGCGGTGCTTCCTGACCATGAGGTATGAGCAAACTGGACGGATCTCAAAGCTATAGCCTTGGTGATTCAT
This sequence comes from Struthio camelus, assembly GCF_040807025.1. Taxonomy (NCBI): domain Eukaryota; kingdom Metazoa; phylum Chordata; class Aves; order Struthioniformes; family Struthionidae; genus Struthio; species Struthio camelus. The sequence continues at coordinate 18,526,821 of NC_090944.1, forward strand.
TTAGGTTTTTAACCACCATGAAAAGCACAATGCTGCATAATGTAAAAAAAAAAGAGCCTTTCTGGCCAAAAAGAAGCATATTTAGGTGCTTCCAGACGGTGGTCAGATGGCAATGATTTATTGGGTAAAATTAAAGAATTAAAAATAAAAGAGCTGTTGATATGGACATATGAATAGGTTGACACAGGGCTGGGAAGCGAGAAGACAATACAGTCCCTAAAAATGGTCTAGTTCCTCCCCAGAAGACAAAGCATGTCCAGATGTACACAGGCGAGTATGCTGGTCTCCCCACAGTGGCCGCTTCCCTCTTCTCCGAGGCCCCGTGCATCGGCCACCCCATCCCACTGCTGCTTGTCCAACACCTGCCCCTGATGACATATCCCGGCTTTATTCTTCATCGTTGTCTATGTACAGCTGATGGAGCCTGAAAACATGTTTGGGGAGACGTTAATGCTACCACGTTTTAGCATCAGGTTGTTTTCTGACTGCCCGCATGGCTGTGACCTAGAGGGAATAGATGACTTTAAAATAAACTGTTCCATCAAATAGGATGAGCTGCAGCTGAGAAATGCTGTAGACTGGGTAGGACAGATTGAAAGGAGAAGGTTGCAAATGCCCAAAAGCCACTGGCTGGAACATTTGCACTCAAGGGAAAAATTATGACAGGCAGCCACTCTACAGTCTTGCACTGATATTTGCAACTTGCCCCCACATTATTCCCTGGGCTGTTTTTTTTGGAGCATCCCATTTCAGACTGATTAGACACCAGCCCCAAACCAGTCAGAGGACCACAAAATGAAGACACTGGATGACAAACTAGTTTCCTGTTTGCTTGATTAAATACAGCTCTAACGTTAAGATAAAACTTATCCACAGCCCTCTGGAGGGGTGTTGTGAGGATTTGCCACTTACAATTTGTAAAGTGATTTGGAAGTGGAAAATAGTGTGATAATGGAAAGGCCTGTTCTCCTGCAAGAAAGCTGATTGCTTCTTTTATAAGGCAGCACAGTTCAGGAAAGCAGCATGAAAATCACCACGTTTGCAGGTCTGTGGTAGCCATCCTATCCTTATTGGTGGCTGGAGCTCTGTTATAGCAGGATGCTACAATCTTTTGGAAATAGAGAAGAAAAAGCCTTCAAGCACTCTGTGGCTTCAGGGCCTGCAGAGTCGCTCCTGTTAATTATACAAAGGAGTGCTGCATAAAAAAACGTCCTTAAGAAAGGACTGGATGCAGCTGCCATCGCAAGAACTAGAATGGACTGAGGCAAGTCTCTCCATCCCTTCATCAGTGCATCTGCAACGTTTTTGACTCGGCACGTGAATGAATGCTTCTTTGACAAAACTAGTAACCGGTGCCCAGCGCATTTAGAAAACTGGTGAAACTGTATGATGGTAAACCTAGCGTTACTCTGTTAGTGCTATGAAGATCGATGTATGCATTCATTTGTGAGCCTCTGGGACACAGCACCATGAAAATCTTGGCAAGGCAAGGCTGTGCACAGTGCCTGTGAGCAGATCTGTTAAAGAAGGCTCAACCCTTAATTGTACTGAAATACCTCTACAGCATGCACAACCAAGAGGACTGGTCACAAAAACGGTGTGAGCGGGGTCTATAGCTGCCCCTTGGAGACTGATACTGAGAAATTTTACTACACAATTAACTGCAAGATATCTCCTCAATTTGTCATTTCCAGTATCCAGGTGCCTACCATATTAGCTGAAATATATTTCGTGGCTGAAGGACTGCTGCAGGATCTAGTGCAGGAGCAGGAACTTCCAAAGCTGGTTTGCTGCCCAAGGAAACATGCGTGGTAATTACCCTCTCTGCTTTTGCTCCTCTAGACTGGGTGTAAAAGCAGGCACGGGTTGAGCAGGAGGAGAGACGCGCAGCGTTAAGAGGAGTTTAGCTGTCATGGAGCTGCGCTCCCCTCTTTTGACGGGGCAGTGCCACTGCTGCAGGCAGTACAGCTATTCATGAGATAAGCCTTACATACCCTGATAGAAAGAATACAGCCTCACACACAGTGACCAAGTTATCCTGGGCAGTGATGCCTCAGCCACAGCAAAAGAAGAGCCCTCCGCAGCCGAGAGTCCTCCACACCCGTCCCACCTCTGCCGCCCCTTGGGACTGGCAAGGCCCCAGGCAAAACAGGCATCGGGCAAAATAGCCCAATAGTCAATCCTTTCCCAAAGCCCTCACCTTTTCTCATAAACACTTTACTACACACCCCTTTATGAATGTGGAATATTGAGCCACCTCCTAGAGTGTTGGTTTCAGCAAGGAAATTGGCCTCAATTCCATATTTAAACTTGCACTTAATGTTTGTCATCAACACATGCAGAACAAAACTCCCCCTTTCTCCTGCACCTCCCCTTCCCATTAAAAAGAAGCCAAACTGCTCTTTAAGAAAGTCATGTAATTCCTGCCTGAAATTCTCTAGAGGGCTGGCTCTTATTGGCTCCTTCTAGCTATTTTTTTACAGTTTCTTAAGCTGTAGATGGAAAAAATATATACAACAAAAATCCAATTAAGGAAAAACCCTGGGAAAGAGAAAGTGTTTGTTGTTTAAACGTGAGCTGCAAAGGGAGCCAGGAAAGGTGAGTTAAATGCCGAACCTAAATATCCAGCTGCCGCAGTTGTTATCTGAGCCTCTGTCCCATTAGCGATGTAGCAATACTGGTTTGGGTTTTCCCCTCCGTTCCCTGCTTCAGTGTGTGAGCAGGTCTCCACAAGTTCCTCCCATATAGGTTTGATATCACAAAAAATAAAACCCTGTTAAGAAAAGAAAAAGTATGAAGAGGCACAGCAGCGAGCTCAGAGCTCTGGAAAATACTTGGCTCAGATGTATTCTGCACGGGGGGTAAATTTATCAGCTGCCAAGACAAAAAAGTACCCAAACCCAACAGCCTAGTTTGGATTTCCATCCACTCCAGCTGATCACTAGTCTCCAGGCTGAGCTTGTCATTTTAATGAGAGCTTCTTATTCAGTGAGCCACAAGCAGTGACTGCAGGGAGAAAGCACAGCCTGGTTTTACTAAGGTAGTTTCAACTGTCAGTAAAATGATGCTTCCTTCCTTAGATGTCTCAAAACCAGTTTGACCAAAATATTTTGTCAGTGTTATATATTACAATTGCATTTCCTTATACTCCATTAGACAGAAATGGTCCGAAACCCCATTCACCCGATTTACCCATGGAAAGGGAAATGAGCTGAAGAATTAGAAGAAAGAACAAGAGGACAAATGCGAAAGCCAAAAGCACCCACCATTCATTGCTCACCTAGTTTTTGCACACTCTCTTCTCTGGCTCTTTGACCTGTGAGCTTAAAAGCCCTCTGAAGGTCACTCACTTTGACCCATGAGTTAAAAATTTCTCTGTTTGCAGACCTTGGTGGAAGGAAAAATTCTACTTTAGTAAATTTAAACTAACTGATTTGTATTTCTCTGATGCTTGCACAGATGCCTTAAGCCACAGGTTGAAATCTTCTGATCAGCTAGGCAAAATCGAGCAGTGACCTTATAGGAAGCAGAACTGTTTCACGCTCGTAAGTGACTGTGGATCTGCAGCGTGGAAAGCCCAAGATGAAAATATGCTGGCTCAGATGATGCACTAAACTCTGCCAGTGACACAGACAGTATATACTGTGTGCCTAAGTGCACGTGTAGATTTAGAAGAAACATGAACATATGGCTGTGCATTCCCTGTGAGGTATTTCCATATAAACCCACTGACACTCAAAATGTGCTTGACTGGCAGGCAAGGTGCAATCTCTGCAACGGTTTATTGCTGGATAAATGGAGGTCAAGAGTGATCTCCCTTTGGCCATTTAACAAGATCTGGCATCAGACTCAGATCTCCGAGGCTCTGAACGTTCATCTTTGTCCACCTTTCTCCCATCTATTTGCCTTTCTTTCTCATATTATGCAATAGATGAGATACTCCAATAAAAACAATAGTTGTAGAAGACGATTACTTAATTTTCAGAAGTAGGTACTCCACCAGCATCCCTTTAAAAATGTCAGGACTTGCAAATAAGCCTTCGCGGAACCAAAATACAATCAGAGGTGAAGGTAGGAGAGAAGCAGGTCAGGGGGCTAATGTGGAAGAGGAAGCCATAAACTTCCCTCTGTGTGATCCGTGCACAGCCCCTGCAGCCTCTGAATCACAACTGTGCACACAGATAACTCACAGTCAGCTGCGGGAAATCACCACAGTTGTAATCATCATCATTTCTACCCAAGAATTTGCAGGGTTAAACTATTAGTGGTACAGTATATTTATACGTATACAAATTATGTCTCTACAAAGCAGGGTATGGTTCCTCTAATCTAATTGAATTATTGAACATTGCTTGAATGTATTTGGGGAGGAAATCAAACACAACACAGCAGGCCTTTATCCAACCAAGGAGATGAAAAATCATCATCACTTCAGTCCTGAGACTGAATATACCTCATTTAACCACAAATTACTGGGCTGAGCAGAGTCCACTTGCATAGCCAGGAAGATTAATTTCTTCCCCTGAAGAAATTACCATGTTAAACTCCCTGACCTGGGTTACACGGGAGGTCAGATTAGATTACCACTGTCCCAAAGTCTGGTCTCAGAAACGTGGTTTCTGTGCCAATCTGGCTGTAATTCTAGGTAAACCCTGAGAAGAAAATGCGATGAGTGGTTAGGGTATCTCGTTTCTGTGTGTTGCGGTGCAAGGACTGTATTTCACCACCGTCGACGAGAAGGCAGCCGACCTTCCTGAAAACGGGAGACGAGAAAAACCCTCAGCTGACGTCAGGAGAGCTTTTTAGGGTCAGCGTTAGCCGGCCTGGGGGGGTCTCTTCCCGCGCAGCAGGGGCACCCCCGTGCCCTGGCATTCGCTGGCAATTTGCACTTATACCGAGAGCCTCAGCCCCCCATTTCCGCACCCCCCCGAGCTCCTTGCCCGATTGCCAAAGGCTCTGCGCCACCCGCAAAAGTGCAGGTCCTCTGCCACCGCCCGCTCGTCCTTCCCCCACCCCTTCGACCATCCCGAATTAACGGTGGGGCCGCGACTACCGGCAGCGAGAGCCGGCAAGGAGGCCATCAGCTCAGCGGTGCGTAAATCGGACCCAGAAGGAGCGGGGGGGGGGGGGGGGGGAAGGTCTCTGAAGGAGCACTGATCGCCTACAAGCCGCAACACGAACGCGGCGGCAGGCGACTGGTGCCGCGCGGGGGGTGAGACGCGCGGCGGCGGCTCCGGCGGAGGGTGCAGAGGAAGGGCGTGCGGCGGGGCAGGAGCGCAGCGCCCCGCGCCTTTCCCACGCACGTTCCTCCCGTCCACGTGCGACGAAATCTGGTGGGAAGATGAAAGAGCGAAGCAGAAAGTCATTCCTAGGAGGAAAGTGAAAAAACGAAAAACAAAACAAAACAGCACACAGTGTTTTCTTGCTTGCGGAGGGTGGCACTTCCACGCGCAGGCCTGCTCCCGCGGCAATTCTACGTGTGTGCAGTGACTGCTGATATAATGCTTCTGGTGAGAAGCTTAATCTGTCTCGGGAAAACCCCTTCTTTATTAATCTATTATTTGATGTATATGTAAAGCAGCATCCAACGTAGTCTCGATGCGCACAGACTGATATCTTCAGGGCTGTAGGAAAAGGAAAGCATATGCAAGAGATGAACTAGAAAGAGAGAAATAAGCTAAACGCTAAATATCCAGGCTTCAGAGCAGTCACTGCTGTTATTTTAGGCATTATTATCAGCATTGTAGCAGGGTCTGCAGGCCCTGCTGGCATGGAGACACGCCGTGCACGGTGCTGTACCTACACATTGCGGGTACCTAAATAATGAATCACTCAGTAGTGAGCAAGCTATTATATGCAAGCAGTGATAGCACAGCCTGTCATACACGCCATGCTTTTGAATCACCGGAAAAAAAGTATTTCAGGGAGCTACAGCAGCCTGCGGGTACATGCCGGGACACCAGCCCTGGGCCCGGCCCCAGGCTGCTCGGTGCTGTGTAAAAACTGAGCAACGGGCTTGCACTGAAGCGGAGAGCCCGGCCGAGGCTGCCCAAGAGACTGGGGGTGCAAACAGACCGTGCAATGACACCCCAGTGCTGCAAGCAGCGCCCCAGAGCTCCCACAGCCGAATCGCTCTCCGGGGTTTTTTGGACCCGAAAAAGCACTGGACGTGGGAGTTTGAAAAAGAGCCATTTTGACCGGATCCTACAGGTGAGGCACAGCCCCGTCCCAAAGTTTTATAGCACACAGCCCTTCTGCCAGTGCTGGGACACGTGACTAATGTTACATATAATGAGCTGGCCTTTTGATTGCAGCACGATGACTCGTAGCGTATTAAAATTAAGCAAGCAGTTAAATTATTTGCTGAATCAGGTCCTAACTCGAGACGAGACGCAAAATAAGTATACCACAGAGTAGGAAGCCAAGGGGGCGGGAGGAGAAAGGAAGCAGCGCTCCGGATGAGTTGTTAAGTAAAGCAAGAGCGTGTCCCACTCGATGGTTGTTGATCTGGGTGTTTTTCAGACATACCAGAGAGAGGAGGTAAATGCCAGAGTCCCGGGGATGCCACCAGCCCACCACAAGCCCACGCGATAACCTATCTGGTGTCTGGGTCTCACGTGCCCATAACGTCTTTTCCACTTCAGCGTACCGTGAACTGGAACGACTCACAGCGACGGGACCTTGTAGGTTTTGGGCTGTGTCAGACGGGAACGGACCTGGAAGCCGCGCTGTCCCCTGCACGCAAATCGCCAGCGCAAGCACACGCTGCCCGCAGCCCGCCCGCTCTGCCGCTCGCTGACTCCCCGGGATATTTTCCAGCGGTTCAGCACATCTTTGGTTGCTTATTTTGCTGATCTTTGTACAAACAGCCCCCATCTTTTCCAGTGAAGAGGGTGCTTGCACAGAGCTACCGTCAGGCGCCAGGCACCGCGTTCGCTCCTGCAGAGCGTTGGACGTCGTGCTAACGGCCTCGGGCGCGTCTTGCTCCTGCGAGCGGCTGGCTGCAGCGGGGCTTTCGGTGGATGGGCAAGTTTTAGCCCACGTTGCCCCATGCGGATCCCAGAAGGGTTGTAGGGGATGTGCAACAGCCCTTCAGAGACCCTTGCGTTATGTGTGAAAGAGTTACCGCGGCCCCGTTTTCTAGGTCTCCGCTCAACCGAAACTGGTTCCTGAGCTCTCCTCTTACACAGCCCGTGACCTGCACACCTCTATCGGCAGGAGCACCACCACGAGCAGCTGGCCTTTTCTCTACCCCAAATATATACCTGTTTTTAAAGCAAAAATATCAAGTCTACTTCTATCCCAGTACAAAGATGAAAAGTTCCCCTTGTCTCCTCTTTCCTCAGCCCTGGCTCCGCTCTCGGCACCATCATTACGCTGCAGCAGAGCCTTTCCTCCTGAGCCCCCGTTCTCTGGAGCGTCCTTGGCCTCCCAAGTACCTGCTCTTCTTTTTTTTTCTTTTCCTGAAACATTATCATTTGTTTTCTAATTGTGGGTTCGAGTGAGGCTGGCCCTTGGACAGACGGACAGGAGCACATTGGGAAGGGCATCAGGCTCCTCCTGACCACAATTTCCATGGGGCAGATCACAGTTACAGGGCTGGCCCAGTCCCAAAATTAGCTGCACAAACGAGATGGGGCAGAAAGTCTGGCTGACACCTGCTGCCGCCCTGCAGCATCTGGCAGACATCAGGGAGGCTCGGGAGAAGAAGAGACACAATATCGCTCTGCACCCTTCCCGTGATGAAATGGGACTGAAAGATCCAATATCAAATGAAGCTATAGCTATGTATCTCATGCAGCTGTAACGAAAACTGCGCCGAGCGCTGAGCTTCTGGTGCCACGAAAATTCCCTGCTTTCCCCAAACTTCCTGGGAAGTGTTTTGAACTTGTTTTTTAAAACTGCAATTAATCGCGGAGCAGGACTTGAAATGCATCCAAGTGCAATAAAAGCACCCGAGCAGAGCCTGCGCTGCCTGGCGAGCGCGTTTTGCCACAGCCTGACTTCAGGCATCAGGAAACTTTCAGATGTGTTAACTTTGCAGCTTCTGGTTCCTGCAGGAATCTTAACTGCTAACAGCTGTATGGGGGAAAGGCTGCAGAAAAGCTGCTCTCCCTCTCCCTTTATTTACATTCCTCCAAGCAGCACTGGGTTACTTCCTCGCTAGCGCTGCACTTTCCACTGGCTTCTCCCTTGTTGACTAAACACGACGTCCTGCAAAGGTACCGTCTCTTCCTCTTTCTGTCCTTTGGCAAGGATGCCAGCATCTCTGAGGAGCCCCTCGGTCGCCTGGCGCACAGGCCCCCTCCATCTGCTCCTGTTCTGCATGTGGTTTACAATAAGCTGCAGGAAGGCATTTTCTCACGCTATTAAGTTTTCACTAGATGTGACGCGGGATCAGAAGTGTGGAGCAGAAAGCTATGCCTGGCGTGAAAAATCCCTTCCTGGCTTGGTTATTAGGCTCTAGCAATGGCAGCATGCAAAATTATAGCCTCTGTGAAAGTCTGCTGCATGCTCTGCCCCTCATTCAGGTATGTCCAGGCCCCTCCTGGGGCTGGTCCCTAGGAGCCTGGCTAGTTATTCCTCAGCCCTGGAACCACAGGAGTAATTTATCCAGACTGACTGTGTTCATGCTCAGAGAGGTCGGTGGAAAGCCAGTCAGGCCCAGTGGGTCAGGCAAATTTGGGGCTGGGACAAAACACCTTGAAAAACACTTCTAGCTCAGTCACTGCCCTGAGGAAGTTTTCCAGCCCTCAATTTACCTCTTTTTTGGGAGCCAAGGTTGCTTTTTGCTGAGTGTTTCAAACACTCAGTGCAATGAGTCCCTGATTTCACTGAGACCTCTGGATACTACCGGAATAACATCAGTAATAATATTGCACATAGTGGCACTCCCCAGCTCCCTGAAAAACTTCCCAGCTCCAGCTGTGCCCCTGGGGCTGAATACCCAAAGGGCTACCTAGATCGCCTACTCCTTCCCCAGCTCTTACAGACCTCAGCTAGGCTTGTTCAGCTTTTTCTTTTCCCAAAAGTCTCTTAAGGAGCAACCTCATGCATTCATAGACTGTGCTAATCACCCTTACCACTTGTAAAGCACTCTGCATATCAAAAGCCCCACATAAATGTAAATTAATCAGCCTTTTCAACACCCACGTGATGGAGGTGAGAAGGAGCTATTAACTCCACCTTGCAGATGGGGAGGCTGAGGCGCAGAGCGGGTTGGAGAGGGTCGCAGCTTTGCACAAGGCCGCACAAGGGGTCAGCAGCACAGCTGAGATCAGAAATCCTTGGCTCCTGATGCTGCGCTCAAACCACCAAACCTCACTGCAGAGGCAAACTGGAAGGACTGCGTCCAAACCAAAAGTGAGCAGTGGCCAGGCCTATAAATAACTTTGTCTGACACTGCTATCATGAAGCTTGTGCAAACGATAGAAAAAGATGGTGTCATCCTGGGGTTGACAGGATGACTGGGGTGACTGGGTTTCCTTCAGAAAACCCTACAGATCGTTCAGCTTCCTGGAACCCTAATGGGTTCTGGAAATGAAAACCTGGGGAAGCTGTTTACTACAACAGAAATCTTGTCTACAACCAGGACTTTGGGTGCTATCACAACAAAAACAATAATGAAGAGCAGCTGCTCAAAAGCAAGTCTAAACACAGTCTCCTGAAACAGCAGAGCAGATAGCAGCAAAGCAGGAAGAACAGTGGTGAGAGGAAAGGAGATGCCCAACAAGGACTGCAGTAATCCCATGCTCTCTGTTGCAGACTAAAACAAGTTACCTGCATGGTACCAAGATGACTGAGATATTTGCCTCCAGGTACAGGTGGAAGCTACATCTTCATGCTCCTGGCTGGGATTAAACCAAACAGTGTGAGGCTGTATAATTTAAAGAGATCACCACACTTCAACCTTTTTTGTCCAAATACTCAACCACACAGCTTCAAAATGCTTCCCTTGCAGTAGGTTTCAACTTCTTGCCCCTCTGCCATGAAAGGGATGTGGCTCAGACATGCTTGCACTGAGATGCTGCAGCTGTCCTGCCCGCAAGGCAAACCTGTTGTCCTCAGCTCTGCCTGTCCTGGGACCACGTCTTTGGAGCGGTTGGGACCAACACTTTGCCAAAGGACAGGCAGGATGCCAGGATGGCTGAATTACTTATCCGGCCTCTAAAGTGACTGAAGTATGGGTGGAAAGATAGGCTTAAACTATATATTTGGTGATTCAGCCATTAGATGAGTGGTCAGGCAGAGGTCCCTAGCAAGGCGACCAAGCAGGCAACACAGGGTGATGGCAGCAGAACACCATGTGGAGCTCAGCACTGGCACCAGTGTCACCACTGAATCCAGTGACTTGGCTTCATTTTGACACTATCAATCACTGCAGGAAAATTACAGTCGTGGGAGGAAAAAGATCCTAAACATAAGATTTTCCAAATGGACAGCGCTACTGTAAATCCGCTCCCAACTTGGGACTCTTCTGGCCTCCAGAGGAAGTCCTCTGAAAGTAAAACGCTTTTGAAACTCCCAGCCCATGGGGTACCAGCTCCAGGAGGCAGCCAGGGACATGCCCGGAAAAGGAGTCAGCAGAGAAAGGACAGTGTACAGGAGGAGATGCTGGGAGAAAGATTGCAGAGGAGAAAGATTTGCAGAGTTACAGAAACCAAAGAGTGACCCTCAAGGAGTCTTTATCCAGCAGGAGGGAGGCAACACTGTGGGACACTTGTGACTGTGATTCGAATGGCAAAAAGGGGATGGGGAGCTCTGACAACTGTCCCTGTTTTTTCACTTCATCGCTTTTGCTTTTCAGCTATTTATAAAATCAGGAAATTAAGAAAAATTTCTAGAACTTTTTTTATCTCCTCTGTTTTTCCTGCCAGGGCAGCTTCTGTTCCTGATAACAGTGCCCAAATGGGGACCACTGGAAATGAAGATCTGAAACAAAAATTCAAATTTCACACTAAAATTAGAAATTGTGAAGAACTCTTAGCTCTCCTCTCTCTAACCAGGACAAATTCACTCCCTTTAATTTTCAGTGCTTCTGAGCGTTTGCTTAAATTGATGGAACAGACCTTTCACTTGAAGATTAAAATATTTCAATGTAATTTAACAACAAGCAGATAAAATATATCTAGTTAACATAGACATGTCTGAACATGTTATATAAAGCAAGGATTTTAGTATTTGATCTATACAGACAATTGCACGAGATTTATCTGAGCAACCTTGCTAATGCATATTAATAGTGAGTGTAATAAAGGGAATGAACAGCAAACTGCAATACAGCACTCGTGACCGTTGTGACACGATGACAATATTCAGCATCACCCATTGAGGCTGAGTAAAGGGAAAAAAATACAGACAACAGGAAGAGACAATAAAGCAGAGCAGGAGAAAGAGTAGTTGTTGCTTCAGACTTAGACATGGTTTCTGCCTTCTTTGCCATTTCTCAGCTCATTACCCCCAAACCAGCCTCCAGCTTTATTGCATGGACTTGGTGGAGTCAGCTATCACCATTGCACAAAGATCTGCTCGTTGAATCTTTCACCAAAAAATGAAAACAAGACTGTTTGGTTCTGCTGATTTTTTTGCGATAACTGTGTAAACTGCCAGTGATCTGCTGAGCGGATTTGGAAGCCGTCTCTCTCAAAAGTCTTCCCAGTACAAGCTTTTCCTTACTCAGTTGCTCTTTTCCTTTCATTCTTGCTTCTTGGTTTTCACCCATATGTCCACCACTATCACAGACACTGGTTCCTACCAGAGTTACACTGAGTGACCTCCCAAGAGATCTCGTTAATATCTGCGTAGAGGATGGGGGATCATTATGTTATGAACGCCTTCTAGTGCTGGTTTTATTTAGAACGCTTCTCATTGCAACGAATAGCTGTGATTCCTCACGATGGATGGTGCTACAGATGCTGCACTATCGCAGTGATGGCAGCTGGAGTGTACAAGGTGGAGAGCGAAGCTCCACTTAGAGCATCTGCAGTAACCCAGGGAAATAATGCTCAATCTCATCCCATCCCATTCAAATAACAGAGTCCACCGACCACCGCAGCCAGATGACTGCCTCTACATTTATTTCTGCACCTAGTCAACATACTGATTTGATTTAGGACCCACATTAAATAATATTTAACTAAATAAACTTGTTCAGCCAGAGCGATTCACTCTGATCAGATGTGTAAGGGTTTCTTTCAAACTCTTGTTCCCGAAAAAACAATGAAAATATAGAAAAAAAAACTATATCGCATCTTATTGTTGCAGTCTACAAGCGTAGCACAGCCTGTGCCCTGCGCTACTCTCTGCTTTGACAGCTAGGGTGTGCAGATCTACAGATCTGTCTGTGGTTAGCAGTTCAAATGATTAGAGTTTGATCTATAGCTGTGTACATATCCAGTTTCCAGCAGTTTTTGGACACGTGAGTGAAACAAAAATTTAATTCCAAATATCATAGTGCTTTGTGTAAATTTGGCCCCACAGCCAATATTCAGGACTTGTCTCTATGTCTGCACTGAGTCAAAGCAAATGTAAAGAATTCCAAAATTTGGAGAAATCTGGACCTCATTCTCTCGAGACACTAGGCTACATCCCAAAAACCCAGGTCCAGGCTTAAACAGACTTGAGCTGTCTAAATTCCAGAGATCAGTTCATGTAGACTACTAAGCGATTCAGTGGCTCAGACAGCCTAAGACTCTTAGGGCATGACATGCCCAAGGCACCTAAGGAAAGTTTCCTTCATCTGCTCAGAAGGTTTGAGATGACAGACACTGCGCTATTGCCTAAGCTCCACTGAAATTCAAATATTTCTGGCAAAGTATGCAATCTGCACATATTTGTTTGCCCAAACCAACAAACTCAGTCTACACCTAACTCACTCAGACCACATCAAGAACTCACAGCATCCTTCCTTAGAAGATGCAGGTGAGGGGACGCTGGTAGAAGAGCTTAAGAGGAGGAGGAGAAAGTGCCCTAGTGCTTAGAGGAAATGGAAGACCTAAAAGTATATATGATGGCAAATATTGAGGATCTAGACAGGGATAAACAAGTGAGAGCTTAGCTTTGTAATGTAGAATTCTACTATGATGACACAAATAAATAACAACAGTAATTATAATAGAAGTTGTGAGCAGTACAAGGGTGTTAGTTCGTGCAAATAAGTACAAGATGCATATATACTCATGTGCACACGCACATAAGAATGCAGGTATCTAAGTTGCATGCATACATAGCTAGGTGGTTGTTACACACATTTTACTTACATAGTACTTTCAAGGATCTCAGAGATCACTGTAGGCAAGGGTGAACTGCTGAAACAAAGAAATATTATTAAACATACTGCTTATGGAGAAATCCTGACCCCGCTTTGAGTAGGGGCTTGAATTGGGGCTTGGACTGATCTCCAGATCTCCCTTCCAACCCCAGCGGTCCTGTGAGTCTGTGAAACAGCATAAAACAACATGAGGAATCTGAGATAGGACCAGAAATCACATGACATGACTCCTTTTAAGCTTGAAGACCGGCTTCTTACACCTATCTGCTCTAGTCTCTCACATCTTGCTGGAGCTTACTCTAAGGGCAAATTGCAGACCCTAGAGCTTACCAGCACGCATTGCAGCTCTTTGCAGTTAAGTTTGCACTTGATAATGTGTGATGGTTTGCTGCAAGTTAGATATGCAATAGCACATCTGAATAGCCCTTCCATTACTATGCAGAAACTGCTTCACCTTTCTATCTCACAGAAGATCAAGCCATCAATGTCTTCTTGACTGTACATTCTGGAACAGCTGAAAGAAAGTGCGTGTCTGAACTGTGTGGTGTTCAACTCTTATACCCGCTCTAAAAGTCAGAAATAAAATATTGCTCCCATGGAGGAGTGCAATTATTGCACTGATTTATGGACTTCCCAGAAGTCAGAAATCCACATAAAGTCCCTGAACACTGGATTCTGTGTGTCATCCTCTGTCAGCTAATATATGCTATTTGTAAAATCCTGTATATGACATGCAGAAAACCATCTATTGACTAAGCACGCAAAGGGGCTCCTATATGTCACTTACTCTGTGGAATATGAAAAATCTAACGCCTATTAAATAGAGGAATGTGGCATGAAGTTAGATCTAATCTAATCTGCATGCTATATCTTGCCAATCAGTTTATAACGTGTAGGTAGAGAAGCTATATTTGTATGAGTAAATCGTTCCAGGGAACGTTTCTTTGTTGGTCCCTGGCATGATTTTGGCTGGTGTCCATAACTCAGAAGTCAGAATAGGCCAAGGACAGTTCCCAGTAGGCAGTTTGGTTGTGGCACCCTGTTTAATAGCTAACAGAGGTTAATAATATGGATGTGGGCTATTCCATGCTTTTGGCCTTGTGGGGAGGTCCTGGGGATTTACTAGTCTAATAAACCTAATTAAAGATAAATGGTTTAATCTATTTGTATAGACACAGAATGAGTCATGGCCCACATCGGCATATGTGGGTTAGAAGAGTCTGGGGGCGAAGCAGCAGGGTGGCTGGACAATGTTTCAGGGGATATTAAAATTTTAATTCTCTCCTGAACTTGTTGTGACACTTGTGATTTTATGAACGTAACTGTCTAGTACCATTGTGATGACACAAGACAGTCTTAACTATATTAAAGTTATATGTTTGGGTTTTTTTGCTTTACGTTCCCTTACTTATATTTTGCCCCTCACTCCACATACTGTTGCATGAAACTACGGATTCTGGTGAAACGTGAGCAAGCTGGCCCTGTCTCCTTCGTGTGCATCAAGCAGAGTTTTACATTACAGAGTTAAGCTCTCCCTTGTTTATCCCATGTGCCTCAAGCTGTGCACAGGTGACAGCTGCTGTGCTGGAGGAGCTTGAGATTTTCTGCAATGAGCATGGAGCAGTCCCACTAGAAACCACTGCCCTGCTAAATAAGTAGCACCTGGAGCAAACCTGGGAGCAGCTCCTCCAATCACTGACATAGGGTAATGGTTCACTCATGCATGGGCGCTGCTCAGGAGTCCTCCAGCTGCCTCACTGAGACTAAACCGGGCAATTGTTTAGGGTGAAGGGTGCCTTGGAGCAATGCACCCCATGAGCAACACCAGAGAGGTTGATTCCTTCGTCCTGCACAGGCCAATGCTATTTCAGCTGGCTTTGCACCCCTGGCACTGCCACATGGCCTTGTACCACCCCACAGGACATGAACACATCGCCCCAGTTTCGTCCTATAGAAATACCTCTCTGCTGGGCTTCAGTGCAGCCTTTGCATTACATGAGTCACTCTGAACTGAAAAAAAATACACATACACACAATAAAAATTAGAGACTAGGTCTGCAGGTGCCCAGAGAAGGTACAAGTCAAGTGCTATGTGCATGAAAGTGACACTCCACCTAAAGGGGACATGGACCACCTAAACTTTGGACATGGACCTCTCTTGGCCTGGCAGAGGAGCCCAGGACCACTACCACAGTGAACATGCATACACTCACAGAGCCGGTCATGTATGGATACACTCCTTGTTTTAATTTTCCCTTCACAGCTGTGTCTTTTCTTTGCCTAAATTCTCCACTGCTCCACCTGGGCTGCACTCTTTCTCTTTCACCAAAAAGCTGTCCTCTCAAAGCCTTGCGTGAACACTTCTCATGCTGGCTTTTCCCCACCAACTCCCGTCACCGTAAATCAGTGCATCAAGTGGTAACTTAGCACCTTAACAGCAGAATTTGAGCCTCAGCATTTTTAAACAAATGTTTTTAAGAGACCTTACAAATTTGTCCATCCATTCTTTCCTCTCTTCTTTCCCTCCTTTCCCGAAAACTATGTCATTTTCATCCAGCTATCTTAAAATCTCAACTACTGGGCAATATTAGCTGTTATGGCTTCATAATAACACAGGTTTTCCATGTTATTACCTTCTATTTCTGTCCTGAAGACGAGTCCAAACCAAAACCAATAACCACAAAGACCATCATCTTGTACCAGGTTAGCATGGGAGCTAAGATTCAACCTGAGCATCTTGCACAGAATGGCTTTGGCCTAGCTGCTCCTCAGTGGACCTCTTGGGTCTTCCCTGGATCTCCTCCTGGTCTTGGTTACGGAAGCTCTCTTGAGAAAGATTTTGTGGAGCTGATAGGAAGAAAGGATCATTGCAAATGTATGTTCCAGTATGGTGTATTATTATTAAGTTGTTTTAGGCCTCTTTGCTCCATGCTGAACATTTCAGTTAAACTAATTAAAAATCCCTAGCTCTACGTATGCTCACTTTGCTGCTTACAAGCTACTGAATGAGTAAGCTTTAGTGGTATTGCTAGTTTCCAGGATAAACACAAAAATATCATTCAAAACCAAGCAAAGTATTGTTTCTAGGCTGTTTTCCATTAAGATCGATTTGAACTGAAAAACAAAGTAATAAAATAACAGTGTAAGAAGGTAAAATGAGAGGGGAGAAAAGCAGAGTGGAAAAATTAGCCATGGGAAACAAACCGTTACAGGATATTTGTCAGATTTTCTGCCCTGCTACTTCAGTTTTCAGCCAGGGTAACGGTGCAATGGTGAAGGGGAGCAGCACGGCCACTAGGGATCAAGGCAGCAGACCATTTCTACCTGGAAATGGTCACCTTCAGCAGCTGCCTGTGTCCTCTCCTTTTCTCAGCAGTGAGTAAGATGTGGGACAAGAGACAGTCACACAGCTGAAAACTCTCTTGGGAATAAAACAGCTATAAGCAGGGCATTTAACAGACTGCTCCTTGGGGTTTAGATTGAAGAACACCCATTTAGGGGCGTTAGCACCAAGATTTTGGTTCTGATCCCATCTATTTCTTTTTTAGGCTACTAAAAATTAGTCCTTTTTTTGAAAGTCCTAGAAAAATAGTTTTCAGCAAGGCAAAGCTTCCTTCTTTGACTGTTTTTTTCCAGAGCTCTCAGTATAGGCCTTGATTTTCTTCTAGTTCTATCCATAGGAAAAAAAATGCCCATTGATGTCAACAGGAGTGGAGTTAAGCCAGTGCTTGGAAAATTCCTCCACATACCTCTTAGTGAATAACGAATCTAGTTAATAGTAATCATTTTACTCTATTTGGTGCTCTGTTGTACTCAGGAGAAATAGTTGCTACCTGCTATGCTAACAATTATACCTGAGGTATGTTCAGTGCTGGATCCAATGGCACAGGATCAGCAGCAGCAGCTTTATACTCCAAAGGGCAGCCCATGAACCCCTCGCTCACAGGGGCAAGTGTTCACATGCATGTGTCCACAAATGACTTGAGTCCCTCAGTCTCCAGGCAGCACTTTTCTGCGCTATCCTTTTTCAGTTTTCCTCACTGTACCTTATTTTCCTTTGTACATCGTCTATCTCATTCAGAGCTTTTATGGTGCTTAGCCCCGTAGGACGCCCTGGTGGACCAAGTCAAGTAGCTTATCTTAGTGGCTTGTCTTAGCCCTGTCATAAACCTTAAGTCTAGTGTGATGGGTGCATTTGGGGTCAGAGGCACAGACCAATGGGGAAGATGCCAAGTGGCAGTGGGGTACCACTGCTAAGAATATTTCATCCAACGTTCATGGAAAAAAGGGTCACTGAGAAGGAACCATAGAGTGGATGAATTGCCCGGGAAAGATATACATATACCAAAGGCCATATATTAAGTACCTCTGACCTCAGCAGACAAAACAGTTCCCACTGAAATTTCACTACCTACGCAGAGGCAGCTTGGAGAAACGAGGTGGAACGTTTCCTGCTTGATGGGTCTGCCTTAGCAGGCTTGGTGTGATCTGCATGCTCGGCAAGACTTGCATGCTGGCGTAGGGTGTATTTCCAGGCAGAAGAGTAACACAGAAGACAATTTTAAGAAGAGAGTAGAAGGATTCAGCATGAGAGGGAAATTCAGTGGCAGAAAAAAAAAAGAGTTGTAGCAGGGAGGTAGTACAGGGAGATGGCAATCCAGATGAATATGTAGAGGGAAATGCAGAGAGTCCTGGAGAGGAGGAGGGAAGGGCTGACTTTGGTAAAGTAGAAAGGCAGAGCAACAAAGTACTCCAAAGAAAGAGGCAACAAATACTGCGCAGCAGGTAAGGAAAATATAATTCTGTCATAATTCTTAGTCTCTCAGTCCTCCAAATACAGATCTGTACACAACTATCTGCAATTTCATATACATCTATATATCTATTTCCATACACTCGTGTATAAATGAAACACTCTTTTTATGAAAGTCATTTAATGGAGGGGGGTCAGTATACGCTAAATTTCATTTTTCTCATAACATGAGAAAATTCCCTTAGGCTAGAAATATCAGCTGCTTTTTGTTATACTGCCATCTGTTATGTAAAATAACTAGAATTCCTTTTTTGTCTTGCACCAGTGGCTTTCCTATTTTTCAGCTATGGTCAACTCTGGTTAATTTTATCTTTTTAGCCTTCTTTTATGATGCAAAAAGCCTTTTAGTTGTTATATAAATATGACATTGCAAAATAGGATAAAAGGATTTATCTCTACATATAAAATGTATCCGTTCTGTGTTAGCCATTTGAGAAACGCCCCTTGCTTTGCTCATAGTTATTGATTTAAATCACAATTTATTCCAAAGTGTTGGTGCCATTTACAATGGGAGCTGTAGCAAGACTACCGCAGAGGTACAGTGGTAAACTTCAAATCTGAACCCAGGTTCAAATTTTAAACAGTTTTGAAATACAGGGGTGAGGACTGAATACAGGGTTTTGATTTAGAACCTTCAGTAATTTAAGATCCAATACCGAAATTATTGTGCCAGGGATGAAATGCCCATAATAGATGTATTGTCATGCAGTTCTTAACAGCAGATGTGGAAGAGAGGTGGAAGCATGGACAAGCGATCTATGAGGAATATAGAGACACTGTCCAAGCATGCAGGGATTGGGTCCGGAAAGCCACAACCCACCTGGTGTTAATAATGGCAAGAGACATGAAAGGCAACAAGAAAGGCTTCTACAAGTACATAAGCAGCAAAACGAAGGCTAGGGAAAATGTGGGCCCACTACCAAATGGGCAGGGACCCTGGTGACAAGGGACACTGAAAAGCCAGAGATACTGACTGCTTTCTTTGCCTCAGTTTTTACTGGTTAGATCGGCCTTCAGAAACCTCTAGCCCCTGAGACCAGAGGGAAGTCTGGAGTAAGGAAGACTTTACCTTGGTGGAGGAGGATCAGGCTAGGGAACACTTAAACAAACTGGACAAACACAAATCCACGGGCACTGACAGGACGCACTGGCAAGTGCTGAGGCCGATGCCATTGCAAAGCCACTCTTGACAATCTTTGAAAGGTTGTGGAGAATGAGAGAGGTTCCTGGCAAATGGAAGACAGCAAATGTTAACCCTATCTTTAAGAAGGGCAATAAGGAGGATGTGGGGAACTACAGGCCCATCAGCCTCACCTTGATCCTCGGGAAGGTAATGGAGCAACTAATCCTGGATATGATTTCCAGATACGTGAAGGATGGGAAGGTAACTGGGAGTACTCAGCATGGATTTATCAAGGGGAAATCATGCTTAACTAATCTGATAACCTTCTACGATGAGATAACTGTCTCAGTGGATAAGGGGAGAGCAGTGAACGTTGTTTACCTTGACTTTAGCAAGGCTTCATACACTGTCCTCCATAACATCCTGACGAAGTGGCTGGATAAGTGGTCAGTGAGGTGAACTGAAAACTGTTGAACTGTTTCTGAAACCTCTAGCCCCTGAGACCAGAGGGAAGTCTGGAGTAAGGAAGACTTTACCTTGGTGGTAAAACTGAAACTGAAATCGGCTTAGACGGTTGTCATCAGTGGCATGAAGTCCAGCTTCAGGTCAGTCACCAGCAGAGTCTCCTAGAGGATGATACTGTGTCCAGTGCTGTTTAATATCTTCATTAATGACCTGGGTGATGGGATCTAACACACTCACAGGAAGTTCACAAATGATAACAAAACTGGGAGGAATGGCTAATACATCAGAGGACTGTGCTGCTATTCAGAGGGACCTTGGCAGGCTGGAGAAACGGGTAGACAGGAACCTTAGGAAGTTCAAAACAAGGAAGTGCAAAGTCCTGCGCCTGGGGATAAATAACCCCACACACTAGTACAGGACGGGGCCTGACCAGCTGGAGAGCAGCTTTGCACAAAAGGACCTGGGGGTACTGGTGGACAAGTTAAACAGGGGCCAGCAACGTGCCCTTGTGTCATAGCCAGTGGTTTCCTGGCCTGCATTAGGAAGAACATTGCCAATAGGTTGAGGCAAAAGATCCTTCCCCTCTACTCAGATCTAGTGAGACCACGCCTGAAGTTCTGCATCTGGTGCTGGGCTCCTCAGTACGAGAGAGATATGGAGCTACTGGAGCAAGTCCAGCAAAGGGCCACTAAGATGATTAAGGCGCTACTAAGATGGTCTGTCATATGAGGAGAGGCTGGGACTGTTCAGTCTGGAGAAGAGAAGACTCAGGGGGATCTTTATCAATGTTTATCAGTATCTAGTGGGAGGGGGTAGAGAAGATGGAGTCAGACTCTTCTCAGTGGTGTCCAGTGACAGGACGAAAGGCAATGCGCACAAACTGAAACACAAGGAATTCAAGCTGGATACAAGAAAACACTTCTTCACTGTGAGGGTGATTGAACACTGGAACAGATTGCCCAGAGAGGTTGTGGAGTCTCCATCCTCAGAGATATTCAAACCTGACTGCACACAGTCCTGGGCAACCCGCTCTAGTTGACCCTACTTGAGCAGGGGGGCTGGACGAGATGATCTCCAAAGAGACAGATCCCTGTTGGGATCTTCCAACCCAACTATTATGTGTTTCTGTGGTGCACTACTGATGGCGTTGAAGTCTTGGAAAGCTTGGTAGATAATATAGACTTTGAATATATGTGAAATATACTGTAAAACAAATTGTATTTTTGTATTATTATCTCATTGCAACTCTTATCTTAAATCTTACATTTTTACTTTTTTTTTTTTTTTGTGACCTTCTGATAAGTTTCTAGGGTAAAGCCTTCTCTACATATATTTTCCTGTGAGGCCGATACATTCACGGTTTCTCAAAACTGAAAGGATATTCATCATACCTGTGGGAATTTCACTTATATCTGACCAAAGCAATTTTACACAAAGATTACTTTCCCCCAGGTTTTCAAATGAATGTATTAAAAATAAGATTCAATATTTTATTTTGCCTTCAGAAGACAACAAACACTGTGGTGCAATGTCATTCCCTCTGGCTTACCTTTCCTCTGGGAATCTGTGCAGCTCCCTCTGTTTCCTGAGCTAGTAAAAATTATCTAGGAATCTACAAACTCTGTCTGCACTGCAAACATCACTTTATATATGTGAATGGGGAGTGGCCGTTGCCACTTTTTAAGCTCCATTTTGAGCTGGATTTCTAGGAGGAGGGAACATGTGACAGCTTGGGACTAACCACAGAGGATTGCTGAGCCTCTGTGACTTTAAAAGAAGGAGCAATAAAAGAAAAGATGGCTATTGCCTGAGGCAAGCTAGTTTCTGAAATGTGAACTTCTGTGGGAGGACTGGGAGGGAAGGGCTGTGATTGCCTCCTGGAGCCGATCAGGAAGGATCACGAGAGGGAAGACCAAAATGACTGGAAGTGGTTGAATTATTTTATTCATTTCCATGAAGGACTAAGGGACAGAGATGATGAATCTCATCCCGCTTAAGTTCAGACATGTACAATTTATCAGAAAAGTCTCTCTGTTTCTCTGGGCACCCTTTATAGCTGCTAATGGAAAAGTAGGAACCTGCAAGAAGCTTTTCCTTTCATCTTTGATGTCTACCTTTGAACAGGAAGAATAACCTCACTGAGTATTTTCTTTGACACAGCTGATGATGCAGAGCACATAAAACTAACTTTTACACAACTAAATTTAGACAAAGGTGATTCCACCTGGAGACTGTACCTGTTAACTCCTGGGGAGAGTCCTAGTGAAACAGAGCAAAACTCAATGCAGGTGAGCGGAGTGGGCTGGGAGTCAGCACGGGAGGCTGGCAAGTGTCCACATGCAGGGTTGTGACCAAGTGGGTGGCACCACCACAGACCCAAACAAAGCTAGAGACTGCGTAATTACTCTTACTTGTCTAAATTCACTGTCATACGTCAATTACAGATTTAATCAAACGCAGCTCCACGGAGGTGTTCACCGTCAATCAGTGAGGTCCCCTGGAGCAAGTAGGTGGTGTGCTTTAAGGGTTCCTCTGCAAGAGTATTCCTCATGGGGGTGTGCTCGCTACGCGGGGAATTACCAGGACTTCAGTCTTGTGGCAACATGATGATAGACTGAATAGACTTCCCTGTCTTGGAAGAAATTGTGCTTTCTTGGATCACCTGAGGAATTTAGCAATAAATAATGACTTCGAATATTACACCTTTGAGGCTATTAAACATGGAAAAAAGTTACAAATAAGTTACAAATATACAGATTTTCTTCTCCGTGATCCCTCTAAGCAGGGGCTGTATTTCATGTATTTACTGAAATATAGCAAGATGATAAGGGAAGAGCATTCACTTGTCATGGCCACTTACTGTTTACCAGGAATTATACCACAGATTTCAGCAGTTCTTACACATTCAGCCAAACGTCTTTGAAACAGGAATTCTTTATAGCTAGGAACCTGCGGGAAAACTGTAAGTTTCCCCGGCCACAGAGCAGTGAAGTGTGCACCACAAGACGTGCCTTTTGGGTAAAGGGAGTATAAAGGGATTCATATGTTAGGAAATCTGATCATGGACAGGAAGAGAAACCTTTCTGTTACATGACAGATGCATCGAGCACTATGATGAGTCGCTGAAGCTCTTAGGTCATGACAGCATGTTCAGTTCCACAAATAGAAAGAAGGATTTATCAGTGGAGAAAACCAATATCTCATCTAGTCTGTCACTTTTGAATGATATATACTTGGATCACTTCCTTCTCTGCTGACTTGTAGCCACCTTCAGGGATGGGACAAGCGCAGCTGTTCAAACAGTGCACAGCAACTCTAAACCAGGGAGGGAAACACAGAGATTTTTCATTATTCTCCAACTGCAAAGGAATTCTGGGTAGAGAGAATGTAGTTTTCCCTGTTGAAATTAGTTTGAATCCCCCAAATACCATATCTCTTCTGTCAAAAATATTCCAAGGCATCTTTAGTGTCCAAGCATATGTGATTTCTTTTTTTCACAATCACCGAAGCAAGGGCCAACCATTACAAGTCTCAGGGATACAGCAATATTTACTTTTCACTCTAGTTCTGATAAACTGAGAAGAACTGACTGCTTTGACTGAGATGGGATCTTTTAGTGAGAGGACTGAAAAAAAATATTATTCTTTTTATTATTCTTTTAAATCTTATTTATTTATTTATTTATTTATTACTATTTTCTTAATCTACATATAAATACAGTGAAGGAGGAAAGGCTTTATATGGAGATCTGGGCAAAATTCCTTTTCTTTATGCCACCTGTGGCACTCCTGTCCTGATCACTTTCCCAACCATGAAGTTATTCTCCAGAAGAAAGCAGAATAGTCACTCTCATCTGATTCTTTTCAGGAAAATATTTCCAACTTGAAGATATTTCAGGAGTATTAGTCTAACCATGAAAAGAGATTTTTCTTCCTGTAACCATATTAAAGAGCCAGAAACTAAGCTGAGAGGTGCACTACAAAGGAGATCTAGCTGATTATACAGATAAAATTTCTCGTATTGTACTAGAAACTTTTTCAATCAATTTAGTTGAAATAGAGATACTGACCTGGGCTGGTAGGTCTTCACCGATTTGCTTGAGATGAAGGACCTGCTCCAAAGCCCTTAAATTGGAGAGAAAGTCACAAGGAGGTTGGTCCTTTGCTGTATCCG
This sequence comes from Struthio camelus, assembly GCF_040807025.1. Classification (NCBI taxonomy): domain Eukaryota; kingdom Metazoa; phylum Chordata; class Aves; order Struthioniformes; family Struthionidae; genus Struthio; species Struthio camelus. The sequence goes on from NC_090944.1 coordinate 18,550,665, forward strand.
TATGTCCAAGATATGCTGTACTAGTGATACCTATCGTACATAGCACACTTGTAAAGGATGTGATCCTGTGACTGGGGCTTAGGATCTTTAACATCAAAGTAGAAAAGCTGAAAGTGAAAAACTATCTGAGACTTCACGCATCTTTAATTTTGGACAATGAAGTCTCCCTCTTTGTTTGACAGATTCAGTGTTGCTTCTGGCATGGATTTAAGCAGCTGTAATGTCAAGATTTTACCAAAATGCAAGCAGTGGAGTATAGCCCAGAGGCTCAGCAAACACAATTTAAATGATATAATTAGGCACTTACTGAGATGTTTCTTTCTGCAAATCACATTGCCTGTTCTTCACACGTATCTCTATTCTTTGCTAGTGGGGACACAAGGTATTCTCATAAGCCTTGTCAAAATACTCAGCTCTCTGTTTAAAATGATGGATTAGTAAAGCTGTCAATTCAAGTATTTATTAGAAATGTGATTCTCAGACCTTCACATGCAACCAAGACTTGTTTATCGCTAGCCAGGTCTTTTGGACCTTGCAAGTGCTTCAGGCGTGGCCTACAGCAGACTACACTGGAAGTCCAGAAGAGCGGAGTCGTCCTCGCTGACTGAGGGCGTATTGCTCTGCTGTTAACCTTGTTTCCTCTCTTAGCCTTCATTTCCCTGTGTATCTGGACTGCAAGCTTTCTGGAGGAGGGAGTCTCTAATACATAAATATATAACGTTTTCAGAGGGATAGCAAGACATTTGAACGCAGGAATTACCTGCTCTTCCACATTGAGCTCCTTAGAAGTACTGCTGCTTACCAATCCACCAGGAGCCATCAGGTCTTGTCTTCCTTTCCTTCCCCTCTCACCCTGGCCTGCTACGGCTCTAAAATTTCTAGATATGATAATCCTGGTCGTGGTGAAGCTTACTTTCTGAGAGACAAAATTCTGGATGCTCTTTTCCCATGTCTCTGTAAGTCCTGACTCACAGCAGAAAGAAATGCCGCACAAGGTCTAATCTTCCAGATTAATTCTTAATTCTTCCCAAGTCTTCTCCTACTTGAGATCATATACTTTGATCCATCTAGAAACTGTGTAGCACAACCAAAACATGGTTTAGAGGAGAAAGTTCAGAGTGCAAAAATATCTTCCATGTTAATACCCTCACACACCAAAATTGCCACTGGCAATCAACAGCAGCCCTTTACCGAAGGCTGTGCTTTTTTTCTGGCCTGAACCCCTTTTCTCAACTCACTCTGCAAAATACTGTACAAAAGATGTTGGATCTTAACTAGATAGGCAATTGCACAAAAGCTGTTGCACAAATGTGCCGTGTGATTTTGACAACTATTGCCAGATCATTTCTACAGAGAGCTCCAGATATAACGGAGGTTAAAGTAAAGGAAACCACCGCAGATCAGAAGCATTTTCACTTCCGCAGTTGGAGGTACAAGATGTAAATATCTTTGGCTTCAAGTTACAATATTTACAGGCACCTGTCATCTATTTATATAAAAAGTGGATGCTCAGGTGAGCACATTGTCTTCATTTTCTTCAGGATAGCTTTCAGCTATTTTTGAAGCACTATAACCGCTCACTGGAAGTGAGCCCAGAGGTTGAGCAGTCGTGGCTGTGCACTGCCAGTTGATGTCCAGGGTCAGCTCTAGCCTCCCTCGGGCAGTCTGTGCACTGCTGGCCCATGAAATCAGTGTGCAGAGCCCCTCTGAAACTTGTGACTAATCTATGTTTCAGTTCCCCATCTCTGTGCGGTACATATTAGTCTCTGTGTCTGCAGAAGACTTACAGCAATAATAACCCAGGCTCCGTTCCTGTGGCAGCTGAAAAGCTCTAGAAAGGAAATCTAAGTTGTTTCAATTCTCTCTGTGTAATTTGTTTACCCTCAGAAAGGAGAGCAACATGCGGCAGCAAGTCTAACTGCAAACGGTGTTAAGGAGGGTGAATCTGTGGGTTTAGCTATGTCGTCCAGTGTAGCAAGTTCTCAAAACAGGCCTATAAGCAGAACAGAGCAGAGCAGAGTGAAAGAAAGAAGAAAGGAAAGAGGAAGAAAGAGGAAGGAAGAGGAAGGAAGGAAGGAAGGAGGAAAATTTCTACATCTTATTTATAAATAATGACTTTCCACATAGCCTAATTTGCATCACTGAATCAAAATATGAGATTTAACCTAAAAATATAATTTGGCAGTGGAGCACTGCAAATACTGTAACAGTGCAAATATGATCACAGACAGCAGCAAACTGACCAGCTCTGCAGACTTGTACCAAGCAGCAGTCTGTCCCCAAATGCCGAAAGACAATTTCAAACCAAAAGAACATCTCTGAATATCCTTTACTCTCAGGAAGTTCAAATCCATCGCTGACCTCTGCTGGCCAGATTTTTCTAGACTCTATTTATATAATCCATTTACCCCCCACAAAATATCCCACACTAGCTTCCTAGGCATGACGGAGGCTGCTAGGTGATATTTCACGGACGCTTATTTTGGTTCCTCTCTCAGTGGAGGAAATACACAAAGTTTTTAAGCAGCTGAGAAATCTGAACAGTATTTCTAACAGTTTTCCAAGCCATGAGCAGACACCTACACTTTAGAAGATATTATCTGGCAGAGTTAGCTATATGACCAGTCTTCCAACAGATAGCAGTCAGCACGGCCTCATTTCCCTTGCCTGCCTGGGAACATCCCAGGTCAGGTTTTCCACGGGTTAACACACCTTATTGCCACGCAGCCATCAGGACAACTACAGCTATGTTGATGGAAAAAAATCCACCCTTTGCTTATGGAATACTTTGTGGCCAGACTATTATTAACACAGATTTTCATGTATATGTTCTTACCATGTTTATTTAAAACGGAATCAACCTTACTTGCTTCTTTTAAATTATTAGCAAGTGCAGAGAGAACATGCACTCTTAGGAAGAGGCCATCAAAGAGGGATGAGTTCTGCTCTTCAATGGCAAAACTGTGTAAGAAACACAAGTGACAGGTAGTTGGTTCGTTTAATACGGCACTAAAAGACATTCACATACTGCAGAGATGAGTGTGCTACAAGGACCCGGGACAGGGCAGAAAAACCACAGTGAAATGCACATTGCAACAGTGCAAGCCCTCACCAAGAGCCGTCGCTGCGTGGGACGTTGGGGTCCCTCCCACCGAATGCTGCATGGTGCCCCCTGCTCTTTGGAAATCTGAGCATCCCTACAATTTCATGTGAACACCTGGCAATGACAGAGGCATTATCACTGACCGCAGATAGCTTCTAAAAATAGTTCTAGATACAAATTTTAACATTCTTCGAAATTACCGGGTCTTGTTTTAATGGCAGAAGAATTCACGAGCCTCTTGTGCTGTAAGATGTATTGCGCAATTGACAGCCTTACACACGCTTAAATGTACTTTCTCCTTTCAAGCGTCAATATATATCGCGATTGAGTTTACACTATAATCCTTGGCTAACCACAAGCACCTGAAGACATGTAGTTGCCATTCCCTTCTTGATGAGTCCACAGAACTGATTTGTTGGTGTTATGATTTCAATGCAACCTCACGTTTACATGGAAAAAATAACCAATGCAAACTATCAGCACTAGTCAATTCCTGACAACCTTTCCTGTGCAGAAACTCTCAACAAAATGAGTAGGACCAAAAACTCATGTAAATATTTCAGGGCTACTCTCTCAATCTACATATCTGTAAAAAAAAAAAAAAAAAAGTTAAAAATATACGAGATCAGTTTGCTTTGTGACTATTCTTGCCACTGTGAAAAAAGCCTTGATGATTGCTCAGTCTCAATCCTTCAAAGAGTAGCTCTGCTTTGATTTAAAAACTTCATAACGCCAGGTAGCCACATAGACTACACTTACTTTTGGGACAAATAAGATACTTTCTGCCTATGAAGCTGAAATCCATGCAGTAGTTCTCAGATTTTATTGAGCAGAAAATCTTTGTTGGAAAGACAGGTTAGACTTGATTTTTCTTTTTTTTTAAGATGAGAAAATACTGTCAGTAGCACTGGGAAGAAGTAGACGTGTTCACTGGTTACAGCAGTTACAAGACCCTGTGCCTGAGAAAAGGATTAGAGCAGCAGAAATCTCACCCTTTGTAGGCCTGAAAAATTTGGTTACAGGTTCATATTGGTGATCAAATGTTACGAGCTGATCTCGCTTCTACCAAAGTTAGTGGGAGTTTTGTAGTTTACTTCGCAAGGAACAGGGTTTTTTGTTTTGTTTTGTTCCATGCCCGATGATTGCATCTGAACAGCTCAGGGATTTAACTTCACAACACGCTCCCGGTGCATTACAACACAGCCAATGCAGAAGACCTGATTTTTAAAATATGTCTTAGCACGCGCAGTGTTACAGGGACAGGGAATGCAGCCCACTCTGTAGGTAGCTGGCTACCCTGGAAATCAAGGACTGCAGACTGGATTTCAGGGCGGCAACATGAGCTCCTAATGCAAAGGAAAAGCGATAATGTGATTCACGGATGTATAAACAAGGAAGTAGTGAGTAGGAGTGGGGAGCTGATCTTATCACTCTGTACTGCTCTGGTAAGCTCAATATTGGCAAAGTGCAAAAAGTTCTGGCGCTTGTATTTTAAATGCGGAAAACTGGAGACAGGTCAGGCAGAGGAAGAGAGAAAATGCCTCCCTCTAGTGAAAGCCTGGAAGGGATATCTCTGCTTAGCTTATCAACAAGATGGAGATGTGACTTGATTAAAGTATACAGGAACCACTGCAATGAGATAATACCATATGCAAAGCAGCTTCTTCATCTAGTGGAGAAAGCTTAGCAAGAACCAACAGCTACAAGCTGAAGCCAGACAAATTCATTCAAAAAAAACCCAGGTAAGCATTATTAATAGCAAAAGCAATTAATCCTGGGAACTACTTACCAAAAGAAGGGTTGGATTCCCTGTCCTTTGATGTTTTCAAATCAAGACTGAATGTCTTCCTAGAAGAGATGCTCTAGGCAAACCCTTACGAAAAGGAAGTAAGGTGAGACATTATAGCCCATGATATACCATTTCACCAGTTGACTCGATGATCCTTTTTGTTACTCCTTGCTAGCTCTATATGTGCTAGTAAATTAAAGTGTCAGGACCTAGTAGCAGACTCCAGAACCTGATCACCTCAGTTGTTAAACTGTTAGAATAGTCTCCCACGTGCTGCTGGCCTGGGCCAGCTAGCCCTCTCCTAAACACACTTAGCACAGTTTGGGAATGAACATAGTCCAGGGCAATAGGCAGTTTGGACATGGGCACCTTATTTCAGAGAGGAAAGGAGTGCAATGGTATGCGCAGACCAAATCACGCCAGAAGACCTCAAGGTCAAAGAAACAGGCCCTGGCACTGTTTTGTTATTAGTAGCAAAAAAGCCTGTGAGCCTTTAGATACTATAAACCAGGCTGCATCCCTCAATTTCTTCTCCGACAGTCTGTGGCATTCCCTAGTGCCCAGCGCTGTGCCACACTTGGCCAGTTGCTAAAGGCAGCAAAACAGCCCCAGCCATGTCACCTGCTTTGCTTATGGGAGATCTGGAAGAGCAGCCGGGCTGCTGCTGGCAAATACAGGTCTGGGTGGTCTCTCCTGAAAGCAATAGGAGCAATTACCACCTCTCCCCTCCTGCTGCAGCAGCAAGCTCCATTGTCTAGGGTTTCCTGCCCCCTTCTCCCATCTCTCCACCTCAGCTCTTCTGTTTCAGACTATCCTATCTTTTTTTCCATTGGAAGGAGTGGCCAAGGCCTGGCCTCTTACCCTTTGGTTAGCAAAATTCAGTTTTGCCCGTATTGCTTGCAAAGGTTTGGCTTGCATGTGAATCAGATGTTCCAAAGTGCCTCTGAGAAGGTGGAGTGATGTTGATACACTCACAGCTTTGATGAGACCTAAAAGGGAGAAGGGAATAATGTTTTGACATATTTTGAATATTCAGAAAGGGTAATTGTTTCCTCCAGTAACTTACATTCCTTACAGATAGCGTATTCCTTTTGGTCGTGTCCATACTAGAGAAACCGAAGCAGTGCTTCCCACACAGCCCTAGTAATTAGGCAACAAGGAGCCTAGTAACTGAGATTTTTTAAATGTCAACATTGCTTCCTTTTTCAATGCTCATCCACCGCTCATTAGCAACACCGAGTTAATGCATTTCCCTGCTGATGGTGATGATGTACAGGGCACCAACTGCTGCCCCTCAGTGTCTTGGGTAATAGCAAAACAAAGATTGCAAGTCCATTATAAGATTTAGTATCTCCTCTATGGTAGCCCAAAAGGATATTCTTTGTTTCCAAGTGCTGGAAGCATTTCTTGCCCCCGAATGTTAAACATGTATTAACTCTCAGGCTTTTTATGTCAGGAAAAATCCCAAATGCTCTGATTAAATCTTTAGCACTCTCTAAGCCGTTACTACCGTGCAACTGTATGTACAGTGCATGCTTTTCAGCACTGTTGCATTTGGGAGCAGAGTAAATATTGCACGGGCCATAAAGACATTTGGGAACATTAACTGCTGGACTACCACTGTGGATATCCAATGCCCCTAATGCATAGTTTGGTCTGTTGAGAGACACGGGACGAAACACTGGCACCGTAGCAAGTTTCCAGTAAAAGACTTCCAGACTTCATCACTATTCATAAATCAACTCACAGAGACCTCACAAGAGAAAACTAAAAAATATTATCTCTTTTCCTGGTTGAAGAAATCAAGATGGAAAAGGTAAGTGCTTTTGTTTCGCAAAAAGTCTGAAGAGGGCTGAGTTAAAGGGCGGGCCTCCACTGCAGGAGGAGGAGACACCACGTAGCTTTATGAGCTTTGCGTATCTCAGAAGCAGGCATTTTCCTCCATGCTCCTCAGTTCCACAGCACCAGGACTAATTTAGCAGCTGGTATCTGGACTAGGGCGTTTAGCATTAGCTCACGTATCTCCACAAAACACCAAAATCAGTCTTGTGCTCTGGTGTGTGTATTACAAGACTCTTGCCCAAACAAAATGAGAATTTCTCAGACTTACTCTTAAGTCTCTTTGAGACTCTGCAAAAGAGCACTATAACCACATGATTACAGCCTATTTGCATTCCCTAAGCAAGGAATGCAAAAGACCCTTTGTAGTTCTCTTCTGCAGGCCTAAAGAGCCTATGCTGACAACAAGGTCATCTATCTCAGATTAAGGTTTATTATTTTTGTGAAACTCTGATCACTCAACACCTGGAGGCAATTTCCTAAGCGTCTGCATTTTTACAACGTCAAGCCAAGGTGGGATGAAAGGGCAAAACTTAGTCAGCTCTCCGAAAACCTGGCTACTTCCTCACTTTGCAAGTCTGCCTTAGCTGAGTAAAGCAGTGTATCCATGAGAAGTTTCTGTTTTAAGTGAAGCAGACGAGGCAACACAGTGCTTGTGATTCTTCCTGTATTACACAGAACACCCATATTTTAGAAAGTTTCCATCGCATTTCATCTTGGCTTTAAAAAATGATGTTGTCATAAAAAGTGTATATAACACTGAAAATCATGACTCTGAACAAAGGATGCAATTATACCAGCAAAGCACAGGGAGGGCCATGGTCTGGCCCTCAGCCATCCGTGACCCAGCAGGCGCTTGCTCTGACAGCACTCAGGCACGGATCCGGAGCTGGCAAGGGACAAGGACCATTGACAAGAGGCGTTCCACACGCAGCCGCTCAGTTTTGGGGGAGAAGACCTCTTACCTTTCTGGACATAAGATGTGCCACGACAGCAGGCCCCTGGACAGGGAGTAGAGGTTGAGTTATTTTTTATTTATTGTGGTGTTATCTTAGGTTTTAACCTAGCCAGGACATGATGAGGTAAGACCGAACAAGGTTCTCAGCAGTATTTCAGATATCAGAAGGACTTAGCTGGAGGCAGTGAGTTGTTATGGAGTCTCCACCCTTGGAGATATTCAAAAGCTGTCTGGATAGGGTCTTGGGCAGTGTGCTCTAGGTGGTCTTGCTTGAGCAGGGGGATTGGACTAGATGATCTCCAGAAGTCCCTTCCAACCTCAGCCATTCTGTGATTATAAAAAAGTCAAGATTAAATTAAGTTGACGCATCTACATCTAGTTGTTAACACATGAGGTAAAGGAGCAGTTCAGTCGTTAGCATTTGAGACATCCTTGGTACCCTGCTGGCTTCCTGGACAGCAGTACAAAAGGCTATGGGTCGTTTCTGTGCTGTAACATTTCTTTCAGCACTGTGTAGATGCTGTGGATACCCTAGGACCCGTGTCTGGACAACTAAACTGAGTCCCTAGTCTTGGAGAACAGTCACCTGAATTGCTCTCTGGGGTTCACTGGCTGTATTACCTGTTCTTCATTGACCATAATGATATCACACATAAAAAACATCCAAGGTGTACTATGCATGTAGACCTGAAGTTTAGATGTCTTGATATAGACCTGAAACCAATCCCAGCTTTCTAAAGGATTAAGCTTTTAAAGAAAATAAAAATAAATAAATACTTAACTACATAAATTAAGTGACTGGAGGCCAAGACCCCTACAAATCATGAGGCTAAACAAAGTGGATGGCATAAATAAGTAGCGCAGATAGATGTCATTTTCTACTGTGTCATTTTCTACTTTCCTACATGTGCTGCAGGATAGTCCAAAGGAAACCTGCTAGGCAGAAAACGCATATTATTTATCCACAGAACTCCAAAGCTGCAATAAGTAGATTCAGTTCAGAGTATGATGAATCAGAAATTGTAATGTAAAGTTGGAAAATCACTGCAATTTTTTTCCTTTAAATTCTACCATTAGCATGTAATTGGATTTTCCATTATTTTTTCATGGGTTTCAGCAAGTTAAATATACTTTAAGAAGTAAATGCATCTCCTGAATTGAAATTTGCATTTCACAAATGTCATGAATTTAAAAAGATAGGACAAGAAAATGGCACCCTAGAAAATTACTCTTAATTAAGATGGTTATAAAGAAAAAACAGAATACTTCACTTACTTGTTCTAGCCAAAGCCTAGAGAGGCAGAGATACCAAGGGCTGTCATCACTGATTCCCATGCTTTGCTTTACTCTTCATTTTACCATTTTGGATACTGAAACTTTGTCTATGCAAAATGAGGTGTGCATTTTCAGGGAAGGACATGAATGGATCATGTCTGAAAGGTGACAGTGCTGGTCTCCAATGGTTTTTAATTTATTTTTAGAGCATAGAAAACAAATGGGATGACAACACAAACCGCCAGATCTTATCTGCCCAGGTTCCCTCACCTCTTTGTGCCTCTACTGGCCTTTTTTTTCCTTTTGGTCACATCTGCTTAGTTTTGTAACACTTAAAACGGGAGCTGCTTTGCTGGGTCCAATTTTGAGCTATGCCTCCTGAAAACTGGAGCAGCCTTGGCTCAACCTCCCATTCAGAAACTCGGGAAATCAAATGATGCGGTCTGTGCGCCCCAGATGGAGCAGTGCTTTTCTGCTCATCAGCAACGAGCTGTAACGACGTGTTTGACATGAGCAGAACTTTGTTAGAGGAAGGGAAACAACAGCAGTGAGAAGGCTAGAGCCCCGGGCTCCCCTGAGGTCTGGCAGTACCACCACATTCATAGCCCAGAGTCTGCACCCTTCTGCTGTGACTGCTCTCTCAGGCCACCTCCTCACCTCCTCTGTGCCTTCACCTCACCGTTGCCTGCCTGCAGCTCCCTTGGGAAGCAGGGGGCAGCTCTTCTCCCTGCTCACCCACAGGGCCAGAGGATTCCCCTCCTTTCCAAGATGCCCAGCCTTCACATTTACAAGCCTCTCGGGAGCAGCAGTTGTCTCATACTACGTTTTCACTGTGCCAGGGCCAAAGATATGTAAAGTTTGTAGCTATTATTAATGTAAGCAGTAATAGTGATGGCTTCAAGTGATACAATGACGCATGGTTTCTGCTCCAGAGGACTACACCTCTACCCAACGCACAAAAGTGATGGCGGGAGGGAGAAGGAGGTGGACTAAAAAACTACCTGTAGGCTGTATTCTTTTTTCAAGCAAACTGTTGAAGCACAGGCGTCTTCGCAAAGGAGAAGGAATGTGGCCAGTAACACTAGCAAGGATAGCAAGTGACCACATGAAGGTAACAGGAACAGATTAAGGTAGCAGCCTGGTCTGGAAGTGTTCCCCAGTTGGGCAGGGGGGATTCACACTACTTCTTCCTCAGAGCTTAGGGTGCTGACCTCCCCTTACAGCCAACGAAGGAAAAAAGTGCCTTCAGGGTGCCATGTGCGGTTCTCACCCCAATACAGATGTCTGAAATGGTGGGGAAGAACTGCAGTCTCAAAGTGTCTCTGCTCACTGTCAAGGGAAGCTCAATAACCAGCTCCAGTGGGTTAGCCTGTGCTGCAGACATGTAAAGTGAAGCGCATCTCTAGTGCTCCAGAAGAGGGGTATATTTTCAGGTACAAGGTGAGGCATAAAAGAAGACAATAAGGAGAGGAAACACAGGGACAACAAGGGATAGAAAAGTTTGGCAGTGAATACAATATAGAAAGGGACAGGAGAGTGGATGGAAGCAGAGAAACCACTGGTCAGAGACATAATGAGAGAGTTTCTCACCCAAGGTGTTGCACATGCCCTGAGGAGACCCCCCCCCCCCCCCCCGGGCTTTCTTTCCTTCCCTTTCAATCTTCACTACCAGCACATCCCACTGACCTTGCTGCTGCAGATCAGGACACCTCCTGCCTGGGCAGATACAAAGGCGCTTGCACTGGGGGCATCCAGAAGAGCCTGGAAATCCCTGTTTCCATCCAATACCTTCCTACTCTGCCCTTGGCACGCTCTGGCAGTGATACTAGTCTTAAAGGTCTTACATAAGGAGTGAGTTTCATTTGGTTCAGGTTTGCCAGATGCTATTATCATCCATATTATATTTCCCCAAAGCCTTCCTACCAGCTCCCAGAATATATTCTCCCTCTTATGACCAGAAGCCAGACATTTCCCCAAAGCTCTGCCAGAAGCAGAAACACTGTGTATTGCAGAAATCCCTTTATAGCCCTCCCCGTGCACACAGAGCAGCATGCACAGGGTTAACTGAGCCCTTCTCAATGTTCAAAATGTTGAAAAGTGGGCCATGGGCATGATGGCTTTCAGCGTGTTTCCTCCTGTGCCAGGCTGGGAGCAGAGCGCGTGGCGGGTGGTAGACGTAAGCGACACAGAGCAACGTTCAGGCTGGGCCGACTGAGCTGAAGCTGCAGCAGAGTTAGTCACAGTGGCTCTGGCTCAGCCCAGGACTGGAGAAATGTCTCTATTGGGTAAAATAATGGATTATGAGAGATGTGGAAAGGTTATCAATCACAGAGCAAGCCAGCAGCAGCAACCTGTTCATCTCTCAGTCTGCTTTGCTCCAGAGTGTGATTCACAGACATACAGTAATCAAGGAAAATGTGAAATAGTTGACATTCCCCCACCCTTTCATAGAAAAAAAATGCATTGCCTCTCAGTTTCTGCAGCCAGCCGAATCACGTAAGTAGTACGTCTCACTGAGCAAGGAAACAAAACTGGTAGTATTTCGTCTGAAGAGAGAAACAGCTGAGAAGTGCTGAGAACAACACAGAGAATAGCAAGAGGAGGAGACCAAATAGTCTTTAATACCCACAGCTGGGGGAGGCTGCCATCGGGGGCCAAGCCAAGCCAGAGGCCCAAGGGGTATCAGACTGTATTTATTTACTAAATAAATCCAATGTAAATATGTTTCTTTATCACCAGAAGCAGCATTCTGGGCCAATGCTATGTCCCTTCCCTGTGTAAATGACTGTGATGAGCTCATTCACATGCACAGGGTCCCTATTGCTTAAAGTTAGTAAGAAATAATTTAGTAAAAGAAAATTAGCGTCTTGGCCATTTCTTTCTCAGATTCTCATTTCCTGATTTCTCTCTGTAACCTACGTAGGAGGAAAGCAAGTGAGATCTTCTTCATCCTTTCTGACCGTGAGGCAATTAATTCCTCTTCCTAATTGCAAGGGTGTTTTGCCATGAGTGGTTTTAGTTTAACTTCTCCCTGGATTGTCTTCTGCATTTCCCACTGCTGCTCTAAATCTTTGAGAAATAAAACGTTATCGCTGCATGGCTCTCCCTACCTTCCATGTTATGTTGCCTCAGGAAGACGTTCCCAGGGGTAATATCCCATGTGGCCAGCGCGGCTCCAGTCCTGCCTGCCCCAGCAAGGCAGCCTGCTGCCTCGTAGGGAGCAAATTCATCCCTTACCGCCTCTCAGCCACTTCTTCCTCCCCTTGGTGGGACTTGGAAGGAGAAGAAATCACCTTACAAGCACCCTGGCAGCTACATAAGGTTAAAAGTTTCCTCTCAAAACCTTATTTATCTGAAAATTTCAGTTAATCTGAAAAAGTGGTTTGCTAGAGCATGCGTATTCGCTTTGGAGGGAGAAAAAAGGGAGAGATTTTTGCTTAAAATGGGAGGAATTTATTCCACTGATGCAGCAAATAGACCACAACCAGGGACCATTGCCTGGTGGGAAGCCAAGGTTCAGATGCCCTTACTACAAATAACTGGGCATCTGGGCAGGACTCGACCTTTGGGCTACCACGTAGAGTTGAATATTAAAAAAAAAAAAGATTTCCTGTTATTCAGAGGCCAAGTGAACAGTTAGAGCGGAAATTTTGGCTTGAGCTGAATCAAAATAGAAATTTAGAGGTTTCTGGAGACAGAAAATACTTCTATTTCCACCTGAAACGGTTGTGATCAGAAACAAAATGCTTGTACGGTCTTGAGGGAGATAGACCTGAACCCTTTAAACAGCTTTCTTTAATAAATTTAGGATAATTTTAAAATGCAAGATACCTTCCTGCAATGAAAACTCAAAAACTGTGTTTTGCAAATGCTGGGAAGAAATATCAAAACAATATTTTCCAAAAAATGTGCATCCATTTCTAGGGTAAATATTATTGAACAAACTCAACTGAGTTTTGTAAATAAGTTCAGTTTCTGATCCAATCTTTCTCAGAAAAAATGCAGTATTTGTAGAAATAGAAGACCACCCCGTTCTAGCTCCACCTCGGATTAAGGAACATAACCATTTGGCTATTCTGGAGTGGACGAGAGGCTTCTCTCTCACTCACGTTGATTTTTCATCTCAAAAAATTGTGGCTTCCTCCTGTGGCAAAACCAGAAATCACTCAAAGCTCTTGCCAGCCTGCATCCTGCCTCCCAGGAGAAGAAAACTCCATTGCAGACTGACTTTCCCATTAAAGAAGTCCGAACAACGTACAGCAGCAATTTATGAGTGGGAACGCCGCTAGCAGACCCACGCAGCCTCCCCGGTCCTTCTGGCATCCCACCAGGCTGCTGAAAGAGAAACAGGGGATAGAGCCGTTATCTAGGCTGTGCATCATGGTCTCTTGCAGGCTAATTCTTCAGGAAAGAAAGATGAAATTATCCTCCAAACCGGAGGATCTTACAATCCAAGTAAGAGGAAAAAAATCCCACTAACGAAAATACTTTTGCCAGTTAAACATTAGGCAATGTACCTATACTCTTTCATTTCTTGAGCTGGCAGGATATCAGTTACTTTAGTGTCGGGGGGGTTATTGCTGTCTCACCACTTCTGCCAACTCGGAGGCTGGCAGCCAAAACTGCCGTGGCTTTATCAGTGCTGCTCGTGTGAGAAGCGAGGGACAGGTTTCCAGGTGCACATCCATCGCCAGCCGCCGTAACTGCGCTTTCGGCACTGCTCAGCGCCCAGGGTCCGACCAGGGAGCGTTATTTTCACTTCCCTCAGCAACGTGCTGGGAACTGATGGAGACGAGCTTTTATGTAACGCAGCAAACCGGTACGGCGCTCCCTAGGAAATTTGCGGGGCACGCAGTAAATTTAGACTTGCAAGGATAAACAAGGCTACTTTATTAAAAGCTCACTCCTGCCTGTATGGTATCGTCAAAACAGAAAGTTTTACATGATCTCTGCATCCGACAAGTCCGTTTTCAATGGCCACGCGACGTGCTGATACACGCGGGAACTTACATTTCATAGCCGATGCACATGGCATAAATTTGCACAAAAATAGGCTTTCTCTTTTTTTATAGGGCCAGGCTGTTGCTGTGCATGAGACGGTATTTTTAGATTTTATAATAGTTCCCTTGTGTGGGCAGAAGCCTCATTGCCCCCGAAATAAATATTAAGAAACCAGAATGAATGTCAAGGGAATACTGACCTCAGGATAAACTGTCTAAATTCTGGCTCCTTAACTGCCGTCTTACTTTCGTAATAGCTACTGAGTCACCAGATGACCCTGAACGTTTGGCTGTTACCTCCCTGGCTCTCGTGGGGAAAGCAGACACTGATCTTCCCAGCTGCTCCTTCCCCAAAGTGTGCAGTCAAGTATAACCTGGCAAAGGGCAGGACTAAGCTTTACATCATTTTTTTTAAATTCAAGGACTCATTCATTCAAATAAGATTTACGAAAACATTATGCAATTTGGCTGTACGCAGCAATCAGAGGTGTGTAATGAATATCTAATTCAGAGACGGAGAGATTTAATTGGGTGTGAATCTTCTTATGACCATGGTCAGAAAGCAGACGGGCCGTGCACCAAATGAGTTTACAGTGAAATATGTCAAAGTCTGTGACTCAGTTGTTGTCTTATATGAAAGGGAAATGCTAGAGGGTTGTGAAACCCTGTGAATTACGAAAGCAGGGAGTTTAATTACTTTCATTGAATTTATCGATTTTTTGGCACTGCAAGTAGCTCTTAATTACTCATTACATTTTAAACACCGGCAAATCAGAAATCAGACCTGCAGATAAATCTGACCTTGATAATGCTTTGGAATAATGGAAAATTGCACCTGTCCGTATAGGTTATTTTTCGGTGATATTTTATTTCATATATAATATAAGTGAAAACGAAAAACAGAAGCACTAAAAAATCTTATTCAGTCAATTCTTCCTGAAAACTTGTCAAACAGATTAAAAATACATTTCTCAGCAACCACGTAACAGCATTTCTACTTCCACTGGAAAGGATTTGCTACTTTGAAAAACTCAAAAGGTATTTATTTATGTTACCATGATGACTGATCTAAATTCAGTTATTGTATTTCTCTGCTTCTCATCTAGCATCGTGATGGTGCATACAAACAAAGCATGTGAATTTGATGCGAGTATTCTAATATCTCTTCTAACAGCTTAACAAAAGCACATTGACAATAGGTCACTATCATTATTTATTATATGCACCCAAAAGGCTCAGTCAAGATCAAGAGATGACTGTAGTAGCTTCTTTCTGCCTAAAAATCGTGATTAGGTCTTTGCCTCAAAGGTGCAAGATGGCTGTAAAAAATAATTAGTTTAACTTCAAGTTCTACTCCTTCATACTTACACAATTATTTACACTGAAGATCCTCTCTCATAAAAATAAGGAAATTAATATACATGTGAATATGTTAAAAAGTACTTCGTTTTGTTGAAAGTTGATGAAACAGTAATTAGTGTAGCTCAGTTCACCCATTTTAGCCAGTGTAATTGCATGTACCACAGCACAGTCTTGCACTGTTTTAATTTGTTAGCTTCCCCAGATATGAGAAGACATGAAAGGGAATAAAAATTCGGGTGTTTTACTCATGCGCACACTCTCTCTGCTAAATTCAGAGACACCCCTGTGGGAGCAGGGAGGAGGAGGATGGCGTGCTGATGGCTGGCATATGCACGGGTGCTTGCACAAAATTTAGGATTACCGGAGGGCTGGGATGAAAACACAGCTCTGTTAGCATTGGCAATGAAACACCCTTTGCCTTCAGCGGCTGTGCCTCTGTGGCTGAATGAAATGGGTCTCGGGGAGCGATCCAAGCCGGCTCCAGCTGGCAGGGCCATGCTGCCAGCTAGACACCAAGCCCTCTTGGTAACTAGAAGAGGGTGGCAGCACGCAAATGGCATTTTGGGGGGCTGGCGGTGGCCTGCACCCTGGCTAAGGGTGCCAGGGGCTGTGGGGAAGAGTGGCCACGTCCCCAGACCCTTGCTGCAGTGCAGGCGACTGGGCGCCAGTGCTTGGACCTGCTCCCGGGAACCGTCTGGTTAGCTAGCGTGAACATGCCTGATGATTGCACCAAGATTGCAACTCCTGATACCTACCCTAACAAGTTTACCATGTAAGGCCCAAATTATGCAAAGCTCACACATAATCCCACCCTGGAATAAAGTTGCCAGCTAAGGACTGCAGAATTTGGTGTCAAACACTTCAGTGGAAAGGGTGAGAGCCGGTGGGGCAGAGCTGCGCTCCTGCACAGGCTGCTGCGCCTCTTGCTCCTCTTCTGCTGGTCTGGGGCGATGCTATGCATGACTCAGCCAGAGAGAGCGAACGCAAGTGGGGTTAGGTAATAGATGCGTTTGAAGGAGGAAGAGAAATGTTTTCTGTAATGCAGTAGCAAGGTATTTAGGTCTGTGGGGCTGAAACTTGACGCAAGCCTTGGGAAGTTCTAACTACCACATCCCTGAAAGGTTGTCTTCTCCTTCCTTAAATAATTGAGGTTTCAGTTCAGCAAAGCACGTACGCTTGGGCTTAATTTTATGCTACCATTAAGTGCTTTGCTAAACAGGGACTTAAAGCATCAAGCACATGATATGGGATTCATACCACTAATTTTAAATGTCTGCAGTGTAGATGTCTGCATCAGAGCTAGTGACCCTGAGCTCTCCTCATTACTAGTGGGTAGAAAAAAGCATCTCCAGGCTGCCATTCATCAGGTCTATTCTACATTAAGATGAAAAATACCTTGCAGTAGAAATGTTTGAAAGCAGGGTTTAAAATAAGGAAATCAGATATAAACATCTACAGTAGAGATACCTTCATTCATATACGTGAACCACAACCCAAACGACAGATTAGCAAAAAGGAAAAAAAGTACCATTTAGGAGGTGTCGGGCAAACAACAACTGAAGTTTTATAGTCAGATAGACCAAAAAAAAAAAAAAAAGAAAATTATTTTCTTAATGAGAAAGTTAGAGTTGTAATTGTTTTTAAGTCAAAGAGCACAGGGAAAGAATAGACCATTATGACCCCCTTGTTTATGGCATTATTTCTTTCACACTTTCATTTTCTAAAGTTGCCTCTCCTTCTCCATTGATTACTGAGGGTTCCTCCACAACTGTTGGAGCCTCACACCTCACTGTTAGACACCTACAGCTTGGTAAGATTAATGTCTTCCTGTATCAGACAGATAGCCTCAGAGGAGGACTCCCAAATATTTCAGTGTTGTTTGATTCAGAACTCCTGTTTCTTTGAATGCTGAAGACTGCTTCTCTTCCTGGGTAGAGAACTGCGAAGTAAATTTCTGAGAATTACTGCAAATATGAGAATGCTTAGACTCCTTATGGGAAATAACCACAAAACCTTTAATCTTTTTTATCTATGAGTGCACACACTTCTGTTTGTTTGAGTGGGACAGGATGCAAGATTAGCATGTTGGATAGTGAAGGATCGGACTGGTTCTCTGTTTGCCAACCAAAGAAAGACGTTGGTTCCTGGACAAACAATGCTGAACAGAAGAGTAACAACTATCCTGGGTATGAAGTGGCAGTGGGAATGTGTGGAAATTGCAAAAACATCAATACCGACTGCAGTTGCTGAAAGTATAACACAGCAGCAAACAGACTTTTGTTATACCTCACACATTGATACTTAACGTGGTTTAACACCTATGGCAAGAGGCAGGGATGGAGAATAGTAACGTGTCTGTCACTAAACTGACATAAGCGCATTGGCATTGATTCATCCCACCCATTTAAGCACTGAATGGAGGTGCTAAGGTAAGAGAAAAATGGCTGCGTATTTCCTTCTACGAACAATGGACAGAGATAAGCACTTCCAGAAAGCAATTCATCCTATCCCAAGAAAAAGGTTTCAAATACGTGAGTTGAAGCACTCTTGTGAACACAGCAGCCTTTTCTTCTGACTGCAAGAAAGTCAACTAGACTCTTAACTTGGGGCCCGGTTTAACTGGTAGATAGCGACCAGACCTTAAATATTACCTATATATACCATGTACTCCTCAGCCCTGGAAAAGTCTTTTTCTGTGCACTCCTAGCGAGGCAAGAACCGCATTGAGATGCTGCATTCATGCGCTGCCACCATCCAGCTGGTAACTCTGCAAAATCAGCAGAATTCCTGTACAGGACTGCAACATATTACTTTCTCTTCTGACATATAAAGCTTTCAGATTTTAGCATAGTTTAGAGCTTTTACCACAAGCAGTAGCCTGGGAGCAAAATGGGGACTAAGTTTAGTAAAAGGATTGTTTTACTTGGGGACAGAGTCTGTCTGGGTTTTTTGTGGGACTCGAAGAAAAGGAAATGATTCACTGGCAAAGTGGGGAACAGACGCCTTGACTCATAGTTTCCTGATCTAACCACTAGACAATTCCTCTAGCAATTCCTTAGGGTATCCAAAAGAGGGATTTGTTTCTTCTTAATTCCTTGAACCTCATGAAATGGTTGTCCTCAAGTATACTGCCCATTAATAGAAGATATCTAAGTTCTAGTTCTGTAACTTTGTACAGAAAGTGCTAAAATAACAGCACTCACCCAACGATCTTGTTGCTGCTAATGGAACCAAAATGCCAAGCCTGCTGCACTACCTTTCTCATACGCATGGGTCTGGGGGGCTTTTTGGCTGATATGTTCAAATCACACTTAGATCATAAAATGTCCAGCCTAAGGGAACATTTTCTTCAAGCCTAATTCTGCAAGATACTGAATGATGGCTAAGAAGTGTAAAAGGTTTAGATCTACATGGAAGCAAATCTGAGTTATTAGTGTTCAATTAAATAATTCTGGAGTTTCACTTCTCACGCCTGAAAGAGTTTTTTTGCATCTGTGCCACTATAAATTGTTTCTACATCATACAATGACAATTAAACAGCGCTTTATGAGGCATAGATGCCAAAAGACTTGTAATTACATTTAAACAGTCAGCTGTACTTGAGACTCTTAAAAAACAAAATAAACACCATTGCTTTGGGATTGTTTCATATACGCAGTTTCTTTTATAAATTACTTCCCCTGCATATGACAGGCATACTATTTTAAAAAACAGTTTGTATACATTGACAAATCAGTTGATTTAGTCTGTAGGATCTTTTCCAGGATTTTCAGACTTCTAATCCAGGAAATATTTTCCCGTCCCTGTATTGAAGACTGATTTTAGTTTTAGGACTGTGCCATCTGCTGTTGGACTTGCAGATTTCCGTGTGCCTGCACTGTCTGCAAAATCCAACCCTAACCGTCCAGCCGCGAAGCAACTACACTTGGGTCCCATATGAAAGCCAGATGTTGCAGGGTGACTCTGTCTGCAGTTCCCATCTGAGGTTTGAATGTTCCCAGGATCATTTAGTCCATTATTTTGAAGCATCCCATTTCAGTGCAAACATTCAAGGGCCTATCCTTGCCCTTCTTGCTCACAATTAATTATATCAAATGCAATATCAAATGGTAGTAGGAAGCTGCAGCTCCTTTATGCTCTCCAATCCCGTGGAAGCAGGAGAGGCAGAGCTAACTAAGGAATGTGAAACTTCAGCTCCTCAGTTTCTTTTCTTGCTCTCGGTACCTCTATGATTGCTGTCAAGTGAGAATGTGGCTCCATGCGAATTCAGTGGGAAGGGAACAGGCATGATGGGAGCTGGACCCACCTAGAGAGAAGCAAAGAGCATCACAACTTCTCAAGGACAGTGGGGAGCATCCTTCAGCAGCATGGGGTACTTGGTGTCAAAAAGTGATTCGAAATCAAGACGTTTTCCTGGACGTCCTGTGGATTAGTGTGTTAGTCACTTTGCCTGATCCTCTTGCTGGGGCTGCTTCGATCCCTAACGCGATGAAAAGTGCTTCCTTGCGGTGGGGGAGAATACGGCCCCTTGGATTGCGTTAGTCCTGTCTGCTTTACTCAGGAAGCCACCTGATATCTGTATTAGTAACACAGTTATTCAGGCTGCATTTCTAACCGCACGGACTGAAAGACTCTTGAAGGTCTCACACAGTGGTCCTTGTGTTAGGGGTTCCAAAACATTTATCTGACATAAGGCCACATTATTCTGGCTGTGCTGGGCAAAAGCTGGTCTCGTGTTGCTAGCTGTGTTCTGCTTTCAGGGTCTGATCTTGCAGGGGTCATTTCAAGACTCTTGCAGTGGCATCTTAACAGCCCTGGCCCCTGGGTGCCCTGGCCCCTCTTCTGTGCATTCACAGAAGATCACATGTTAAACGCACCTCTAGCCCAGTCTCTAATGGACTGATGGTGCTGTAAGCTTGTGGCTTCATATAACTAGAAATTACCTCCAAGTTAGCACGAGACAAGGCATCTCTTGATCCAGAGACACTATATGCATACCATTATAATACTGCAGCTAACCCAATTAGTCCAAGTTGCATTTGTAAGGTACCCAGAACCAGTGCAGTACCTCTGTACAGCACTTCACCCAGCTGAGGAGACCCAACGTTTGTTCCTTTGGAGCAACCTGAGATAGTTTAGCATAGCAATGTATCACATGGCATAGACATGACCTGAACGGCCTCTGTTGGAAACTAGCATCTCTCACCAGGGCTTGGAAGCAGTCAGCAGGCAGCAGGACTGAAGCAGGCTTCAGGACAGGCTGAAATCTCAGTAGAAAAAATTCTCAGAAAAAACACTCTGGTCAGGTGTATATGACCTTTTTCTTGGGGTAGGGTGTGTATATTGTAGTAGGAAGGACAGCGTATATTACCTGAGTTGGAGCTTAGATTGGTGCCATCACCGTCACGTGCAAATGCCCTCTTCTAAGTGCTAACTTGGCACTGGTGGTGGTTTGATCAGCAGTGTGATTAACGAGCCTCAGAATTAGCTGCTGAGGCTTGAAATAAAGTCCTAGTTTCTGTGCTTAGAGCTTGTTGCACACTAGCATCTATTTGTTGATCGTCGTCTCAGAGGCGCTGCTTGTGTGCGTGTGTGCGTGTGTGCGTGTGTGCGTGAGGAGGAGGATTGAGAATAAGAAACAAATTCCAACCTCTGGGTTATATTATACTTTCTATTGTCTATAAGTTACTGGTACTCTAAAAACTAGATTTATCAATAGATTTATCAATGAATATCTATTCATTATTAAAACTACATTACGCTCTTAACCAGAGATATCTCTTATCTGACAACATAAGTGATATCATTTCCTTGGGAAAACTTTGAAAATTACTGTTCACTTGGGGTACTCTCATTACTCACAAAGGCAAAATGCATCATCTGCAGGATTATTGCTGAGCTCAAAGGGCTGCCAGGGAAGACAGGTCAGGGAAATCTTCCCAGATATATTTTCAAATTTTAAATTTGACAAGGGACATCTTCCTGGCAGTCACTGCAAAATAGACATGTTGTGCTCTTTGTCTGTATGTGGCAGGGAGCAGAAGTCCTACTGCATCCGGCTTGGGACATCAGGGAGTTGCTACACAGATGAGCTCTCTAGGGCAACAAAGTCATATCTAAAGAGTCGTTACTGACCGGCAGCTTTTTAATCCCATCCCTGGGTCCTGTTATACATGACTGCCTCACATCACTAGTGTATTTATCTGCTGACGCTATTAGGAAAGGAGATGTCTTCTGCCTTACTCAGGCACAGAATGATGCTAAAAGTTGTTTTCACAGGAGCATTTAGTTACTGAGAGTTTCGGGACCAAGGTCCTTGGCATCTAGGCTGTGCAATGGGAGAGGTACATGCAGGAATCGAGCGAAGAAAGGCCAGCTCACCAATGAAGGAGCTGCTTAAACAAGCTGGTTAGAAATACTGAGAAAATATATGCCTTAAACCTAGGCCTGTTTCAGAATTTTGACAGTTTTAAGGCTTATTTTTCTCTCCCCAGCAAGAAGGGCTCCCAGATCAATAAGCGTCATTCATTATACTCATGATGCCAGCACTGGTCCAAGGTTTCAGGTGCCCATCCAAACGTAGACAGCTTGTGCACTGAGATCATCACCTCATCGGGGCACATGAAGCCACAGGTCACAGCAGCTTGCTCTGATGCTACTCACAGGTATAGGAAAGTAAAAAGTTAGAACTGAGGCTGATGAGGAGAGCAAAGTACGATGCCATCCAGAAAATTTGTTCTATAGCGTAGCCCATGGGGAACACCAAGCCAAGGAGACCAGTGGATGAAGGGTGTGAAAGGGGAGCTATTAACTCGGCTGGGTCAGAGCTACCCGGCAAGACTGGCAGAGCCAGGAGGTGAACGCGACCTCTGTGTGTGTGCAATATAACCCAAAAGGTTATGTTTTTTCATTGAAAAGTAAATTGGAAAATATCAAGGACATAACTCGCTTTCATATACTGAAAAAGTGGCTAAGTTTGCTGTCCCTGCTCTGCTTCATTTAATCATCTTAAAATCTGCTTGTAACAGCAAACGATTCATTTTCAGATAGAAACGTGATTATGTGTCAGCAGGGTCCCTTGACACACCGATAGCCGACTTTTTCTTCTAATACTTTTGTTTTTGCTACAAACTGACAAAAACAGTGTACAAACTGTGTACTGTGACCCCAGCTTTCCATGGCAGCTGCCTTCCCCTGCTTCTCTAGCTGTAACCTGAGTCTAATTAGAGGGGAACTGTTAAGAGGTTGTGCAAAGCTGATTCTCTTTCCCAGTTTCATTGACCTCAGTAGGTTTTAGAGCAGGCCTTGGATCAATGACAGGACTACAAATGAAACAGGAGAGCTGGAAATGGGAAACAGAATTAGCTGTGACTTTTTGACCGCGAGGACTTCAGCGAGAAGACGTTGTGATGGGAAATGAATTCCTCCTGGAAAAGGGCCTTGGGGTCAGACTGTTGCTGCCGATTTTGCTTTGGCTGCTCACCCTCAGCCCGTGACTTTATGCCTCTCTTCTGTCTGCTCTGAACCCACCATAGCTCTCCACAGTGGCAGTATATCTCAGATAAAAAGCTTCTGCTGCCTTGCCATGGCTGCCTATCATCTCTAGCTTCGATTTCCTCCTCCTGAGATACGTTGTTACCCACATTCCCAAGTTAAGCTTAAAAATAAGGCTGTTTATATAACTGCCTCACCCACGGTGAAGGGTAAAAGGGCTTATAGCCCAATCCATGCTAGGTAAATAGATTTTATTTTCTTGTTTTGTATGCAGCGCATTGCACGTTTTGCATGCAATTAGTTACCATTGCAGCCCATAGGCAACACAGTTATTGATAACTGAGAAAAGAACCACCTCATCCCTGGAGGTGTCTTATATGGTGAGCTAAGCTGAAGCCCCTAACTCAAAAAATGTTAAGTGGGAGGATCCTGGGATCCAAGGAACGGCTAAAGGACTTGAACTTGGCTTGAACGCACACTCCTACAGAGACTCAGAGAATTACAAAATTCTCCCCCTGAAAAATACCTGCCAAATACAGCCCTCCCTTTTAAAATACTGCGTTATGGGGAAATAAACGTGGAGGAATTAGTAACATGTCTCTAATAGCGCTGCTGCAACACAGTGTCTTTGTCATGTATGACTGACGGGGCGGCACGAAAACGTGGGAGTGGCGGTGGGATGGCCTTGAATGCTAAATTTTGTTGTGTTTTCCAGATAGACAGCCCCAGAAATTAAATTTTGCAGGTCTAAGTTACAGTATGGTTGCCATGACAATAGGAGCGAAAGAAACTATTGCCGTTGTTGTTCGCATTGTCATGGCCCTTATGGTCAAATCACAGCTCCTTGGGTCACGGAAGGAAACCAGCAACGTTCAGGTTTCATTCAGACAGGCTGTATTTTGTCCAGCAGACCAAGCAGAGGAGGGACAATCCCAGAACTGACGCAAGCGGGTGGCAGCAGGGGAGCCCAGGAGAGCAGGAGGGTCAGACCCTGCCCCAGCTGACAAATCCTGCAAGTTGGTTTGACTTTGGTCAGCTCCGCAGGGCATGACTTGGGACTGAATTCTCTCAGAGCGCATAAGCCTGGGACTTTGTTGAGACCGTAGCTGGAAAAAAATTAGCGTTTAGGATGGTCTGCAGTCATTAATAAAGTTTTCTTCCACAAAGCTGGATCCAGACGCTTCTCAGTGATTACTCTAGGCCCTCGATCTGACTAGTGTCTGAACAAGGACTGCAATAAAACAAATTTTTATCGTTGACATCGTCATCCCAGGCAATCATCAACCATGAAGGAGAGAGTTGGCACGTTGCTGAGACATCTTTCCTGAAGGAGTCACTGTCATGCTTTTTGTGTTGCACAAAGACCACAGGCATGTGTAGTTCAGTTGTGGGACATATAGGAATTGTGCCCTCATTTCTGGGTGTGCAGGATATCGCAGCAGTCTGTGATGTCTGATTTCCAGGACTTATCTCAATGGTAACACTAAAAAAGGATTATCTCCTCCAGGTATAAGGAGACCTTAGATAAAAGGATGGGAAGACAAGGCAACAAGCCATCAACAGCCAGGTTACAGCTGGAAGGGAACAGCCCCATGGATTTTAGCACCCGACTCCCCACACTGAGTTGATTCCCCCAGCTCTCTGTCCACCTCTTTGCAGATAAGCCCACCATGCATAGGGAGCACCAAACACTATAAAACAGTAACCCAGTGCTCAAAATTCACAAGTACCCCACCCCTGAGATGAGCAGGGGGGCAAATTTACCATGAAGAAGGAATTTTGCTGTTTATATTTTAATGCCCTTTTTTTTTTCTCTCTAGTGAGGATGAGCACATGGCTTTGACGTCACTTTAACGGTGTGGGTGGCAGCTCCACCATGGTCCCAGCAGGGACATGAGCTAGGCATGCTATGAAGGGGTCAGGCATGAGACGCTTTGAGGCTGAGCAGGGTGGGTCAAGCCAGAGCAGAAATGAAGGTAATAAAGGCATTCACAGATGATGGATTCACAAAAACATCGCCACTTCTGACCCACCTGTACTTTCTCATGCTCCCAGGGTTCCTAGGTAGATTTGCCACCAGAGTGAATTATCTCAGTCCTTGATTTAATTTTATTGGGAACCAGAGCTACAGCACGTGTCCGTGAAGAGCGAGCATGGGGGTTAAAATTTATGATCCCAATGAGATCTGTGAGCTCTCAAGTGGAAAAATGATGTCTCCTAGCCTGAATTATGCTTGTATAATAACGACGCTGAGCTCTCCTGGGAGACCCCAGAGTGTTGCCCTCTGTGCCGGGTGCAGCCCAGTTCGGGGCGCTTCGCCGTGGTCTTTTTCAGCCCAATTCACAATTTCTCTGCCTCCAGCGTGAAAATGCTAAACACAAACCAGGTTGGAGCAACCAGCTGCAGTTAGTTTAGAGTGTGGACAGAACAACTAAGCATATACTTGCAGAGCAGCATGTAAATATAGCCTCAGTAAGCTACTTTTATCTTCAGGAGCTATGCCAAGATCATATGCAATCAGATGCATGTATAATAATTTTTCACTGAATCTTTCTTTACAGAAAGTGTTACTGCGAACAGTTCAGAGGCAAACTAACTTCAATCCAATGACCACATCTGCTATTCCAATGCAATGAGACAGAGCTTTTGCAGGCAAGACTAGCAGATCAGTCTTTTTTCTGCTAATGTCATATTGACCAATGTTACCGTGCAGCAACCATAGAATCTCTCCAGTATCCTAAAAAGATTTTTCTTTAAGCACTCCAAATTCTCTGTTCATGGAGAAAAAATCAGACTTCTTTTCCCCGTATGGTGATGAGATTATTCCAAGCTGACAAGACAGGCTAAGTGCTGTAGAAACATTATTTTTTTCCTTTTCAGAGAGAAGAATTGAGTACAGCCTATCTGCTGGCAAACTGCAAGTCCTGCTAGTTCATTTATATTGTTTACTCAAGTAATACGTCAATAAGTATGTTTGAATTTAAATCAGCAAACTGACAAGGTAGTAGGTCAATTGAGCAGGTAGCTCCACTGGAACTTCTCACGTGTTGGTGTGGAAAAGAGTTGAAATGATCCCAGGATGTATATGCTAGAGACTAGTGAATAGGTCTAAGAGCCTGAGTATACCTCTCCAGATGATGACGTAGAGAAGAATGTCAAGGGGATGCACAAAACACGCAAAACAAGAGCCTCAAAAAATAGTGTGAGACCTGAAGGAGATACCTTTTGGTGAGAACTATAACAAGATTAATATCTTGTATTTATCAGAAGTGAGTTTAAGAGGTAATGTTACAACTGAACACTGGACACTGAAGCACTTTCTCAGGAAGAATTCAGCAGCTACTGCAAGACTGTTTACTCTATCAAAGAAAGTCACAGAAAGCAGCGGTGGGAGATTGAAACCAGATAGTACCAAATTAGCAACAAGATGCAGATTTGGAGTTTTTTTCACATCAGGGATGACTAGGCATGAGAACAAACTATCAAGGATGTGGTGGATGTGGTGCGTTTTTCAGCCCTGCATGACTTCAGATGAACAGAGCACTGGTGACGATGCTCCTCAGAGATAGAGGTTACGGAGCATATCTAGTGGAAACGTTGCGGCCTCTGATATCCAGATTACATGAGAGTATAACTTTGCCAGAGCACTGAAGCATAAGTAACACTTAGCAGCAGGTACTTATTCATGTTTTTGACACGAGAGCCTTCCTGAGAGCAATGACTGCTTTCCTCCAGAGCGTCAGCTACATCTCCCAGAACAATGTTTTTGATAGCAATAAACTGGGTGTTATCATTAATTCAGTCTGTATTCACTCTGTGTCATGTGCCAGCACGGAACAAAGCAAGGACTGACACTTATTTTGAAGTTGGGAGGCTTCCTTAGAGTCACCATTATCTTGAAAAAATGTATACATGCTACTGATCTCAGATTAGGGGACATGGAAGTTTCGAAAGCAAGAACTTGAGCTGCCAATGAAAAGAAATATAAAATTATCACTTGGTTTCTCAGACAAGTGGAGCAGAGATTTGGACTGAACAGCACCCTGGAAAAAAAAAAGAAGGAAAAAAAAGCATATAAAGAATGTAATGCTCCTGTATTTTGCTGCTGAACAAATACAGTTGTTATTGTATAAAATATTTATAAGTCTAATAGCATGCCATAGGTTGCACTCAGCTTTTTTGGAAAGGGAAAAGGAATAAATCCTACTGCCAGATTCCCAGATCACCTCCGCCGATAGGATGTGCAGAAAAGCCACTGGTGCCCCTGCATCTTCATGCAACACTATGCTGGCTTTCGTTCGGAGGGAGAGCAGGTGCTCAGGGCGCAAGAGTGACCCGGGGCGCTGAACAGCTGCTTTCTGAACTGTTTCACAGGGACGCAAACCTCCTCACCTTCAGGAAAGCCAAGGATGCATATTTTTATGTCTCCTTCTGTTTGCTCTCAAGGCCTTTGATTTTATTTTTAAATCGTCAGTGTTTGTATTTCTCAAGATGATCACGTTTGGCTGAACAAGTTCCTTTGTCCCATACTGTTGCTGACAAATCTACTAGTGAAACAATTTTATTATTCATATGTCAGTTCAGTATTCAAATGTCAGTCTTGCCTCCAACTTTTCCAGTGTAGCCTTGGAACTGCTGTTGTTGCACTAATGGCTGCTATGATCTTGTCTACTGTGCATGTCGCTGCTATATCCCAATAAAAGCCGTTGCAGTCTTGCTTACCGCTGGCTTCCCTCTTCCTTTTGAAGCAGTTTTCTTTGACTGGTCTTAATTAACGCATAAGCTGGGAAAGGGCCTTCTTTCTGCCTTTTAAAGACGTTTTTGTTTCTCTGTTCCAGATTCACTTATATGGCTCAATAGACGTTTCCAGCATGTTCTTTGCGAAAATGAATGGGAAATTGAAGCTTATGAAATTTTTTATTGGTGAAAAAAAGCTGGGTAATGGTTTTTCTTTGACTGCGTTACTACTGTGTGCCTATTTGACTTCATTTCTTCTCCCCACTCAGAAGAGCCAAGTAACATGATGAAAGTCCTCTTCCAGCTCAAAGACTTTGACAGCAACGAAGATGGATCGCTTACCAGCCGAGTGAATCATGTACAGGAAACCGAGGCAAGTGTTAAACATATTTAGTAGGAGAATTGGCTAAGGATGGCATGCTGAAGATCTGCAACTAATTAACACCAGTTCCACGTACTGAAAAAAGAGATTGGAAACCTATTAGATAATTAGTAAAAATCTACAGAGCTGCATTCCTCAAAGCAGCGGCAGATGTTGGAAGGAAATGCCGGCCTGCTAGGCCAGCCAGCAACTTGCCAAGGCATTAGTCATCTTGTTTAATGGCAAATATCTGGCCATGTGGGCAGTCGTGCAGAGAGGGCAGCGGCTGAGTAGCCGGAGCAGGCTGAGCACTCCTCTCTCGTTACAGTGATTGCAAGGCTTTTGCAGTTGCGCAGCAAGCACATGCCTCAACCTCCGCACCCATGAGTGGAGCGAGCTCCATAATTTATCAGCTTCACGCAGGGCTGGGCAAAGTCGCTGGTGAAACCAGTAAACTACTAGTGAACCAGTGGTTCTACCTATAGAAAAAAATGGGGAAAGAATTGTGAAGCCAGTGGCAAACACAGATGTGCTATGGAGGGATCTACCGCACGTCGTGACCACGTCGTTAGTGCAGCAACGCGGGTCTCGCGTTGAGGCATTCGGCCCCACCGGCAGCAGCACGGGAAGGGTCTGCTCTCGACAGCCCCACGAGCGCCGAGGCCTCCCAAGAGCGAAGGGGAAGCTCCTCCTCTCACTTCAGGCTTTCAGAGTAGCTGCGTTGTTACACAGGAAAATCGCCAGTCTTATTTCAGCTCTAGTTTGCTAAACTGTCAGAGACTGATTAAAAAGTATTAAATACAGCCAAGGGGTCTTTTTGCTGCCCCTCAAAATATATTCTTGCCAAGGCAGTTTAAAAGCTTCCTCTTTTCATTTCTGACTTGTTTAAATCTCTAATTTTTCCATCTCATCTGCTACTGTTGATTAGACAGTAGCGAGGGTACAAATATTCAGCATCAGAAAAAGATAATTCCCTCAGATTCAGTGGGTGATTCCTTAAGTCTGTTGCTAATTCATCAGACCAAAATCTTTTAATTTCTGTGAAATGTTGCTAAAATAATCATTTAATTCTGCTATTTTTTTCAGAAATGTTTGTTTTTTCCCAAGTCAATGGAAAGTGAAATTGCAAATTTGAAATTAAGTGACATGATTTCATTTCAGCTGGAAAACAGTGCTTTGCTTTACAGCACGAAAAATAAAACAGTGCAAAAGGAAACTGTGCCTTAGCCTCATTTTTATTTTTCATTGTAATCTGTTTTTGTTGAAATCAAGCTATTCTTGGGAAACACTTAAATACTAATAAAACTGGATTTTTCTCCGGAAAAATCCTACCAAAGCCTACCAAAGCCTAGCAAAGCCTACCTTCATCATTTCAACACTTCAGACCAATTCTACACGCACAACCACACGTGTTCAAACACGGCCCATCAGGCATTGACCACTGCAGTATATTGCCGTATATGGTAACTATATTTTGATTTGTAACACCGTCGGTGCTCCCTCCTCCTGGCTGCTGAACTTCTCTTGTGAATTTGAACGCAGAGCAACTCCCCGTCGGACTTTTGCAGTTAGTTTGTCATGCATAAATAGAAAAATAACTTCTCAGGCTTGCAATGACATTTCAGGCTTTTCATATAACATGATATCATGATAATTTGTGCCATTTTGATAGACCAATACTGTAAGTGATATGTTTTAAGTAAGCCTCTAGTAACACTAGAGAAGGGTGATGCATATCCTACAAGAGAAATGTGATCACAGGCTGGCCACGGTAGTTGTGGGATTGCCTTTATTTTGTAGAAAAAAAAAAAAAACTAAATAGAAAGGAATGGTGCAGAGCAGTAATTTCAGAGTCAACTAAGCAATGCTGAGTCTTGACATGGTCCTTCAGCTTATGTTTCCCTGGAGAAAAAAAAACTCATTTAGATTAGCGAAAAATAATGATATTTATTTATGATCGGAGGTATAGATTGTATGCTTTTTAATGGCTCAGACCTGTAGAGATCCATCTTCATTTTATGAACAGGGAGATCAAGGCAAGGAAAAATTAAAAGACAAACACTAAATGAGAATGTCATAAAACTAAACATGGAAGTCCCACAGAATCACAGAAGGGTTGAGGTTGGAAGGGACCTCTGGAGATCATCTAGTCCGACCTCCCTGCTCAAGCAGCGTCCTCTAGAGCATATTGCCCAGGATCACATCCAGGCGGGTTTTGAATATCTCCAGCGAAGGAGACTCCACCACCTCTCTGGGCAACCTGTTCCAATGCTCTGCCACCCTCACAGTCAAGAAGTTTGTCCTCAGGTTTAGGTGGAACTTCCTGTGGTTCAGTTTCTGCCCGTTGCCTCTCGTCCTGTCGCTGGGCACCACGGAGAAGAGATTGGCCTCATCCTCTTGACACCTTCCCTTCAGATACTTGTACACGTTGATGAGATTGCCTCTCAGTCTTCTCTTCTCCAGGCTGAACAGGCCCAGCTCTTGCAGTCTTTCTGCAGAGGAGAGATGCTCCAGTCCCCTGATCATCTTTGTAGCCCTATCCCATCTTTTAACTTCAGGGCAAGCTCCCTGCCTCTGACCTTTGCACATGACAACTTAGCCACCAGCTTAGGGTTCCTGATACCTCAAAGACAGGCCCATAAGAAATCAGTACAAGGAACAGAAAGGCTGAAATTACCGAGATCTGGTTTCAGACAAGACGAACGTCAGTCAGTGCTGAACAGACCTAGGAGATAGGACAGGCAAGACAGATGGACGCAAGACAGGTAAGTCGTCGGATCCACGTTTCGCTGGGTTCAATCCTGGCAGCACCATTCTAGGTTTCACCATACCCTTGGGGCACTCCCTTGTGCATCAAGCATTTCTCGCTCCCTCTTAAAACCTTCCTCGCCCCATAAAGCCATCCAGCACACCATTTTATCGACAACATTCCTGTATTCTGTTGGAAAATTTCCAGAGTGTCGTGACACCTTATGGTGCTTTCAAAACTGAAACCTGTTCAGGACCAATCTGGGATTAGGCCCTGGACATGGAAATACCAAGCCTTTCTCCCCTGCAGAGTTGATAATCCAAGCAAAGTGAACGGAAGCATTACTAACGAGTCTTCCCCATTTCTGTGTCTTGCATGGGCACAGGCTGTATTAAGCATTTCCCAAAGCTTGGTTTGGCGCTCCCACCTGTGCATCAGCCCTCAGTAGAGAGCAATCCCACTTGGGTGTGGAATAAGGCCAAGGCAGGCAAAGTTCTTTCCCTTTTCAGTCCTCCTGAAGCGTAGGATGCTTATGCACCATTTTTTATACTGTTCTGTATAAATAAACTGAACTTAATATCTTCTTTTACTGTAACGCCCCCAAGCCCCGGTGGTGAGGCCTGGGGAGTTTGCACCAGCTGCTAGACACAGTGGTGCTCAGAGACCAGTTCCTGCATTAGGCAATCGTTCCTCTCCTTCATTGTTATTCACTATTTGTTCCTCGGGAGTTGTCCCTTTAGATTTGCGAAGATCAAATACAAGTCGTTTCTTTAAAAGAAAGTCTTCTGAGAAAACACTTTCTGAGAGCATCACCTGTGCTCGTGCACGGGGAGAGGAGTTTTCCATCAAGCAAAATGAAGGCGTTTGTGATTTGAGGTGCTCTGTTTTGCTTTATACTAGCTGTAATCAACTGCCCCTTTCTCTGAGGATCAGCTCTAGACGGGAACTCATCCTGCGCTGCTGTACATAGGCAATCCCTGCAGTCGTCACAGGGATGTCACCTGGTGACAAGAGCAAAAGGCAGCTTTGTAATAGTGCCTGAGAATAAAAGTATATTCCTAAAAATGTAGGTCGAGGTTATGTCTAGACTGGGAAATTGCACAAAAAGGCGTCACCCACGAACACCCCTGTGTGTCCCGATCCTTGTCCACCTGGACTCAAATTAACGCTGACGGATGTAACCCCGCTGGGTTGGACCGCACTGCATGGGGGTTTAATCTGATCGCGCTCGTTCTCCCACAGCAAACGTTAATTCCTCTCGGCCATCCCCTCCCCGCGCCCCCACGGCCAGGCGGCGCCTCCGAGGGCTCGGCCGCCCCGGCCGCGGGCGGGGGGCGCCCGCCGGCCCGGCACGTCCCGCCCCGCTCCCCCCGCCCGGCTCCCCGGCGCCACCGGCGCGGCTCCGCGCACCGCCGCTCCGCCGGCTGCAGCGCGCACAGACCCCGGGCGGCTCCGCGCAGCCCCCGGGCGCCGGCGGCGGCCGTGCTGGAGCCGGCGGGGCGGCTGGCGCTGGCGGCGGTGCCGGCGGCGGTGCCGATGCCGGTGCCGGTGCCGGTGCCGGCGCTGGCGGAGCGGCTGGCCGTGCTGCCGGCGCGGCTGCTGGCGCTGCCCTGGCCGGCGCTGCTGCTGGGCGCGGCGGCGGCGGCGCTGCTGGCCCTGCGGGGGCTGCGCCGCGCCCGGGCCGCGCCGGGGCCGCGCCGGGGCCGCGCCGGCGGCCAGGAGGCGCAGCAGCAGCAGCAGGAGGAGGAGGAGGAGGAGGAAGGCGCGGGGGCTGGAGGCCGCGGGGCCGCGGCGCTGCCGGGCCGGCCGCCGGAGCGGCACAGGCGCCCGGCGCAGGTAAGGGCGGCGGGGCCGCGCCGGCAGCTGCTGTCCCGGGAGAGGCTCCCCGTCCCCCTCCCCAGACCACTGCCCCCTCCCCAAACACCCCTCCCCAGACCCCATCTGTCCGCCCCGCTTGCCCTCCCCGGTCCCTATCGTGTCTCTTCTACAGCATTAGCACAATATACTGGCAGCTGACATTTCCTCTGCATCGGGGCTGCCTGATTGTGCGACCGGAGCGGCGCGGTGGCTGTGGCAACTGCACATGCTGGGAGTATATGTTGGGGGTTTTGGCATGATGCGCTGTAGTGAAGTTTGCGTATGATGTTCTCGCTGTTGGTTGTGTCTCTTTGGCTTGCTGTAAATTACGCACAGCGGAAAATCTCAGCGTAAATCACAGAAAACAGTTTGGCTTTAGACTGTGGAAAGTGAAGCAGGCTCACAGGAGAAAACACGGAACGCAAAGGAAGTGTGTATTTACGATTCGTACATCATCAACGTTTCTGAACGTGCCTACCTGTTACTGGTATCTTCTCGGTGCTTAATTCTGAGAAAGATGGAAACTAAATGAATTGGCAGGGTTTTTTAGGTGGGCCTATACAAAAATATATTTTTGTCCTTCATGTGCCACACTTGCCATCATAACCTTAGTTTTCAGGGGTTTATTACTTCATCATGGAATTTACCTCCATATTCACTTTTTGTTGTATCATAATTATATTTTAAGTAGTTTATTTCGAACTGGGTTTTATTTTCTCTTTCATAAATGGGAATAGAATCCTGCCACAACAGCATATGTATTTTTTAATTGGTAAAAAGCAATTAGATTATAAAGTAATCTTAATGGAGCTGTCTGTGTCAATGAGCAAAGAGGGATTTCCAGTAACAAGTCTAACACTGTTTTATTATCATTAGTACTGGATAACTGGACTTGGCTGTAGAATGAAAATTAAAATTTTCAGAGCCACTGATTACTGAGGGACAGAAAGGGGTGTAGATCTATGTTACTGTCAGATGCAGGCCCTGTGCTGTAGTGATAGCTGAGGTTATAAATTCAAGCTGAAGATGCTGACTTGAATAGATGTTTTCTGGTCAGGGATGCTGCTCCTCACAGCCTGGAATAACAGAGAGCAAAGGAGAGGAGGAAGAGAGAAACTGAAGAGATAGATTTGTTTACAGTCGTCTCTGCAGTTTCTATCATTAATCTCATCTTTTCGCACACTGAGCTGATTCCTGCTCCTTGGGGGACTTCAGCAGTTGCATTTACACTGAGTAGTGCCAGCCTCTGTGTGAGACCCGCTAATCACGGTACGAATGCAAAGGAGGCAAAATGTGGTCCTAAGGAGGTGGAGGATGAGAAGAGGAAGAGCAAGAAAAATAACATAGAAGATGCTAAAGAAAAATAATCTGGGGAAAACATCTCACATGCTGAAATGAAAAAATTCAGGCTTGTTCTCCCATGACAGTATTCTGCCCTTTCCCTTCCTTGTGAATCTCTTTTGTTTTCTTTTCTCCATCCTTTTCTCCATGGCTGCTTGTCATTGCCTTTTATGTTATCTCTGTCTTTGGAACATCATATCCTTGAGGCAAAAACTTTATCTCCTTATGTAAGTGTAAAACACGGCATGCTGCTTTGGCGCTTGGCTGAAACAAGAAAGCCAAAGCAGCAGAAACACCTTTAATATGCTGAAATTCGCATATGAAAATCTCCACCAAGACAGCATCAGAGATACTATTAACTACAAAGTATTCCATTCATAGACACGGCCAACAGCGTAAACCCGAGCCCGCAGATATTACGGGATGGGAGCCCCTTTAGTATATGCCGAGGTACGAGGTACGAAGCCAAGAGATAAAATGCCTCTAGTGCTCAGGTGTGTTGATATAGCCTGGCAGTCAAACATCTGCATATCCGGGAGTGCTGGGAAAGTCGAGATTTTAATTAAAAAAGAAACAAGGCAGTTAATTATTTTTTCAGTTGGGGAAGGTGTGTTCACCAGTGATCCCCAGCACCTGCCCCACGGGTGGGCTGCGAGACTGCCTTTCCTCTGCCGTGGCTGCAGAGCGATGCCCCCTGTGCTGCCAGACCCTCCTTCCCGTGGCACATCCCTAACCCCTCCACGGCAAGAGGCAGCCGGGGCCAGTCCCGGTGCCCTCCTGGAATTCCTGTCTGGAATTCCTTCCCGAAATTCTGCCCAGTTTGAATTTCTGCCGCAGCCCTTGTGAAATCGGTGTGCTGTACAAGCTTGGCTCCAATGCATGCATGGCCTCAACTCAGTCCTGCTTTTGAAGGTGATCTCATTGTGCATCATGCCTCGCAGGTTGCACTCTTGTCACGTGCACAAAAAAATTAGCCAGAAATGGTGATGGAGGGTTTAGTCTTTTCCAGCGTAGTCTTTTCCCTAATACAGAGTCTTTTAGGAAACGTTTACAAGACTTGCCAGCAGCCTTCTGATCTGAACTAGATTGCTGTTGGGTTTGGGGGCTTTGGTTTTATTCAAAGTTTTCTAGGTTGTTCTGCAAATTGATCAGTTCAAAAGAAGACTTTTTTTTTTGTGCAATGGGATGTCATCTTCCTTAGGCAACTTGTAAAAATATGTACCAACTAATACATCCCCAAAGGAATCTTTCTGCTTTTTAGAAGTGTCTTTATAAATTGCAGATACTTTTTGCCTCTGGCAGGGATGGTTTAACAGCTCCAGAACTAGAGATCAATTCTCTCAGCACCAGAGATATGGAAATAGACCTTTTCTCCTACCTGTCTAGATTATGTGGTACTCTTCCTGCCAATGAAACACAGTTGCACAATTATTTTCATATAGCTATCTTGCGTGAGAATTGATTTCATAAACACCCTGGAAGGTGTTTGGGTTTTGTAATCGCCTCTTTAAAATAAAATCTTGATCCCTTGTTGAAATGTTGCTCTAATTTAATTAGAGTAGCACATCTCAGGAAATGGATTTCTTCATCCCTCCTTCCAGCAGAGGTTTTAATCCGCTAATGCTGGGGAAACACTTCTGTCTTTCCCCAGACATCTCACCAGCCGATGGGTGCAGCTGAGCTGTAGCAGATACATGTCACCTCCCTGTACTCATATGCTGCATATGACCTCTCATGTATCCAGAAAGGCTGGCAGCTGGAGGATATGCAACGTAAGGATCACCATCTTAGGGCTTGTTCTCTTATTTGTCTCTTGGAATTGTCTTCGAGTATGAATGGAGACAACTGCGGTTCTGGTTCTCGCTGCTCATCAGCTTGTATTTGTTACCTGTTAGTGCTCCGGGCTTCCTATAGGCACCTCATCATCCCTGGGAAGTGCAGAGGAGCGCATTTCTGTGCAGGTGGCCCAGATGCTTTCCAAGGTTTCGTGGGGCATCCATCCAACGAGAGTGCCACCTCTCTCTTTCCTCTGCCAACCTCCCTAAAATAAGTGAAAAAATTCCCGGTGCTTATTTCCCATACACGGAAAATTCTGTCTATTCACGGTGTGTCTTTCCCATGTTGCCCTTTCCAACAGACTCTTTTCCTGCAGGGAACTCATTTCTCCAAATGATTTTGACAGGGAAAGCTTTATATTAATGCATAGTGACCTATTAATAATAAGAGGGTTCATATTTACAGCATAGATCACAAACTAAGATCCTGCCTTCTTTTCCCTCCCCTTTCCAAAGATATATTTATATATGAATGGTGACTGGGGTTGACCCAAAGAAGTGCCTTTCTCTTCTTCTGTCAGGCATGAAGAGCCTGTTTCCTTCGCTAAGGAACGCAACATGTCCCTGTGGCTTCCCATCTTCACCTCAGTGGAAATTGCTACTGTGTTATCCTTTCTCTAGCTATTAGGATGGAGCGAGTGATTTCTTTTGAAGTTAGTGCCTTCCTGCCTCTCTGGTGGCCTCTTGCTTTGCCCAAAAATCAGCATCTCTCTCCTCTCAAATGAGGGCTCGTCTTTTCCCACTGACCTGGTTGCCACTGTTTGGGGACATGTCTTGCAGGCTAAAGTCTGTCACCGGGACGGTACCCTGTGGCAAAGCCAGACTGGCCAGAACATCTGCCTCCAGTTATGAAAAACTGATTCGGAATAAATGCCGCACATACTGTTTTGTTTCCCATCGTGTTTGTCATGCTGGTTGCTCACTGTCTGCGGATGAGGCAATCCGAGCAGGATACTTGGACTGCGACTGAGCCTGTGCCTCTGTGCAGGTGAGAGGAAAACCCGTTTTCCCCAAGCCAGTAGCAGGCTGCAAACAATATCATGAACATCCTCATTACAGTGGTCTGTCTTGCCAGCAAGAGAAGATGCTGAGGGAAATGAAGACTTCCCACATGGCTTTTAGCTTGTTGAAGGTTTACTGAGGAAGCTGAAGAGTGCAGTGGTATCTTGTTCAGTAACACAGCATGCTTCAGTGAGGTTCAGCTAGTGCCCTGAAAATCGTTTTTTTTCTAATTTTTTTTCTTTTTTAGTTCATATTGGTGTTACTTTTGCTGTTCTAGTGTAGCCTTCTGGCCTAAGGCCACCACATTTATCTCCCTACCTAACATAAGGTGAAAAAAAAAAGTTTTTGCACTGGGAATGAGTGCTAGGAAAGTATTTCTTAAATCTGGAAATGTTTTTTTGTTCAGAGACACCCCCCCCCCCCCGCCAGAATGGGCTAGTTTTGCTTTCTTTCATATCCGGTGTCCAACCGACTTAATTTAAGTTTTCTGAAACTAGTAGCCTAAAACAAAAAGTCTCTGAATTTTTGTTCTCAAGCAATTTCTCTGATTTCCAATGTGTGAAGCACATAATAGCTCCCATTTGGTTTCATATGCTGAGTTCATTTTGTGCTAGTGTCCCTCTGCTGGGGAAACCTTTGCATGCCTTCTTATGGAAGGCAATTTTAAGCACTTTCTCTAAGCAGGGCCAAGGGCTGTTAATGAGGCCAAAGATGTGTTCCTATAGTTTTTTAATTAAACCTGTAACCAGTTGGTGACGCTGAGATTTGAAAGTGGGCTTTCTGGTCTGACAGAGACTTATACAGTGATTTTGGAAAACTGATTAGTCTTATGAAACTATTGAAATGCACAAAGATAAGCATACAGGGGTACAGTTTTATAGCTTTGAACATGTGGTTTATCTTTTCATGGCTAAAGCCATTGTTTTTTAACATTTGAGTTCTATCATTATGCCTTCTTTCTCTGTGACTGTATTTAGAACTATGCTAACAGCATAAAATAAATTAAGCACTCACACAAAAGAATAAAGGTTTCAGAGCAATTATCAAAAATATAACACTAGGTTACATAAAAGGGAAAAAAAAGGCAGGAGGGGTGGAAATCCTTTTCCACTGGGTCACAAACCAAACGGTCTTGAACTAAAAATAATCTTTCTATTGTTCTACAGAATGTGAGTACAAATTAATATGCTAAGTCGGATTTCACTAAAAGTCCTGATTATATTTCTCTGCGTATATGTAACGTTTTGGGGATTGCACTGATGATTTTGAACAATCACTTAATTCAGTGGGTCTAGGTGTCTTCTCCCTGTACAAAGCCACATTTTTCATGAAGGGAAAACGAAACCCTGGCAAAATTCATTTCTTTTAAAAAAATGAAAAATCATTTTTTCTTTTGAAATGACCAAACTGGATGATAAAGAGGCATGACTAACCCAGTATCCTAACGGCTTCAGAGAGGAAGAAAAGGGTAGAAGGGGTTCCCCAGTCATATAGCCAGCTTCCTGGGCAAAAAGGGGCTGGGTAAAGGCAGGATTTAATACAAAAGGTCAGGCTAGAGTAATACTTTTCTACTGAAAGGAAGGAGAACTCAGTAAAATTACTTGGTGATGAAAGGAAGGGAGATGCTGTTGTTATAGAAGGATAGCAGAGAAGCAGCAGATATTTCACGTTTGAAAGAAGAACATCACCTAAGTGGGTGGCTATTTGGTGATCATCAGTCAGTGGTCAGATTTGGTGGTTTTTTTTGCACTCAGCAGCTCATTAGGAAGGAAATAACAATGTTCTAGAGTCCCAGGTGAGTATGTAGGGCTTGAGAGCTAGTGGGTCAGCCTAAAGACCTCTGTGATGTAGGAAATGACTGTCAACAGTATATTTTTAACCTCTTAGTCAGTGATGGAGAGAGAGAGGGATCTTTACCTTCCAGATGCAATATCACTTAAGTATGAAATGTGCTCGTCCAGCAAAAGTATATAATAGTCAGATTGGCAGAACATTAAGAGAAAGAGTAATTTTTTCCAGCTTCTCGTTTGCAGTCATTTATAAGGAGAGAAGGTCCCAGAGCAAGATCCTGCCCTGGCTGAGACCGCTCTGTCAGAGCAAGCGTAGGTTGGATCTTTCCTAATTCTCTGTTGCACTCAGCATTTTCCCTCTGGGGTTTTTTTCTCACTCTGTGAGGGCTCCGTACAGCCTCAGGCTGTGGTCAACATATGGCAATTTGGGAGCGGAAGACAGAGCATTTCCTTAATCTGTGACACTTCCTAGTCTCTCTATGTGCAGTCCACCATGCCTGCAGAGGCATCTCAATGGAAAGAGAGATGAATCAGTGGTGGGATGCCTTTTATCCTGTGTGCGTCTGAGCGAAGGCAAAAAATACGTCCTTCCTTGTAAATTAGTGCTGCAGATGCTGTTACTGATGGTGTCGGTCTTGCAGAAACCAGCTGAACTTGGGAACTCCGTCTGCAACGTTGCAATGCAAGTCCATTTACAACGTGGTGAAGGCTTCGTTATGAGAAGTGGGCTATCACCAGCATTTGTTGCGAATGGGAAAGAATATTGTGCTTATATGTCTTGCGACTTCCCCAAATCATCCCTTCTCATGCTCATCCTGTAAAATTGAACTTGGCTAAAATCCTATGCCATATAATGACATGGGTTTTCACACCAAAAAAAGCCTTCCGCCCCCAACACGTTTTAAATGGCACAGGATCTGTTATTCACTAAGATGCGATCTTTTTATATTTTCACACATTTCATCAGATAAAAACATATCCTGAGAAAGAAGGAAGATTAGTGTAAGTTCAAGATCTACTGTGTCTAAGAGGTTTGATTTTTAACCAAAATTCCCCTTACTTTTCATTTTATGGTGTACATCCTATGTGAGAACCTGATGCCATCCCTTCAGCAGGCAGAGTGGATTTCTTTCCCTCGAGTCGAGCAGACTAGGGAAGGTGGTCTATTTTGTGGTAGGGTTTATGGAATGCCTCTAGTAAATGAATCTGAAAATCTCAAAAGAGAGATGACTGCCTGTGGGAAAAATCAGAGATGGCCTTGGTAAATATCACAAAACGTTGTTTTTTAACACAGAACTTGTATTTTCTCTAGTGAATTTTGAGAAGCATATGGATGTGAGCATACCAAATGACAGCTAAGGGAGCCAGAAGAGATGTGAATCACTTGTTATGTTTTATATTTAGCTTTTATGTTGGAATTGATAGAACTACTGATGTAATTGGGCAGAGATTTGGTTCCCATTACTATGATATTTTAACGGAAGATCCAGAAATTGTGTTGCATGTCACTGTGTTCACAGAGCGGTGTGCTGTAAAATCCGGAATCTCTGGGCTCCTTACAGTAACTGCAGTGGGTTGATCTCCAGCCTGCTGGGTCCTGCTGGACCACCAAGAGCTTGTAGCTAGGCAGGGTTTCCAAGAAGCTAAGGTGAATACAGGCAACTCCAGGGGTGAAGGGTTTGCCCACGTGTGGGTGCGTATCCCGCTGCATTTAGCATACAGCTCAAATTAGACCTTTCTGAGTCTTGTGAAAAGTAGCTCTAGAGTCTCCATAGTCTTTACAATACTAAGGAGCTAAGCAGTAACAGGCTGGAGGACTGCAGCCCTACCAAGTTCATGGGGACAGGCGAGGGAATTGCCCACAGGGTTTTCTTTATGAGGTCCAGGTTGACCTGCGAGAGGCTGTAGTTAATCTCACAGCGATGGGTCCAGCACAAAGCATTGCAGAAGCATAAAGGAATTAACATTTTTATCTGGTAGTAAGCAGTCATTGCAAACTTCAGCGGAGATAATTTTCTACTTAAATTTGGTGTCAAAGAAATTAAGCTGCTTCATTTCTCAGAGGAAGTAGCTTCAAGCCCCAGCTGTGTTTCAGAGTGCCTTTGGGAGAAGGTACGAAAACTTGTTGCTCTGCAAAATAGTTTAATTGTACTCCTGTGCAGTGTAAGAGCTGTAATCTCACCCATGGCTGGGCAGGGGGCTCTAAGTCTTTGTCTCTGCTTTTGTGGGTCCCCATAGCCCAAGGGCACATGGCCATCCAGTGAGCCTCTTTTTTAAAAAACAGATTTTAGCTTTCCTGAGGTATCATAGACTGTTTTGCAGAGTGCGCAGATTTCTATCCCTCTTCCTATTTTTTTATTAATTGCAACTACAATTCTCCAGTCCGATAAGCCATTATCTGTGACAGAGTAGAGTGTGTACCACTCCTCAGCAGCTGCATCTCTCACTTAGATGCCATGTCCCAGAGGAAGAGCCGCCCCAAGTCTTCTCACACATTGAAGGGGAAACAAATTCTCATGTTATTCCTCTGGCCTCTGTTGGGAATGTGCATGCACTGGATAATGCTTTGACAGAGCACTTCTCATAGATACCAGGTGACTTCTTCATTAGCCCCTGAACTCTGATGCACATCTTTCCTCTCCCCACCCAGGTGGAGGCTCTGAGGGCCTCCGCCTTAGGAGGAATAAGTTGGATTTGAATTAGAACAGGTTTTTGTATATGTGAATAAATTCTGCCACAGCATCTTTGAGGACAGAAGTGACTAGTGAGGGATGGGGAAGAGGAGTAGAGGGCAGAGAAGAGAAGCAGTCTTCTACTTACCAAGGGGACTGCAGACACCTGAAGTCCCTTCCTTACCAGCTTTTGTGGCAATGTGTGCTGTGTCATGACGCAGAGGGGACAGCTCTAGGCTGCAGCAGGGATGTCCCTTCCTAGAGGACGTGATGAGCGCATGGCCCATTTGTGTGCTGCCTCTGCCCTTTACCTGTAGCATATCGCTGTGGTCTCTCTGCTGCCCCCGGTGCAGCATTGGTGGATTGACCGGGATCAAGCTGACGGCCTGTATCAGGCTCACTGGTATGAGTTTTGGGTTCTGCTCAGCAGCCCTACATCTGATCAAGGTGTAGGAGACCTGATCAGTGTTGAACACGGATTGCATTGGACAGGGAAGGCATGAAAAAGAGAAGTGCTGCTACACTGAGCAGTGTTCTCCAGTTGGGAGAAGTGCCTGTATGTAGGAGGGGGGTCAATGTTGTGTTGGGTGCTGCTGACTCTCCGTAAGGTGTAGTGGGCCTTGCTAACACAGTCCTTGCTGTCCAAGGTGCAGGTTTGCAACCTTCCCACCTCTATACCTGAAGTTTGGTGATAGCCAGTGAGTTCTGAGATTGCCAAGACATGAATCAAACTGTAGTCTTAAAAGTCCGTACACTTTCATGTTTCACTCTGTAGGATCCAGGGAGGATGAAAGCTATTATTTTAGCAGGCCAGATAGATAGACTTAAGAGGGAACATAAAGTCCACTCCAAGCAGTGAACAAGAATTAAAATAAGCCTTCTTGTGTCTATGCTGTTTTTTTAAGACAGGCTTATGCTATTGGAAAAGCAACTTTGATCCTTGGCAAATCTTCAGATAAAGCACAAATATGTCTGCTTTGGAATAAATCTATGGAGAGTTTCTGGATTTACATTCATAAAGGTTTAGCTAACACTAATTAATTTGGAATAAATTAATTCAACTTAGAACAAGGCCATAAACTGTAGCTGAGATTGTTTTGGGGTTATTTGGCTC
This sequence comes from Struthio camelus, assembly GCF_040807025.1. NCBI lineage: Eukaryota > Metazoa > Chordata > Aves > Struthioniformes > Struthionidae > Struthio > Struthio camelus. The sequence goes on from NC_090944.1 coordinate 18,592,943, forward strand.
TGTCTTTCAGCCAGATCATAAGCGTTACGGGAATGTATTAAAGGAATTATGTGCATATACTTATATATATACATGAACACACATATTCCATAATGCACCTTTTTACTTTCCATCTTCCAGGTGCCAGTGAACGGTCAGCTTGTAACATCAGCCAGCATCAGAGAGAAAAAGCTCCTCAAGGTACCAGTAGTAATTTTAGAGCTTATATCATGTCTTTCAAAAGACACTTGTTTTAAGCACGTTTCTTATTTGTTGACCCTTTTGTTCCAACTCATTGCTCCCTTTGCTGGAGAACTTAAGAGCTGACGTAGGAACATAAGACCAAGTGACTCTCTAGTATGGTCATGTCATGGTGCTTGTTACCCTGGCCACAAGTGGGACGGTCTCATAGTCTAAGCCCAGAAGTGGAGTCTGGGAGCTCCTGCATTTGAATTCCAGCTCTGATATGGGACATTTCTTTGAGTCTGGACAAAGGTTTTATCCTAGGCCTTGCAAATGCATACTGGTATGGAAGAAAGTGTCCATGCTTTATAGCCACTCTGCCCTTCCATGTGAGGAGCTGCCCAGGCTAGACAGGAAACTTATTTGTGGCAGGATGTATCCTGCCTTACAAAAGTCAAGAACTACTACATTAAAGCTAAGTCATTCAAACTTGAAGGCTTAAAGTGAGCTCTGCAATCTCACCAAACCATATGGAAATTGCATGAGCTACTGCTACACCCTTTCAGGCCAGTGTGAATTACAGATATGTAGTCTCCCTCAAAAATAGGCTGTTCTATGTCATAGGATTTTTTGTTGTTGTTGTTAAGCGTAAACGGGGCCTTAGCTCCTGATTTCAGCTTTTTCGGTTGTAAAGGGAGTAAATAATTTCCAGTTTTCCTCCGTTAAAGTCTTCGTAATGATGAATGCAAATCTTACTATAGAGCAGGTACCTGAATTACAATATGGGTTTTCTAACCTTGCGGATAAGTCTAATTTTGTAGGCCAAAAGCCATAACATCCTTCAGTTTGGGGTTTGCAATAAAATCTGCTCAGGAAGACTCTTGCACCCATTTAAAGAGCCCACTGACTAAGTGGTCTTTCTCAGAGTACCATTGTATCATTTTCATTTCAGAACAATTACCCTGATTCTTTTTCTCTTCTTGATGACATGTAAGAAATACCTGTTTTACCTTTGTGGCATGACTCTGACCTGCATCTCTGGTATACGCTCTAGCCTAAGAGGAAGAAGAAAGCCCAGTGCTCAGAAAAGGGAGTGTCAAAAGACCTGCTTTCTGTGGAAAAAGACAGACTGCAAGAGGAGGAAGGTAACAAAAGTTCTAGTTGTTTTGTTTGCTTGTTTATATTGCCAAAAAAGAACATAGGATGAAATATCTTAAAGGAGAGGTATTCTCTGATATTTTAGTGTTTTATGTTCTTGTAAAAGCCCAGAGGTCTGTTCTGTACCAGGGTCTTGTCTTTCTGCTTTTACTCTTTGCTTGTGGCTTCTGCAGTGCCGATACCCTGGAGCTATGGTCTCCCTGGGCAGCCTTTCCTTGGGCTCATGACTGAGGAGTGTAAAAGCACTGTGATAATGTACGGCCGATTTCTAGCACATCCGTGAGCAGAGCCAAGAGCTTTGGTTACAAGTAAATCTGTAAGGCAATCTGAGCAAGGCTAGCAAGGCTCAAGCAACCATAATTTCATTGGAAAATGCGTCGCATCACATTCCTCCCTACCCGCCTCCCCTCACCAAGGGTCATAGTGGAAACCATAGCATGAAACCTAAGCTTTCCTAGGCTGAGAAGATTATAATGTGATCGATGTGGTGGTGAGAGCAAGAGAAGCCCCTACAGTTGTTGGATCAGAGTCCTTCGTGTGGATGCTTGTGTCAGCAGCAGAGAGCGCAAGGAGAGAAAATGGGAAACGACAGAGACGATCTTCAAAACGATGTGCAATTTTTTGGATGGATGAGTTGGCTGAACTGTTCCAGGCTTTATTCAGGGATGTTTGGAGAACAAAGATGTCTGTCTCAGCAAAATCAGGGGACTGCTTTTTTATATATATACATACACATATATGTGTGTGTTTGTGTGTTTGTGTGTGTGTGTGTTGTGTGTGTGTAAATAAAACATTTGTGCCAGTGTGTGTGTGTGTGTGTGTGTGTGTGTGTGTGTGTATAAATAAACCGTTTGTGCCAGTCCCTCCTATGACTTCCCCAGTGTCATGGAGCATGTGGTTAAAGGCAGAACATGGCCCAGGCGATATAAATGAATGTATGCGGAAATCAGCTGCTTTGCCGGGGGGCAGGACACATGACAGAAAGGTTTGTGACAGGGATTTCTTACGTAGCGCAGCCGGCGTTTCTGCGCGGAGCTGCAGAGAGGGCAGATCTGCAGGCTGGGGAGGTGGGAGCCTGCGCCTGGCCGTGGCCCCTCTCGGTGCTGCAGTGCCGCTTGCACAGCCCCGGTCAGAAAGGACAGTTCCTTGCCTGCTAAATAATATGAGCAGCAGAGGAAGTTTCTTGTTAACTTATAACGAGTCATGGGGAACTTTGCTCTTCGTTGCAGGAGTTTGGCAGACCAAGATCAGCAGCCGAGAAAAGAGACACTTAAGGAAGGAACGGCTGAAACAAAAAGGTAAATCTACAAAACACTTCAGTTTACAGACACAGTCTGGCTGGGCTTGTCGCCTCTTCTGACTTCCCAAAGTCTTTCTACTTACTCAATTCACCATTAGGCGGCAAAATCTTTGCGCTCTTTTAGGCTGCTGACTTAGGAAAAAGGTTTGGGAGCTTTGGCTTTTACTCCAGGCTTTCATTAAAACACATGGTGTTACCCAAGGGACTTTGAAAACAAATGGCCATTACATCCGAGATCTGCTAAAGATATGCTGTAATGTGGATCGCTTACTTTTGCGAGGCTTAACAAAAGATGTTTTCCAACAACTGATATATGAAAACCTGCATAATTTACCCAGTTCCAAAAAGGTTCTTAAATCTAGAGCTACCTACAGTAAACAGCTCTAAAAGGGGGATACACTCTTATCCTAATGAAGTAAAATAAAACAATGCTTTGTACTCACACATGTTTCCGCTGGGGATTTCAGAGTGTCTGCCATGCACTTATGCCTACATGAATTTCTACTGATTATGTTACTATAACTGCTATATAAAAGCAGGCCATGAAATCAATGCATTTGGAAATGTCTTGATAATTTAATTATCTGTGATAAAGCTATTAATATAATAGAGAAAGGCATGAAATTTAAAAGCTGAGATAGTAGTTTGGAATTGGGGCACAGAGCTAGATAAATATGGATACGTGTGGTCTGCCTGCAATAAGACAGTATCTTAAGATGTCCTCAAGTGCTTTTCTAAAATTGAAGATCAGAGCAAGTAAGCAGCAAATTTTGATCTAAAAATATACAGACATTTTCAGACCGCTTTCTTGCTATTATTTAGATTATATAAATCAAGAGCTGACTGTCTATATGACAGTCTCTAAGGGCCTAAGGTGCTGAAGTCTCTGCTTGCCTTCCAGCGAAGTGTCTAGGCCCCCATTTAGCCTGGTTCCTATAAGTTGGCCTGTTGACATCAGTGGTGCCAGCTGCATGCGTTAAGTACATGGTTACCCCTACGCATGCGCGTGCCAAAGTGCTTTGCTGGCCTGGGGTACAAGTGTCCCACAGCAGCAAGGCGTAGTTGAACTATCAGAAGTCACTGGTGCAATTCAGGAGCCCGAGTTAGGCAGCAGGCTGAACTAGGTGATCATGATGGTCCTTTTTAGCATTAATATTTACAGAGCAGTGAAATGTGCTCTTGCTGCTTCCAGGGTGAAGCCTTAGCGCAGCTGAGCGTCAGCTGCTGTTTCCCAGCAGGGAACAAGCAGCAGCAGCAGCAGAAGCAGCACCAGCAGCAGCAGCAGCAGCGTCAAGCTGTATGGAGTGCAGTCAATGCCGGCAGTGGTCCTCTCCCCACCAGAGCCCCAGGGAAATGCTGTGCTTTTCCAAAGGCTGGAGTTGTAAAGTGCTCTGGGAGTCCTCCAGAACAAAAGACGTTGGAGATAATTATCGTTATTTATAATATGGGTACGCCCAAGCACTGATTGCTCTAGCAGCCTTGAACTACCAACATCCAAGAGGTTTACTTTCCTTTTCCCCAGAGGGTGGAGATCCTGCTGTTTACTTTCTCTCCCTTTGCTTCTGTGGCTCCTCAGCTGGCTTTCAAGGCCTTGAGTCATTCTCACAGTCAGGAAGGGGCGCCTAAGGTCTCCTGTGGTGCTGCGTCATCTCCTGTAGGAGTCATTGCCAGACTGCGGGATGCCCTCCTTCTCCTACGGGTTTCATGTTTGCTGCTTTTGGTGTCCCTGCCCAGGGCACTGCTTTACTGTGCTTGCAACTGTAAATATTTTTGGTTGGAATCTAGCCATTGCATCTGATGGGTTTCGGTCAGGGTTTGCTCTACTCTTTCTCCTGTATAAACTCTCAGTTTTCATTAAAAATAGCAATAATACCGTGGTAATGTTTATTCCCCAGAAGACCCCAGCAGAGCATCACGAGGTAACTCTGTGGTCGAGTGGGAGGAGAAGGGGACAGTGTGGCCACGCACAGCGAGCGGGGCGGAGGACACCAGTGGCCGTGGGAAAGGCAGCCTTGTTGCAAAGGCAGAGTGTGGGACTGCGCTGAAGACCTCAGAAGAATCTGTGCCCTCCTGGTCAGAAGAGGATGTTTTTTGCAATGTAGGTGAGTGCCTACGTTCAAGCAGCCCAAGTGAGAGCACTGCAGAGCTAAAGTTTATTGAATTACCATGTTCAGCAGAATAGGTTAGCTCAGATATTCCCACTGACGTTCGTCCTGGTATAAATATACACACACGGTTGTCCACCCTCTTCACTGAACCCTGTTAGCTGTGACTTACTTTCTAGCATGATGGCAATGTGAAAAGAAATAGGGGTATTAAATGCAGGAATTTCTTCTGTGCGGCAGACTACCTGGTGGGTGTAAGTTGTTTTCTGCCCACGAGTATTTAGTATTATTCCCAGCAGGGGAATAGTTCAAAGTGGTCTGTTCGTGTCAGTGCTCTGTTTTACCTACAGAGTTTGCCCAGCTTCCTCGCTGATTGCCCCATGTTGGTATCCGAACAAGTTCATTTAGCACAACCCTTGACTGTGCTGCTGGGACATTGTCTGTGTAACCTAGGCAGGAAGTGGGAAACTGCAGCTCTGAAAATTCAGACTCCTTTAAAGCAATGAAGAGACAGATTGCCAGGCCATTAGGCTGAAGATTAGGAGATACTGATTTTAGCCCTGTCACTCTTATCTGGAGTTTTAGATGAGTTTTCATTTTTCATCATTGTTTAATTTTTATGGCAGAGCCATATCTGATGTATTTCTACTGTGAGGGATACCACAGATCCTAGAGCAACACAAATAGTTCATAAATAGGCAGAAACTTTGACCTGTGATATCTTTCTGGACTCTTTTTTGAACCTCTGGGTGGCTGAAAGTGGTTAATACTGCTTTTTGGTTAATTCTCACAAGCATCCGATTTTCATTAAGCTTCATGATTAGATTGGTCAGTATATAAGGCCATATGGTGACTCACCTTCAGTAGCAGTAATCCAGGTAGAAACTACTTTCACCAGCTGTGAAAATGACATTGTATTTTGGATTACTGTTTGCTTGTTTTTTTAAATACAGGTACATGGGATATTGCAGAAGTGAAATCCCGTCCTGTGACCTTTGGGACTTTTTCAGAGCTGTCCAGGGAGTTAGGTGAGCGGTCTGTCTTTGCTTCCCTCTGACTTTTTCTTCAACTTTCATAGGTACTTGAAGATTTAAAAGTATGCTATCATTGCTCATGTGTTGGTCTTTTCCCTTTAAGCCATACTTCATTAATCACGTTACCTTTCAGAGCATGGTCACATTTGCAGTCTTATGCACCAGCATTTTGGGGAGTGATGTCAGAATGTTTTGTTGAACACTTTCCAAGCTGTTGCCTCATCTCGCTATGAATAAAGTAAAATATTGCCCCCACAGCAAATTCTTTTTCTGTTAGGTTTTCTCACACAATGAGATTTCTTGTATGTTCCGATGACCAACAAATTCAGGGAATTTGCTGCCTTCCTCAGTGTGAGATGCCGAGGCTGGAGAGGCCCCGTGAGAGAATGCCCAGCCAGCAGCTTCCTCTTCTGCAGTTAGGGAGTTTCAGCTCGAGCCTGCCAGCGCATGGCCCAGAGAAGGAAAAAGTGTTTCCTGGTTTTGCACTGGTCTGCAGCCTTGTTTCTGCTTTCTGCTTTGCCTCTCTGCAGTTGTCAGGACTTTTCACTGTGCGGCTCTGAGTGCTCCTGTAGTGATAGTGCGTGTTGCCAGCAAACACTGCCTTGCTACTGAGTGCTCGCAGGAGGGATGCGTGTGTAGAGGGCTGGTCTATACAGTCTACTGAATATTTCCAAAAGCTTGTTCATATGTTCTCTGCCTACCAGAACCTCAGATTGAATTCAGCTGGCAGTCTGCGTGTCTGATGAATGCAGAATCTGGACCTGAATGTTTTAGGAATGCTAAAAGCAAGCACAGGTACATACACACATTCATGCGCCAAGCATAGGTTGCGTGGTGCAAGCTAGAGCACTGAAACGCTATGCTAAAGCCAGACGTTACCCTCCATATAATGCCTGCCATATTTAATCATCTATTTTCCAACACTGCATCAAAGAATTGAAGCAGTTCCTAATGTATTCAACAGAGAGACGTACTCAGCAGAGAAGTATTTGTTCACATCTGCATTTATGCAGCAAAGAATCAAGCTGATAGAGCAAAACTGCATAAACAAAGGACTTCTTTAGGTGAAAAGAAGAAAGGAAAAATCACGCAGATATGAAAAGAAGTCTGCTAGTCTGTTATGCACAGATCTTGTAAGGGGATAGATGAATCCTATGGTTTGCTTTAGCTGTTGAAAATAATCATCCAGAAAACTTTAACCCTTTTTTTTTCTCCCAGCTTTCTCTCATCTGTATTCTTCCTTTCAGCAATGCATTTGGTAATTATGGCTCCAGCTGAATTTCTGTTAAAATGAGTAGATGCTTTCTCACTGAAGTCACAGGGAGTCGAATTGGGCTTCGTTAGATGTGGCTTTTGTTCTACAGGAGTTGTAACTCCCATTTGACATCTCCAACAGCCATTTGTCAGAGATTACCAGTCTGAATATTGCTAGCGTTAGCACTCCTGAGTGGGGTGTTACAATAACAACTTACGCATGTAGTGTCCTTGTTCAGCCTTCTTTAATAAATCCCCTGTGATGAGCAGCATGGATTAATGTGTGACTTAACTTGCATAACATCCAGGCATCATGACATAACTTGCAGATAAAGGCATGATTGATTGGTTTTAATAATGTCATTGCCTTTTAGCTTTTGTTTTTATTTTTTATTAAAATATTTGCTTTTCCTGTTTGCAGATAATGTGAAGAGCAAATCATCTGAGGATAGCCCTTCCAGACACTGTTGGAAGGCCAGCGCGCCTTTCCTCACGGCAGATGATGTATGGCAGGGGCACGGTATGACTGTTTGTCCATTGTATGTTGAAAAATGAGCATAGTAACGCTGATATCTTTCTCAGTCTGTTTTCTAAGCCTCAAAAATCAGAGGCCACTTTCCACAGGGCTTATTCACACAAGGTTGGCAGAGGTAAGGGTGAAATTCAGTTTAGGCCTGATTTTAGGCAGACTCCCAGAACTGCTGCAAACTCAGCTGGAGCCGTAGGCGCCCTGCATGGGACCCATGAGAATGGTGAGAATTTAAGTTTTATTTAGGTTTTTACTTAAGCAGTGGCAAAAAAGGGATGATGAAGATACAGTCTTGTTCAGTACATACATATTGCCTGTTGAAGTGTCAGTAGAGCTTCTGGACACTGAGACCAGCCAAAGTGGGTCCATCTAAAGGCTCCTCCAGCCTGGTCTCTTGTCTCCTATGGTTGCCCGTAGCAGAGGCTGGCAGATAAGCATAGGAGCAGGGCAAGCACAGAGCGATCCCCCCTCTCGTGTCCCTCCCTGCACCCAGCAGAGAGGGGCTCAGGGCCCTCCTGAGCCAGAGGCAACAACACGGGTTCTGTGTTTCAAAACACACGTGTTAGCAATCATCTGAGATTACTAAATTTTCAAAACAAATTCAAAGCGACGCTTGGTTTTCATAACTGGTGCACTGTGTTTCTCTCTCTCACGTCGCTGAGCGGGGAAGGTGGAACCGTGTGGCCTGTTTCCAGCCCGCTCCCAGCGCGGGCGCTGCAGGGTTGCATGGCGTTGCACGCTTGGCTGGGGCCACGTGGGGAAGAGCGCTTGGCAGGACATGGTGCTGTTAAACCAACATGTGCTTTTGTCAAAACGTAAAATGTCCTCTGTAAAGACTGAGAAGTGGCATGCTGTTAGCGCCCTTTGAGACCTCCAGAAAGCCAGGCTTTGTTGAAGCAAAGGACAAAATCCCAGTGGACTGTGGTGGACAGCTTTTCAGCCGTTTTATGTCTGATAATGTTTAGTTTTACTTCTTAAATCCGTTCAAAAGGCCCATGTAGATCCTGAGTGGCTGGAATGATTTGGCATGAACAGTGTGGGTATTAGATGGCCTTTTCTCTTGACCTTTTGGTCAGGATCAAGTGCAGTATCTATTTATACCCCTGTTGTTGGGATGCCCTACCCTGCTCTTGCAGGAAGGATAGCTCGCAAGCTGAGCAGACCCCTTCTCACTCCAACTGTTCTGATTATCTTAGCTAAAGCAGTAATTGAATGCAGAGAGGGAAAAAAAGGCTGCACTCCTCTTGTGTCTCTGCCTAGCAGCAGTTGCGATTCTGCAGCAGACCATTGGAGGATTTTATAAATAACATAGTTTGCTTAAAAAAAAAAAAAGGAAAACGGCAAGCATTCCCCATGCTTAGCGCTCTGTTTGTTTACCTCCAAGGAACTGCTCGTGAGTGCCAGGCCCTTTGTAACTCCTGAGCACACGCTCCTCTGTGCTGGGAGCAGGGAGGTGATGTACGTAGGTCTCTAGCCGTATTTCCTTGCATTGTATTTGGCACGTCACACACGGCATGCTCTGAATTTGATCCGCCGTTGGAAAGTCAAGCAGAGCTCCGTGTTCTCGGTAGGATGGACCATGGCTATCTGACAGCAGGATGCGTAGAAGCAAATTCGACAGCTTGCTCTTGCAAATGTCTAAGCAGAAGCATTTTGACTGAAAGCAGAAATGGAAGGTTTTCTGCCTACGTTAGCAGCTTTCTTCTTAGTGGTAGTAGGTTTTTCCTTTGAATCACTCAGCCTTGATATCGATGCAGAGGGGAGTGTCACTAACGCGTTTTCCCTGAATTTAGATGAGGTAATGGTTGGCATTAAGGTTTGTGCTGCAGGCAGAATTCACTCTTTCACAGTTAAACAAGGCCTGTTAGCTCTTGCAGTTCTGCGAACTAAAAAATGCCATTTATAACCTGCATAGGAGCAGGGGTAATTTTATCAAATCCAGATCAGTACACTTAATGAGTTCCTTTGTTTCCGGGACAGGGCTGTGCAGAACAAGGAGCTCGGAGGCTGGACGCCTGCCTTGGCCACGGGCTCCCTTGTCAGGCGTGGGCCAGCTCTCCCTCCCCCTCAGGTTATCTTTTTGTGAAGCACTGGTAATAATAACAGCCTAATTCACAGACGGTTTGAGGCTTAAATTTCGTTGCAGTTGAATACATATATATATATATACGGAGAGAGAGAAGGGGAGGAGAGAGAGAGAGGTAGCAATTAGGAAATTGGAGATCGCTGTGATATGAGAGTATTTAAGAGACTGATAAATCAGGCCAGTTTCAAAACTACGAGGTTGACTTTAATGATCCATACTGCCAAGGGTTGATTCTTAACCATTACCGCATCTGGAGTGCTGTGTCCAGTTCTGGGCTCCCTAGTACATGAAAGACTTGGATATACTGGAGTGAGTCTAGAGCAGGGCCACAAAGATGATGAAAGGACTGGAGTATTTCACATATAAGGAGAGGCTGAGAGAGCTGGGACTGCTCAGCCTGAAGAAGAGAAGGCTCAGGAGGATCCGATCGCTATCTAAAAATGCCTGATGGAGGGAGTAAAGAAGACAGAGCCAGACTCTCCTCAGTGGTGCCTAGTGAAAGGACAAGAGGCAATGGGCCAAAATTGAAATACAGGAAACTGCATTTAACATAAGAAAACACATTTTTACTGTGATGGTGGTCAAACACTGGCACAGGTTGTACAGTGAGTTGTGGAGTTTCCATCCTTGGAGATATTCAAAACCAGACTGGACATGGCCCTGGACAACCTGCTCTAGTTGACCCTGCTTTGAGCAGGAGGTTAGACTAGATGGTGTCCTAAGGTGCCTTCCAAACTTAACCATTCTGTGAGTCTGCATCTATGATCAGTCATTGTCTCTACATATTCAAACATGTATCAAACAGTCCTTAGCCCTCTTATCTTAAATTAGCTAGGAATTGATGCCACCTGGTTTGTGCTGATGGCTGTGGTCCTGGATGGTCCCAGTTATGGAGGTCAAGGTGGCCAGGCTCAAGAGCTCTTCATAAGGGAAGAGGGCACCAAAGGAGGCGGCTTCTTTTTTTCCCATTTTTCCCGGTTCATCATTTGTGTTTGTATGCTTTTCATCCTTGCCATAAAAAGAAAAGAAGGGGGTGGAGGTGTATCTCCTCTGCTTCTGGCGTAATTCATCCTATTTTTAGGATGAGGACTTGTTCTGGTTTCTCCCGGCATCTTTCTTGTTTGTTCTGCACGGTTATTCTGGTTCTACCAGCCATCTCTCCCACCTGCTCTACGTCCATTGTTCCTACCTTGCCGGTTTTACTGCTTGTGTGTGTTTTCTAGCACTGCCTTTGTACAACTATACCACAAGTCTCCCCCTGTCCTTTTGGTTATATATTATTTATGCACTTACGCTTAGCTGTGTCTCAAAACGCTTATACATTGTGGCTGGTTATGCTGTTAATAGTTTTACAACATTACAAAATGCATAAATTGTACAGTGTCACTGACTGAGCTATTTTAGAGTAATTATATCTGGTTTCAAGGCGAGCAAATATTAATTTTATCGTGTGCTTCTACTTACGGGTGCAACAGGCTTCTGCTTCGGAGACAGCACGGGACGCAGCCTGTGTGGCTGCTTCTCTGGCAGGGCTGTCTCAGGAACCTATGTTCTGCAGCATAAATGCAGCATTTCTCGTTACCACGAGGGTTGTCCTTTCACCTGTAACCTGGCATTTTCCCAGTGAATCCGCTTTGGTTGCTGAGGCAGGTTTTCCCTGGGACCTTCAGAAAGCTCCTGTGTCTCATGACTCCCTTCCTTCATTCGGTCCTGAAGTTAAACTGAATTGTAATTGTTTGGTTTCATGGGAATAAGCAGCTTTCATTTGGATTAAAAGAAGTCTTTAGTCTGGGATTTATTTGATACTTTTGCATCCGCTGAATTATTCCAAAGGAAGGTGCCAAATGAGGGAATCCTCCACCTGGATGTTGGTAGCAATAAATTTTATCAGTATCACATTAATGTAAGTTATAGACTGGAAATTGTTGTCTGCACTGAACGGATTCCAGTTGCTCTACAAGCTGAGCAAGGGTCTGGGTTACTACCTTGCTCACTACACAGCCACCCACCCTTTGCAAAGGGACTGATTCTTCTGCAGCTTCTACAGAAGAACTCAACACCATGAATAGTATGCGCTGTACTGAGGATTTTGCTCTGCAGGAGGAAGGGCTCCTCTCCCTTAGCTTTCTGCAGACCGCATTCAGGTAAAGCATGGCAAAAAGGCTTCTTGGTAACTTAGGATCCAAAGCTACAACTCTAGAGTTGAAAATTTTTAACCCTCTTTTTCCAATTGACTCTTGGTGACACTGAGTGATTTTTGTTGCAATACTTTCTTGCTGCTTTGTCCATGCCAGATAATTAGGTTCAGTCCATAAGGTACCCTAGCTCCACTCCCCTTCTGCCAGTGTAGGAACCTGCTGACCATCCCCCTTTGGCCAAACCCCACTGCTGCGGGGCCTCAGTGCCTGTGCCGCCTCACCCATCCTTCCACCTCCCAGGGCAACCAGCTGCTTGCTTGCGTTGCTGGGGACCAGGGCCTTTGGGTGCTCTGTCCCAGGAGGGATTTGGATTAAATCCAAATCTGTATTCTGCTTCCTGGCAGCATCCGTGATTTCTGAGGATACCCTCAGGCTAGTGCTCTTCAGGATCTTAAAGCATTTTAATGATGCAGGGTGTGTGAAAATCACTTTAACCCTGACACACACACGCAGAGTGGGATGTGTTTGCTGTCCAAAGGGAACAGAGAGGTACAGCTTTGGCCAGGTGAGTCTGCTGGAGGATCGAGGTGAGCTGCCAGCAAGAACCTGCCTGGAAATGGGACTTAATAGTACTGCTTTTGTAAAAATGACCAACAGGAATTCTCAGGGTGTTGGTCTATAGACGAGCTGGAAGAGAGAACCTCCTTCAGCGCTAAATCCACCAGATGATCAGAGTTTTCCTGTCTCCCAGGAAGAGTACTTACTTGCTGAATGGCCCATTCCTTTTCTTACAGTATTCACGGTCTTCTGCCATTGAAGAAGCCACTAACCAGTTTTAGCCTGCGAGATCATTTATTACCCAAGGAGGACCTCTTGCTAATTTAAAAATATTAGATGTTATTTGAAGTACAAAGCCATTCCAGGAGAGGTCACCATAGCTGGAAGGGAAATATGCTATAGAACAGGAAAGGTTTTAAACCAGAGGTCTAGGATAAGTATATTTAATCAAATCCAGGAAGTTATAAAGAATTGTGTAGTGCACTTCATTTTACTCTGGGTTGCATTTAAACTCCTCTGTGACATAATGCTTGACACAAGGCAGAGTCACTGCTGCCTTCCTGAGGCTCATGCTTACCCACAGGACTAGGGTAAGCATTAATATAAGCCAATTGCAGGAAATTAGCCATTAAAACTACTTTATGCTTAAAAATAAATACATCAACTCACTGTTTGAAAGATCAGAACTCAAGTAAATAAGTGAAAATGACATTGGTGGCCTCCAGGATGTGTTCCTTAAGGGGCAGTCTGTTTTTCGTGCATACTCTTAGTTTCCCCTCACACGAGGACCCACCGGCAGAGCTGCAGCCCAGGATGGACTGTGATTCCTGAATTATTCTTAGAGCTATTTCCCAATTTCCTGCCTAATTTTGTGTACCCTCCTGTGAGCTAGAACGTGCCTCCTCTCTAGTAGTAGCAGCATAAACAAATATTACCCCTTCGTTTGCTGCCGCAGCTCACTTGTGGTATATTAGCACTGACGTGGAGCGCGCCCAGCAAGGGCCATGGAGGTGGGACTTGCTGCATCCTTGCCCTTGCTTTCCTGATGGGGCTCTGAGCTGATCACAGATATGCGGTAGAAAGTATGTGTTGGTATTGCCTTAAACCACTACAGCTCCATTCTCCTGAATTTGTGAGTCAGGACCATATGTAACCTAACCGAGGAGATACCACCACCAAAGCTTTTGGGTGGTGGTATCTCATACCACAATTTAGATGAACTGGTCTGCACACATCCAAGTGCCTAAAACACTTAGACTGTAATTTTATCGGGCAACATATTAGAAAACACTTGTTCCTATCCCTTGTGAAGAAGGAAAAAAATACTGCCTATATATAGGGGATGGGTTTTAAACAGAGTAACTTGAGCAATATGTTTGTAATTATGTTTATAAAATTTGGCAGCAGGCTGGACAGAGCAACTTTTTGGAAACGGTTTTCTTTTATCATCCCCAGCATGCTTTTGGTTTTGGCCCTGCTTCAACTAGAAGTTTTTCCATCCAGCTTGGGATTTTTTTATATTTGGTTTTATTTTAAGAGATGTGATTAGCTAAGAGTTATTATTACAAGTTGTATTTTCAGAACCTTTCTCCCTGTTAGGATAAGACTTGAGATTGTTAGATCCAAAACATTAAAAAATAATCAAACAGGCCTTTCAGCATCTTATGCTGATTTATCTCCTTTTCTGCACCTCATTCAGTTTGGGCAAAGAAATTAGGCTGATCTCTTTTGCTTTCCTGTCTGAGGATCATTTGCCAGTGCTTTGTGGAGCGGCAGTTTGAGGGCTTGAGGCCAGATTTTCACAGGTACCAGATGCCTGAATATGCAGAGACCTAAAAAGTTTTCCAAAGTTTTTTGCCTAGACCCCATTAAATGATCAAAACCAAAGCAGGATAGGTATTATCTATTTCATCTTTGAGTTGCAAGTTATGGAGCTTTGGAAATCTGTGCCATGGTAGTGTCCTTTTGGCTTACATTCAAGAAAAGAAAATTGGAAAGGAAGGTGAAGTCAAGAATGCACTTGGTACTATTTTTCATAGGAAAAAAAAAGGCTAATGAGAGCATTAACAAATGCATAAATACCTTATTAACATTACTCTTCTGTAATAATAAATGCTGTGAGGATGGTGTGCTGCAGTGAGTGGAAGAGAAGACAGTGTATGAAACAGTCTCTCTACTGAAAAGTAGAAAGGAGCCTGCAGTTTCTCCCAGTGTTTCTGGATGTGCTTGAATCCTTCTTCATGAAATTAAAAGAAAATGTCTGAGAGGCCATGCTACTATCAGTTTGGTAATGTTTTATTTCCTAAAGAGGAAGCTGAAAGAGTTTTTGTTGAGTTTGTATGTGCTTTTCTGCCTTTCTTTAATTTTATTCCTGTCCTGAAGAGTGCGGTCATTTATTGTGGATTAGCCGTCAACGTATACTTGTAATGTATACACGTGCACATACACACTCCCAAACAGCCCATCAGCACACAGGAAGATGATAGATATTCTTTGCAGCCGTTACTAGTAAAAGCCTAGGAAATAGTATGGATTTGAATGTAACTCATTCATATGCTTATTTTAATAGATGATCCTTCAGCAATTGACCTCGACTCCGACTGGAAGGCTCCCACAGAGGAGTGGGGAAACTGGACAGGAGATGAGGAGCATCAGGCAGGAGATGAGAAAGAGAAGGTGATGCAGTGGCTCTAGGGACCATGGGAGACCTCCTCCTTTCATGGGTCAGGCTGGGGTGTCCAGTCCAGCACTAGAGGCTGGTTCCTCTGGGTGGAGGAGCTGCCCTGCCGCAGGGACCTTCCCTTCCTGGGACTGGGCGTATTCCCTTCCCCTGACCCACCTGTGAGAGCCAGAGCTGGAGGTACATGTTTCGAGGACGTGCGGTGAGCGTGGAGCCAAAGGAAGTCGTTTTGGAAAGCACCTTGCAGTCCTACCTGGACTCGCTTGTTTGGGGCACTTTATCCAAGTCTGACCGCCTAACCAGATGGGTCAGATGATTCTGGGAGTTTATCATCCATATGGCACCACTGTCCTGACCAGTAAACATCTGCTGATTGCCACATTGCATAAATTAGCTTCTTCTACTGCAGCTCATTTTCCTGAATAGCTGGGTCCTAAGATGTTCAGAGTCTACAGCTACCACCACCCTTTACCCCCTCCCAGATGGCTCCAAAATACATTTTTAAGTGAGAGCATTTGATGATAGTGATACAATCATCGTTTGGGTGGACAGGTGAAAGCACAAGGTTTGCTATTTAAACGCTCTCTAGAAAGCCAGGCAAATAGTGCTCTTTGGCAGTAGTGAGAGGAGCTGAGCTTTTGCAAATGACGGTCTTGCACCAAGGTGTGCACCTCATCCAGAGAGAGGCCCTGCTTGTACACTGTCAGCGCACAGTCCTAGGGATAACCAATTTCCTGAAAAAAAAGCATGTAATCAATGAATCCGTGCTCCCAGGCCTCCTCTTATAAAATCTCTAATCCTTTTAGGATTTACCAAAAGGCAAAGAAGACATTCATTTCTGTCTTTCTGGACGTGAAAGCAAAACGCAGCGGAAGAGGAAGAAAATTGAAGTGAAGGAAGCAAGGGATAGAGCTGGACTGATGCTTGTGAGTCTCTCATTTCCCCAGAGTAACGCTTGATTTTCCAGGAGCAGGGATTTGTCTTCTCCATTAAAACAATGTTACTGGGGTTGACCTTTCCTCCCTGCCATCTCATGGCTTCCTCTTGTCTTCTCTTTCCTCCGTCTTCCCATAAGAGAAGTGTGAATACAGTGACCAGTAGGTTTTTTCAACATGGTGTTCCCTAACATATTTACAGAATAGTTTGATTTTGCCGTTCAGACTGGAGCAGATGGCTTTAATCATGGGGGAAAAAAAATGCTTTCTCAGGCATGGTGAAAGCAAATGTACTCTGCGTATGCTGTACAACTGGGCTATGTTTTATTTATGTTGGGAGGTCACCTAAAGGCATTTTTAACAATATAGGGAGGTGGTTCCTGAAAGCTAGTGAAGGTAAAACAAGACCAATGTTATACCAGTTAAAAGCTTACTGAGACAAAAACGTCATCAGAATGCAACAGAGGCTGTGGAAAAAGCTCTTAGCTCGTGTAGGATGGGAAGTACAAAAAGACTGTCTGTAAAGTTGGTGTTTGGACCAGTCCATTTGGCTGTGATGTACTTACTGCTCTGTGGAATGAGAAATGGGGTGGTGGGACCAGTGTGTCAGAACCGTTTTTCATTCACTTTGCCCCTGTGTATGTTGCTCGGGACACTTAGCAGCAGTGTAGTATCACTGACCTTTCTCTCACAACAACCTGCGGTGTCACCTGATCCCCGAGACAATTTTGCTCCCTGAACTCCTGTTGCCCCTTGTACAGCAATGAGACAAGGATGCTCCCAGCTTAAGACAAAAGCTTTTACATAACTCAGTGCCCACAGTCAATGACAGTCACATGGTCATTGGGACAGCCCACGAGTCACCTGAGCGCTGCCAGGCCATTCTCTCTCTTGTCCCTCCAATTAGTTGCTTTACTTGTCTGTATACCTTAATAAATAATCGTAATAGTCCTGTTCAGACTCCTCAGGACAGCATTGCTCCTACTGCGGTTTTTATGATGAGCTAAAAGGAGTTTGTTCTGCAAGTCACTGCCTGCTGCTGTGCAAGCTCTTCCTACAGAGGTATACATACAAGAGTTAAATAATAAATTATGAAGCCAGATACATAGATAAAGTTGCTCATCCAGTATTTTTGTAGATTTAAGTCATTTAGCAGTTGGTTGGGGTGATCTTAGCCTTCAGTCTCGTTATACAGCAACAATGCTTTCACCTCAGTATATGTTGCTGATTTTCTATCTGCTGGGGAAAATAAGGAAAAAAATGGTAGTGAAAGACAGTTGCAGCACTTTAATCCATTCCAAAAAGAAAAAGCAAACAGGAGGTAGGTAGTTGACATGCCATAGTCTAATCCTTTAAAAATTAATTTGTCCTACATTTTCTTTAAATACCCTAATTCCCTCCAATGATGACATTGTCTCTCAAATGTTGTACTTGCATATGCTTCGTTTAATTCATATGTTTAGTGAAGCATGTTGTTTCAATTAAGTCCCAGGAAGGTTGGGAAGCAAGAACGAAGGAACGCCCAACGGAGTTGATATCTACAAAACATAGCAGTGATACAGTCGGTGCTTCTTTCAAAATAGCATTGGATGTGGCTAATAATACACCCAATATCGGTAAGTGATTTTTTGTTGCACTTTTGATGCATTGTCATTTCAGAACAATGCATAATCTGAAAAATGTTCACAAATGCATTTTTTTAAATGAATATGCTAAATGCTTGTCCTTTAGCCACATGTATTAGTTCTTAAGGAGGCTCTATAATACTTTTAACTTTCTCTACAGCAAATACCTTTTCCTGCTCCTGTCATAGTTAATGAGCAAAACTGCTGTTGCCTGCAGTGGGAGTAATCTTTGCCCAGCACCATTAAACGTGAAACAAAAGGCACTAGTAAATGTATATGTGAGTCAGAGCCCACGAAAAGCATCCAGAGCCTTCCCAATGACTTTGGATTAGCCTTGTAAGGAGATGGCCAATGTAAAATGTATCTGAGAATCACAAAGTGCCCTGCTTCGGACTGAAAGCAAACAATTGCTAAGGACATGATTCTGCAGTGGAAGAGTTGTGTAATAGCTCCTGTTGTCTGTATTGCAGATGTACCTGGAAAAAAGGAGAGGAGGAAGAGGAAGAAAATGAAGAAACAGACTTGAGGGAGCTGTGTAGCTGACAGAGTGAAAGCCAAATGGGGGCAGGCATGCTGATTAGCTGCAAGGATTCTGCTTTCTGTGAAGCTGCTCTGAGCCCGAAGCAGAGAGGATCTAGAAGATTTTCCAGAGAGTGGAAGAGGAGAATGGAGCAGTAAGCTAGACAGAGTGGGAGCGTGTGAGCGAAAGGAGAGAATGGCCGCACTGTGCCCAGGAGGTGGTGCTGAAACAGAATGGCTGTTAATAACCAATTGCTGCCCCTGATTAAAAAACTGTTGGGCGGATTTTGACCAGTTGCGTTAAATCCTTTCAGGTTTTCATGTGGTCACACTGTTTGTCGATTCATAATGTTACCTGCCGTTGTAGGAACGGTTGGAGCTCCAGAGCTGCCTGTGATCGTACTTCGATTCCAGGGAGGATCCACCAGTTGGTCTGGTCTCCTCTGGCATTTTTGCAGATGTGCTCATCGACAGTCTAGTAATGTACAGAAGAAAGCATTGATCCGAGACAAAGGGAGAATAATAAATAGATCATTCTTACAGCTCACAAATCTTTTAAATTTTTGCCTCATACATTGACATATTTATGCTTTTCACCCTGTGCTCAGGCTAGCCTGCTCCACAAGTGATTTCTAAAAGAGGTTTTAAACTTATTGGGAAAGATAGTATAAACCTTTTTTTCTCCCCAGTTTTCATGGTGGGCTAAAGTTTAAAGTTTGTGTGTCCAAAGCGTGTTGAATTTGCTGTACTTACAGTAGATCGAAATAGCTTTTTGAGATGGTTTTTCTATTCTGATGTTTGGAAGTTTTTATCATTTTGTTACTGAAGTATTCTAAGATAAACTACATTTGTGAATGAAATTTTTTTTAATGTCAGTTTAGTGTACTTCTTGAAGAGCATGAATTTCTCATTGTCAGAGGGCTTGTAGCAAGGAGGAGGGAATATGTTACAACTGAGTCCTGTGATTTATAAATAGCACCAGACTAACACCACTAAAAACCAAAGCCCTCTATCCCTAGAGGGACTGCATCTTTCGTGGTAGCTATGTTTGTTTCTTCAGATTGTCCTGAAAATATGCCTCAACCTGACCCATTTCAGAAGTGCTACCTTGAAGGAGGAGATAACGATTGTCAGATCTCCATCTGCATTCGACCTTGTGCCTTTGGAGATCGTGTGGGAAGATTACAATTACTAATGCATGTTGAACATATGCTTGTTCATAGGGATCAGGCTGATGTTCTGAAACACGTTTCATTGTAGGACACTGAGTAACCATAGATGTTAGCGGCTTTGAACTTCCACAGCAGCGCTCCTGCATCGCTGAGCAATGCTGTTGGCATTGCTGAGCTCTCTATTTCTGCCATCTCAACCATCCAGTCCCTAACGTTGGCTTGTATGAGCTTTACCTAAAGCTCGACGTCTTTACCTGATAGTCTTCATCTGTTCCATAGCTTTCAAGCCAGCTTTGTCCTTCAAATAACCACAGCAATGTATTTATATATTTAAATTTCATTACTGTATGTGAAAGGACAGTTTTCTTCTGCTGTTATTTTTAGGGAGGCTAGCTTTACAGTGTGCCCTGAAGTTTAGCAAAGCAGGATTATTTCAGACAAACAGGTGAGGTGAGACAAATAGGTCTTAACTGATGCCGCTCATCAGCCCACTGTCTGGAATTTGCACATCTCGATGTAAGAAAAAGTATAGGCAATTTCTGAATGGAATAAATAGATCAAATGACTTTTTATCTGGAAAGTAATTGGTTCAGAGCAAACGCATAACAAGAAGACACATGGCCTCAATGGAGAAACAAGTATAGCAAGGTCAAAGATACAGAAGATGGGTTAATGAGCATGTAGGTAATGAGTAAAATTCTAACTCTGAAGCCAGTGGAAAACATCCATTGACCTCATTGTGGCCAGGATGTTGCCCAAGGTCTTTCTTTAGCATTGAAGATAACCTCTGTCATCAAAAAAAAAAAAAAAAGGAAGAAGAATGAAGGAGATAAATATTTGTAGACTCCAGATTTCATTTACTTTTTTCTCTATGTCTGCTTGCAAACTTTTCAATGTCTGTATAATCATGTTTTATTTCAACATATTACAGTATTTCAAATGTTTTTATAATAAAAATCAAAACTTTTGCCCAAAGCCCAGCACTCGTGGGCAGTTTTATTTTAATTAGTTCGCATTTGTGTGAATAACAGCAAGAATGTTTTGGCTAAAAACCATTTCGTTTTCCGTCTTCTAAGGAGATACTGTACATGTTTTTTTAAGAGTTTTCCTTCATCTGAACCCTGTTTTTGTTAAGGAAAACCTATTGACATTCTTCTGTTGTTGGAATAAGGGAACAATTGGGACGTTTAACACTTGTAAATTCTCTATGATTCTGATGACAAGAAGCAGTCAATGATATTACCCAGTTTTTCTGTCAAATTCATCACTTCAGCTCTTACTGACATCCATGGTATCTGCATGGGTGTATATTTCTTCCAGCTCCACTATTTCATAGATGGGAAGCTACCACTGTAATACAGATGGCCTCAGTACTTTATATCAGCACATTATTTAATACTACATTTTAATGTAGACATTGCTATACTCAAGCAAATAATCCCTACAACTAATTACATGGGCTTTCCTAAAGCATGGGCTTTTCCAAATAATTGCAAAACTGTATTCAGGGCAAATTTGGTGGCAATACCCTGCTGGTGTGATACGTTGTATCAGTACCACTGCTGTGAGTAGTAGACAGGGTATGTTAGGTGACATTTGATTAATACGGCCGTAGTCGTTCCTGGGGCTTCCCTTGTGCAACATCCCCCAGCGCCGCTGTTACAGGGGCTTCCAGAGGTGGGCCAAAGTTTTGAAGAAATTGTGCTGAAAGTCTGGTTCCTCAGTGAGAGGGCTGAGTTCAAAACAAAACAAAACAACACAGAAAGCGCTCAGCAGCTGCTAACTTCCAGTCTTTCACTTCCTCGTCCTTGGAGGCTGAGAAACCATAGCTCAGTGTAATAAATGGCCTCTGCAGATGGCCAGCGTCTTTGAAAAGGAGACCTTGGAGTCCCTTATGACATGCCCTTTCCTTTCATCACTGCATGTTCAGCTACTCTCTGTTTTTTGTGCTTCTCAGACATCTCCCCCCTTCCCTTCTCTGGGAATTACCACTCTGCCCAGATCATCAGTCCAATATGCTGTTTCTGGCACCGGGAGTGTTGCATATGCTTGATGCTCTCGTTCTTGTAGGCCTTATCTGATCTTTACTAGTTGGAGTCTGGCATAAGCCCTCAGATGTGAGATTTAACATCTCTCCCACAAGTTTTAGCATAGATTTGGATATACCTGAATGTTTTAATTCTCTACATAATTTATCCCTTAGAGGGATAAATCTAGAGTAAACTCTCTGTTGGGAGAGCGTTCGGGAGCCCAGCGTAGTCTCATTGCCAGTTCATGGGCTAGATCCAGCTGGCTCCCCTTGCTTTTTCTCTAAGGGATTTATCAGTTGCTGGAGTGGCACATGCTATGGTAACAGCCAAATGCTCTCCCTGCACCTGCAGATGGCCCAGCAGCTAGAAATCAAGCCTCTGGTGTTGCCGCAGTGTGGGAGGTGGGGTGAAGTGTGGCTTGGAGATCTGCTTAGGAGCAAGGAATTAATTGCTGCAGCAGCAGCAGCTGCGAACGTTGAAGCGCACTGTTCCAGCTTTCTCTTAAACTCAATCTGCTCTGTTTTTCTAATGATACTCTTTCTTGTGGGAAGTCTTTTGAAGATGGGAGACTGGCTATATCCATACTGACAGGGTGATGGGTCCTTAAGACAGTATCTCAAGTATGAAGATGCGGTTGATGCTGTAAGTGATGAACTCGTGACCTAAAAAGCTGTGTTTACTTACAGGCAAACTGCAGCATATGGATGCAGGAGCTTTGCTTCATGCTCGAACTTTGGTGAAACACTGCCAGGGTTAAGTGGGACAACCTCAGCGAGGAATTTAGCCCATTGCTCTGTAATTATCTATTTATATAATAACACGGTTGCACCCAATCTACAGGCCAGTGGCATAGCTGACCCATTTGCATGAGCTGAGTATTAGGTAAAGCTAATTGCTTAGTAGAAATTATTTACCATGCTAACAACAAAGGCCTGCTCCAAAATAGTGCTAAAAATGCTCTAAGATTCAGACTCTTTGAGAGGCAAGGGGGTTTTATAAGCAATAGGCTAGAGATAGGTTAGAGATAGGATGTCTTGTCTTCTGTGCAAATAGTGTCGGAACAGATAGACCCAGGGGTCTTTCTGAGGTAAACTGAACTTTCCAGCATGTGCCATCCCTGACATTGTGCTTTACAGATGTTCTTATCTGCAAAGGAAGTGTCCTCCCCAGCTGAAAGGAAACTGTAATTCATTGGTCCCAGAAATAAACTCCCTGCAGCTTTTCAGGAAAAAGGCACTGTAACAATAACTGACCCTTGTATTGTCCCACCAAGAGACTTCTAGAAATTTCGTGAACTTTATTTTATGTCAGACTTTGATATCTGTATGCATGCAACATTTTTATTTGGTAGTGGTTCTCAGTACCCGCCTAATAAGCTATAGAGACACATAATAACTGATTTTATCAAGTTCTTTTGACTGCATCAGCTGCCTGTCACTGTGTTCTTTCTGGAACTCTTTTCCTGCATCCGAAACTGCAAACAGATTCAAACAGCCAGTGTTTAAAGAAATAACAAATCTCCACTAGGTAACTCTTCCCACTTCACTGCACTGGTAGCATTTTGCTCCCCAGCCTCCTGGTCACCCTGCCAAGATTCATGAAAGACAAGTCTGGGCTCCGGGCTGGAAGGGGGAGACTGCCAGTAAGTAAAAGAGATTTCCATTTTCCAGAGGGAGCAAGCACTTACTCTTAGTCATGTGAAAGTACTGAGATATCTGAACTTGCAAGTACCATTTTAGATCGAGGGAAATGGTGTATGTTATTTTTAGACGTTTTTACTCCTTCTCAACTGTATGGAGCCTGATTAAAATGAGCTACAGCTCTTTTAGGCTAGCAGATTTTTTTGATTCTGTAAATGAATATAAGAATTTTTCTTCAGTGTTTGATATTCAGAAAACCTGATAGTACAATGAGTAACCCAGAAACAGCCTTGTGCTAATAAAAATTTTACGTCATGCTGTCATATTTTAGCTGCTTTTCTTAACCATGACTTTCTGATCCATCTGTTACAAGTTAAAAGGGTTGGAACTGAGTTAAATTGACTCTTGCTGGTAAAAGATAATTCATATTGTTGCAATAATCAACTGGAACAAAAAGTACAGAAGATTGGAGCATTACGTTAAGAACCCCAAAATGACGGTGATTAACTCAATAAACAAAAAAATAAAGTACAATAACCGCAAAATTCAAGGGATACATTCTTATCTCCTGTACAAGAAACCACTGAATCTCCACATTAACTTGTTTTCTTCTAGCAGAATCCATCTTGAAGAAAAAGGCTGGTAAAATTTCCTAATGCTGACTTCAGGATATCTAGGATTTCACTGTGTGAGTCACCATCAGGAAAGTTTCCCTCCTGACTAATTCGTTTTAAGTTCCCCCCCCCCCGCCCCCCGCCTCACTGATACATTAATGCTTTGCTTTTATTCCAATACCTTTTTATCCTTTTTTATGAAAGCAAAAAGCAACCTAAGCTCTCAGCTCAAGTATTTTCACATCTTCTGCACCAATCCTATTGATTTTTCTAAATTCCGTTGAAGGGGTATGATGTTTTATACTGCAGTATTTATATGAAGACGTTAGTTTCTCTGTGGTTTTGCAAATCTTGGGGATTTCTGTTTTTATTTTTTTAAATATAAAAATCTTTTTTGGTGTGGAAAATATATGTGAGAAGCAAAGTCACCTTTCCTCTTTCTTCTGAAAAGGTCGAATAGTAGAAAAGCATAGAGTCAACATACGAAAAAAATTATAAAACTAGCTTGTTACTGTAGTCAAGTGTCAGTGATTACTTGGGATGGAAGAGCTTCTACATGCTCTTCATTTCAGCTTTCATTCCCTGGCAAAGTAGCCACTGGACATGAGACTTGTTTTATGTTCTTACCATTTTCACTTTGTGGTATTGGTCAAATCATTTCATCTCACTGTGCCTCAGTTTCCCCAACCCCACACAGGACAGTATTTTCTTCATCAAGTGCTGTGAAATGTGTCCGTGGAGGCTACATATGATTATCAGTTAATTCTGTGTAGGCTTCCCCTCATACACACACACACACAAAATGCTAGAGTAGAATAGCAGCCCATCTTTCATAAGCAACCTGATAATAGATCAGCACATGCAGGCAAGAAGTAATGATTACAACATAAGTCTAACCCAATACTTTTTAGCCAAGGATTGATAGAAGAATGGAATAAAAGGAACAGGCTGTGAAATAATAAAAATCTATGTAAAAGTCTGAGTGCTGTACTGTTGTGACATCTTAAAGGTGTTCAGTTTTACTTTTTTGACAGAAGTTGAAGGAGAATGCTACCTGACCTCTCCTTTAACATGACCCTAGCTATTCTGCCCTCACACATAGCTTTGTATTATTTTAGAATATGATTATGCAAAAATAATAATGTGTGTTTGGTAACAAATTGCCATGCACTTATGAGACAAACCTCCTGTCTAGAGATAGAGTTTGGAAGACCTCACCTGGCTAATGAAGAACATCTTGATGGCAAACCTCCTTCCTTCCCTCCTTACCTGAGAAGGAAGAAGGAGTTAAGTGTCATCTTAGGTAAAGGCATCTGAATCATTCGTTTGCAGCTGCTTCTGACTAGCAGGCATGTTTAAAGCTTTCTACTCCTGTTGTTGCGTAAGTGGACAATTGCTCCCACAATGTCAAGGTCTCTTTCCTATTTTGGAAGAAAAGTTTATCACTAGTCCCTTCCGCCTCTGAGATTTTACTCTGGCTGCCATGACTGTAAACTGAGTCCTTCAGAAATATTAACATATTTAGCCTCAGAAATCCTTTCTGAAATAGCAAAGAGAGAAAATTGAGGCTCAGGGAGGGGAAGCATCTTGCCTGAGGTCATCTGGGCAGCTAGTGGCAGAGAAGAACTGGGATCTTTCGTAAAACTAAAATCACTAATAGGTTTATCCTCTCTTCCCACAGTAACAGGAAACAATGGAATCACTCTTAAAATATGCTTTTCATCTTTTTTTTTTTTTTTTTTGTAAAGGAGGAGAAAGTGGAGAGGTTTTTTTGCCCACTGAATAGTTCCAAATCAATCTATCCTGCTGTGGAAAGCTGCTTTTTGATGCTGAATGACATTCACATTCTACTTCTCAGTATCTTTGTTGTCTGCAGGGTATAACAAGCAGTGAAGCTCATGGGAATCACTTCAATTCTTATTCTGAGCTTGCTGACAAAGATACGAACGCTAAATTGAGAGTTCTTTCGTCTTGCAAAAACGGCCCTGAAGATCTGAGCCTGACATGAGAGCTGCAAGATACCAGTCAACGCAAAGCGTCCCGCTGTAAGATTTTAGTTCAGAAACTTGTCCTCACAAGCTGTAACAGCCCCTTGGGAGAACGGGATCTAGGTGATTCCAAGCGGATGTCCTAACCCAAACTAGAGAAGCCTGCTTTCTTGTCTGACTCACTCTATCTAGTCCTGAGGCTTCCTCTGCAGACAGAGGCAGACCAACAGGAGGGAGAGCCTCTCTTAACAGTGCAGGAACAACATAAGCAATTCAAACGTGCATGCTGCGGAAATAGTTGGCTTAGGTTTCCCAACATGCCATCTGTGAGAAAACCGATTTTTAAATTACGGATTACAACAAAATACACATTATTTTTCTGTTTATTTACATAGATGCATGCATGTTGAGTAAAATTAGTTGGTTTTTGCTACATTAAATGAGAGTCTGTTGATCATTAAGCATCTGTGCACAGGGCTGAGAACATTAGGAGCACTAAAGAAATAAACAATAGTTTATAACAGGATCATTAGAACAGTCTTAGCAGCACTCACAACATGTTTATTCAAAAATGAAATACGACCTAAGGCAGAAAAACACCAATTATGAAACATAAGGGATTCAAAAATAAAAAGGTCAGTTTTAAAGCCTTTAAGTAGATCATTTCAAATGGCTCGGAAACACTGCACGTTTAAAAATAGGCTTAAGTAGCTAAAACAATAAAATGTGCTAATTGTGGGATCTGGAATACATCAAAAGCACGGAAGAGTGCACCCTCATTACCTTCTCGCTGTTCAGAGTGAAAAAAAATATCAGGATAGTTCTGACATATGACATGTATCTTAGTGTGTACATACGCAGCAAATATTTATGTTCTGTGAGTGTTTCAGGCTGGTTGTACGCAGCCAAGAGGAAATACTTGCAGCTGCACCAGGGTTTACATAAACTGTCTGTGTATCTGTATCTGCTCAGCCGTGCAGACTTGCAAAGAGCACCGGCTGCCCATGTGTCACGGGAGGCTTATAGGGCCTGCCTGAGACACGAACAGGAGAAATTCTGTTTCTGAACGTCGGAGGAATCCCTGTCACGCACCTCTGACGGGAGCACTCAGTCACAAGCAGCGTTTCTAGTTAACGCACCTCTCTGGCAGCACCTGCAGCTTTCAGGGGGACTAACAAAGTGTTGTCAATAGCTATTGGCAAATGGGGACTCTTGACTCACAAAAAGTAAAGCGGACCAAAACCTGCCTCTTCTGTTTATCCTCTTATCACATACTGCCTCATCATGTCATCATGCAACTTGCAACATTAATAATTTAACCTGACGATTCCCTGCAAAAGCAGCGCAGAAGAGCTGAAGTGAATTTAATCCCCTAGAGCACTGGTTTTCAGTGGAAACTGTGGCACCTTAGGAGCACCTCAAACCAGCACATTTTGGGGCCTACTAAGATGACAATACAGTTTTAAGCTAAGAAGGGTTGAGGGGTGATGCCCCTGTGTAACTGTAGTTTCCTCGCGTCTGGGCTGCTGCTCGGAGCCCGAGCCCGGGCTCGCCACCTTCGCCCAAGCCCCACGGGCGCTGTTAGGGGGAAGCACCGGGCGCTCTGCCCCTACGAGGGGCCGGCGGCGCTGGCAAGCGGGCTCCCCGGGGGCACGCCGTCAGGGGAGGCTCCAGCCACGAAAGGGCGGCGGAGGTCGCGCTCCCCTCCGCCCGCGGCGGCCGCCGGCGACAAGGCTGCGCCGCCCCAACATGGCGGACGGAGGGGGCAGCGCGGGGCATCCGCCCCGGCCGGCGGGGTCGGCGGGACACCCAACCTCGCCTCAGGTGGGCCCCGCCCCCACAGGTGAACGAGCCGGTGTTACGCCCTGCTGGGCTGCGATTGGCCCGCGGCGCCGCCGATCGCTTGTTGCCGCGGCGACGCCCGCGCCCTCCCGCAGCCACTCCCCCCGCCTCCGCTGTCGGCTGCTGATTGGCCAGAGCGGCGGTGACGCAGCAGCGGGGCTTTTACGGCCCTCAGCTGGAGGG
Source organism: Struthio camelus (assembly GCF_040807025.1). NCBI lineage: Eukaryota > Metazoa > Chordata > Aves > Struthioniformes > Struthionidae > Struthio > Struthio camelus. Next base: position 18,620,495 of record NC_090944.1, read on the forward strand.
GGAAGTGGCTAGAGACAGTGAGCGGCTGGCCTGGAGGGGGGAGGCCGGCGACGTCGCGACCATGACGTTCAAGCGGAGTCGGGACCGGTTCTACAGTACCCGTTGCTGTGGCTGCTGTCATGTGCGGACCGGCACCATTATCCTGGGCACCTGGTACATGGTGAGAGACTCGCGCGGGGGGCAGCTGAGGGGGCGGTGTTTTCGGTTGTGCGCGGCCCGCAGTGCGCATGCGTGGGATATTGGCCGTTGCCTGGCTTAGGAGCGGTGGGCATGGGGTGGGCAGGGCGCATGCGCGGGGGGGCGGGCGGGAGGGAGCGGGGGGGGCTGGCGCCAGCCAGTGGCCCTGGCCCGGGGGGCTTCGGGCAGGGTCGCGGTGGGCACAGGGGAGTTTCCCCTCTCCTCGTCTGGTTAGCCGTCGGCCCCCCCACTTCGGGGGTCAGCCGTCGTCGTGCTCTCCGTCGAGATCGTCCTGCGTGGTTGTCTCAGCGCCGCGTCGTATGCGGGAAGCTGCACGAGTTTCCTGAAGCCTGTTGCCTCACGGGGTTTGATTTGGGCTGGCCAAACCCCCCTTGTCCCGTGGTGACCTCCTTTGCTGTGGTTAGAGAAACGGAACGAAGCTAGAGTTTCGTTCTGTAACCTACGTTTCTGAGGGATCCTTGTTACTATCTCGGTTCCTTTTTTTTCTCTCTTTCTTTTTTTCTGGCTGAAAAGGCATATTATTTTTTTCCTTTATATGTATCAAACAGTACCGAGTGAATCTCTTGGTGAGAGAAGAGATATAATAACGTTGGAGGAGACTGGAATTTAGGGTAGGCTGAGAATAAAATGATTAGATACGATTTCCCTTCGTATGTAACATCTGAAGGGAAAGTTGGGGTCTTTAAAAGCAATACTAGCATCTCCTCTTGAAAAGCTTTGTGGAAAGGGAAGTTCTCCTTCATTTTGTGTGTTCTGTAAGCTTTCAGCACAGCATTAGTGATGAGCTACAGAAATTTTTTTTTTGGTGAGAGAAAACACCTCTTGTTTTCTGACTCGTGGATGCTTGTTTCTATGGGAGCTGTGGTGGCAAAGCTCTAATATTAAAGATTTTAGAACTAGCGTGAAATAGTAATGTGAAAAAAGGTACCAACAAGTTAAGATCAAGGTCCGGAGCAATTGAGATCCGCTGTGTTCAAGTCTCTTTTCTTCTGCTTACCACCAATGGACAGTGAAAAAGTGACGATAGTTAAAGATACTGCATCATAGCTTTTCTAGTCTCCTAAAACTATAACCAAAATCTGTTCTCTACTCTCCCCCAAACAGTAAGAATGGAGCTGAATTTTTATCTCCTGATGTGAAGGAGCCCTTGTAGAAGCTGTTTTGTAGGAGTAGAAATGCATGGGGATTTAAGTGTAGAGAGTCTAGTCTCTCTTTTAAGTACTAAAAGATTGTGTTCCCTCCTTCCCACCACCCCTAGTTCTTCCATTGACGGAAGATGTGCAGGCAGACAATAAAATGGCAGGGGAGAGGAATGGAAGAGAAAGTAAGGTAGAGAGCGAAAAGTGAAACACAGTTCAACAGGAGGGATATTTCCTTTTTCAGATGAAGGACTGGAAAAATGAGTCTTGGTGTTGATTTTTTTTTCTCTTCTGCTTTGTATGAACTGACTAAAACTCGAAGTCGATTACAACGTTGAACGTTCCCCCCCCCCCCCCCCCCCCCCGCCCCGGAAACCTGCAAAAGTTCTATGCAACGCTGGTTATGTGAGATCAACGTTATGCTTCTAGTACTTCAGTTAAAAGCATAAATTGTCAGCATTAAGGAGGCATTCGCCTCTGTTATGAAACAGTTGCACCTTATTGCCTTCCACACTTTCCTGGTCGCAAGAGCATATAGAAACAGAGGAACTTAAGTGGAGGGAGGGGGATATACTCTTCTGTGGCTGGGGATTCTGTAGTCCTTCCGGCTTCTTTCTGTGCTTCCCTTCCTTCTTGACTTGTGGATGCAATGTCTCTTCTTCCTTTCTGAATCTGTTGAATACCTGTACTGCTTATAGATGGTGAAAAGTACACCTGTGACTGAGATAGCACTGCTTCAGAGCGTGGAATGGTGCCTGAGGCAAAATGTTCCTTTGACCTCCGATGTAACTGCAACAGATTCAGTAGCTGCAGGCTGTTGGAGGGGAAAAATACTGTAGAGTGTGGATAGCTGATTGCACGTTAGGTACTATGTAGATGTATTTTGCTATAAAGTGTACCAGGCACTTTACATTAAACTGTACCTTGAAAATGTTTTATTCAGTTCTTTTCAGATACCAGCTGGGAGAATATGGTAACTGTTTTGAGTCTAACAGCTGTTAGCTTTTTGAGCTGAAATGAGGTCTTATGAAATGAAATTTTAGGCAGTCTTGCCCAACCTAATGATTTACATAAGAATGTAACTACAGTTCCAGCCTTTTGAAAGTTAACTACGACTCAAACAGTGAAAATGAAACTAATCTTTCTACTGAGAAACTTACCCTAAGCCATTTAATGTTTTGGAAAATGTCAGGTTGCTTAGGCATGTTGCTAATTAATGAACCATCTATGTATATCTTAATTTTAGTCTTTCAGAATTTAGCCTGGTAGACTATTAAATTGATTTAGAAATATTTGTTTGTAAGTTACAGTATTATAAGCATTGATAACTTTTTGAGGGGGAGGGAGGTTTTTTTGGCAGGAGAGAATACTTGGATCAGCAATAGTTTTGTTACTGAAAATCTTGGTCAGCTTGTGTTTACTGGATACTCTGTGTTCTCATGCTGTTCAATCCTGAAGGAATTTGATACCAGACATAAAATGGAGTCTTGTAGCAATCTACTCCAGATGTTTAGTAAGATAAGAGTTTTGGCTATTTAATACGTGAGCATAATTTTTATGTAACTGCTCTTTAGGCATTTTTCTGTTCTTATTTGTATACTCTTAGATTTTGCATCAAATTAACTTATCTCCTCATTAAAACAGGATTATATATCACTGTCCTTATTATGTTCTTCCTTGACTATAGGGAGAACAAGGATATTATCTTCTAAAATGTCTGATGTTGGTGTTCTGTGATCAGACTGCCATGGGAAACAGTTGTTCTGTGTCTTTTAAGCATGCTCTAGTCCATATGCTGCCACTGCTTCCAATATACTGACAAATTATCTTTGCAAGGAAAAAAAAAAAAATAAAGAACATTCCTAGAGGACTCATGCTTGAGTTCCAGAACTAGTATAGTTTGGTTTACTCGGTAACACCCACTGCTGTCCTGAGTAGGAAGTAAAGAAACCACCTGTTCCTAGCTTCATAGTTGCAAATATGTGGCTTTGAAGCTCCTTTCTTCCTTTAAACTTTACTAGGCATAGCGCTTTCCAGAAACCGGAAACAAGAACACTGCATTGGCAAAATGAGATCAGAGTTCAATAAACAGTCTAAAAGTAATAGCATTGTTTTGGAGGGAGTGGTTGTTTCATTCTGGCAACAAACTTCAGTGATGCAGTCAAAATGATGCAGTTGCTACTGGATTGCAGGAGGGTCAGGATGATCTCTGCAGAGTTTCTGTTCACTAAGACTGTTTAGCCGAAAACTTCCAGAAGTAAGGAAGTCTTACCTAGTTTCATTCTAGTCTTGACAATGATAGAAGCTCTAAAATACCCATCTACTTGAAATTCTTGTTTTTTCAATATCTCAGCAAAAAGGGTTTGTTTTTTAATCGATACATTTAAAGAAAAACATTACAGTAGTAAGAGGAAGATGAGAAAGAGTAGCAGTGCATGGCAACTTCCCTCTGTCCTGTTTGTTTTCAAGCCTCCACGGATGTGAAGCACTTACCTGAGTAGATATTAAATGCATATCATGGAGATACAAGTCACCGACTGGAAAGTTAATGCTTGTTATTGTCCCATGCGGTGCTCTGGGTCCTGATCATACAGGAAAGTAATCCTGTGTTACTAGTATGTAGTAAATGCTGACCTCTAAATTTAAGAGCATCTGCTAGCTTTTTTTTTTGTTAGTTTCCCCAAACCTATTTAGCCTCAAGTATGCCAGTTTTAAGTGCAAGATAAACTTTCTAAAGTACTCTATGTAGTGCTTACTACAAAACTAAATTGAGATTAAAAAAAAATCTTAACTGAACCACCTTTGGATTAATGATTTGGACATGCTTTTTTGATTTATTAATTGGAAAGACTAGGATGGGGGCTGCTGGCATTTTTGAAATGTTACCTGTACCATCCTTACTGTCCACTCTGCAGTGACCTGTCGGGTTTTTTAGGGTATGGGGTTTTTTGTGTGGGTTTTTTTTTTTTAACAACTTTAGATTATGCTCAGGTTTGTCTGTGTTATATGTTTTCTGGTACCTTTTCTGTGTAGGCCATTTCTGAATGTATATGCTGCTCACAATGAGAATATTCTGTTAAGCTCTGAAGATTGCTTGCAATATAAAGCATACTCTTGCTTTTCTGTCCATGTTGACTATGGAGCTGACAAAAAAAAAAAAAAAAAACTGATCTTGCTGTTACCAAGCTTCTGTGAAAGAAGTATAGTTATAGTCGAGATGCAGGTTCTTCCTTCTCGCTTACAATGACTCCTAATTTTGAGTATGTTGAACATCATGAATTGCTCAGTGCTATGGTATGATTCACAAATTACCAAGAATGCAGCCCTGGAAACCCTGGAGTGTTAATTGGCAGGATTTTTTTTTTGTTGGAATCGGTGAGACAAAGGTGTTATATTTGTGACTTTGTTGTATGACACTTTAATTTCCCCTTGTGCCCAGTAACTAGTGAAATAGTAAGCTAGATTTCTAATAAGTTCATCTAAAACATGATGATGTGATAGCATGTCTACAATGCTGCTTACTTTGATCTTTAGTAAAGGGTTCTTTCTGCAGACAGCATAAGCAAGCTTATCTCCTTTGTGTCTCAAGCCTAAAAATAAGCATAAGGCATTACAAGCTGTGAGACTTAAGCCAGCTCCTTTTAAATCTTCAAAACCTATTTCAGTTGCTGAAGACATCAGTAATTGTCCGTAGGCCTGCTACCATTGCATCAGGGAATCTTAGAATCGTACTAGTAAAAGAAGAAATATTTGGTAGATAGTCTTAAGTTGTTAGAGACAGCAAACTAGTGTGTTTTTCTTTACTGCCTGCCCCCCCTCCTACCGTCGCACGTACTCACTCGCTCATTCTCACATTGGCTCAAATTGTGAAACATCCTAGTGATCGTGGTGACCTTACTGAATACTGAGTAGAAAATGCCTCCAACTTGGAAATACCACTGTGAAGACTTTGTATCTTACCTCTTCCTTTGTCCTGTCTCTCCAGATTTTAATAACAAACTATGCTCCTGTAAATCTTGAATAGGCTTTAAATGCTATGAAGGCAATTTCTTACTGTTACTGGAAGCACTTCTGGTATGTACCAAAATGGGGAAATAGAAGTAGTTTTCAACAGCAGTGTAAGTAAGGAGAATGACTGACTGGCAAGCATATAGCCAATGCTTGGATTTTTGGAGTTTAGTCTTTCTGAGTGAGAATACCTTTCTTTAATTTTACCAGTGTTTAATAAGCACTTGTGATTTTAAGCAATGATCTAGGAAGGGAAGTGAGCCGGTTTCTTACCTGCCTCCCTCCCCACCCCAGTTAAAACTGTAACGCGTGACATAGGGTCGACCGGAAAGTAAGCTATATTTGAGGATTAAATCTGTAAGTGTAAGTTGTCTATCATCGTCTGTATTTACTGCATGTCATATGTGATGTCCCTTACTGCTTGACACCCACCACTGTTTGCAAGAGTAGGGTGCAGTACACTTTGCGTGCATTAAACTAACTCTACCTTCTACTTTGCTGTAGGAAGCAGAAACTCTTTCCAAATGTGCCTCATTGTGTCTGTTACTGTACCTTTTCCTTCCTGGCCTCTTTCAACTATTTACAGTTTCCACGTTCTTGGATCTGTGTATTCATCACACTGCAATTGAAGAGGTGGATGGGGTTCGTAGGTATCCAAATGATGTCAAAATTAAACAGATGCTAGTTTTAATGAATCACAACTAAATAATGTTGCAAGTGTCCAGTACTGTGTTTTGGGTCTATGTGGTGGGTTGTGGATGTGGGGTTTTTTGTTTTCTGTTAAAACACTGGTTTAACTAAATGAGCTTAAAAGTTGATCTTAAGCTGTTCTATTTTTTTTTTTTTCCTCCTCCAACAGGCAAAGCAAAGAGCTTGTTTCTAACTGAAATAAAAGATTTATTAGTGTGTCCTTAAGAAGATTATACCTGTTGCACTGTAAATAACTTTCAGGTAACTAACTGATCTTTCTCAGGTGGTGAACTTGCTGATGGGCATCTTGCTGACTGTAGAAGTGACTCATCCAAATATAGTGCCAAGTGTTGATATTCAGTATGAAGTCATCGGAAATTACTATGCTTCTGAGAGAATGGCTGGTAGGTGTATAACTGTCTGCTGTTCAATCTCAAAATAAAGCATATAGCACCATGGTGTATTTGTCTTACATTAGCATGTAATAAATATATAAAGCTTTTAAATATGGTTGTCTTTATTCTCTGAATGCTCTTCAGATTTTTGGTGGATTAAGTTCCACCATGAACTTGAAAGGAAAAGAAATGAGACATAAACAGTATATAATTTTTACTTTGTATTACTTTTAAGCATCTTGAATGATACGATTTCTAAAGACTAGTATTTTTTGAGACCATAATTGTATGCATGCTTTTTATCTTTAGAAGTGCGGGAATAGCTGAGTGGCTCTTTTGATGTGTAATGCAGTGCCCTGAGACAAGACACTAAATCTTAAACAGTCAAGTGCAGTTTGTGGAGGAGAGGGAGAATATGGGGATAACTGGGCTACATGGTTACTTGGACACTTCTCAAGACTGTTAGGCCCCTTACTCTTTCAGGGGAAGAAATGGAGGTAGTACAGCACTAACTTGGATTTGGAGAGTATCAGTTAACAGTCTTTGTGTTAATTGTTTGGGACCTGACTCCAGAGGTACTGCCACTTCTGAACTGTGACTGCAATTCGTCTCAGTAAAGAAATCCAAGTGGGAGCAAAAACCAAGTACTTAATAAAGCCAAGATACTAAGGAAAAAGGCAACTGAGACCTGTAAAATGTTGTGCGTTCCAAAATGAATGTTGGTGCACTTAATAGCCTTAAGCTTATATGGCAGAGAGACGCTTATAAGGTGGAGAGGCGCTTATAAAGCTGAAGGTGCTTTTTCCACTCTTTACCCTAAAATGGCTGGTGCTTGCTTTTTGACTTAGCAAAACTTGTTCCCTGCATTGGGATGTAGGCTGAAGGGTTTTGTGTGTGGGAAGGGACATTATCCACATTCAGAAGCAGAATTCTATGTGTGTATGGTGTGTCTCTCCCCACCCCCCCCCCCTGCTATTTGTTGTTAAGTAGTTAAGGCACTTGCTCATCCACACAATGCTTTTCAGATACAGGTGGGCCACCTCCTTGATGCCATCTGTGTATGTGAATATTGTTCTCCTGTACTGAATTATAGACATAAGTACCTCTACAATGTATTTTTTCAATTTGGTTGTGGGTTAGGAAATTAATATTCTCAGTTATTCTCTCAAACATGGGAACCATAAATTTGGCTTCAGACTTGTTTAAAACATGAACTACAACATTTATAGACTGTTAAACTGGTTTCTTTCCCAGTTTTTAAAAGTATGTGCTGTGGTTGCTGTAGGAAAATGAGCATAATCCAACTTGTGGAAAGCAGCTGTGCTTCTGTTATCAGTAACTATGATGCACAAGGAGAATTTATCATTCAGTTTCCATGAATGTCCTGAATTTAACTATTTTGGTTTTTGTTAAAACTGCTTTTTCTTCTTAATAATAGCACCCCTTCCATGCAGTGATTTCTTGTTTTCCTTGGTGTTACTTAAGGAAGAGTGCTGCTCCCACTGCCGATGACTGAATTATATAAGCAAACCACTTTATAGTATGAAGGTTGATGTTGTACTAATTTTACCTAAAACTTCTTCTGGTTGTGAAGTTAATTACACACACAGCTTGAGCACTGACATATTATGAATAAGCATCATTATGCTGCGTTAGTATCGAACTATGTCAGGTTTCTAATTGGTGTGGCTGAACTTAATCCAGCCTTTTTGATTAAGGCAAACTTCCCCCCCCCCCCCCCAAATGGCTGCTGGTTTTCCTTGACTAGACTCTTTTTTCCATTAGTAGAGGTTCAGGTTACTCAAGTCAGCTGCTGCCAGTTTGCACGAATGAAACAGTTGGGTTAGAACAGATCATGGTAGCAGAGCTTGTATACCTGTTAGCTGCAGTGTGATAACTTTAGGGAAGGACTGATACTTATTATTTCTCTCTTAATTCAGAAAATGCCTGTGTTCTATTTGCAATCTCCCTCCTCATGTTCACAATCAGTGCAATGATGGTGTATGGTGCAATTGCTGTAAGTATATTTATAGTCCATTGTTTTTAAACTTGCTGCTTAAATTTTGGATTAAATACCTACAGGCTCTTTTTGTTTCCTTTAGCATCGTGTGGGCTGGTTGATCCCATTCTTCTGTTATCAACTCTTTGACTTTGTGCTCAGTTGTCTGGTTGCCATCAGTTCTCTTACGTACTTACCCAGAATCAAGGATTATCTGGATCAGTTGGTAAGTCTCTGTTCAGCTCATTATAGCATTTAATGCTTGAAGTGAAACTTGGCTTTTATAACCGACTGACCTATATTTACCTTCCTGTACTTAAGGAAGAGGAATTTGGACTCCAGTAGGAACTGTAGAGGAAGGCTGCTAGGGTGATTATGAGAACTGAGAGCTTATCAGAGGTGGAAGGGCCTGAAGGTGTCAGTGCTCACTAAATGGAAAGCCAGGCAGAGAAAAGAAATACATATCGAGGGAGATATTGGTTTAAACTGTCTATGCTACATCTAGACTAGAAACCAAGATGTTCTGAACTGAACAGTTTGGTTCTTTGGCAGGTGTGCTACTGTAGGTTAAAATGTGTACTTTTGTGTGTGTGTGCATATATGTGTGTAAATATAGTACAGTATAGGTAAAGTAGTATACATTTTATATATATATAAAAGGACTTATGAGGTGGGGGTCTACAACATCATGGGATAGAATTGGATGCTCTGAGGGTTCCTTTTTGTGCTATATGTGGCTCTTCTCATTTTGCAATATTACCTTCTAAGAAAATTGTAATGGTATTAATATTGCCTGTGTTATAACTGCAAGACGACTGCATGGATAGAATATATCCTTAACTGGCAAGGATCGCAAGCTCTTTCTGGGTGGTGTTTAGATCTGTGCAAGCAGATGCTTAAGAACTCCTTTTAAAGTGGAGATAAACTTTGGGTGGATGTTGGAGAGAGGCCCTGTTACTGTGCTTAGGGAAAGAGAAGTGTTTGAACTTTGCAGAAAGCTCACTTTGTTTTGGTATCTCTTCTGAAGGAGTTTAGGGGAACTTCTTCCCACTGAACACACAGATGTTACTGGTTGGCCTGACTGGAGGTAGTCAGTACTGACTCATTGAAGAGTTATCAGATAGAGGACAATTCATACAAATGCTGTGCTTTTCCTTGGTGGGACTGAGGGTCTGCAGCTGTTTGCAAAGAAGATTCATGGAGATCTTCATTAGTATGAGGCTGAGGAAATGGCACATAGAAGGTCACGAGGCTTCTTTATTGGTAGCCCTTTTCTGAAGTTTCTTGCAGGACAGAGGCAGGATAAATGTCATACCTTGTGGGAGGATAAAGATGGAGCAAGCAAGTGAGAAACTGACCTTTTTACTGTTTCTATGGTGGTAGTTTACACAACAGTTTGATGCTTCATGTGGTGCTAAGGTTGGGTGTGCTCCTCTTACCTTTGTGAAAGTACGCTGTTAATGCTTGTCTCATTCTTCTCCCTTTCTTTCTCCTCCCCTTTTTCTCAATTAGCCGGATTTCCCTTACAAAGATGATCTCCTTGCGCTGGACTCCAGCTGTCTCTTGTTTATTGTTCTTGTGTTCTTTGCTTTATTTATCATTTTGAAGGTAAGTTAAAATTTAAACATGTGTTTGTCTTATGAATTAACTGTATTAAGATGCTATCAATGTATGGACATGTGCTGAGTTAAGAACTACTTTGAGTAGAATTGTTATGATGTTTTGTTACGTTATAATTTCAGTCTTTTACGTACTGGTGTCTGCAACAAACTTATATTGTGGTCAGTTGGGCATGTTTATGCATTTATGGCCTTTGAATAGGCAATAGAAATGCACAAAGCCTGAAAGTCTTTTGCATATGTACAGACAAACTTAACGTTTATAAGTAATAAAATTAAGCTTATAATGAAACAATATTGAATTACTGCATATAAGCTTTCTGAACAAATTTTTTTAATCTCATACTGTATGTAACAAATCAGGAGATGTATTTTGGAAGGAAGAAATGCATAGGTTAGTGCATCTTTCTTCCTGCAGAAGGGTCGTATTACCAGTTACTTCTGTTTTGAAGGAAATAAATACAGAGACGTTCATCTGAATTATAAAACTCGTATGTAGGCAAAAGCATTAGAAAAATGAGGTCATAATGTGTGTTAGCCATGACTCTTAATAGCATTCAGCTTTGATTTAAAAAAAAAAAAAAAAATAGAGGAATTCTTATTTTCTTTGCTTTCTCAAAGCAGAATATCTGACTGGGGGTAGGGAGTGGAAACCTAATGTAGTAGATGATATTTCTTGCATTGACTTTTTTGAAATTCAATACCTTGTGTATAAATATGTACTAATTTGCTAGTGAAAAATACAGAAAGATTAATGTTGTGCAGTTTAATAGAAACATAATCCTCATTGGAGCATGACAGTTTGTGATTCCACAACATTTTATATTGGGTTGAAGTTCAGGCTAGTTTGCCATATCCTCTTCTCTTTTCCACCTCTGACTGTGCGTTCTTGCCCTCCCCTTTGCACGGCCAACTTGACGAATACTGATGATAATCAAAGAGAAATGGCAGCATGCTGTTGGCCTGTCTTCCTTGTACTGGCAACTTGGACTCGGATTCACAGACGCATAAGTCAATCAGGGAATAACTTGATTAGCACTGCTGAGGCAAATAGATGAGTTGAATTGATCTGCAGATTCTTTTACTAAAAGCACATGGTTCATCTTGTCTGAATCGCTTTGATAGCAAGGCTAAATGGAGACAATGTAGGTATGTGCCAAAATCTATTAATTAAGGGCTATCTCTCAGGTATATTGATTCAGCTTGTTTTTACTGCTTTTTTTTTGTTCTGTGACTGTAACCTAGTGTTTTATTTCTGCATAAGCTAATGGATATGAGATATAAAAAAGACAAATCTGTTTCAGGCATATCTAATTAACTGTGTATGGAACTGCTATAAATACATCAGCAACAGAAATTTGCCGGAGATAGCTGTGTACCCTGCTTTTGAAGCTCCTCCACAGGTAATATCTTTTTTTTTTCTCTAGGTGAAAGCAACTACAGCTGTTTAATTTTGAAGCAGAAGAACAGTGTGCATAGAAGTTTGCAAGTCTTGTCCAGCTTTCTAAACAGAGACTAGAAAGATTTCAAAAGTTAGAACAGCTAACGTTAAGGTGGATTGCTTCTGAGTTATGTTCTTAGAGTGTATAAAAGAGCAGGCTTTGGTAGAGGGGAAAATCTTAAATCCCCCCCTCCCCCATGTAGCAGAGGGAAGCTTTCTGATTCCACCTGTCAAAACCATCCTCTTTGCTTGCAAAACAAAGGCAATGGGATGGAATTAATGACCTTGGGTTAGGTTTGCCAGAGTAGTAAATTACTTTTACCTTCTTTCACTTCATCCTCATTAGCTGTGTGGAAACATCAATGAGTTCTTGTAAAAATTTGCCTGCAAGAGAATTAAATTGCTAGTGTGGCATATATGGATTTTTGTTTCTTTTTTTTTCCTAAACCTTCTGCGTTAATCTTGTTAAAATGTCTTTTCTTTAGTATGTTCTGCCAACCTATGAAATGGCGGTGAAGATGCCAGAGAAGGAACCTCCACCTCCTTACATACCTGCCTGAAGAAACTGTTATGTTAATTAATATCTGTACCAGCTTCTTGGGAGTTTTGTCTTTTAATCTTGCAAAACTGCTTAAGTAATAGAAATATTCAGGGCTTTAGGAGCAAACTGTTCTGTTTAAAATATGTTTGATATAAACTTATTAAGCAACACATCTGGGAATGATTTTCTATTTACTTTAATTTTTGTTCTCCTTAATGCTCTTAAACATTTTATTGCCTTAGGGCCTTACAATGCAAGAACTTATGCATGTAACTAACTTCTGGCTTTTAATAATATCAGTCGAGCCAGTCTGTGACAAATGTTAGCTATGAACATAAGTGTCTGCAGGATTGTGCCCTTAATTTATATTAATTTTTTTGTAAAGTAGTTCATAAGGACAATCTAATCGTGCAGCAAAATGAGTTTGCCTTTATCCACTCTTTGGAGGGGGAGGGGGTTTGAATGTGGTATATACGTGATTTTTTCGTTTGTTTATTTTTTTTTTTTTACTTTGCACTTTTCTCATATGTTATCTTACCTTATTGTGGATTTTTTTTTTGTTACTGTATGTCTTGAACCAGTATTTTTCAGGAAGAAGTGAGTTTGGCACGGGAGTTTGTATTACAATGTGCTGCGAGTGCAAGAAAAACATAGAAATGTTGAAGATGGTTGCATGCCTCTAATCTTACATGTATTTTCCTCTTTGTGATAAATGATACTTAAATAAATCTTTTATGAAATGTTTAGTAGTAGTCTTGATTGATCTGCCTTTAAATGTTTCAGTGATTTTGTTCTTTTTTTTTTTTCCCCTCTGTGAATGTCCAGTGTAATGAACTCTAGCTTTCTACAGGTGTCTGTAGTGGCTGATCTGTGATCGCCAACAAACACCCTCATGTGGGGTGGGGAGCATGGAGTCTTTTAATGCATAATCCTTACGGCAGCCTTTGCTGCAGTTCAAGTATCTGGCTGTCTTTTGCCTGCCTAGTTGCTAGTTATGCATGCTCTGGGAAAACGGTACTGTACCTGAGGCTTCCAGCCCTCTGGGCAGGTTTGATGTCCGACAGCCTCGGAAACTAAGGGTAGGACAGACGCCCAGAAGGACTACAAAATTATTTATATTGGAAAATATCTGAAGTTCCATATATGTCATAACAACGTTGTTTTTGAGGCAACGTTGTCTTTCCATTCTTTCTCCTCTGTAATAGCAGGTAAAAGATACTTTTTGGTACTTGAATGTTCTGGTAATATATGTGAGCAGCAGTCAGCCTTCCACTACAAGGATGAAAGGGATATGTGATCAAATTTGTCTTTTTTTTTTTTTTTTTCTGTCCATAGTTTAAATTGCAACAGCATACAGATTCTTAGATACTTCAGCAGACTGGAGTTGTGTACCTCCTTCCTGTCCCTCTGACATGTTAAAAATGCCGTATATCATTACCACAGTATCAGTAGTTGCATCTCAGATAAAAACTAAGGAAGGAAAAAGCTGTCTGTAAGAGCAACTTAAACTGCAGGGTGCAAGAATATCTTGTGCCACTGTTCTTGCAGCATCCTGCTGTTCTAGTTACAGTACTCGCATAGTCATCTTTTTAACTGCCCTCAGTTCCTGACTTGTGAAGGACTGTGAGCTGCACTCCAGAAGAAACTGGAAAAGGGACTGTACTTAGATGCTGGCAAAAACTTTGTTAAACTGTGCAGCTTCTTGTGGGGAGCTGGAATGATACATGAAACTGAAGTGGTCCAATAAGTCACATAGCTGAAACTACTCAGGAATTATGTAATACTTAAAACATAGAGAATATTCGCTCTTGCCTAGATCTATTCAGCATTGCAAAATGAAGCCAAAAATCTGCTAATTCATTAGCGCTGTGAGTGGGCACAAAAGAAACTTTAAATGAAATAGTTGGATTTGAGCAGAGCACTTCAGACAATGGGTGGCCGTTGAGACTTCCCAAGCTATGGGTGGGTGAGCATATTGGTGTGCGGTGTTTGGCGGCAACAGGCAGTGCTTGAACCTCTTGTGCGTGTGCTTTTGCTCAGAGCTGCAGCCCCTCTGCGCGATGAAAGCTATTGTAGTCCACTGGGCCTTGTCATGTGGAGTTCCTCTATGTGAGTATTATTATTTCCCTCTTCCTTGCTTTAGTTCCAGGCTTTGCAAATGCAGCAATTACCTCTTTTAATGTGTAGTCAAGATAGTACTTGCTGCAGTGAACAATGGAATAAATACCTGCCGGGAGGGCTGTACCTCGGGGTGCGTGTTTTGCTTCTGTTCTAAATTAGTGCTGCCTGCTCCCAACAGAGGGGAGGGGAGGGGAGGAGAGGTGGTCCGGCCAAGGTGTGTTCGGAAAGTTTGCACTAAACTTCATAGTGGATTTGTGTTCCAAGCCCTGTTTTCAGTTAAGGCTTGCTGGAGCTTCCTCCAGGAACAGATAGGATTTACAGTGCTAGGAACCAGACAAGTAAGACATAGGCTAGACTTGAAAGCAGTGGAAAAACTGAGGTTGATCATGCTGCGAGTCCCTTCGGGGACTGAGCCCGACCCTTGCTTGAGACTAGAAGGCTGAAGGTAGCAAGCGGTTATCGAATTATTTCAACCAGAGGAGAAAGTGCGAATTCGTGTATTCCCCCCCCCCCCCGCCGTGAATTTTGGGCTCTGCCCTTGCAGGGCAGCGAGTCCCTGCAGCTGTGCTCTAGCCCTCAGCCGCAGCCTCGCCCTCCTTCCCTGGCAGGCGGGCCGAGCGCCCCGCGGAGGAGGCGAGGAGGGGCCGGTGCCGCCTCCTCACCCCGTGCCACCGCGGCCGGGAGCTTTAAAGGCGGCGGCGGCGGCGGCGGGGCGGCGGCGAGGCGGCTGGCGGCACCATGCGGCGGGCGCTCGGCATCCTCGGCTGCTGCCTGGCGCTGCTGCTGCCCGCGGCGCGGGGCTCCCCGGCGCGCCGGCCCGGCGCCGCCGCCGCAGGTACCGGAGCGCGGCCGCAGCCTCTGCTGGCGGCGGCCTTAGGATGCCTCCTTGGCGCTTAGGGCAGCGGGCCGTCGCGGAGAGGTTACGTCCCGGCGACTTCTCACCGTGGCTGTGCTGGCCCGAGGACATCGGCTTGGCGGCAGAAGTGCCAACTGCTTTTTTTTTTTTTTTTTTTTCCAAAGCTGATTTTACTAATCTCTTAAGTCTGCATAATTGTTCTCTGCCTGCACAGTGTAGTTTTCGAAGCGTTTCTCTTTCAGATTCACCGGAGGACTATGTTGCTCAGCAGCTTTGTCTGATTTTTCCAGCTGTAACTCCTAATTTAGAAAAGATAATTCTTCTGCCTACGCATCTTGAATGTGGTCTCGTTTTGTAGGAGAGACACCGTCTGTCTTTTTCTTTCATGTCTTAAGCTATGCTTGCAAGTACAAACGTTTCTCCTTATTTTGTCAACTTTCCAAAGGGCACAAAGGCATTCTTCTAAATCTTTATGCAAAATCTGTTATACGATGAGTGTAGAATTATATATAATACACCTGGATGGGATCCTAGATTCATCTAGTTGATTCGCTGGTCCCAATGCAAAAAAAAAGACATGCTACCGCATGATCAAGTAAATCAAGTAAGCTGTAGCCAGTCAGTCCCATAGCAGCTGGGAGATCTGCACGGATCCCAAGTTTAGGCAGTGTGTCCAAACTGAACACTTGACGTTTTGCTGTGTAATGTACTGTTGAGCAGGAATGTGTCTTTTGCAGAGATGCTGGTTTTGGTTTGTCTGTTGTTTTTTGCATCATTAGTACAAATTATAGTGTGATGGCATAAATTAAATTCATGGCTGCATCAAGGGCAGATTAGCATATCAGGATGGAACATATAGCTTACCTTGGTTAATGCTGCTATTTTGTTTCTTTTTAATCTTCCTGGAAGAAGAGATGCTTGTGCTGCCATTTGTGCTATGGCTTCTTTGGGTTTCCTTTTCATCAGTCTAGATTTCTATGTCAGTGAGCATAGTTTAGAAGTTGGGAATGTGTATGTAAATATTTGTTCATTTTTACATAGAAAATTACTTACATATAAAATTACATATAAGCATTACATATAAAAATGATGTGTTCAATTTTTTCTCCATAGAAGAAGCCATAGAAGCTTTAAAACAGTTACAACTTATATAGAAGCATTTATCACAATATCATCTGCATCTTGGTCCTGTTGGCTTTTATATCTTCTTGTTGTGTTCTTTGGATCGTGAATTACAAACAAGAAGCGATTTCTAATCATCAATCTGCTACGTCGTTACTATTAATAGCACATGTTATTAGGATATGTTCGCTACATCATCTAGCCAGTCGTTTTCTCACTGGATTTCTGTGGTTTAGAAAAATGGAATTCAGGCTTTCTCTTTATAAAAAGAACAAAAAATAAGCACATTTACATATCGCTGCTACACTTTTGTGTAGGCTGTTACATGCAAACTACAACCCTTTGTTTCATGGATACTTAAACATTTTGTGGGCTTAAATGTGGATCTATTTTTTTTAAAGTTTTCAAATGTTCAATTACTACTTGTCTAAATTAATATTTTAGATTTTCTAATATGTTGCTCACTGTCATTTTAAGCCTTTTCCTAGTAAATCAAGGGTACTTGTATTTATCTGGTAGGAGTAACCTCACAGCTTACAGCTCTCATGGCTCTGATGAGAGCTCTGGTTCTGTGTAGATGATCAAAGCATTTTCCTTCCTTCTTTACAGATGCTACTTGCAAGAACCGGCCGCTAGACCTTGTGTTCATCATAGACAGTTCCCGTAGCGTCCGAACTGAAGAGTTTGAGAAAGTGAAAATCTTCCTGTCAAAAATGATTGACACGCTGGACGTTGGTGAAAGAGCAACCCGTGTGGCAGTCATGAATTATGCCAGCACTGTCAAGGTAGAGTTTCCCCTCCGGACCTACTTTGATAAAACCTCTATGAAGGAGGCTATATCTCACATCGAGCCTTTGTCTGCTGGCACAATGACTGGCCTTGCCATCCAAACTGCTATGGACGAAGTCTTCACTGAGGAAATGGGTACTCGACCGGCAAACTTCAATATCCCCAAGGTGGTCATTATTGTGACAGATGGACGGCCACAAGACCAGGTTCAAGATGTGGCAGCAAGTGCCCAGGCAGCTGGCATTGAGATCTATGCCGTTGGAGTGGACCGGGCAGACATGCAGTCTCTGAGGATGATGGCCAGTGAGCCTCTGGATGAACACGTCTTTTATGTGGAGACCTATGGCGTGATTGAAAAGCTGACATCAAAATTCAGAGAGACTTTCTGTGGTAAGATGGTCATTCCAAGAGAGCAGTGTAATGCTCTTTTGGCTCCTGCTGTGGTTTCACTCCATAAGAAAGAAGTTTTTCTTTCTGAGATGCGTTATGCCTCGCGTTTAAATATTTCCTTTGCCATCAGTTGGGCAACCAAATCAAACCTTTTATTCAGTGGAGGCCAAGTAATGACCTTTCCCTTTGAAGAGTAGTCTTACCATATGAGTAACAGAACTGAGTTCAGTGGATCTTCTTGTGCAATCACGTACCACTTAGTGCAGGAGAAAGCACTGCAGTCTGGCTGCGATTCACCTACGCACACATACTGACTTGCTGGGAGAGCATATCGATCATTTCTTTTTCTGTGTAGCTAAGAAGGAAGCTAGGAAGGAAGGAGAGTGGGAGCGTGGTGCTGAAGGGCTCCTCTGAGACCTTGAGTCAGGAAAATCATTGCGGCATGTGAAATTACCACACTAGCTTGAGAAATCTGGTGCAGGATAAAGCGTAAGGTCACAATAGCATGGTATCTCAGGATGGGCTTTCACTCAACAAGCATTGCTATGCCATTTCAGGGTGCCAGAGTATCACCTTTTCCTGTGTTTCTCTGTGGCTTGATTTTGGCAAGGATCTTCATTTTGGCTGTATCTGCAGCTTTTAAGGGCTCGGTTGAATTAGCTTAACTCTTTGAGGGCAGGACTTGAAAAAATGCTGCATGACAATGATTTGAGTGAGAACTCCACTAACGATGCTAAGCCAGTGTAGGATATTATTGTCATTTACAAAAAAAGCACGGTGTACCTGGAATATTTAGAGTTGCCTGTAGAGAGCTATGTCACAGCCATACCAACAGAAAATCAAACTATACAGTTTGACAGTTAAAAAACTTGTATAAAGTAGATTGTTCTAGTTAATTTCTAACCAAGTGACTTGTAAAATACATCTCCAGGAATTAATGGGTAAAATGAGATATAAAGAACAATAGCGAGAGAATTAAAGCAATAGCCATTGCCTTGGGAGTTTGGCTGGCAAGAATGTGATACTTAGCTATTTCAACACCTTACTGAAAATTACCACCATAGCTTTTGTATATATTTAGAGTGAATAATGTGTTTAGAGTGAATAGACTTCTTTTTCTAGGTATGAAATAAACTTGTAGGACCATCTGTAGACAGGACCCTTGGCCCAATAATTAACATAGGAAACGCCTTGAGGTTTGGCTTGACATCATATTGCGTTACTGATGTGACCACATCCTCTCTTTCATCTCTTGAAGTGGGTACAAGTCCCCACCTAGCTGGACAGGTATGTGTACTATGGAAATAGCACTAAATTTTCCACCTATATTCTAGCCAAAAGAAGTTCTTTCATAGCACCGAAGAAAAATCTCTTATTCTTAAAAGTAAAGTTTTTGTGCCTAAATATAAGAATTGTGCCCCCTCTAAGCTGGAGGATAAACCAAAGAGAGCTGAAAGAGAGCAAAGCAAAGAGAATATAATCCCAGCGTAGCTCTGAGTTTCTTGCGTGCTACTAGCCAGAATCCATCCTTAGGATTTATGAAGAAAAATTGGGTAAAGCAGAATAATCTTCAAAAGGTTCTTACACACCAAACGGATTTAAGAGGGTCTTGTAAGAAAGTGGGCAAATGGTCCTCTCCAGGTCCAGACCGCTGTTTGGTCAGAGAGAAATCTAGACTCACCAGTGACAGCTAGGATTTTCTTTGCATTGGCCGAGCCAAATAAATTTGTTTGTAGGGTGAACAGAAAACAGGAAAACCAAGCTTCAGGGGAAAAATAGTTGGCTAATATCAAGTTGTTGGTGCATTGAGAGCATCATTCAAAGTGAGAATATCGTGGACATGGAAAATCTTGGCCTCGAACCGCAGTTCAAGTCAGTGGAAGCTTGACTTTCCTACCACAAAAATGTGACCACTTGAGCTTCAGCTTCCCAGCTCCGCTTGAAAATATAATCCATAGATTTTGTTCATAAGTCATTGAGTTGAATTGTTATTCCCCAGGGTGTAACACAGTGAAAAGACAGTGGCTTGGTTTGAGCTTTTTACTGCCGATACAAAGAGAGGATATGTTTTCTGTCAGCCTTATTAAGGGACATCTAACTCTTCCACATTTTAGAAAATAGGAAATGTTGCCTTGCATTCAGAAATAGATGAAAAAATTCAAGCACTCTTGTTTCTCGCTTCTTATTTCACCAATACAGCTTTGGAGGTTGATTTTACCAGCAGTCCATATCTATACTGCTACCACTCATCTAAATAAAATCTCAGGTAATGACTCAACAGGCCTGTCTTTCCATTTTTCCTCCTCTTCCCTCTTCCTTTTTTCATCTCATCTGAATTTTGCCATTTAAAAATCATACAAGTTTTGGCTAGTATCTAGGTTTCCTTTATGGTCAATGGAGAAAAACAGGCATGTCTTGAGGTGGTCTACAGAAACAGCAGACTCCAAAACTAAATACGGCTTGAGGAAACATTGGTCAGAGGTTTACACATTGGTACACACAGCATTAGTGGAGTAGTTAGACCATCACAGAAGGAAAAGACAGCTAGCACACACATTGCATCGCAGGGACAGCCGAGCATTGTAACGGTCATTTTGTCGGCCCTGTCGCAGCAACAGACATATGCAGATGCCATCCATCGTATTGCTTTTCCTATCACCATTTTCTCGGTTTTTGCAATCTGATGAGATAACCTTAGTGTTCCCTGGTGAGTTAACTTGCCCCTTAAAATTTAATCTCATTTTGCAGCTTAAGTTTCTCGGTTCTCTAGGTTTGGCCAATATTTCTGCACTTTCTTTTATTTAGGAGGTTCATGTGCCTGTAAAGCTACTCTGCTATAGGAACTTTCCTCCATATACTCTTTTGGAGCTGACTATTTAAACCTGGCGGAGCTGGGTAGCTGCAGCTCTAACATGTGAGTTTGCATTGGCTGGTCTCTTTGCAGGCTGGTGCATCTACTGAACCATCGGTACGCAGACACTCTTTTTACCCCCGGGAAGATAATGTGTCATCCTAATATTATTTTAATGTTCCTCCTAGTCTTGATGCTCATTCTATTGTAATTTACTTTTTTTTTTGTGCTTTCTGTCACATTTCAGTTTACATGAGAGTGTTTTTTTCCAAGGCAACAGGAATTTATAAATCTGGTTATATGCCAGAGAGCAGAATTTCGTTAGCTCAGCTCGTTAGCAGATAGTGATTGATATGTTTGTAAATGGGGTTATTTAACGTTTGCCAGTAACGGAAAGGGAATGGAAACAATAATCCAGAGGGGTCTTGCCAGTGCTGAGTTCCCGTTTCCAATGGTAAATGTAAATACTTAAAATCTCTCTCCCAGTTGCACTCCTTTTGCAGATTACTCTTGTCTTTCTGCCACCTCAGGCCCTGACTGACCGTGGTGCAGTAACGTCAAGGCTATTGAGGACATCTTTATTCTGGCTACTCAAACGATGCCGAAGCTGCCATTAACTTTTTTGATAAGGATACAGCACTGCAATTTATTGCTACTAATCCAGCAAGCAGTTCAAGATCTGAAGGAGTTTTGTAACCATAAAATATTAATGAATGTTTCTTTACTTTGGAATGACTGACGTGCTTTTTCTGTAAATGCCCTTTGTAGCGGTGAACATGTGCGCGCTTGGGACCCATGACTGTGAGCAGGTCTGTGTGAGTAGTGGCGGATCCTATGTTTGTGATTGCTATGAAGGCTACATGCTGAATCCGGATAAGAGATCTTGCTCAGGTAAGGATCTAGTACTCCCTCAGTAAATGTATTCAGGTAGAAAAAAAAATCTCTTTTTAACAAAGTAGTAAGATTTTGATAAACTACTTTTGTACTTTCGCTGAAACAGTGCGCATCTGTATCTCAACGATAAATCTAAGTTTGCCACAAGTAGTGGTGACAGGTTGTTTGATTTCATCAATATCCTTTCTGTTATGACTACAGGTGAGGCATTCATTAGGGCTGGATGCCAAAACAAAATTTTCAGATGACACTGTATAGATATTTTCTCCTACCACTTATTCTAGTTCCTTAAATTACTATCGCTGTTTCTTGGTTGATTCCGAATGGCAATATATTTGTAAACATGAATATCTGCTCCATCTAAAAATGATTTCTGTTAACAACGAACTGTTTCTCTTGCATGCCTTTCACAGCTGTGGACACGTGTGCACCTGGAAGGCATGAGTGTGATCAGGTCTGTGTGAGTAACAACGGATCATATAGCTGTGAATGTTATGAAGGCTACACCCTGAATCCAGATAAGAAGACTTGCTCAGGTAAGAACTGAAGACTACTTTAACGTACAAATTTCATAGAGACGTGGATACATTCTTTCTGAGTTACCTTTGTTGCTTCTGTTCGAAAAACTGCTTGTAGGCATCAGCTCTTAAAACAGGAGTTCATCTGTAGCCTTTCTCCTTGTTTCCAATAACAATTTGAAACACCTCATTTAAAAAGCAAAGTTTTTGTTTAAATGTGTTAATTAAAAGATACAGTTTGGCACTCACTTGCCATTTTATGGTCTGCAGAGTATTTTAGAAATACCACTAATCCCTGGGAAAGGATGAACCCATGCCAGGTATGTCGACCAGCACTGTCTCCCCCTCGCTCCAAGACCCCTGCCTCCTGCCCTGTTCCAGGCGGGAACACTGCTTGACCAATCAGAGCCTGCCAACTTCTGGATTGGCCGGCTAGTGTCGCAGAATCACGCAGAATCACAGAAGGGTTGAGGTTGGAAGGGACCTCTGGAGATCATCTAGTCCGACCTCCCTGCTCAAGCAGCGTCCTCTAGAGCATATTGCCCAGGATCACATCCAGACGGGTTTTGAATATCTCCAGCGAAGGAGACTCCACCACCTCTCTGGGCAACCTGTTCCAATGCTCTGCCACCCTCACAGTCAAGAAGTTTGTCCTCAGGTTTAGGTGGAACTTCCTGTGGTTCAGTTTCTGCCCGTTGCCTCTCGTCCTGTCGCTGGGCACCACGGAGAAGAGATTGGCCTCATCCTCTTGACACCCTCCCTTCAGATACTTGTACACGTTGATGAGATTGCCTCTCAGTCTTCTCTTCTCCAGGCTGAACAGGCCCAGCTCTTGCAGTCTTTCTGCAGAGGAGAGATGCTCCAGTCCCCTAATCATCTTTGTAGCCCTCCACTGGCGGGCTACAAGAGTGTCAAGAGTGGGGCTACAAGAGCGTGGCTACAAGAGTGTCAAGAGACTTGAGTTCTGATTGGCCCCTGATGAGACACAGGTAGCCTCAAGGCCCAATAGCATGTGATGCCTCAAGGCAATGCTCCCTGCGGACCAGTTTGCCTATGGGCCCAATGCTTTGCCACCTTCTTTATGGTGGCTTCTCCTCCACGGCCCTTCTGTCAGGCAGCCATTGCTGGAGCGTGAGTCCCCTGAGAACTTAAAATCTGATGATTTTCCCACATCCTCTCTGTTTCCCCTATTAAAACGCAGTTGCATTTATACAGCTTGCTGCTACTGCTACTAAGCCATGGAGGCCTCTATAATATAGCAACCACAATCTTCCACCTGAAGCAGCTTCTTGCTTTGCTAATCCTTGAATTTTCACCTAGAAAGTGATACCAGCTATAAAAAGTTTCTCCCAAAATTATTTTCTGGTGTTGTTCCTTTAAATCCAGAAGGTTTGAACAGATGAATAGAGTAACTATTTTTATAAGTGGTAAGTGCATCCCTCTCTTTGAGAGCAGGTCAGTATTCTTCATGATGAAGTTTTCACTCTTCTTATTTCTGAAGAGCGAAGATAACCTCCTAGTGCTTTTGCACTGTTTTTTGTTTTCACTAGGCTTTATAACTCCGGTCCATTTAATAGCATTTGCACATATCATAACTGGCATTTTGTGCCAACCGTCAGCTCATGGGTGAAAGTATGAAGTTAAATTTGAATTTGCCGTAGTTAAATGCTAATATTGCAACATTCAACAACTTCTGCCTTGACACATTACAGTTTACTGCTAGTCCTCAGTATGATGTTTTAGCTTCATTTTGTGTGAGGCTATTCGAGGCAGTCAGAATTGCTGATGAAAATCAGACTGCATGAGACACAGTATAATACTGTCTTAGAGTATGGATATCTGCCCCCTACATTAAATAATTAGTAATTGAATTAAGTTGTCTGCAGCATAGTATAATGATAGTAGTAGGGCACTAGTTGAATTGTAATTTGAGTCCTAATTAAATTGTATGTATAAATGCTGAAGTATTTAAGATGCTAGAGTGTTTGGGAAGGATTAATAGGTTTCTTCTCTAAAACATGGTTCATCATAGCTACGGACGTGTGCGCACCTGGAAGGCATGACTGTGGACAGGTCTGTTTGAGTAATGATGGATCCTACAGCTGTGACTGTTACGAAGGATACACTCTGAATGCAGATAGGAAGACTTGCTCAGGTAAGACTTGATCAAGGAAATATTGTGATCAGCTAAAAACAAGTAATTCTTTTTAATAAGGTCAATTTTTGTTATTTTTCTGAGAAAGTACCCAAGAGTTTCTGTGCAACTCCTGAAAACACAGTGCAACTTTAATTTTTTCTTCATTTCCAATAACTATTTAAGAAATGTGACCCTTCTACAGTTGTGTGAAGCTTATAATTGCTATGGTTAAAATACCACGTGACATTTCCCTCAGGACTTCACAGTATTTTTACAGACATGGGGCAAGAAGTGCCATATCCACCTGAGAGAGAAAGATAATATATTTGGTGAGAATATGTGATGTGCACTATCAGTGCCAGGGAGCTCTGCTGTAAACCAGCACAAGGGAACGAGAGGAAGAAGATCAAGGACTGTGCTCTAAAGACTGTTTACAGTCTATATCATGATGAGTGTGATCACACTTTCTTGTGGACGTGTTTGGACCACAAAAAATGCTCCAGCCTTAGGGCTCCAGAACCTAGAGACAAATGTTCTTTCCCAGCGCTGGGCTTTTGTGAAGAATATGAACATACACATAGGTGATACTTAAGGATGAATATATTAATATATAGTACATACAAATTAATTTGTATTATATAGCATTTTCATTAAATTAGGATTTGAACTTTACTCTTCATCTTTTTGTATGTCTCATTGATGATCTATTTTCACAACTTCTTTTTTCCACTTTCATCATACTCCTGTTCCTTACTTTAGTTTATGTGATAAAGTGCTGAACCTAGGCTTCTAATTCCAGGAGATTTCTAGGCAAGTCTTTCCAACTAAGTTGTAGGTCTTACAGCTCTGAGAGGCAAAGACATCTCCTTAACATTTAGTCCTGGCTATTTTAGGAGCTGGTTTGGTAAATACTGTTCCTAAGATTAACTCTTACCTGCTGTTATATGGGGGCAATAAACATCTATAACATGAATTCAGTTTGGCATCCCCTTTTGGAGTCCAATCATGAATCTTATTTCATAGCACTGACTCCCCCCCCACCCCCGTATATTCACATTTCAGATAATTTTTCCCAAATATGCTTGTTTTTTTTCCTTTTGAATCTCATTTTGCAGTATGCTGCTAATGATTTCTTAACCATCCAGGTCTCTCTGATATAATAAAAAAAACAGCCTAGATCCAGGAAAGGCTTGCGCCTTACTGAATCTCCTTACTGCAAAGATACCCAAATATAGGAACTTCTCAGCTTGCTTTTTGGAGCTGACGTGTTAAATTGGCAGAGAACATCAGCTCCACACATAAAGCACCCACTTTGTAACTGGTAGTCAGGGTAACATCTCTTTTTTTTTTTTTTTCAGCAGCCATGTATACTCTTCTGTTTATGGTCGTTTTACTCCATAAAACAGTGGCTTATCCAGTGCAATTAGAATTGAAATAATGCCAAATACTCTCTTAAAATCCAGATATTTGTTCTCTGAAATTCTTTTGGATAATTACTTTGTAACTGGGTCATTGCTAGTTCAGTTCCTTTTGCAATCTGTTAGGACTGCAAAGAAGTATTGCCAGTGTACCAAAGGTCACGTCAACTTTGTGGAGTTTGTAGCCAGATAAAAACACACTCTGTACACCCTACCATGGCTAACAGCCATTGTATGGCTGACATGCAATGAAATGGTCCTGATTTGAATCCAACTGAAGAAATGTTTGTAAATGTGAATTACTAAAACCAAATAAATAGTCTAAAGTTTGAGGAGTGATTAATATTCTTCTCTTTGCAAATGCCTTTCTCAGCTGTTGACATGTGTGCACCAGGAAGGCATGACTGTGAGCAGGTCTGTGTGAGAGATGATCTATTCTATACCTGTGATTGCTATCAAGGCTACACCCTGAATCCGGACAAGAAGACTTGCTCAAGTAAGGATAGATTGCTGTTTCCTGTCCCTCTGTACCCTCCTCAGCTAGGAAAATGTACTGAAATAGCTCTGATTATCAGATTAGTATATTGGATTTGTTTGAGAAATTTACATGTGCCATTGTTAGTGTTATAAGACCGTTCCTTGTCACTCTTTTTCATTTTGAGCAGCAAAGAGACATACAGCACTTTATCTGCAACAGTGTTAGTAACTACCCATCATTTGGTCCTTATTTCTCATCTTAAAGCTAATAACTTACACTGTTTTTCACAAACTTTAATTGTGCAACATTCAGCAAACCCAGAACTGAGAAATAATTGAAGAGAGAAGAGCAGGGATTAGCTACACCCTTTGTAGTACAGCGCAAACTGCAGACCACCATGCAGGAGACAGCTTGGAGAGGATGTCCTCTCCTCCAGGCTGCACTTTATTTTGCTCTTTGCTACTTTAGCTTGTCAATAACTTTATGTAATAGTAAAAATGTACAATTACATTCTAAAAGCATTTATTTCTAGTATCCTTACTGCAAACTTGCTCTGTTCTGGATACTTTTCCTAGCACATCTTTGGAAGTGATCTGGTCCTTCATAGGGGTAGGCAGCTGCAGCCAGAATGAGCACAGATTGTACAAAGTAAGGGCTGAAAGACACCCAGTAAGACAGTTAGTTCATCTCACTGCTGCAAGACAGGATCAATTATATATCTCAGCAGTTCCTGAGAAAAGTACAGGTAGTACAGGTTCCCAAATGGAAAAGTATTGCTCTTATGAAGCGTTCAGAGACGCTACCATGTTATGGGATGACTGTTTCTCCAAAATGTATTTCATAGGAACTGATGTATGTGCACCAGGGATGCATGAGTGTGAGCAGGTCTGTGTGAGTAATGACAGATTGTATACCTGTGACTGCTATGAAGGCTTTACCTTAAATCCAGATGAGAAAACATGCTCAAGTAATAATTTCATGAGGTTTTTTTCCTAAATATATTTACTAAAGTACCCCTCCTTAATGTGTGAAATCCTTTTAATCTCTTTGAGAAACTTTCCATCAACTCACTAACTCCTTGAAAGTGTAATCCATTTTCATTCTTTTCTGCCTGTTTTCAGTAATGTTTTGAACTAGTTTGATCCTTCTTGTTTAGTTATAGCTGTTATATATTTCAAATTAGACTTTAGTCTTACCTATCACCACACTTTTAAGGACTTCACTGTACTTAAAAAAAATCTGTTATAATCTGTATTTCCTTATGAAGTGGTAATAATTAGGGGATTGGTAAGGTTTGGCATCTAGGGTGTCTGTCCTCTGGGGTGTGGGACTCAAGTTGCATAGCAGCACACAGACGATAGGGGAGAGGAAATAGCAGTGGTGTTAGAAGAGCTACTGCAGTGATAAACTGTATGATCTCTTCCACTCCTCCCAGGTGAGTGGGACAGGCATGAACATGCTAATTGCTATTGTTTCACATGGATAAGAATGGTATAAACTACTCACAGTTCCTCTGCATCCTTTGTAATGTAGAATCATAAGAGAAATTAGGTTGGAAGGGACCTCAGGGGATTCCTGGTCTGACCTCCTGTTCAAGGCAGGAATAACTTTGGCATTAGATCAAGTTACTAAGGGCCTAGTGTCAGAGTAAAGTATAAAATAGGCAAATATGGCCAAACATCATTCTGCAAAAAATAGTAATTTTTTGTAGGTTTGGACTTCCTTAAATACAGAAACACAGCATCAAAGTACAGCTCTAGCATGTTTTTTTCTGACTTGTTGGGCATCGTAATGACAATTGGTGTGCCCAAGATTTTTGAATATCAAATAGTGGAAGATCATAGATTTCACTGAAAGACTGCAGAAGACTTCAGGATACCCATGGAGGATCGCCATATGGAAAAGTAATTTGGTTGAAAAGTAATTTGGTTACAACATGTAATGCACGGACGATCTGCATCTGACACTGCAGAATTTAAATATGCGAATATGAAAACTTTACTGGCAGTCCATTGGAAACCAACCATGTTGGCGTGATATTTTGAACTGGCCTTCCTCCAGATGAATCTTGAATAGTTCTTTTTTGTACATTGGCCATAAAGCCAGTGGAATGTTCCAAAGAAGGGAGCTGAGCAAATACAAGTTCAGTGAAATCAAGGAGACACCAGTTTCAACATTGGCTCTAAGACAAGTGAGTTTCTGCAGCATTAGAAAGGAGTATGTTCATAGATTTTTTTTTTTTTCAGTGAAACACTGAAGGAACAAACTTTTCAAATGGATACATTTTGATCCTTTAATTCAAACAGCTGTCAGTTTCTTTGCAAAATGAAAGTATTAACAGCATGATAAACAAAGAGAGGAGCTAAAATAATTTTGAAAAGATAAATTGTATCCAGGTATAATATTTCTATTCTTTTGTTATTATAATGCTCACATAATTTATTTAGCAATGATTAGCTATGCATGTATGTATCGAGAGAAAAATAATTGAATAATCTATTGTCATTGCCTTTGTAGGCAATGTAAAAAGGCACGTATGAAGAGACAGGTATTATATACAAATGATCCCTCTCGATACCTTGTTGAGAGGGTCTTTCATAATTGTAGGTCCTCTTTTAAGGAGGCTCTGCCTTTCAAAGTTTTTTACTCTACTGTCAGAGTTACAAAGTAACCTCACTGTAGTAGCTGTGCTTCAGTAGCTGCTGCTATGGTTGTTCTTTGCTCTGCCACAAATGTAACGTGGTGCTGCTTGCCTTAAATCTTATTTTCTTTATGGAATAGGTGGGGTTAAATTGCCTTTCATTTGCTGTAGCTAAGAACTCTTAACCATCAGCTGATGCCTGACACATTATTATGCCATAGTCACATTATATATCTCTGAGCCCTTTCTGAGCACCCACAGTTTTGTGGCAGACTCTGGAGATAAAGGAATTCTTGAGGACAGCTGAGCCACTGGCTCTCTGTGGACTTGGAAGACTGAGCTCAAGACCTAGAAATGGATTAACTGGAATCGTTGCAAAGTACAAAAATGATTGTTTTGTCTTCCTTGAGAGACTCATCACTTCTCCATCGTACCAGCTGGCTCTTCCATTACTACTATAGCATCTTTCCACGACATTTTAAATTTATTTTGGCCGATTTGAACATTGTTGTTTCTTCCATATGTAACATGGGAGTGGCCTTGTGTTCATACGTCTTAATGAATCAAGATTGATATTCCATACGCATGCATACTGCTAATGTTACATGCCAAAGGTACTTGTAAGGTGAAATCCATTGGTGATTTCACTGAAACTCTATTGCTTACAATTTACATTTAATATGTGCTCCTGCTTTCATTTTTGCATTATTTATAAAGTGGTAAATACAAGTCTTAATGCTTTCCTAAGCTGAGATGTAAGTACTTAAATTACACCCATATTTCAGAAACTCATCCAAACTGGCTAATTTTGACCACCACCCAACTCTTCATGTGCCTAAAAATCACTAGATGCCTCCTTGCTTGTCTTGAAAACTCCCCGAAGGCTTAACTTTGGACATTCATGTATGCTCGGAAGTGCCATGTTTGACATTGCTATGATACCCCAAATGCCATTACATTAAAGGTCTGACAGGAGAGTAAGCTTAATTCTTCTCAAGACAAGTCCCAAAACTTAGTCATGGTCTTGAATACAACTTATTTAATAGATTTTGATTACAGTGATACCAGTACCCTTCTTGCGTGGACAGTTTGATGGTCAAAAAAGTACTTCTCACGAGACAGAGACCTGTTCTTCTCAGTCTGAGGCATTTGAACGCACTCATTCTACTTCCCAGGAAAGTGCCCTAATTTTTAGGGTGCTGGATATTCTGGATGAGAGTGAGAGAGAGAGAACAGGCAAAAGGAAGATTCACTCTACTCTGCTGACTAGAGTAGCTAGGGGAGGCCCTGCACCCAGGTCTCCATCTATGTTTTACTCAGTAATGGTCTAATTTTAGAAGTGCAGAGAGGTTCTAGGTAGGTAGGCTAGGAACTCCCAATTTTGCCTCCTCCTCAGAGTCAAGCTCTCTCACATGTCCTTTTTATGGACCTATAACACTTGTGACTCTGGCTACGTGCTGGTCTCTATCTGCTGGCAGAGACAGAGGATGCGCTCTCTCCTTCCCGACCGTCCTATATTCCAGTGGTTACTGGAGTCTCACGTGATGGGTTCAAGCGCCTTTGGAGAAGCACAGATTTTCCTGGGATTTAAATATCATAAATATCATAAATATTCTAAATGCTGTTTTCTCTCTTAGGGGCTACAACAAGCAGTCTTGTAACAACTGAAGAGTCCTGTAAGTGTGAAGCTATAGCTGCACTGCAGGACTCGGTCACCTCACATCTCGAAGCTCTAGCCACGAAACATATCCTTTTTCTTACATGATCCTCTGTACTCGGGTGTTTTCTGGCATTTTAGAGGTAGCTGTTTTGATGTAAGTCAGGGAAGGAACATACCTCACAACGGAAGGTATTTTTTTGGTGATTTTGGAAATGTTTTGGAGCAAAATTTTGTGTGTTGCAAACAGCATTATAATGTTTTCCTATTTCCTTGAAGTGTTCTAATATTGATGTAGAGATAAAATGCACGTGCCTACATCACCCAGATTAGGTATGCTATGCTGAACATGAAGCATTGCTCTGTTTTTAATTCTTCAGATGACTTTTACTGTAACAGCAAATGCTCAGTTTGGAGCCCTCCTATTAGTAGGTGGCATATGCCCCAAAATTTCCAAGGCACCTTCAGAGGCACCATTATACCAGTCTAACCAGCTGTGGTATTTCTCTGCCTTCCAACTCCACAGAGAGGCAGCGTGCCAAACAATTTTCATGCTAGTTTTTCTTTTTGGTAAAAATCTGTTAGCCTATTAATATCCAGCTGTTGGGATATATCAGGTCACTGATAGAATGGGGCAGTTGTGTGGTAAGGTGCTGAATGGGGATGCGCTGGGTAAGGATCAGGGTTATGGGACATCTGAGGTGTAGACTGGTGGGTGTCAGTTATGCTGCACTGGAACTTGCTAGCTTCATTCACTATAGTGTGGCTCCTGTAGGCAGTCAAGAGAAATGTAGTTAGTCCCTAGGTTAGACGTTTAACAAACACGTAAGAGGAAAAAAAAATTATAGTGGTGAATTCTGTGGTACAGTAGCAGACCTGAATGCTGGAATAAATATCCTCAAATGGCATGAAAAGAACTAATAACTGGAAGCTAAAGTTGGGCAAGATACGATTCAAAAGAAGATACAGTTCTTAATAGTGAGAGTAATTGAGCACTGTGACAATTTACCAAGGGTTGTAGTAGATTTTTCATCACTGTATGCTTTTATTTTGAGGCTACATACCGTTTTCTGTAAAAGGCGCTCTTGTTCAAATAGGAATTAATTTAGCAGAGTTCTGTTTGTGGTTGTCATCACGACCCTTGAGGAGTCAGATTAAAGGAAGAGTTGGGTATTTAGTATTAATTAAAGAAGGGGAGCAAAGCAGGAGAGTAAGTTTTCTGTGGTATACACTATTTATGTAGTTAAATGAATCTTTCAGTTCACCAAAGTTTTTGAAAGCCAAACTGAAAACTTCTACCAAGGCCATAAGACATTCCCAGTTCTCGAATAAATTCAAAGTCATTTTTATAAGGTCTAATTGGAAATCCCTCTACTTTCAGAGTGCCTGGAATTCAGTTTATCTGACTGGGAAAGGTGAAGGGAATACTCTGATTTTGTGAGATTTTAATGTTGTTCCAGGGAATCTAAGTAATTAAAACTGAAGGCCAAGACAATTAAACCTGTCATGTCATCTCAATAGCAGGATATCCTTCAGAGAACAGGCAATCTCTTTGCCCCAAAGCACTAACGTCAAGCACGAAAATGTGGTCGTTTCAAGTTAGGAATATACTGTACTACAAAGAACTGATGCTTTCTTTCAAAGTTTTTCCCTGCTGGGCAATTTTTATCCTTAGTGTCTTTTCAAGACAAGCTGGAAAATGAAGCAGAGACAAACTCCTCCTGGTCCTGAGCTCTAAATGACACATGATCCAACTTCTTATAAGAAACTAGGTTTGATGAGATAAGTTAGAGAGTTGCCAGAGCTTGACAGATCTCTCAGATGTTTTGAAATCTCTAGGTGCTCTTTCACTGTCCAAGCATTTATTGAGCTCATGTAGAAAAGAGACACTTGTTTAAAATGCAATAATGAGAAAGATTACACATAAACCAAACTTCATAAATATCTATTATATTGTCCTTAACAACAGACCACTAGATGAAGTGTCTGAGAAGTTGCAAGCATATCAAGAGAGACAGCAGATTGTCTGAGCTATCATTCTACTTAATTTTAAAATACTCTTTCCAAAGCATTCCTTTTTATTGCATTCAGCAAGCTTTATTTCGTTGCATAGCTTACAAAACAGCAGTTGGTTTGGTATTATTGACCAAACGTCAAGAAGACTTCAAGAAGACTTCAGGAAGACTTCAATGGTCTCAATAATACAGTGACCCTGTGGGTCTTCATGTGCGGCCACTCTGTAACTGTAAAGCTATCTATACTTGCTGTACTTCACTCAGTACTACAAGTAGTACAGTATGTACTTTTTTCTGCAGTAGCTGTATTTTTATTATATTATTTAAAAGTAAATACAGGAAAAAACTATTTTTGAATTCATACAGTATATCACATCATATAAAACTGTGAAAGGGAAAGGCAAAGTAAAAAAATTGCCTATAGCATCTGTCCATTAAATGGAAGAGGCATTTGGGATCTTGTAACTTATTTTAATAAAATAAAGATCAGCACACTAGAGTTGGACACTTTTTTTGTATGTGTGTAACATAAGATATGTGTGTTATGAATTAACATTAAAGTGTTTAATAAAAACAAGGAAACAAAGATAAATGAGGCATAAATGGAAGAAAATCACAAAACTAAGCGGGATACTGTACTTGAGTCACACAGCTGGAAAAATAATAGTTTGATCAAGTATTAAGCAGTATACACTGTATTTTAAAACTTACAAATCCTTGTTAATATAGATAGGAGGTTTAATAGCAATTTAAAATATTAATAACATCTTACACTTAGAAGGGATAAAAGGCCTCCTCCAACTTAAGGTTTTCATCCTGCAAGATCTCCTTAGGCTAGTAGTCCCTCCTGTTGTCGTACTAAAAGCATTATTGGGACTACTTCTGTCAGTAAGGCTTGCAGGATAAAACACACAAGCTGACAACTTAAAAATTCCGTTCTTAAAGAAAATCCACCCATTTTGCACACTTACATGTGTAATCACCCAAATGCTTTAGAAACTATTTTTAAATAAATTTGAGGAGAGTGGAAGCCAAAAGTTTTTTTTTTTTTTAGAACTGAAAAACCCAATTTTGTATAATACATAATACTATAATTTACAATTTGGCAGTACAATTGCACAAAATGTTAAATAGATAGCCAGTATGCTAAGGACATAGAATGACATCTATGCTGTCATCGTACTCTGCACATGATAGATACAAACTCTAGCAAAGAAAATCTGTTGGAGAGCATATAATATTTAGATCTGTATGGACAAATGCTGCTGGAGAATCATGGAGATCCTCCTAGTTCGTGGCAAGAATAAGTCAAGTAAGAGAGTGTACAGCTTAAGATCTTGCAGTAAGACAAAAACAGAGTATGTCTGTTTCTTCAAATGCTTTTATTCTAAAATACACAAGGTAAAATAGAATAAAGAATTGTATGAGTGAGACTTCAGGTATGTCTATACAGTAATGTGAAGTTGGAATGTAATACAAAATAGCACAGGAAAAAGAAAATGGGGCACAGCTTTGGCAAGGGCTAAAAACAAGGCTACATACCTTCCAAGAATGCGAAATTGGTATGTGGTTGCTAGTTGTGACGTGCCCCCCACTGGTATTACTTGCTCGAATTCAATTCAGGTTAGCCTGTGACTATCTAGCTGTGCTACAGTTGTTTCCTCAAAATGCAGTGTACTCCTGCTTTTTGTGCCACTCAGGGAGGCGTTTTTAGCTAGAGCTTTACTTTGCTTACATTCATGTCCGCTGCTTAAATACACATATTACATAAAGATTTATAGGACCAGAAGTATAAACCTTGGCCTCCATTATCTATTTAAATTAAACACAGTAATGTTGCAATTTGTAGGAATAAACAAGTTGTTAATCTCATGTAAGACTTTTCGACTTCTTGGCAATTGGGAATGGATGACATTGCTCCCATTTATACTAAAGCCGGTTGTCAAATGAAAGGTATAATTTTATAAGATAGTGGAAAACTGCTCTGTGGGCCAGATCTATCTTGCAAGCTTTCAGCTGGATAGGCTTTGTTTAATGCATTCCTGTTCATAACACCATTTTGTTATAGATGATAGTATTTATATTCAGTTCCTCCGGGCAAAGATCTTGTCTCACTTTGTGTTTATGAGCACCAGACAAACTCCCAAGGTAATATAAGTGATTTCTTTAAAATAGGATACATCAGCATCAGAGCTGAACTTTTAAAACTTTTTATTCTAAATATAGATTGTACTCATTGCTATGGAATGTATCATTACACTTTAGTTTGAGGATGATAAGGTGTATGTAGTCTTCTTGAAATTCCTAATGTTTCATATATTGCTTTTAGTATTTCAGCGGTAAAATGAGTTCCTTTATCAGAATCTCTTTCCTCTGGCACCCCAAAATGTGGTACGATATATTTCAATAAGGCTTTTACTACCACTTAGGCTGTAGCAGCAATGGCTATAATGATTGAGAAGGTGAGGAATATTGTTTTGGGATACCCTTTAAGTGTAATGCTGCCTCATGAAGTGAAAATTGTCCTGACTCAGTGGGGTCACTCCTTATTTACCCATCGTTTGCACTGGTATGAGTTCATTTTGCTCACTGAATCAAATGTGGTTACAGAACAGTGTGATATGCTAAACCCAGCTACTTTGCTACGAGAAATACTGCAGCCCAAAGAAAAATCATTTCACAATTGTCTGGAAACGTTAGATTTGAAGCTGACCATTCTACCTACCATGAAAGAAGAGCCCCTGCACAATCGGGATTTAATATTGTTCTGCGATGGATTGTCATACTATGAAAAGGGTCAAACGGTTGCAGGGTATGCAGTAACTACGCAATATATAGTGCTGGAAGCTGGACATTCCAGCACATTTTGGGGCTGAGGCAGCGTAACTGATAGCTGTAACCCAAGCATGCATTATAGCCACAAATACGACTGCTAATACCTATACAGACTTCAAATAGGCTTTGGGAGCGGTGTTTGCAACTGAAAAAATTCAAAGAGGCTTCTTGATAGCGGCAGGACATCAAATAGCCCACGGAGATCATATTTCAGAGTTATTAAAGGCTTTGCAAAAACACTTGCTGTTCGCAATCTTGTATCAGAAGGCTCACCAATGGGACACTTTTGACATAACTAAGGGAAATAACCTTGCTGATGGGGCAGCAAAAGCAGTTGCCCTACAAATTCCACCCACGAAACTGGAGCTGCGAGAAGGAATGGTAATGTGGAGACTACAGAAGAATTGAAAAAAGAACACCAAGTAACACCTAAAGAAGAGGTGGAAGGATGGAAGCATTTAGCAGTGGACCAAAAAAAAGGAAATACGGTTTTTGCTGGGAAAACCATTGCTCCCTCAGATCACGTTGATTCTGCTAGTAAGAAAACTCCCTGGATGGACACACAGAGGAATGTCTAATATTTGGATAACCAAACTTCTGAGTCATGGGAAGCACTAGGTTTGACTCAAGGCATGTTACAAATCAGGGAAGGATGTTTAGTATGTACAGAATACAACGCTAAATCAAAGACGGAAGCTAAAATGAAAGGAGGCCGCTCATGGGCTTGGATGCCGTTTCAAAAATTGCAAATAGACTTCACAGACATGCACCCAAAAGAAGGGCAGAAACATCTGCTAGTCAAAGTTGACCAATTATCCTGTTGAGTGGAAGCATTCCTAGTCCGGAAGGCTACAGACCAAGAGGTAGTAAAAGCCTTATTGAAAGATATCATACCATGCTTTGGGGTACTGGAGGAAAGAGATTCTAATAAAGGAACTCATTTTACTGCTGAAATACTAAAAGCAATATATGAAACATTAGGAATTCCAAGAAGACTACATACACCTTATCTTCCCCTATCTTCAGGGCAGGTAGAAAGAATGAATCATACACTAAAAATGAAGTTAGCTAAAATTTGTGGGGAGACTCAGTTAAAGTGGACAGAAGCATTGCCATTAGCGTTATGGGAACAAAGACAACATCCGGGCCCAAGCCATGGTTTGATCCCATTTGAAATTTTGTTTGGTAGACCAGATAGAATCTCAGGGACTTTTGTCCCAGCACATACAAGACTTTTCGCAGGAGATGAAGCTGTTATCCAGTATGGAATGTATCTACAGAATAGTTTTAAAAACAAAAGATATGAAGCTGTAATTATCCAACCTCTGCCTTTAGGAGATTACCTTCATCCGGTATTGACCAGGTGATTATGTTATGGTAAAAACTCATAAAGCCAAAAAACGTGCAACAACCAAAACGGGAAGACCTCATACAAGTGTTATTATGCACTTATCCTGCTCGTAAGGTTGCAGGTAAAGAAACTTGGATTCATTGCTTGGATTCATCGCTCCCAAGTGAAGGCGGCTCTAAACACAGCGACCTCCTTGGAGGACGTTCCAGTTCCTTGAGCATCCACTGAAGAGAAGAGAATACCTGTGCAATGGCAGGAAAATCTATTCAAGGAAAACTGTGTTCATCTGTTACACTATGTAATTATTTTCTGCTGTGTGTTTAAATGTGATTTTTAAGTTATTTCTGTTTTTTATAACTATTACAGGATTAACCCTAGGCTGGGAAAATAATTGCGTTACACAATTCATGAGTAGGGTCTCTCAAGTAGGGAATGGGTTAGACTGTTGGTATTGCCTATTCCACCCTCAATCCCTGGACACCGATTTTGGTTGGCTAGCAGAGCTTGTTTCCGGTTTAGCCTAGTATCAGTCGAATTTGACGTGTTTACTCCCTAGGGTTCCAGATTTTCAGCAGCAAACCTTTAAGGTACATTCATATGATAAAGCTCCATGGTATGTTAACGTGCCTCAGATGAACCTTTTGATTTAAGTAGGAGATAAAACTAACTGTAATTACACACTATGGTATAATTATACACAAACAAGGTTTCAGTTGGACTGTTCAAGTGCCGGCAATAATTCTGACGTAAAAACTTCATGGACTTATAAGAATAACTCAGTAATTTTAAATGACACTGAGCTAGAGAAACTGTGCACTTGGAACCTTACTTGGAGCATAAACGGTACAAACTGTCAAAGATATTATAATATTTCTTCTTCAAATGGCACATACATCTTGGGGACTAATGGTTGGTTTAGTTCTGATAAGAGCAATTGGACCATGTGCATTTGGAACTAAAGTAGCTGGTGTATAGGTGCAAACCCTTTTCGAATAATCTATTTAGGCAAATGGGAATTATCAAAATGTAAAAATACCACTGAGACTGATATTACCTCCTGCCCTACTAGGCACAGAAACAAGATTATCCCAGCAGGGAAACCTTCTATTTTGACATCTGGATGGTTCTGGCTATGTGGGACCAACGTCTACAAAAGTTTACCACCACAACGGGCCAGCACTTGTACCATGGGATGCCTAGCCCCTATGCCGATCGAGCAAAAAAAAATAACACTAAGCTTTTTGCACAATCACTATCCAATATATAGAAAAAGGGACACTTCTAACCCTATAGTGAAAAGACCTAAAAATGCCATCAATTCATGCATGTGCTGTTTCCAGGTCTAGGTGCGGTCGAGTTAGAAAAGGCTATTGTCAATATCTCTGTTACCCTTGAAATCATTTAAAACAGTACTGTAGAAGCCTTAAAAGATCTATAAAAAGAACTGAACTCTCTCTCTCAATTAGCTGTCCAAAATCAATGGGGTTTAGATTACATATTGGCCACACAGGAAGGAGTGTGTGTGCTGGTTGTTTTTATGTAAACAAATCAATACAAATTGAATATGATGTAAATGTTATTCAATAACATATACATACCTTCCATCAGGTAGCCCAAGAAGAGCTGTTGCTTAATGGCCTAGCAACAGACTGGTCATGGTTGTGGTCATGGCTACCAGATTTGGGAGTGTGGACATGACCTGTTTTAATAGTTTTGCTGTTAATTCTGGCAGTAGGAACTGTGCTTCTCTGTTGTGTCTACTGTATGGATCAAATATATTCAACCCGCTTCTCATATGAAAGGGGATATAAGTATAGACCAGCATAACATTTAAAGCAGGTATGCATGAAATAAAATGAGGGAGTGTTAAGGAATTTTCCACTATACTCTAGTTTTGCGGAAAGAACATGCAAGGTCATGCGCCCTGCAAGCAGAACATCTTATCTGACCTTGTCTTAGCCCTATTTTTTGTACAAAGTTGAAGAACCGCAAAGAAACTGGTTTAATCCAGCCGGTGGTACAGAAGTTGTTCAAAGGTAACACCAGAAGAGATGCAAAATCAGCTAATGAATAATAATAAGATAAACCATTTAAGGCTGCTGTGGAACTACCTCATACTGTAACATGGCAGCGGGATTGGTAGAACTAAGAGGCATGGATAGCTTTTATTGGTTGGGTAAATAAAGTATCGAATATGTAACAATTTACCTCAGCTTATAAGATGTAACAAAGAACTGCTCAGTGTCCTTCTTGTGCTCCCAGCTGAGAGGGACCTTGTTGCTAGCAATAAAAATTAGCAATCAAGAAATCTGACTCCTGCTGCTCATTACCAGTGCCTGTGAATGAAAAAGAGAATAGATAATATTTTATCATGGGGCATACTAATGCAGAGAACCATTATCAAAAAGAACTAAACTTCATTTTTTGGAGGATATTTGTTAATTTATTATGTTCAAAAAATTTCTAAATTAGCACTAGCCATCATATTCAGTTCTGAGATTCTTACAGGAGTTCAACCAGCTTTGCTTTATAGTTTTTTTTTTTTTTTAGATATGTGCTTCTAAACTGACATTAATTACTAAATTGGATGCTCAGTGCTGCTTACTTTTACATGTCTATGTACCTTAAGTAAAATGACGTGATGATAACCACCGGCTGGTTCTACTTCTTTACATTTGCAGATAGCCTCTTGGAGAAGAGCCAGTATGGCAATAAACTTGGTGAGATGCAGATTTAATTACTTGACTTTGTCATGATTCTCCTGTGTGACACGGAACTTTTATTTCAGTGTTTGTATTGTGGATAACTGCACTGTGAAGTATGAAAATGAAGGTCATATTCTGAGAGACATGATGGTCTATTCCTATTTTATTAAGTAGACAAGTTGGCACAGCACGATACAGAAGACAGGACACGCTGTCTTGTGTAAGTATGTCTCCCATGTTCGTCTTTTGAGTTGATCAGCTATAAGACAGCTTTGGTACGGATAATATTAATTTAGCAGCTGGGCCCAAGCTAATTTGCCTTCTGGGCTCAGTGTTGCAGAGTTAGGTTACCCCTGAAGCCCTTAGTATCCACTTGTGCAGACATGATTCCAGATTTAATCCTCCCACCTTACTCCCTGCACTAATGAGCGTCTAAAAATTGTATAATAGCATTCATTGGCTCAAACAGCAAAAAATCAGATCTCCTTCTTCCTAGGGGTTTGCTTACTCTTTCCAGACCATTGAATCTGTGTATTCACAATCTCAGTACGCGGGTAACTAACTGACCAGATCTACACGTGGTAAATGGAGGCTGTGAGGGCACAACACTGGCTTGCGAAGGAGCAAGAACGGCGTGAAACACCTGCTGCCTTGCCGACGTCAATCAGGTTACCTCAGCTAAGCGAAGACTGTGGTAACGCTGAGGGTGCACTGGAAAAGCACAGGACCCCGCCTCCGCTGCCCGGTTTGCGGGGGGCGCAAAGGCCGAGGGCTCACGGCCGGGCTCGCTCAGCGCCAGGCCGCGCCGCCCCAACGGCGCCTAACGGCTCCCCAACGGCTCCCGCGCGCCCCTCACCAGCCCGCCGGGCGGGACAGGGCGGGGCCAGGGTTGGCCCCGCCCCCCCGGCGAGGGTGCGCTCGCCGCTGCCTGGCGCTAATCCTGTCTTTCTTCTCCCGCTGCCCGGAAGTGAGGGAGGGAGCTTCCGGCGGCGGTTACTAGGGCAACCCGGTTGCCAGGGCAACGCGCTGGGCCTGCTGCCGCTGCCTCCGCCGCCACTGCCGCCGCTCTGAGGGAGAACCGCCGGGCCTTCCCCTTCCCGTCCGCGCTCACGGCGGGGCCTCCCGCTGCTCCGCCGGCCCTGCGCGATGTTCATCTACCTGAGCAAGAAGGTGCTGACGGGGGGCCGGGGGGCGTCGCGGGGGCCGGTGGAGCTCCCGCCGGGCGCTGCGGGGAGCCGCAGGGCTCGGCGCGGCCTGCGGGCGCTGGCGGGGCCGGGCCCGCTGCCGCCGGCCCCCGCCTCGGCCTGGCTCGCTCTCTCGGCTTCTGGGCTCTCGGTGGCCTTCTGCCGTCCCCTGAGAAACTGCCCCCCGGGCGCCGACCACGCGTGCGGAGACTCCGGACGCGGCTCTTCTGCGAGGGACCAGCTCGTGGCAAAGCCTGGCTTGGCAGTTTCTTCCCTCTCGCCTAACTCTTCTGCTCGGGACCCCTTCTCTGCATACGTTTAGAAATGCCCTCTTACTATTGTTTATTGCATATCTCGCATTTCCCTTTTCTGGAGCTTTGTGTTGCATCGTTTCGTTTGTGTTTATAATTGTAATCCTCTTCTGTCATTTTTTTGACTGTACTGATCTGTCAGCGTTAGAGATAAGTTTGTTGTTGCGTGTGCTGTCTTAGGTGTTTTTGAGGTGTTTTTGATTAGGGCATTTTAAATAAAACATGATTCTTACGGCTACGCAGAGA
The DNA here is from genome assembly GCF_040807025.1 of Struthio camelus. NCBI lineage: Eukaryota > Metazoa > Chordata > Aves > Struthioniformes > Struthionidae > Struthio > Struthio camelus. The sequence goes on from NC_090944.1 coordinate 18,661,044, forward strand.
TGTAAAATATTTTTTTTTCAGATTGCAATTCCTGGTAATGTTCGATTAAGATGTATTTCCTGGAATAAGGATCAAGGTTTCATAGCTTGTGGTGGAGAAGATGGGTTACTGAAAGTTTTGAAGTTAGAAGCGCAAACAGGTAAATGAGATTTTTGAAACAAAATCCACCACTTTGCAAAATTCTGAAAGTGCAGCTCTTTTCAGAAGTGACTTTACAGCACTGTATGTTTTGCATCTTTAGAGAGATGCTTGTGCATTTACATAAACAGCAAATATGCTATCACTTTCTTGTGAACATTGTTTTCCTTCAACTTGCCCTACATGTCGCTTGGCAAGCTTTTATATCTACTGAGGTCATCTTTGCTACATCTTCATGGCATTATGTTTCATTTTTGTTCTCTTCAGCATTTATTTTGGAGCTTATTTCATGATATCATGATTGTGTTTGAATGTTCTCTACTGTCTGCATTTAATTTAGAGAGAAATTTGTCTATTTTAGGAATATATTTGAAGAAAAGTGAAGTCTAATATATTTTCAAGTTTTTTTAACCTTTTATGAAAGTAAGCAAAGGGTGATGGCTATTATGATACTCTAAAAAGAGTATCTGAGTTTGGATGACAGATGTGATTAGCAAACATGTCTAGCTGAGAGATGGAAAATTCGTGCTGCAATTACACTTTTACATACTTTTAGGTGAATAGTTTTATTAATGTAAATAGTAGTTTTTAGCCACGCTATTGATACAGACACACTAATGTGTATCTTTAATTATATTAAAACTATTTTTTGTTATTTTTAGATGAAGCAAAACTAAAGGGACTTGCAGCTCCTAGCAATCTTTCTGTGAATCAGACTCTTGAAGGTCATAGTGGTAAGTCTCTTTGGGCATTTAATGTACTTTTGATTAACATAAAAATAGAAAAAGATTTCATGGCATTGATAGAGTAATTTTGTTATAACTTTTTGTTGTAAGGCTGAAATAAAGAGTATCAGTGGTAAAATCAGGTGTGTTACAGCTTGGCTATCTCCTGTTACAAAGTTACCTAATTAAAAGATCTGCAGTCAATTTTTCATGACCTGTGAGTGAATTACTGGGTTGAGAATTAAACTGATCCAGACTTTTGCTCTACTCACGGCCGCTGTGGAGCGCACGATGCAGAATGCGTGCTGCACAACCAGGCTGCACTCTACCAGTTGCTGTTTAAGGTTTGCAGTCTGCTTATGAGTTTTTCTAGATAAGTCTGCTAAATTTGACGTTATAGCCTAATCTGTGTTTTCTATTACTTCTGGTTCGACTTTTTCCAAATCATTTTGTCTCCATTCATTATCCTGAAAATGAAGTATTGATTTAGTGTTGAAGTAGCTGATGCGATCATATTTACCTGTTATCAGCGAGTGACTTTTTAATTTTTTTTTCTTTTTTTTTAAGTCTTGCACTGTTGACTGCTACCATACTTGTTCTCTGACTTCAGTTCGATTAATCTGGAGGTGCTCATCAGTTGGGCTGATTATATTTTTATGTATTTACACATTCATGTTATGTTTGCTCACATACTATCTTGGTAGTTGGTAGATAAACAGTGCTTTACAGCAGAAGATAAGGGCTAGATTGTATGCTGGGCAGCTTGTGCTGGGTGAAATGAATGGCTGGAAGTGAAGACATGAAAGAGTATAGTGCTTGAACAGAGACCAGTTTGTATCTAGTACTGAACAGATGTTACAAGATGATTATTAGAAAAATTGAAGAGGATATTTCAAGTCCAGTATTTGAGTTTTTATGAGTTGGATCACATATCAGACCTGAGGGTCTGAAGAAACAGGGTGTAGAGTGCTCTTTTTGGTAATAAGGAGGGAGATTTTGTTTTAGAATTGCTGCAGTATTGATGATCAAGCTGTAAAAAAAGAAAAAAAAAAAAATCAGCTTCCTATGAGAGGAAGGTCTTGTCAGCTTTGCAGCCAGCACGCTTGAGATGGTCAGAAAGAGCAAAACTATAATTTGGGTTTTCTGTTCAGAAGCAATATTCTGGGTAGAATTGGAAGAGGATGTTACTCAAGTGGGTGAATACATGACCAAAAGAAACAGCTTAGTAGAAGCCTGAAAGAGGAAACAAGAGTGGTACAGAAAGAAGAGTGGCTAAAACTGAATCAAAGTCAGCAGGGCGAATTTCTGTAAAACCCAAAAAACTGAGCAGGGTGACTAAGTTGTATGTGATTGTATTAACTTGTTTGTTAAGTAGAAAAAACACAATTTATAAATTTTTCTAGGTTCTGTGCAAGTGGTGACATGGAATGAACAGTATCAAAAACTAACAACCAGTGATCAAAATGGGCTCATCATTGTGTGGATGCTGTATAAAGGTATTATATAGGACAAACTTGAAACTGGATAATGTTCTGGATAACGGAAATGTATTGTGAGAAATTTTTTTTAGCAGTTTTAACAACTCTTTCTCAGATTGTAAAACTCAAAATAAATCTAAAAGGTGTTCTAAGTTCTTGTTAAGATAACTGGCTAAATTTTTTCATAAAATATTCGTCCTCCAGAGATACCTTAAGAAAAGATGTCAATTCTTAGGCATGTGCATTGTAAACCACCACAAATTTTTCATTTTCGTATCTTTGCTGCTTTATTTCCTTGGAGGAAGGTAAGGTACAGAACAATAAAAAGAAGCAGCGCTTCATTGTGTAAGTTTGGTTTTGTGCATTATTGTACAATTTTAGTAGTTCTGCTGTGGGCATCAAACACAGACATATTGATAGAATTACTAGAACTTACGAATTCTGCTTAGACCAACAATCAAATACTTTCATAAATACAATCTTTAGAAATGTTTAATTAAGGCAGTGAACTCATACGCATAACCAATATGTTGCAGTGACTGACGCTTTTTTCTTGACATTTGCATGAACACATGTACTTTGCTACATTTAAACAAATTTAAAAGCCAGCAATCAGTCTCAGTCTAATTAACCACTTTCCAATGCAAACGGGGAAGATGAGGAACATTTGTGATTTTTATCTTGGGGACTTTTATTTTATATATATATATATATGTGTGTATATATGTATATATATAAAAATGCATAAATGGAAACAAGTGAAATGCCAGCTCATTTCCTCATTTCAGGCATAAAATATCATTTGATTAGTCTTTTTACCTGCAATTTGGCTGCTGTTACATGAAGCATCACCTTTAGTGATTATGTTTCTAGTGTGTTTTGTCAGTTTTAAAGTTATCTAAGCTGCAGATCTCTTTCTGAAGGGCCTGTCTCTCAGGCCTTGGCTCCCCTCTGTGATTTCCAGTTTGTCATTTTCTTTTTGGAAGTAGCACATATCTAAACACTGGATTTCAAGATGATAATGTGTGCATAGTCTGAAGGACACTATAGTATAGTCTTGCTAGAGTGTTACGGAAAGGGCAATACAACTTCCTCTTTCAGTTCTTTTTTCACAACCTTTCCTTTTTTGTTGTATATTACATTGTGAAGTCATGTATAACACATTATCTCATGTTTATTTATCAACAGACGTTTCACAGGTTACTCCATTTCAATGAATACCTAATTTGATTTCTTGATAGTTTTTATAAGCTTTTTGGGGTCTGTGGTATGTTTTATTTAAAAAAAAAAAAACTTTTGGAATTTATTATTTATAAATTTTATTATTGTATTTGCATAATTTTTGAACTGAGAATATCTTTGCTCTTTGAAATCAGTGATTAGCATATATCTAGAATTCGTTTAAAGAGTTATCAATTCAAAAGTATAACCCAGTTTTTCATTCTCTACTAATAGGTGCTTGGTATGAAGAGATGATTAACAATAGAAATAAATCTGTTGTTCGAAGTATGAGCTGGAATGCAGACGGACAAAAGATTTGCATTGTATATGAAGATGGAGCTGTGATTGTTGGATCAGTGGATGGTAAAGTTTAAGCTCTATTACCTATTATTGTGTTTTGTAGTTTTATGTAGCTTTTGTTTTCAGTATTATTTACTTTAGAAAAACAGAGCTACAATGTACCTGTAATTAACAGTTGCTTTATAAATTGTTACTTTGACTTTCTTTAGCTGTTTTAATCTTTATGTTGGTAATTTACATCCTATTTTTAAACTTATAGTATGTTTATTAAGTACAATGAACATTCTGTTACAGGCAATCGTATTTGGGGGAAAGATCTGAAAGGTACGCACCTATGCCATGTGACCTGGTCTGCTGACAGCAAAGTTTTACTCTTCGGAATGGCAAATGGAGAAATTCATATTTATGACAATCAGGGGAATTTTATTGTAAGTTCGTGGTCTGTATAGTAAAAGTATTAACTTTCATAAGCATAAAAAATTTATTTATTTTTATTCTTTGTTCATTTATTTGTTTGGTGGACTTCAGTACTGAGAACTGGACAAGGTCTGGTACATGAAGTTTTTATTCAAGATTTAAGCAGCTGCACCTTTTTTCGTACAAATTTTCAGTAAAATTGCAAACGCTTGTCTGTCTTGTTAGCTAAATGACTATTACTTCAATTAATGCATTTTTGCTTTGCAGTTGTTGTTGGAAAGGAAAAAACATGTATGGTGGTCCTGGCCAAATTAATTGAAGCTCCTGTTAAAAGTATTAGTGTATGTCTAGAATAAAGTGGTAGTCTATTTTCTTGTTGCTCCTGTTATTATTTATTAAGTAGGGAATATTGTATGCCTCAGAGAAAGCCTAGCAGTGTTTGCTGAAAATGAAAGAGAATAACTATAATGTTGCTACATTCCTACAAGTTCTGTTTATTTACTTATTTTGCACTCCTAGTTGTTTGGAATACTGGAATAACTATAACAAAATGCTACACAAAAATAAAACATTGACTTTCAAAAGAATAACAGATTTAGAACGACACTCCGCATCTTATATCCCTATTATTGTATATTTCCTTCCTTTCTTTTTCCCTCCTTAAGAGTGAAAAATCTGATATACTTTCAATATTCTTTTCTTTAACCCCACACTGTTTCCCTCCCTCCTGCTGTGTAAGTCATGATATTTCTAGCATTTGCTGCAAATTACTTAGATTCCTTAAATAAGCTGTCGTCTTTTTTTTTCCTGCCCTCGTTTCCCAATAATATAAGCTCTCTCATTATCATACGTTACCTGGTATTCCTCCTGGAAATGACTCAGGTACACTCTTTTCTTTCAGAAAATGCTCTTACTGATGCTACCAGATGTAAAGAGCTAGTTCTTAGGAAAGTAAACTTACCTTAATGGGTGTTCTGGTTTGGATGATTGTAGTCCCAATTACTTTTATACATTACTTGAATAGACTTATTTGAAAAATCTTGAGGCCAGAAATGTTTTGAAATTAAAGTTGTTTTCCTTTCTGTTGTTTTGTAAAGCTCAAGTGTAGGTTTCTTTGTGTGCTTTTTTTCCCCTAGAGTTACTTTAAATGATCTTGCATTTCAGAGAATAAAAAAAATGCCAACATTAAAATACTTTTTTGAAATTGAAACATATGTTTTCATATACCTCATCCAGCTTTGGATAAGGAATTTTTAAAATCTTAAAAAAAATTTGAGAATATGAACGTTTTTTCTTTGGACAGAAAAAAATTTTGCACACATGTCTGCTTTTTGGGTGGGGGGGGGGGGGGACAAGGTGTCAGTATAGATAAAAATTGTTCCTCTAAATAGCATGTTGTAAATGAGTTTACATAGCTAACCATTCTTGTTTAGGTGAAAATGAAACTGAGTTGTTTGGTGAACCTAACTGGGGCATTCAGTATTGCTGGAATACACTGGTATCATGGTACAGAAGGCTACATTGAACCGGGTTGTCCTTGTCTTGCTGTCTGTTATGACAATGGAAGATGCCAGATAATGAGAGATGAGAATGACCAGAGTAGGTACAAAATTTAAGTTACTTATAGTTGACCTATTCTTGACCCAAAACTTCATATGTTTAATTCTTAATGTTTATTTCTTAAAAACTAGATCCTGTTTTGATTGACACTGGTATGAATGTAGTATGTATTCAGTGGAACCACTGTGGAAGTGTATTGGCGGTGGCAGGCTCCCTAAAAGCAACTTCTCAAGATAAAGATGTAAATATTGTGCAGTTCTATACTCCATTTGGCGAGGTAAAAATATGTAATGTACTTATTACACAACCTAAATTGTGCTTTATCTTATTTGGCATATTTTGTCTAGGTAGTCGTTACTCATGGATTTGGATGCCAGTATATAGATTTTCAGTGCATTTGTGATGCTCTAAGGTATCCAGGATATCCATGTGGATCTGGAAAGCTTACGAAGGGTCTATGGGCCCGTACTCTTCTAGAACAGCAAATTCCAGCTGGAAAATCCTAGGGCATCTCACGTAATACTAGAGGAGGGAGATATGTATGCCTAACTTTGAGCAGCTAACTTAGGCAGCAGTTAAGGTGCTAACTTAATGTGTATGCTAAATCTGGAAGTAACCTGTCTTTCTGCACTGGCTGTATAAAAGACCAAGATGCATCAAGATGAGGAGCTTAAAATAGGGCAGTGAATGCTCCCCTTTATTTTTATGGAAACATTTAAGCTGAGAAAATGGCATCTGTTGTCATTAAGGGGGTGGCCCAGCAACATTGGAAGAATCAGAAGATTTCTAATCTTCAGCTGTTTGTTGGAAATATTGTTTTGTAAATGCCTTTTGTACTTCTTGTCTCATTTATAAGGTGTTAGATGTTCACCAGCCTCCTCATTTGACAGAAAACTTTTTTATATTGTTTTTTTTATAAAGCTACTCTTGCTTTATAAGGTAATTTCACTTTCATTCCCAGTATTATATCTGGTATTTGCTAAGTTAGTGTTAAGTATCAAATTGAACCAAAGGTTTTGGCAATCATGTTATGACTCTGGTTGCTAATGTCATTCAAGTTAACTAAAACAAGTGTTCCAGACTCTAGATAAAATGTTCATAAGTAAACAGAATTTTCTTTAGATCTCAGAATTGTTTTATGCTAATTCTGATAGTCAGGTACTGACTCAACTTTTAGAAGATAGTATCTTCTGTGAATGATTTGTGACCATTATGTGGACCTACCATTTGCATCTGATCAAAGGAATGAAATAGGTACTAAATCATGTAAGTTAATTGACAGCTGTTTGTTTAAACGCAAACTTATGACTTCAAGAAGAAGGCTAGATCTAAGCATAATAATCAGTATTCTGTTCAGTAAAAAATTGTATTTTCAAGTTGTGTTTTGAACAAAGAAAAAGTCTAAGATTATTCAAAATCTTACAGTAAAGAGTAGATTGATATATCACTTATCACCTACATACATACGTTTTGCCAGCAAAAAGCTTTACACAGACAAGTGGTCTGTAGGACAAATGTTATAGTTCTTGAAAACATTCATTGCAAACTTCAAATTTTACAGCAAAATAAGAATTTTAAAAAAAAGTGGAAAGTATATTTGCCTTTGATAGCTCTTAAATCATAAATGCACATTTAAATGCCTTTCTTTAAACCTTTGTGTAGGGAAATGAGAAGTAGAGAAGAAGAAAATTGCAGTTGCCTTGCTGCCAATTGTGTAACTATGCAACTGATTGAACATATGCCCTTGACATAGGCTAAACAAATAACATTTATAACTAACCTATCAACTGTATTTAAATATGTTGTACATCAACTGACTAATGTAATTGATAGTCTTACCCTGCCAGCATAAACACAGCTTTTGAGGAATGCCAGATGTCAGTACTGTTATTAATTGGAAGTTGTATTTATTTTAGTTGTGATTGAAGTAATGGGATTCAGATTACCAGGTGAAGGAAAAATGTTTACTCTTTCATTCCGCTTCTATTGCTTATTTTTGTAAATTTGAACTGTGATTCAGTCATGGTTTGTAAATAATTTGTTTCTGATGAAAAAAGAATGAAGGCAAAAGAACCCTACATGCATATTAACCACCTCTTTTTCCTGCTTGTTTGTTCCTGTGTGTGTTGAAATTTGGGGGTCCTTATGCCATACCTGAAATATAAACGTATAAGTCTTCTTTACATCAGCTGTAAAAGCTTTGTCATTTATGTATTTTCATGGTGATTTTCCTAGGATACATTGAAAATCTTTTTCTTTCCTTGTTTTTAAACAAGCATTTGCGCACACTGAAAGTTCCTGGCAAACAAATGTCAGCCTTGTCTTGGGAGGGAAGTGGACTGAAAATTGCACTAGCTGTTGATTCTTACATATATTTTGCAAACATTCGGCCAGACTACAAGGTAGGTAATAGTGTGGCATTAAATTGGAAACTTATGTTAATACAACTATTTACTCTCTTTCTGAATTGGTTGATCAAGTAGTTTTCTTACCAAAACCCCTTTTGTTACAATCATAAATGCACAGCTAATAGAACAAGTAGAAATCTGTTTCATGTTATGTGTCATTAGCATCTAATTTGATTAGTAAATTTGTTTGAAAGCAAAATAAGATACTGCTTTAGCGCTGCGTAGTGGAATAGTGATAAGTGGATTCCTAAGTTGATCAGATGTGATACAGAAGTTAATTTGTATTTACCTGTCATTAATGTGACAGTTTTATTTCTACTGGATTTCTTTTTTCTAATTGGGCAAGAAATGGTATTCTTATCCTGCAAAACCTGTTAGTAAAGGACTCAAATTAAATGCATTATGGACCCTTGTTTGGTGTGAGATGAGTCCCTCTACGTGTATTTACACTGCCGCTTGAAAAGAGGTGAGTTGATAAGCTGAAGCATTGGAACCTTATCATGCATGCTGATCAGTTGATGGCTAGTGGCCAGGCTCTATCTTGAATTGCTTTGACTAAGTCTCCAAAGACAAAGCCTGGCTAGGGATTTAGGGCTGCTTGATTATAAGGAGAGTAATTTGGGGACAGTATGACATTTTACTCCCTCCACTAAACACAGTCTTCTAACACTGATGCTTTGAGGATGCCAAGGTTTGAAAAACAAAATTATGTGGATTCTGGCAGGGTATTCTTTCCTGTTCAAGCTATTCTATATTGAGTAAATATTTACTGAAGCAAATAGTTTTAGTTTAGAATAAGTTTTTAGAAATGTCTCCTATGTATCAGATGAGCGCCATACTCATTACAGTGTCAGTCTTTGGTTTTCCATATTTAATTATTTATACAAAATAGAATACCTTCAAAGAAAAGATCTGAAAAAGGATGAGCTTGCAAATAGCCAGTAGCCTGGTATTTAGTTTCTTGCTGGGGTTAAGATTTTGCTCGGATTAAGACCGCACTATCAGTTAATTTGAGGAGAATATTATTCCCTTTCCCTGTCTCTGACCAGTAACTCCAGAAATAATGACTGATAAATTAAGGCAGATATTTTCTTCCTGATTTTGGGTTCCTGATTTGGATTTCTAATTGTTTTTTGTGGTGAAAATTTCGTTAGAGGATTTCTGACCGAGTCAAGTTGTTGTTGCATTTTATTAAGCCTAATATATAAATCAGTGCCTAACTGATAGTTTCGATTTGATCAACACTATTGACTTGGAGTTTTAGTAGAATGTGAATGTCTTGCTTGGTGACTGAGGACTTGTCTAATGACTTTGATCTTATTTTTAAAATAAGAAATGATATGCTTTATTAATAGTTAACAGAGTTGGGCATGATTCTAAACTTGGCAATGACTGAGACAGTCATGTAGATGAGGCTCCAGGGTTTTCATTGCTGTTTAGTTAAACTCTGACTGGGCTAAGCGATGCAAAGGGAATTGTTCGAGCCTTACTCTTGCTGTCGTTTTTGGATGTAATTACTTTTGATCGTGAATTATTGTTTGAACCAGGACAGTTGTGTAGAAATGTTTGTTAACAGAGAAGTGAATGCAACCTGATATTTATATTTCAGTTCCCAATGTACTTTTTACAAGTCTTTGCTCAGGTGATTCTACGAAATGTTTATATCTGTCTACCACATGGTTATGAAATTTTTTAAGAGTTAGGAATATTTCAGTTTCCTCAAAGTTACATAAGCCATGATTATTTATTTTTTTCCCCCCTTCCAGCCCAGGATATATTCTTTAATTATCGTTGTGTAACCACTGTGATTAAAGGGATAGGATGTATTGTAAGGAACATAATGCAGCTATATTGAAGTGTATTGGTTTACTTAGTTCTGAAATATCATTGTTCAAAGAGTTATGAACACAAATCTACTGGGATGAAACTCCAAATAGTTTGTTGTAAATCTGCTGGTAGAGGCTTTGGAAATTTGAGCTGGAAATTAGTCTTGCAGGAAATGCTACCTAATATTTACTCAAGGAAATGTGTAACACCTGGAGCACATGCCTATTGCTTTTTCTTAAACTCATCAGTGTCTATGAGACCATGTGTTTCCAGATCTGGTGTGGTTTCCAGGTGTATATTGTAGCTCGTTACATGAATAATTCCTTTCTTTGGTGGAAAGGAATATGTCCCCTCCCACCATGTTACTAATACGGAAGAGTAATGTGGGTTATTTTAGTGGTCTAGTATAATTGCTTAGTTTGGTCTGCTTCAGACTTCTGGAAGTGCACTGTTTGAGATGTTTCTTTGTTATAATTTCTATATTTTAATTTTAAAATACTTCTTTATTTATGAAAGGGTTAAGTTTTCAAATCAATTCTCATAGGGCGAGAATTTTCATTGGAAAAGTCATCATTAGAGTGGGTATTTCTGTGTACCTTCTGAACGAAGAAGGAACAAGGGGAAGTGAAATCTTGTCTTATTTTGAGAGTCTCCTATCCCAAGATGGATTGGGATAGGTCATTTTGTGTGATGGGAAAATTGTCTTTCCGGTTTAATATTCTGCTAACAACTTATTACTGGGCTGTGTTCACGTACTGTTAATAAAGCACTTCATCGCTTGACAGGCAGAGAATGTTGGTGATTTGCTGGTTGTGTATATGAAATAACTTCTTTCATAGCAGTGAACAATTTATTATTGAATTTGCACAATTTCTTATAGAGATTATCAAAATTGTCTTTCTTGGCAGTGGGGTTATTGCTCCAATACAGTGGTTTATGCATATACCAGACCTGATCGTCCGGAGTACTGTGTAGTTTTTTGGGACACAAAAAACAACGAGAAGTATGTGAAATATGTCAAGAGCCTGATGTCTATAACAACTTATGGAGACTTCTGTGTTTTAGCAACTAAAGCAGATGAAAACCAACCTCAGGTAAAATCTGTTTCTTTTAAATTTAACTTTAAACAATCTATTCCAAATGTCAGTGCATTACAACCGGAATAAGATCAAAAGTAACATTCTGAATCTGCTTCAGAATGTGCCATTCGTTTGTCATTCATTTTGACAGAATATTCACTTAAATGGACACAATGTTTAAAAACAAAACAACAAGCAATAAAGTAATAACAATGTGCAGAACCTATTAACTCTATTCTTAAACTCTTTGCAGCCCTAACACTGCATCAAACAGCAACCATTAGGATCACTTGTTTCCTTAGAAATATTTATGGCAGTTCTCAAAGAAAAACTTTAAGCAGGAGAATGTCAGGATTTTAAGGATTATTTGATCAGTTAAAAGTTTAAAAAAAAATTACAAAAATGTGATTTTCTTTTTTCCCCTGTGATATAAAAATCACTTATTACTGTAAACTGGTCTATTTCTTGATTTTTATTTCCAATGCAGTATAGAAATGATATTATAAATGTATCCTTCGGTTAATATATATTATTTTACTGTCACACAGTTTTTCTTCGTGGATTCATTTCTGAATTTTCTATATCTCTTGTATATTGCTTACAAAGGAGGAGCATGAGACGGAGTCAATTGGTTCAATGGTAAAAAGAAAAAATTGTTTTAGTGCTGCTTCGCTTGATAGTGCAATAAACGTTGTGCTGTATCATATGGTTTGAGAATGTGGTATACATGGCCAAAACCATTCAATGAAATTGAGTGCAATAAAATTAGATTTTCTGGACTGTGTTTTTAAATGTGAAGGAAATAGTGGAGGGACTCTTTATCTTTCTTAAACATAAATAAGATATTTAATTTTAGCATGTGAAAGTTACAGATACTTACTGTCTTCTTTCAGTTCTTTCTGAAAAGCTCCCCATGTAATTATTAATACTCTAGGAGGTCAGCTTTTAGGAACTGAGGCAAACAAGCTCATCCTTTGTGTAGTATTTCATTAGAATTGCTTTCTGAAAAAGTGACCTGTTTTACAATAGATTTAAGTCATTGGTACTGTGATGTCAAGAGGACAAAATGTATAGCAATAGCTGATGAGGCAAAAAAGACTAATTTCAGCAGGAACTGTTTAAAGATATTGCAAGAGAAAGTGGATGCTGATGAGTGAGTTACAAAGAGCTTGCTGTTGATACCCACAGTGAAGCTTGACCTGTCTGCCATGCAAACTCCATGGTCTTGACACCAGCCTGTGTAGC